>NC_044031.1:546007953-546696322 GCF_901765095.1 Microcaecilia unicolor
CCCCCCCCCCCCCCCCCCCCCCGCGCAATGATTAGATCTTTGTTGGCCTTTAATTTTCCATCTCGTACTGCTGTGACTCGTTCATTTGCCATCTCCTTTTAAGTGCTTTGTTACACTGTTGTTTTTTTTCTTCATGCCGTGATCACTGCTAATCTGGAACAGGGTATGGTCCCCATGTTCTAGAAGTCTGCTTATGTTCGCCTACAAAAAGGATCCTAATTTATTCCCATTATTTCAACCCCCATCCTGATTGCTGGTTCTAAGATTTCCTTTGCATCTTCTGTAAAGGTCCTAGAAGGCGTATGATTGGATCAGAACTTAAACTTCCATCATCTGGTTTAGTCATCAAAGAAGACAATGAAACACAAATTCCAGCAATAAGAAATGAACCAAGAATTAGAACTGAAGATCTTAAGTGCTTGTTTTTTTGCTGTCGACCAGATAACTAGAACAGCTGTCTGCAGACCTTATGCAGCTTGGAATTTGTTTTTTCTTTTTTGTTTGTTTTTTAAATTATTATTCCTTAAATAAGTCTCCTTTTGCAAATGACATTTTTAAGCCTATTTTTCTCAATATACCTTTTAAAGATTTTCAAATTGTTCTATGTCTTTCAAACAGATTTTTGAGAAGCTCAGTTGTATGGAACATACACCTGATTTTTTTTCCAGTTGTCAAACTGCAAGCATGTGTTAATAAAGATCTTAAGTTCTTTTTTTTTTTCTTTTCTTCAGCTTTAAACTTCCACACGTATGTAGACACCTTGTTCTGTGTTTCTGTAAACTCAAAGTGATTTATTATACTGTAAGAAATGTATTTTACAAAAATGTCCTTCTAATTCTTCCCTTATTTGCCACTTTGACTATTGCAGTGCCCTGTTGATGAATTATTGGTCACAGATATTAGAAGCCTGCAAATAGTCCAAAATATGGCTGTAAAGCTAATGATGAGTTCAAGATAGTATGACCATTTGATCTCTCTGATTCCTGATCTCTCTGATTCATACCTATATCATCCAGAATCATGTTTAAAATTCTGATGCTAGTACATAAAATTCCTTACTCCAGAGTGGAGGAGTGGCCTAGTGGTTAGAGTGCTGGACTTTGGTCCTGGGGAACTGGGTTTGATTCCCACTGCAGGCACAGGCAGCTCCTTGTGACTCTGGGCAAGTCACTTAACCCTCCATTGCCCCAGGTACAGATAAGTACCTGTATATAATATGTAAGCCGCATTGAGCCTGCCATGAGTGGGAAAGCGTGGGGTACAAATGTAATAAAAAAAATTAAAAAAAACTCCATTTGCAGACTAATCCCTGATGCAGTCCTATGTGGGGCAAAACATATCCATGTTGGGTCTCCATTTTTATTCTAAAACATAAAATGGATTAAAACTTTTTTTTTTTTAAACAGATGTTGGAGCTGCGCTTTGCTATCATCTTTCTGGTCTGTGGACTCTAAGCCTCCATTTTTTTTTTTGGTTAAAGTAGCAGTTCTCCAATTTATTCTTTTCCTATATCAGACATACAGGAAGTAGTTCAGTAGAATGGGGCCTTCTAAGTTTGTTTGAAGCACACCAGTTGTTTTCCTTAGCATTGCATTGACAAATCACAGTTCCTTAGCGTCCTGCCGGCCCGGCCCAAGATTAGACTGATGGGTTGTGCATTCCTTCTAGCAGGTGGGGACTTAGAACTTCTGACATTAAGAGCCAATAAGAGCCCTGGCCATCTGACCTTAGAGCCAGTATTCTCAGTCTCCAGCAGGTGGAAGGATGTGAGCCCTCTGTCTCCTCTCTTTTTTTCTCTGTCTTGTAGTTAACTTTTTTTTTTTCTTGGTCTTTCCTTTCCTTCTGTGCGCCGGAGAGATCTGCTGCTGTAGGCTGAGGTCCAAGGGGTTCTCCTTGAGCCTCAGGGGTGCCACGCTCGGGGGTTCCAAGTTCCTCCCCCTATTTCCCTCTCATTTCTCCCGCCGGTGCTTGCTGCCTTTGTCTGAAGGGAAGAGCTCAACCACTTAGGTGGAAGGGTGTTAGAGCTTTGGGAGAGGCAACCTAAGAAATAAGATGGGAGAGTTAGGATATAATGCACTAAATGAAAAATTAGATATAATAGGCTCCTCTGAGACCATCTTAAAGGAAATAAGGGATGCTAACAAACTGGGCAACACAATAATAATGGGTGATTTCTATTACCAATCTATCTTGAAGGAATCGTAGAATATATATCAGAATATCATTCAAAAATTCTACTGGATGAAACCCTGTATTGCAGGTGTTAATTCACGCATATTCATGAAAAAATGTGGAGAAAAAAAGACTTCAGAAACCATGAAGAAATCTCTTCAAAGGAACACCTTTCAAAGTTTAGAGAACTCCTCTTCAATCATTAGTCTTCACAAAAAAAACTCCACTCTTCTTATTCATGACATACTTGTACACACACCTTTAACAATACAATAAGGTAGAGGCTAATTTCTACGCCATATATGCGGTGAAATACATTTTCATATACAGGGTTTCATCCAGTAGAATTTTTGAATGATATTCTTTGACTCTTCTCTCTCCTTCTCTGCTCATATCCAGCAGATTGCCAAGACCTGTCGTTTCTTTCTTTACAACATCCGTAAAATCCGCCCCTTTCTTTCCGAGCACTCTACCAAAACCCTCATCCACACCCTTGTCACCTCTCGTTTAGACTACTGCAATCTGCTTTTTGCTGGCCTCCCACTTAGTCACCTCTCCCCTCTCCAGTCGGTTCAAAAGTCTGCTGCCTGTCTCATCTTCCGCCAGGGTCGCTTTACTCATACTACCCCTCTCCTCAAGACCCTTCACTGGCTCCCTATCCGTTTTCGCATCCTGTTCAAACTTCTTCTACTAACCTATAAATGTACTCACTCTGCTGCTCCCCAGTATCTCTCCACACTCGTCCTTCCCGTGCACTCCGCTCCATGGATAAATCCTTCTTATCTGTTCCCTTCTCCACTACTGCCAACTCCAGACTTCGCGCCTTCTGTCTCGCTGCACCCTACGCCTGGAATAAACTTCCTGAGCCCCTACGTCTTGCCCCATCCTTGGCCACCTTTAAATCTAGACTGAAAGCCCACCTCTTTAACATTGCTTTTGACTCGTAACCACTTGTAACCACTCGCCTCCACCTACCCTCCTCTCTTCCTTCCCGTTCACATTAATTGATTTGATTTGCTTACTTTATTTATTTTTTGTCTATTAGATTGTGGGCTCTTTGAGCGGGGACTGTCTTTCTTCTATGTTTGTGCAGCGCTGCGTATGCCTTGTAGCGCTATAGAAATGCTGAATAGTAGTAGTAGTAGTACTTAGCTTGAGTAATCTTAATGTCACCAGTCTGTGTTCTATTCCTCAGTGTCCAGTGATCATAAGCCCAACAGGAGAACCCTGTTTCACCACAACCGGGCAGTTTCAAGGGCTAAACAATCCTTCCAATTTCCAAGCTTCTCACATTCACCACGAGTAATGCCTCTTCTTGGCGTCTCAAGACTGGTGACATTAAGATTACTCAAGCTAAGTATTATATGAAAGTGTATTTCACCACATATATGGCATAGAAATTAGCCTCTACCTTATTGTATTGTTAAAGGTGTGTGTACAAGTATGTCATGAATAAGAAGAGTGGAGATTTTTTGTGAAGACTAATGATTGAAGAGGAGTTCTCTAAACTTTGAAAGGTGTTCCTTTAAAGAGATTTCTCCATGGTTTCTGAAGTCTTTTTTTTCTCCACATTTTTTCATGTATATGCGTGAATTAACACCTGCAATACAGGGTTTCATCCAGTAGAATTTTTGAATGATTTCAATTACCCCAATATTGACTGGGTAAATGTAACATCAGAGCATGCTAGGGAGGTTAAATTCCTTGACGAAATCAAGGACTGCTTTATGGAGTAGCTGGTACAGGAGCCCACAAGAAAAGGAAAAATTCTAGACCTAGTCCTTAGTGGAGCACATGATCTGGTGTGGGAGGTAATGGTGCTGGGGCCGCTTGATAACAGTGATCATAATATGATCAGATTTGATATTAGCTTTGGTGTAAGTATACGCAGGAAATCCAATACGTTAGCGTTTAACTTTCAAAAAGAAGACTATGATAAAATGAGAAGAATGGTGAAAAAAAACTTAGGAGTCACTGCGAGGGTCAAAAATTTACATCAGGCATGGGTGCTGTTCAAAAATACCATCCTGGAAGCCCAGGCCAAATATATTCCGCGTATTAGAAAAGGAAGACAGAAGACCAAACTACAGCTGGCATGGTTAAAAAGTGAGGTGAAGGAAGCTATTAGAGCTAAAAGAAAATCCTTCAAAAAATGGAGACTGAAAATAATAAGAAACAGCCTAAGGAATGTCAAGTCAAATGCAAAGCGCTGTTAAGGAAGGCAAAGAGGGACTTTAAAAAAAAGATTGCGTTGGAGGCAAAAACACATAGTAAAAATTTTTTAGGTATACTAAAAGCAGGAAGCCGGCAAAACAATCGGTTGGACCTCTAAATGATTGAGGGGTAAAAGGGGCAAACAGGGAATACAAAGCCATAGCGGAGAGACTAACTGAATTCTTTGCTTCGGTCTTCACTGAGGAAGATTTGGGAGCGATACCGGTGCCAGAAAAGGTATTCAAAACTGACGAGTCGGAGAAACTGAATGAAATCTCTCTAAACCTGCAGGATGTAATGGGGCAATTTTGACAAATTGAAGAGTAGTAAATCTCCTGGACTGGATGGTATCCATCCCAAAGTACTGTTCCATATCATCAAGCTGATCAATCCATAGACTGGTGGGTTGTGTCCAACTACCAGCAGGTGGAGATAGAGAGCAAACTTTTGCCTCCCTATATGTGGTCATGTGCTGCCGGAAACTCCTCAGTATGTTCTCTATCTCAGCAGGTGGTGGTCACACACAGCAGCAGCTCTGGCTAGGCCTCCAAGCCTAATTTTTAGGTTTTGTTGAGTGCCTGGGGTTGAGGGCTCTTTTGAGCAAGTGCAAACCTGGTGGTGCCAGGTCCCTCCTTTTCTCCCCCCTCCCGCTGGCGTTTATTTCGACGTTTATTTAAGCGCCTATTGCAGCTACTCACTGGGACACCAGGTCGTTACAACTCGGAGCGGACAGCAGGTAATTTTTACCTTTTTATAGCGGGCAGGGGGTTCCCCGATTCTTCTCCTCGTGGCATATGGCGTCGGAGGGCGAGGGCGCAAAGGGTCGCTCCCCGGGTCGCTTCTAGAGGGGATGCGGGGGTCTTCAAGCCTGATTCGCCCTTGTTGGGTGACAGTTTCGTGACCGATGAATGTCCCGGTCCTTCCTCCGGCGTGGCGGTTTTTCCCGCCATAAACGCCCATCCCCCGCTCCTCGCCTCCGCCATCTTGGCCGGCCACGCGGCTCGGACGGCTTCTTCTTGGGCCGCCCTTGAGGTTGGAGACATTAATGCCATGAACGCCCTTAATTTGGGCGACGGCACAGAAGCGGCTAAAGTTAAGAGCCGTTCTTCCCGCGCGGCTCCTTCGCGGAGTTTCGCGCCGGACGCCATTTTGGATGCGCAGCATGTCTCTCCCCCGCTATTGCGAGCGCCGGTTGAGGGTGCGTCTAGGGCTGTTGCCCAGACTGCGGAAGTGCACAGTCTGGGGGGTTTCTCCCCCGAGTTTGTTTTGCTGCTGCATCAGGCCTTCCTCATGCACAACGCTGCCCCTGCTCCCTCGTCTGGTAAAGAGGTTGAGGTTCCCAGAGGTAAACGCCCTCGGGTTGATTCCCAGGCCTTGGAGGAATTTGTCTCCTCCGATGTAGATGAGGGCAGCGTGTCTGAGGTCTCCCAACGGTCCTTTGCGGATTCCTTGGAGGAGACGGATCCCCGCTCGAATGGAGCGGATGACCCCTCTGCAGCGCGGCTTTTTAGCCCAGAGGATTTGCCCAACCTGTTGTTACAGGCCATGGACACTTTGAAGATTTCCTCTCCGGAGGACGTCTCTCCCTCAGCCCCTGTTGGCTCTGCCATTATGCTGGGGACGAAGCGCCCGCCTAGAACCTTCCACGTGCATGATGCCATGCACACCTTAATTTCGGCTCAATGGGATGTCCCAGAAGCGAGCCTTAAAGTGGCTAGGGCTATGTCCCGCCTCTATCCTTTGGCTGTGAGTGAACGTGAGGCCTATCTGTGGCCTACCGTGGATTCTTTAATCACTGCGGTGACTAAGAAAACGGCGTTGCCGGTGGAAGGTGGCACAGCCCTAAAGGACGCCCAAGACAGAAGATTGGAGGCGGCCTTAAGGTCGTCCTTTGAGGCGGCTGCTTTAAGTTTGCAGGCCTCAGTTTGCGGCTCCTATGTGGCCAGGGCGTGCCTGACTATGGTGCAGCGGGCTTCCCCCTCGGATCATTCCTTGAGGGCTGATTGGCCGGCCCTGGAATCGGGCTTAGCCTATTTGGCAGACTTGCTGTATGATGTCTTGAGGGCCTCAGCGAAAGGCATGGCTCAGACAATCTCTGCGCGGCGGTGGCTTTGGCTGAAACATTGGTCTGCTGACCACGCCTCTAAATCCTGCCTGGCTAGGTTGCCTTTTAAAGGCAAGCTGCTCTTTGGGGTCGAGCTGGACAAAATCGTGACCGATCTCGGCACGTCTAAGGGCAAGAAATTACCAGAGGTCAGGGCTCGGGCTAGTACTCGTCCCGGTACCTCCAGAGGACGGTTGCAGGAAGCCTGTCGGTACCGCCCGGGCAAGTCGGGCTCTGCCCCCTCTTCCTTCAAGAGGAATTTCTCCCCCAAGCAGCATTCCTTTCGCAGAGACCGCCGTCCCGGAGGTGCTCCCTCCGGTCCTCCCCCAGGGTCTCGTACCCAATGACGGGGTCTTGGTCCACGCCCCAGTGCAGATTGGAGGACGGCTGTCCTCGTTTCTGGGCGAGTGGACCACAATAACTTCAGACGCGTGGGTGCTGGAAGTCATCAGAGACGGCTACAAACTAGAGTTCTGCCGACCCTTAAAAGACGGGTTTGTACTCTCTCCCTGCAAGTCTCCGGTCAAAGCTGTGCAGCAGACCTTGGACAATCTGATCCGCCTGGGCGCGGTCGTTCCGGTGCCAGAAAGTCAGCTTGGCAAGGGACGTTACTCCATTTACTTTGTGGTACCAAAGAAAGGAGGTTCTGTCCGGCCTATCCTCGACCTCAAAGGGGTCAATCGGGCCTTGAAAGTGCGGCACTTTCGCATGGAGACTCTCCGCTCTGTTATAGCGGCAGTGAAGGCAGGAGAGTTCCTGGCATCCTTGGACATCAAGGAAGCGTACCTGCATATTCCCATCTGGCCTCCTCATCAACGCTTTCTGCGTTTTGCAGTCCTGGGACGACACTTCCAGTTCAGAGCCCTCCCTTTCGGGTTGGCTACTGCTCCGCGGACCTTTTCCAAAGTAATGGTGGTCATCGCGGCCTTCCTACGAAAGGAAGGGGTACAAGTCCATCCTTATCTGGACGACTGGTTGATCCGAGCCCCCTCTTATGCAGAGTGCGGCAAAGCTGTGGACCGGGTAGTTGCTCTTTTGAGCTCCCTGGGATGGATCATCAACTGGGAGAAGAGCCAGCTGCGCCCGACTCAGTCCCTGGAGTACCTGGGAGTTCGATTCGACACCCAAGTGGGCAGAGTGTTCCTGCCAGACAATCGGATTGTCAAACTTCAGGCTCAGGTGGACCAGTTCCTAGTAGCCTCTCCCCTTCGGGCTTGGGACTATGTGCAGCTGTTGGGCTCTATGACGGCCACGATGGAAGTTGTGCCCTGGGCCAGGGCTCATATGAGACCGCTTCAACTCTCTTTGCTGCAGCGCTGGACTCCGATGTCGGAGGATTATGCTGTGCGCCTTCCCTTGGACCCAGCAGTGCGCAAGGCGCTGAGCTGGTGGATGCAGACAGACAAGTTGTCTGCGGGAATGCCTCTGGTGACCCCAGAGTGGATTGTCGTCACGACGGACGCCTCGTTGTCGGGCTGGGGAGCCCACTGCTTGGGAAGGACAGCGCAGGGGCTCTGGTCTCCTGCAGAGGCAAAGTGGTCTATCAACCTCCTGGAACTCAGAGCCATTCGGTTGGCGCTTTTGGAGTTCATCCCGGTACTGGTGTTGAAGCCTGTACGGGTCCTGTCGGACAATGCCACGGCTGTGGCCTATGTCAACCGCCAGGGAGGTACCAAGAGCGCCCCTCTAGCCAAGGAGGCTATGAATCTTTGCCAGTGGGCGGAAGTGAACCTGGAGCAGCTTTCAGCGGCCCACATTGCCGGAGTCATGAATGTCAAGGCGGACTTTCTCAGTCGCCATACCTTGGAGCCCGGAGAGTGGCAGCTATCTGCTCAGGCGTTCTTGGACATCACGAAGCGCTGGGGCTAGCCGAGCCTAGATCTGATGGCGTCATCGGCCAATTGCCAAGTGCCGCGCTTTTTCAGCAGAGGACGGGACCCTCGATCCCTGGGAGTAGATGCTCTTCTCCAACAGTGGCCGACACAAGAGCTTCTCTATGTGTTCCCGCCCTGGCCCATGTTGTGCAGGGTGCTAGACCGGGTGGCAAAGCATCCCGGCAGGGTAATCCTGGTGTGTCCGGATTGGCCCAGGCGTCCCTGGTATGCGGACTTGATCAGGCTCTCAGTCGACGATCCTCTGCGGCTGTCAGTGGAGCAGGGCCTGTTACATCAGGGTCCCGTGGTGATGGAGGATCCCTCCCCCTTTGGTCTTACGGCCTGGCTATTGAGCGGCAGCGTCTGAGGAAGAAGGGCTTCTCAGACAAGGTCATCGCCACTATGCTGAGAGCGAGGAAGCGCTCTACTTCTACTGCTTACGCCAGGGTTTGGCGTATCTTTGCAGCGTGGTGTGAAGCAGGCTCACTTTCTCCCTTCACTGCTCCAATTTCTTCAGTGTTGGCGTTCCTGCAAGAAGGTCTGGAGAAAGGCCTGTCGCTCAGTTCCCTTAAAGTCCAGGTAGCGGCTCTGGCTTGCTTCAGGGGCCGCCTGAAGGGTGCTTCCCTGGCTTCGCAGCCAGATGTGGTGCGCTTTCTCAAGGGAGTTAATCACCTGCGCCCTCCTCTGCACTCAGTGGTGCCTGCGTGGAATCTCAACCTGGTACTAAGAGCATTGCAGAAGCCGCCTTTTGAACCCTTGTCGAGGGCATCTCTGAAAGACCTGACGTTGAAAGCAGTCTTTTTGGTGGCTATCACTTCAGCCAGAAGAGTTTCCGAGCTCCAGGCGCTCTCATGTCGAGAGCCTTTTCTGCAGTTCACTGAGGCAGGAGTGACTATTCGCACAGTGCCTTCCTTCCTGCCCAAGATTGTTTCTCGCTTCCATGTGAATCAGCAGCTCTGTCTCCCTTCCTTTCGTAGGGAGGACTACCCAGAGGAGTACTCTGCTCTTAAATATCTGGATGTGAGACGAGTCATCATCAGATACTTGGAAGTGACCAATGATTTCCGGAAATCGGATCATCTGTTTGTCCTGTTTGCAGGTCCTCGTAAGGGTCTGCAGGCTGCTAAGCCTACAGTGGCAAGATGGGTCAAGGAAGCCATTGCAGCGGCTTATGTGGCCGCGGGGAAGGTGCCGCCTATCCAGCTGAAGGCTCACTCCACGAGAGCTCAGGCGGCCTCGATGGCAGAGGCCGGATCCGTCTCCTTGGAAGAGATATGCAAGGCGGCAACTTGGGCTTCGGCTCATACATTCTCCAAGCATTACCGTTTGACTGTTGCTGCACGGGCGGAGGCCCGGTTTGGAGCTTCAGTGTTGAGGTCAGGGATTTCAATGTCCCGCCCTGGGTGAGTACTGCTTCGGTACATCCCACCAGTCTATGGATTGATCAGCTTGATGATATGGAAGGTAAAATTATGTATAATCATACCTGATAATTTTCTTTCCATTAATCATAGCTGATCAATCCATAGCCCCTCCCAGATATCTGTACTGTTTTTATTCTGGTTGCATTTCAGGTTCAAGTTTAGTCTTCAGTTACTTCAGAAAGACTTCGTGTTCAAGTTTTTTCACTTGGATTCTTCAAGAGTTAAGACGAGTTTGTGTTACAGTGAGCTGCTGCATTCCTCTCCCCTCCGTTTTACGGGGCTGGATTGAGACTTAAAATTCTGACGGCACTCCCTCCCGCTTCGTGCGGCTGTAGGCAGCTTTGTACCCCTCCTGCTTCGGCGGTGTTAGGGTCAGTCAGCTCCTCCCGCGGTTGCGGTTGCAGGATAAGCCAGATCCCCCCGCATCGGCGGGTGTGGTGTCCCTCCCCCGCTCCGCGGGGATGAGCTGGACGGATTCCCCTCCCCCACTTGTGTGGGGATGAGCTGGGTTAATTCCCCTCCCCCGTTTCGGCGGTGGTGAGCTGGGCAGAGTGTCCCTTCGTGGGTGTAATTCTCTAAGTGCTGAGTCCTGCGGATGGAGCTTTGATATCGACATACTGAGGAGTTTCCGGCAGCACATGACCACATATAGGGAGGCAAAAGTTTGCTCTCTATCTCCACCTGCTGGTAGTTGGACACAACCCACCAGTCTATGGATTGATCAGCTATGATTAATGGAAAGAAAATTATCAGGTATGATTATACATAATTTTACCATAGAATTGAAAAATGAACTTGTGGAACTATTGTTAATAATATGTAATTTATCTTTAAAATCAAGCATGGTACTGGAAGATTGGAGGGTGGCCAATGTAACGCCGATTTTTAAAAAAGGTTCCAGAGGAGATCTGGGAATAAGTAAGCCTGACGTCTGTCCCGGGTAAATGGTAGAGACTATTATGAAGAACAAAATTACAGAGCGTATTCAAAAGCATGGATTAATGAGACAAAGCCAACATGGATTTAGTGAAGAGAAATTGTGCCTCACCAATCTATTACATTTCTTTGAAGGGGTGAACAAATATGTTGATATTGTGTACCTGGATTTTCAAAAGGCGTTTGACAAAGTACCTCGGAGAAAATTGAAGAGTTATGGGATAGGAGGTAGTATCCTATTGTGGATTAAAAACTGGTTAAAAAGATAGAAAACAGTAGGGTTATATGATCAGTATTCTCAATAGAAAAGGGTAGCTAGAAGAATTCCCCAGGGGTCTGTGCTGGGACCTCTGCTTTTTTAACATAATTATAAATGACCTAGAGATGGGAGTAACTAATGAGGTAATTAAATTTGCTGACAACATAAAGTTATTCAAAGTTGTTAAATCGCGAGAGGATTGTGAAAAATTACAAGAGGACCTTACGAGACTGCCAGATGCACTAAAAAATCGTTAGAGCCCTTCCCTTACCGATTCCCTTAGCGGCTCGGTGACAGACGGAGGGGGGCAGGTGGAGGGGGTGGAGCGGCAGCCGCAATGACCTCGGGGGCGTGGCCACGGGGGTGCGGAGGATGGCAGGGAGGCCAGGACTGCGGGAAGCTGTCATTTCAATGTAGGGGGGAGGGGGGAGCGGCGGTGACCTCGGGGGGAGGGGGGGCGAAGAACGTCCATAAAGGACGTCCATAAGTACATCTCGTCTTTTTTTTTTTATATATAGTGAAGAAAAAAAAAAAAGTCAAGTGCACGTCAGGGACGTCCTTGAAGGACGTCCATGTTAGGCACTTTAGAAGGACGTCCCTGACGAGCACTTGGGACACACAGCTTGTTTTTTTTTTTTTTTTTACATGGGTGTTAGGCGCTTTCCCACTGGTCTCCATGGGTCCGTTCACAGCAGCCCCAGCCTAACGAGAGGTGCAGACCTCACGTTAGGTTTTTTCATGGTAAGGGGATCGGAAAACCTTAGTGCATCTCATTATAATAGCCTTGCAATAGCCTTTGGATCATCTGCATTCCGTTTTTGTTAGCTGCTACCGTGATTGGAAAACGGCCTTTAGTGCATGCCAGGGTTTACCACTTGCTCGTTAAGTTTAGTGCATCTGGCCCTGGGTGTCTAAATGGCAGATTACATTTAATGTGAGCAAGTGCAAAGTGATGCATGTGGGAAAGAGGAACCCGAATTATAGCTACGTAATGCAAGGTTCAACGTTAGGAGTCGCCGACCAAGAAAGGGATCTCAGCGTTGTTGTGGATGATACATTGAAAGAAAGCAAATAGAATGTTGGGTATTATTAGGAAAGGAGTCGAAAACAAAAACGAGGACGTTATAATGCCTTTGTATCGCTCCATGGTGCGACCGCACCTCAAATATTGTGTTAAATTCTGGTCACTGCATCTCAAAAAAGATATAGTGGAATTAGAAAAGGTGCAGAGAAGAGCGACGAAAATGATAAAGGGGATAGGACAACTTCCCTTTGACGAGAGGCTAAAGCGGCTAGGGCTCTTCAGCTTGGAGAAAAGATGGCTGAGGGGGATATATGATAGAGGTCTATAAAATAGTGAGTGGAGTGGAAAAGGTAAACTTGAAGCATCTGTTTACTCTTTTCAAAAATACTAGGACTATGGTGCATTCAATGAAGCTACAAAGTAGTAAATTTAAACAAATCTGAGAATTTTTCTTCACTCAGCATGTAATTAAACTGTGACATTCGTTGCCAGAGAATGTGGTAAAGGCGGTTAGCTTAAAAAAAAAAAAGGTTTGGATGGCTTCCTAAAGGAAAAGTTCATAGACCATTATTAAAATGGACTTGGGGAAAATCCACTGCTTATTTCTGGAATAAGCAGCATAAAATGTTTTGTACTTTTCTCCGAGGACAAGCAGGCTGCTTGTTCTCACTAATGGGTTGACATCTGTTAGCAGCCCCAGGAACGGAATTCTACCTAGCAACAAAGCTTGCTAGCCCTCGCGCGCATGTGCGCCCGTCTTCCCGCCCGCAGCGTGAGCGTGCCCCTCAGATTGCATTTCCTTCACTTATGCCCAAGCTGGGCTAACTCTTGAGGGTCATGTCACGGCTCATAGTGTTAGAGCCATGGCGGTGTCAGTGGCCCACTGGAAGTCAGCCACTATTGAAGAGATTTGCAAGGCTGCAACGTGGTCATCTGTCCACACGTTCACGTCTCATTACTGCCTTCAGCAAGATACCCGACGCAACAGTCGGTTTGGGCAGTCGGTGGTGCAGAATGTGTTTGGGGTCTAGAATCCAACTCCACCCCCCTAGGCCCATTTTTATTATGTTCCAGGCTGCACTCTCAGTTAGTTGTTCTGTTTTTAGGTCAATCTCAGTTATGTCCTCGCCGTTGCGAGGCCCAATTGACTATTGTTGTTTTGAGTGAGCCTGGGGACTAGGGATACCCCATTAGTGAGAACAAGCAGCCTGCTTGTGCTCGGAGAAAGCGAAGTTACTTACCTGTAGCAGGTATTCTCCGAGGACAGCAGGCTGATTGTTCTCACCAACCCGCCCACCTCCCCTTTGGAGTTGTGTCTTCCCTTGTCTTTGCTTTCCACTTGACTGAGGGGCACGCTCGCGCTGTGGGCGGGAAGACGGTTGCGCATGCGCGGTGCGCGCATGTACGCACGAGGGCTAGCAAGCTTTGTTGCTAGGTAGAATTCCGTTCCTGGGGCTGCCGACGGACGTCAACCTATTAGTGAGAACAATCAGTCTGCTGTCCTCGGAGAATACCTGCTACAGGTAAGTAACTTTGCTTTTTGGGATCTTGCCAGGTATTTGTGACCTGGATTGGCCACTGTTAGAAACAGGATGCTGGGCTTGATGGACCTTTGGTCTGTCCCAGTATGGCAATACTTATGTACTTTAAGGTGAAGGGGGGGGGGGGGGATTTCCCCGCTGTGCGAACGATCAGAGCAGCTCTGTGTCCGCCTCGGGCAGCGACTCTTTTAGTGTTCCTCCCTTGCCTTCCTGCACTGCTGCGTGTTAAAAAAAAAAATCAAAATGTTTTCTGTTTTGAGTACTGCATAACGGCAGAGAAACTGCGAATGTGCGTCGTATGTCAGTGGCGGGGTGTCAGGCGCCTGTAAGTTTTGAATGTCAGTGGAGCCCACGACTATTTCTTCCTCATTTCCGTCGACGCCGCGGTTCTCTCGGCTCCTGCCTTTGAGTCTTGTCAGTTCCCTTCCTTTGGCGGGAAAGGCCACCATTTTTCTGCCTTCTGGTACATCAGATGCTCAGGCCTTTCCTTTGTTGCCCCAGTCGGGGGAGTGCACTACCATGGTTTTGGCACAGCATTTGGGACCTCGGGAGGATTCGTCCTTCAGATGTACCGAGCCTTTTTGCTTAGCAAGTCAGGCGCTAGGATTCTTCCTGTGGGAGACTCCCTAGTCAGACAAGTAGCCCCTGCAAAATGGGCCAGGGGATCTTGGGAGCTGGAGGAGAGGACCAGGTTTTGGATCTGGGTTTAGATATGCCCTCTCTAGAGGAGGTTGAAGGTTCAGAGGATCAGCAGTTAGAGGACCCTATCTCTTCTGACTCAGGGGCAGATGCAGTATTCCCGGGGGGAAGATACTTCAGAGGTCTGGATCTTCCATAAGGAAGATCTTCAGGAGCTGATTTCTTTGGTATACTCCATGCTACATTTTGAGGATGAGCAGCTTGAGGTTCCAGTGACCAGTAAGGTAGACTTTCTTGTTAAGGGTATTAGGCGTTCCAGTAAATCTTTTCCTATGCACCAGGACATTAGGGATATTATTCAAGCTCAGTGGGATGTGCCAGATTCCCCTTTTCGCCCAGCCAGGTCTATGGTGCAGCTTTATCCAGTCCCAGAGGGAGTACAAGTCTCTTCTTAAGGTTCCTGTGGTAGATGAGGTGGTCTCGGCTGTCACTAAGCGCAATACAGTCCCTGTCAACGGCGGTACGGCCCTTTGGGATGTCCAGGACCGTAGGATTGAGGCACTATTGATGAGTAGTTTTGACGTCTCTTCATTGGCATTTCAAGCAGCCATCTGTGGTTCTTTGGTGGTTAGAGCATGCTTCCAGTGGGCTGAAAGAGTCCTAGACAGGCCTTCAGATGATTTGTCCTCCATAGATGCTGAAGTAGCCAAGATTGAGATGGGGTCTGCCTTTTTGGCGGATGGCCTGTACGATTTCTTGAGAGCCTCATCTAAGGCCATGGCCTTGGGAGTTAAGGAATCCTTTTTATTTGGAGACAAATTGGATAAGTTAGTCCATAGTCTGGGGGATACGAAGGTTCCTAGACTTCCAGAAGATAGGCCCAGGACATCTGGCAGAGGTTCTCTGCCTAACCAAGGACAGTGGTGTGATTTTCGCCGCTTTTGGTCCGACAGAGGAGCTCTGTCCCAGCGGTCTAAGTTTTTTCAAAGGAATCGGTCCGGTTGAGGTTCCCGCCATGGTGGAAGGGATTCAGGAACCTCTTTCCAGTCCCCTTCCCATCCATCCCAATGAACGTGTGCAGGTCCCTCCTCTGATTCCTGTGGGAGTGCGGCTATCTCAGTTTCATCAGAAGTGGGCCCAGATTACTATCGACCAGTGGGTGTTAGAGATTATTCGAGACAGATATGCCTTGGAGTTCGCTCGGCCTCTTTCGGACGCCTTTTTGGTATCTCATTGCCGGTCTCGCCTTAGGATGGGTGGGGTGGGGGACACTTTGTTGAGGCTTTTAGACCTTCAGGCTATTTGTTCCAATCCTTCCTTAGAAGTCGGACAAGGTCATTTACTTTTGGTTCCAATGAAAGAGGGCGCCTTTCATCTAATTTTGGATCTCAAGGTGGTTAATCAGACCCTCAAAGTCACCAGTTTCCAGATGATGACCCTTCGTTCCATTATAGTCGCCATCAGGCCGAGAGAATTTCTAACGGTGTTGGATTTGACAGAGGCTTATCTGCACATTCCAATTTGTCCCTTTCACCAACGATTCTTTCGCTTCCCGATTCTGGGTTAGCACTTCCAGTTCCAGGTGCTCCCGTTAGGTCTGGCAACAGCTCCTTGAACTTTCACCAAGGTTATGGTGGTGGTGGTGGTGGCGACGGCTGTTCGGAAGGAGGGCATTTTAGTTCATCCCTACTTGGACGATTAGCTGATCCTGGTGAAATCGTTTCAAAAGAGTTTGAAGGTCACGGAATGGGTGTGGTTCAGTTTCTGCAGTTTCTTGGCTGGGTAGTCAACTTTGCCAAAAGCCGTCTGGTGCCGTCTCAGTCCCTGGAGTATTTGGGGGTGTCTTTCGACACTGAATGAGGTCTGATCTTTCTTCCCCAGAGCAGAGTCATCAAGCTACAATCTCAGATTCAGGGACTGCTGCACAGGCACGTTTTCTGTGCTCGGGAGTATCTGCAAGTTTTGGGTTCGATGGCAGTGACGGTAGAGGCGGTACCATGAACCAGGGTGCACATGAGGCCTCTCCAGTTTTCTGTCCTATCCAGGTGGTCTCTTCAAACAGACTCCCTATTGGTGCTTTTTCCTCTCTGGACCCAGGAACGAAGCAGTCTCCTCTGCTGGCTGCGTACGAGCAGTCACACCAAGGGGATGCTGCTGGACACACTCCAGTGGATAGTAATGACGACGGACGCCAGCCTCTGGCTGGGGAGCCCATTGCATGGGGAGGTTTGCTCAAGGTCTTGGGTCGCCTCAGGAAGCCTCCCTTTCAATCAACCTGTTGGAAACCAGGGCAATTCGACTAGCTCTGGAGGCATTTTGTTCCATGCTGAGTGGCGCAGTGGTTCGCATTTTGTCAGACAACGCAACGGCGGTGGCTCATGTCAATTGGCAAGGAGAAACCAGAAGTCGCTGCAGCAGGAATCAGTGAAGCTCTTGGCCTGGGTGGAGTGTCATCTGTCTGCCATCTCAGCTCATATAGCAGGAGTGGAAAATGTTCAGGCGGATTTCTTCAGCCATCACACCCTTGATCCAGGAGAGTGGTCCCTCAGTCCACAAGCATTTCAGTTGATAGTGGAGCAGTGGGGGACTCCTCTCATAGATCTTTTTGCCATAAGTCTCAACGCAAAAGTCTCACTTCTTCAGTCAAATTATTTCCGATCTGACGAAGAAGGGCAACCTTCGAAAGCTAATCAAGAAATGTATTAAGTTATGTCCAATAAAAAAGGTATCATCTTATTTTCTTTTCCAAGTTTTATTTTGTTTGATTTCTGTTGATTACCTTCAGGAATATTAAAATTCAAGATCCCTGATTTTTGTCATATTTATTCTGAAGTCTGAAATGGCTCCATAAATTCCAATTTGCTGAGTAATGATATTAATGACTCTGCTGGCTCCAATAATGTGGACAGGATATAGACAGCAAATATGGAAATTCTATATTCTTCTCCCATCCGATTCCCTTAATCCTTCCAAAACCTCTAACCTTACAAGTCAGTGGTTCCATCACCAGTACAGATAAAAAAAAAAAAAAAAAAAGGGGGGGGGGGGGGGGGAGAGAGCGCTCAAGTATTTTATTTATTTTATTTTTGTTACATTTGTACCCCGTGCTTTCCCACTCATGGCAGGCTCAGTGCGGCTTACATGGGGCAATGGAGGGTTAAGTGACTTGCCCAGTCACAAGGAGCTGCCTGTGCCTGAAGTGGGAATTGAACTCAGTTCCCCAGGACCAAAGTCTACCACCCTAACCACTAGGCCACTCCTCCACTCCATATAACTGTATATGCCCCATTTTATTTGTAATCTAATTTGTGGATATATGATTCAAATCCATTGCAAACATTTTTCCACACCTAATTTTTTATAAATTTAAAGATAAAAAGCCAATGTACATTATCAAATGCATTTTTAGCTTTAATAGGCAGTTGTTGGGCTTCTAATGTGTTATGAATTCCAGTTCAGATTCAGCATCTGTTTAATATTATCTGATAGACAAAGCGGGGTTCACACACATAGAGAGACAAAGCGGGGTTCACACACACAGAGAGACAAAGCGGGGTTCACACAATATTATCTGATGCCATTGGTCCCAATTGACCGGCCCTGGGAGTATCATTTGCAACCTGTTTTCTTATATCCACACTGAACAGGATCCTTACCTTCTTTATGGATGAGTGTTAATCCCCATTACTCTCACAGAGTCCAACAGTTTCTCATCTCCCGCCAAAACATGGATTTATTAATCTAAAGACTTTTTTTTTAATAGAATTTGCTGAGAAGCCACCTAAGGCCGGTCCCTTCCCTGATGGTAATGATTTAATTGCCAATATCTCATGTAACGATAATTGGCCTAAGTCTTTCTTGCCCCCCCCCCCCCAAAAAAAAAAAAACTTTTCTACTACAGTCCATCTGTTGAAACTGTTCATTATATCTTTTTCATTACATTTGTATATCTAGATCAATCTCAGATTTTAGTATGTTGAGGTC
This sequence comes from Microcaecilia unicolor, assembly GCF_901765095.1. Lineage (NCBI taxonomy): Eukaryota > Metazoa > Chordata > Amphibia > Gymnophiona > Siphonopidae > Microcaecilia > Microcaecilia unicolor. Next base: position 546,026,125 of record NC_044031.1, read on the forward strand.
CATTGATTTCCAGTATGGCTTCACATTTTGTCCTGATTTCTTATCACTCAGGTTTTGACACTTCCCCCTTTTCCAATTCTTTGTCATTTAGGGGCCCTATCACGTCCCCTCCCCATTCTTTCATGCTACCTTGGCATGTCCTGCAGGCCCTTGATTCCCCTTTTCGCAAAGCATCTCAATACTTCACCAAATGTCTCATCCCTTATGGTAAAGCAAGCCCAAATCTGTGTATTTTTATTCTCACAAAACTGTCTTTGATGCTTTAATGTGTCTGGTAATATTTATGTAACGACGAGTAAATAAGGCCCGTTTCTGACACAAATGAAACGGGCGCTAGCAAGGTTTTCCTGGGAGTGTGCATGCTTGAGAGAGTGTGTGTGAGAGTGACTGTGAGAGAGAGAGAGTGAATGTGCGAGTGTGTGTGACAGAGAGTGAGTCAGGGTGCAAGTGTGTCTGTGAGACAGAGAATGTGTGTGCGAGACAGAGAGTGTGCGAGTGTGTATGTGAGACACAGTGACTGTGAGAGAGTGTGTTTCACACAGATACACTGTGTGTGTGAGAGAGAGTGTGTGTGAGAGAGTATGTGTGCAATACACAGACTCTCTATGAGTACAAGCGAGTGTGTGAGACCGAGAGTGTGTGTGAGACCGACTGTGTGACACACAGAGAGTGAATGTGAGACTGTGAGAGAGAGAGAGACCACTGACTGTGAGAGAGTGTGTGTGACAGAGTGTGTGTGTGACAGAGATACCTCCCCCCTCCCTCTGTGGTCTCAGGACCCCCTCCCCCCCTGTGGTCTCAGGGCTCCCTGCCTCTCCCCCCCCCCCCCCCTCTGTGTAGCACCGTGCGAGTGTGTGTGTGAGAGAGTGTGTGTGATTGTCCTCTCTCCCCTGGCCCCCTCCAGCCAAACAGTGATTCTCAACTCCCCTGCCCCCCCTCCAGCCACCCAGCTATTCCCCTGGCTCGCCCTCCAGCCACCTAGCGATTCTGCTCTGTCCCCTGCCCCCCTCCATCCTTCCAGCGATTCTGCTCTCTCCCCTGCCCCTCCTTCAACCACCCAGTGATTCTGCTCTCTCCCCTGCAGCCATCCAGCAAATCTGCTCTCTCCCCCTGCCCCCACTGCAGCCACCCAGTGAATCTACTCTTACCTGCCCCCCCCTGCAGCCACCCAGTGAATCTACTCTTACCTGCCCCCCCCCTGCAGCCACCCAGCGAATCTGCTCTCTTCCCTGCCCCTCCTGCAGCCACCCAGCGATTCTGCTGTCTCCCCTGCCCCCCCCCCCCCTGCAGCCACCCAGCGATTCTGCTCTGCCCCCCCTTCAGCCACCCCGTGATTCTGCTCTCTCCCCTGCCTCCTTCAGCCACCCAGCGGTGTTCCTCATACCTTTGCCAAACTTTAAGCACCTCCAACGTTCTGAAGCTGACTCTGTGGCTTCCTTGAAGGTTTCATTGGTTCGTTACGGTGTTTTACCCACCCTTGACGTCATGACGTTTTGACGCCAGGGCGGGGCCCGCCCTCGACGTAATCACGTTTAGACGTGAGGGCGGGGCAGAGACGTGGGCAGAGAGCGATCTACACCGTTACGAACCCACGAACCCTTGAGTGAAGCCACGGAGTCAGCTTCAGAACGTTGGAGGTGCCTTTTATTATAGTAGATATTGATCTTTCTGTTTCAACTTGCATGCAGCTAGGAAGATCCTCTCCTTTACTAAATGCTCATGGAAGCATACAGTTATGTCCTAAGGTTTGTCACTTGCTCTGTATTTATTTGGGGGAGGGGGGGACAGCACATCCTTGTTCTCTACTGTTTTTAGAGTCTCAGGCACCAGCTCTTCACAGCTCACTGAGCTCTCTTATTTGCTCACCCATTCTGCTACAACACAGTAAATTTCTCCTTTGGTCTAAATTTTATTTTTATTGGAAACGCTGATGGATTTAGTCTTCAAGAAGTTCACCATGCGCACCAACTTCACTTTCACCCACCTTTTCTTTTATCTTTAAAGGACGATTTATTGAGAGTAATTACTGTAAATCAACTTTTCACTCAGTTTAGATTCTGATTTTTGGAAACCACAGTTTCAGGATTATTGTTTGTGCTTAATATGGTACTGCACTTGTGGAAACGTTTTGTCTGTACCTGATGCATTCCTTAGTTGATGATGGAGCTTCATCTATAGTGATGCCTTCCTGCAGTGACACTGGAAGCTATCCCCCTAATTTTAAAAAGTTGGGTGCCCAACCTTACGTTTAGTATGCAAAGTTACATTCACTTTTTATAGGTAAGGTCAGTTACCTGGCTTGATTGTTTAGCTGCTAATTGACTTGGCAATTATTGTGTTGCTTGTTGGCAGGCACATAACTGACCTTAGTCTGTATTCTGTAAACTGGACATGCAATTTCCATATTTCGCAATGGGGTGTGAACCTGGGAAGGGAATGGGCAGGTCAAGGACCTGCCTAGGAATTATGCACATGGGTTATGGGATACTATCAGTTGCATGCTTAGCTTCTTACTGTTAGGTGTGAGCATTTGGCTGGTGTAAATGTTAGCGTCTAAAGTTGGTTATGGAACTGTGGTTAGAATACTAGCGTAACTGACGTTAGAGAATTCGTGCCTAGCATGCATCATCCTGGCACCTAAATTGCGGTGACGTTTTGAGAATTTAGCCCTAAGTGTACTTTGCAATACTGTCCAAAATCATAACTACCTATTGAAAATAATTACATCTTTCATTTGCAGTGCAAAATAAATGTAACAGTTACCTGTTGGTGGGATCACAAGAACATTTGAGTGCACACTAGTGTTCTCCATGGTGTACATTAAAGATTTTTTAGTGGTTTCTAGTTGCTGAAGGCGTTTGGTTTCCTGACAGTGAGCCTTGTGTACAACACTGCTGCAAACAGAGATGAATCCTGTACATTCAACCAAACTGTTATTGGGATACTTTGGGTACTATACAGAAAAATGTTGCTCTTTGAAAATGTTTCTATACTGCTCACCTGATATTTGACCGCATAAGTGAATATGTTGTATTGAGTCTACTGTGTAAATAGGTAAGCAAAGGTGGGGGAGGGGGATGTCATTATGAGGCCAACCAGTGTATCTAAAAAAAAATATATATTATTTTTTCTTTTTAGCTCCCTGGTCTACTGTGGATGGGAGAATGAATGCTCCTGAACAGACTTCTGCTTCTTTTGCGTCCCTTGGATTAAATCCTTCAGTTTCTGGTAAATTTTTCTGGTACTTGTTTTAGTAAAGCATAAAAATGAAAAGAAAAAAAAAAAAAAAAAAACCTTAAAACTAGTTTCGTTTAGTATTTTAAGACCACTATATCTATCTTTCTCCAAGGACAAGCAGGACAGCAATTACTGCAGTTAGGTGATGAAGCTCTGGTATAGTTGCTGCCCAACATTTAAATTTTTCTAGAAGCTTTTGGCAGCCCCGACTGTGCATGCATGTGTACCTGTCTTCCTAGCTGCCACAATCATGAGGGACCAGCAGTTGTCTTTCCAGGAGCTGAGGAGGCGCTTTTTTATTGTGCCATCTTCAGCATATGTTTTTCATTGGCGGCCTTTCCTGCCCAGTACCATTTCTTTCTCCCCACCCCTCCCCTTTTCTGGTTCATTTTAGGTTTTCAACCTTTTAAAGCTTCCTTTATTTTTTGGTGGTGGTTTTTTTTTTTTTTTTTTTTGTGGCTCCATGGCTTGCTTGGGCTGGGACTTATTATTTTTATTATTATTATCTTATATACCACTTGCATTCCACTTAGGATTCGCTGGGGTTAACAGACTAAAACTCAACAATTGAGGATTATATAAATGTCATACAACAGCTCGATTACTTTTAAACAGTAACATTAGGAAAGTTTTGAAAACATACCTGTTTGAAATGGACCTTAGTACAAATATGAAGGTGAACATTTTATCTCCCATGACAGTGTATTCCAAACTCTTACCCTTTGGAATGAAAAAAGAGTGTTCATAAAACAGATTTAAAACGAATATTCTTAAGAGAAGGAAAGCCGATTTGTAAGGTGCAGGAAAAGCAAGAATAATGACTGGATGAAGGAATTAAAAGTAATTCTGAAAGGCTTTCTTAATTTTGGCCAAATAATGACTTGAAGACAGTGGCATACCTAGCGTATTTGACACCCGGGACCGATCATTTTTTTAACACCCCTTCCTCTATATGCAAATATTATTTTTAGTAATAACAAGGGTATACCTAGGAAAGGCAGCATCTTAAACACTACAGTGAGCACTAGAACGTTAATACACTCATTGTAAAACTAACCAAGACATTAGTAAAAATGAATCTGCGAACAGAAAACCGTCTTTTTCACAAATATAGAACACTGATACATCCTCACCAAGTATAGAATAAGTAACCACAAACTAAAATTAAACTGAACCCCCAAGAAGCCAGATTCTGCATACAATGCAACACCACAGTGATGCATGTCCTCTAGTACTATGCAAAATATAAAGATAGCAGACATAAATTTGAAAAACTGACAAATACCAATCACCACTTTACAAATTAGCACACAGAAATAAAATAAAAATAGAAAATAAGATACCATTTTATTGGACTAATACATTTTTCAATTAGCTTTCAGAGGCCAAAACCTCCTTCCTCAAGTCAGTACAGTATACTGCTGTTACGGTCCTGACCTAAGGATGGAGGTTTTGGTCTCTGAAAGTTAGTCAAAAATGTATTAAAATTAGTCCAACAAAAAGATCACCTTATTTTCATTTTCTATTTATCACCACAGCTACAATGCTACTTTACTCTAAAGCAAATAAATAAATCAATCTTTTTTTTCTACCTTTGTGTCTCTGGTTTCTGCTTTCCTCGTCTTCTCTTCACTCTCTCCCTTCCATCCAGCATCTGCTCTCTTTCACTCTCCCTTTCATCCAGTGTCTGTCTGCTTTCTCTGCCCCTTCCATCCACTGTCTGCACTCTCCCCCTTTCCATATGGTGTCTGCCAGCTTTCTCTGCCCCTTCCATCCACTGCCTGACTTTTCTTTCCCTTCTATCCAGGATGTGCCTCCCTCTCTCCATCTTTCTCTCTCTACTCTATGTTCCCCATCCATATCCATCTTCTGCTTACCTCCTATTTGACTTTTTTCTCTCCATGTCCACTGTCACTCCCTCTTACTCCCTCTCTCTCTCTCCTATCCATAACCTCCCCTCTGTGTCTCTGTCCCTGTTCCCCCATGTTCAGCATTTGCTCTGTCCCCATCCCTTCCCATGTTCTTCACCCTTCTTTCTCTTCTCTCCTGCACTCCAAACCCAGGGCCAGTATCTCTCTCCCCTGCCTCATAGTACTGCATCTCGTTCTTCCCTTCCCCTGATCCAGCTTTTTCCCAGTCTCCTGTCCCTCATACATCCCACCTTTATCTTCCCTTCCCTTCTTGCTTCCCTTAGATCTAGCATCACTCTCACTCCTTTCTCCACCCCCCCTTTTCCCATTCCCCTGCCATTGCTTTCCTTTCTCTCCCACCACCCTTTCCCCTTAGGTCTGGCATCGCTGTCTCCACCCCCTCTTCCCCTTAGATGTGGTATCACATCACATCCTCCTCTCTCCACCCCTCTTTCCCTTTGGGCTGGCTGGCAGGCAGGCATCACCCCCCCCCCCCCCCCCCCCCCCCCCCCAGATTAGTGCGGAATCGCTGTCCCCCTCTTCACTCCATGCCCGATCTGCTCCTGCATGCCTCTAAGCTTCCAGGCCCGCCAGCAGTGTCTTAGGGATGAAAGTGCTGCCTTCTGCCTGCCCCGGAAGCACCACTAGTATAAAAGGCCCGTTACGGTAGGCAATGAAACGGGCGCTAGCAAGGTAATCCCCCCCCCCCCCGCAGCCTGTCTCCCCTGCCCCCCCCTGCAGCCACCCATCTGGTCTCAGGACCCCCTCCCCACCAACTCTCCTCTGCCCCTGCAGTCACGCATGTGCAGTGGCCCTCCTCTCTCCCCTGCGCCCCCTGCAGCTACCCATGTCCAGCAACCCTCCTCTCCCCCTGCAGCTACCCATGTCCAGCGACCCTCCTCTCCCCTGCCCCACTGCAGCCACGCATGTCCAACGACCCTCCTCTCCTTTCCCTTTGCCCCCCCTGCAGCTACCCATGTCCAGCGACCCACCTCTCTCCCCTGCCCCCCTGCAGCGTCCCTTCTGTCTCCCCTGCCCTCCCCTGCAGCCACCCATCTGGTCTCAGGACCCCCCTCCCCACCTCCCTCTTCCCTGCCCCCCCCTGCAGCCACCCATGTCCAGCGACCCTCCCCCTTTGGCGCATCACCCAAACCCCTACCCCCCCAGCGCATCACTCAAAACCCTCCCCCCCCCCCCCCCCCTCGGGCACATCAACCCCCTTGCCACCCGCAGCCGCCAATACTAACGCTGTCTGGCCGCTGCTGCGTCTCCTGTTGAGCAGCAGCGGCCGGTACAAAAAGAAAAAAGCCAAAAAAAGATTTTAAACCTGAAACACGGCTCCGTAGACAGCCATCTGGCATTGGCTGTCATCTCTGCAGCCGTTCCTCCTCTCCCCTCTGACGTCGCTACGCTCCTTCGGGGTCTTCCTGCAGGGGCAGTGACGTGGAGGGGAGAGGAGGAGCGGCTGCAGTGACGACAGCCAATGCCAGATGGCTGTCTACGGAGCCGCGTTTCAGGTTAAATATCTTTTTTTTGGATTTTTTCTTTTTGTACTGGCCGCTGCTGCTCCACAGGAGAAGCAGCAGCAGCCGGACAGCGTTAGTATTAGCGGCTGCGGGTGGCGAGGGAGTTGATGTGCCCGGGGGGGGGGGGGGGGTAGGGGCTTTGGTGATGCGCCGGGGGGGAGGGTTTTGGGTGATGCATCGGGGGGGGGGGGGGGTAGGGGCTTGGTTGCTGCGCTGGGGCTTAGGGGCTTGGGTGTTGCGCCAAGGGGGGGCACTGAGAGCTGAATGGTAGGCAGCGTGTTTCCCTACTCCTCCCCCTGCCTGGCTCATGGTTTTGCAGGGGCTTGGGTGTTGCGCCAAGGGGGGGCACTGACAGCTGTTTCCCAGGCAGGGGGAGGAGTAGGGAAACACCTCCCCTTGCCTTGGAATCAGCTGTCAGTGACATCACTGACATCAGTTCATTCTAAACTGCCTAGCAGACCACCTTCGAGGGAGCCACGGTACCAGGCACATTAGAACGTTGGAGGTGAGAATTATTATATAGGATGTATCTATGTGTGTGCATTTCAATAACAGAATTAAAAAAAATGCCTACTTATCCTTAATTCAGTTTGTCTTCCTCTCTTGTGGCTTCTGTTCTAGCAGTCACATATTTGCCTGAGCCGCAAGAGTCTCAGGTGATCTACTTGCAGAGTCAGCAGCTATAGGAGTTTTCTGTCTCCTATGAATTACACTCTGGTAGGAATTATTCTCTGTGATATGTTTCTTCTCATATCATATGTGCCTCAGGTGTATATTGTGCAACTGCAGCGGCTGGCAGTTTATCTGGGGTTTCAGTCAGTTATGCAACAGGGGTTTATATACCTTCTTCTCGGCATGAGATTTTGTTATATGACTGTTTATTTAGCTCTACGCTTGTTCTCACCTCTTTAGCTTCAGGTGATCAGGTAATTTCTCAGTGACAGCCTTTACATACTTCGCTATCTGTTGGTATATCGGCAAGGCTCTATGATAACAGTTGGATTTTGTAGTTCAGGCTTCTTGTTTCCACTGTCTACAGCTGAGGTGGACCCATTCCACATTTTCGAGACGGATATACCTTCTTTCAGCCGTCTTTATGGAGTCTCTCTCTGTCCCTCTCAGGGGACAATCTACAGCGGCTCTTGGACCTTCAAGCCTTTTTGCTTTCTAATCATCCTATTTTTTATTTTCCAGGTAGTTTACCGCGTTTTCAATGTCACATGTTTTTCGTATGGCGACATTTGAATGTCATACTGTTATCTCATGCAGGACAGTGTTTTTCATGTCCTTAGATCTGCTGGAAGCTTATCTACGTATTCCTATCAGAATAGGTTTCCAAATGTTTCCTGCGGTTTGTAGTTCTGGGACACCATTTTTCGGTTTCAGGCTCTGCCGTTGCATCTCGCAATGGTCCCTCCCACTGTCACCAAACTTTGGTGTTGGTGGCAGTGACTCTCATGGAAGAGGGAATTCTACTTTCCAGTATCTACGTGTCCAACTAATCAGGGAAACTTCTTATAAAGAGAGTCGGCAGGTCTTAGACGGAACGGGACAATATTTTTTTTTTTTTTACAGTTCTTAGGTTGGCTACTAAAAGTGGTCCAGATTCAAATATTGCTTCTAGGTCGCGTTCTTTATGGTCAACATTATATTCATGTTACTGTCCATGACAGTGACTTTTGGAGTTTTTTTTCCTGGGCTATACCTTTCATGACATCTCTCTGATGTTCTCTCATATCCTGATATCCCTCTCGGATGGAATCAGCTGAGGTGGTCTCTGTATTCTCAATAGTGCAGCACTCTGTTCTGGTGGTTGAGATTGAACATCCTCACTGCAGGTATGCCTGTAGAATATACATAGTGGACAGTTTTTATTGTTCCTTGTCAGTTTTCGTGGATGGGGTGCACGTTGCTTAGGCAGACTACCCTGTTTTCAGTGGTCTCCTTTGGCTACTTGTCACTCCTTCAATTTCTTGGAAATTTGAATAATTTGACTAGCTCTGGAGGACTTTCTTTCCCAACTGGATAGAGAGGTGGTGAGAGTCTGTCGGACAATTCATTGCAGTGGCCTATGTCTTTTCTCAAAGAAGAATGAAGAATCTACTCTTCACATGGCAGAAGGCGAGTCTTTTAGCATGGGTAGGTTTTCGCCTTACTGCCATTTTCAGCTTTCCATGTGGTCGGAGTAAAAAAAAAAAAAAATGATTAATTTAGTGCATTTTTCTCTTTTATTTCACCCTAGTTCCAGGGGAATGGACTCTCACCTTCTGAGTGTTGTCAGCTGATAGTACCTTCATGGGACGCTTCAGTTCTAGAACCTTTTGCTTTGCTTTCGCTCTGTCCTCACAGGTGTCTCGTTTAGTCTCTCGCTGAAAATTTTTGTCAGCGGCGGGGTAGATGCCCTCTTGCACAGCAATAGTCTTCTCTATCTCTTTCCTCCATCTTTTCTCTGGAGTCGTCTTTTACAGGACATCGAGACGCATGGGGGGCCAGTAGATCTGGCAGCTCCATATTGGTCCTAAGGTGGAGCTTTAGTATCTTTCTTGGCGTCTTCTCTACATCTTCTGGTTAGCAAGGCCCTCCGGTTAGCAAGGCCCGGTTGTTCCAAAGTCCCATCTTTCGCCAGTCCAGGTTTCTTTTTGCCTTATCATTGGGCTCTGCTACGGCCTTGATGAGCTAAGACAAGATTTGCTGCTTCAGTAATTATTACTATGCTGCGGTTGCGTCGTCGGACCATGTCTCTCTCTGTTGGATAATGGATGTTCTCTCTCTCTTTTCTTTACCTGCAGGTTGCAGCTGTTTTTTTCTTCTGGTTTTCCATTAAGGTTTTTTCTCAAGACACTGTTTTTTCGTAGCCATTGAGTCAGCTAGGAGAGTCTCGGGACTGCAAGTTTTTTCCCTGCAGGTCTCTACGTTTCCAGTGCTTCTACTTCTGGTTCCTTCTTTTCTGTCTACCGGAGTTTCATATTTTTCATCTTTCTCAATCAGTTTTTTCTTTCTGTTCTGGAGTCTTCGGGAGTACAAGATCATAGGAAATTCAATAATTTCGATATTAACAGAGATCTTACCAATTAAGGGAGCGGTTACACGGTATTTCACAGCTATTGAACATTTAGGCGCTGGGATTGCCTTTTTTTGTCCTTCTAGCCGGTCGGCGTAAGTTTTTGGTTGTTTCTCTCTATATCTCGATGCTTTAAGGAAATCAGAACTGCTAATTGTCTTCTCGCCGTGGGTACAGTTACAGTAAAGTCTAAAACACATTCCAACTTGATAAGCGGTTGTTCCTTGACAGACTGATTTTTAGGGCCCTAGGAGTACTTTGGCACACTAGATGGTCATGGTCGCCAGTAGGCGGTCTTTCAACTTCAGTATTCCTAGCAAGTTTGATAGGGTCCCTCCTGTAAGATTACTGCTTTGGTACTTCCCATCAGTCCAATCTTGGTCCGGTCCGGAGGGACGCTAAGGAAGGAGAAATTAGATCTTACCTGCTAATTTGCTTTCCTTTAGTCCCTCTGGACCGGACCAGGCCCCTCCCATGTTTTCATCACCTTTTCAACAGAATATTTAAAAAACAAACAAACAAACCAAATGCTAGTGTATATATAGAACTTTAAGTGGGCCATGCCACGTCTCTGGTCGGAGTTGCTGGTGGGCTCGGTTGTTGGTATATATATATAGATCTATGTATATATACCAACATATATATATATATATATATATATATATATATATATATATATATATATATATAACTTTAAGAGGGCCTTACCACTTCTCTGCTGAGAGTTGCTGGTGAGTTCTAATTCAAGTGAGCCATACCACTTCTCTGGTAGGAGTTGCTGGTGAGCTTTACTACAAGAGGGCCATACCACTTCTCTGGTGAGAGTTGCTGGTGAGCTCTAATACTTGGCATTGCCGAGTGCTTTGTGGCTGCTAGGATTCCATACGGCACAGAAGGTCTTTCTTTCTCTCTTTCCTGCTTTGTTAGTCAAATACTGAGGCTAGGGTCACATTGGCTCTCTAGAGTCAGTTTTTTTCTCAGTCTCCACCTGCTGGAAGGCGAGCACAACCCATCAGTCCAATCCTGGTCCGGTCCGGAGGGACTAAAGGAAAGCAAATTAGCAGGTAAGATCTAATTTCTCCTTATCCAATTGGCTAGCAGATTGGATCTCCTTTGCTTACACCCAGACTGGGCTGATTCTACAAGGTTATGTTATGGCTCACAATGTCAGAGCTATGGCTGTGGCAGTAGCCCATTTGAAATCAACTTTTGCTGAGGAGATTTGCAAAACTTGTCTTCAGTCCACTCGTTCACTTCTCACTACTGCCTTGAGCAGGATTCCTGATGTGACAGCTGGTTCGGTCAGACAGTTCTGCAGAATTTGTTTGGGGTCTAGAACCCATCATAGGCCTGTTTTTGTTCTGTTCCAGGCTGCACTTGCACAGCAGGAATGTACATAAGAGTTTAGTTTGATTGGTTTCTGGTAGGCCTTGCTTGTTGCAGGTCCCTATTGTCCAATATTTGTTGTCTTTCGGTGAGTCCGGTAGCTAGGAATTCCCAATTGTGGTAATGGTTGTCTTTCTTGTCCTTGGAGAATGCAAAGTTACTGACATGCAGCAGATGTTTTCCAAGAACAATAGAACACATTATCGCAGACGCTTCCACCCTAGGAGTTGTATTCTCTAAGCTTTTATATTCACTTCCAGTCCCGCACAGTTTGAGGCAAGCAGGAAATCACGCACTCATTCATGCACAGCCAGGGCTGCCAAAGGCTTCTAGCAAAATAGAATGCTGGGCAGCATCTGCACTGGAGCTCTATTGGATGTCGTCGCCCAACTGTGGTAGCATGACCTGCTGTCCTTTGAGAAGGCCTGCTATAGTGAGTACATTTTCCTGAACTTTAGTGTATGAGTACAAGACTAATATTTGAAATCTACATCTACTGAAAAATTCTGTGGTATCTGTTTTGGATTAAGCATCCTGATTTAACAGTGTCATGTTGTTCCACACATCCTGTATTGGTGTCATCACTAAGCCTATGTACTTACAATCCATGATATGGCATTATGAATTATAAGTAAAAAGGCTTACTGATGTGACCAATTCAGGAAGGAATTCTTGGAGAAAAGGTCTGGTAGATTGGCTCTTCTTTAATTTTATGTGTTTTAGTGTGCATTGCTTTGGGATGTGATGTATTACTATATGGCATTGATTTTTCTATTGTAAACTTCTGTAATGCTGTGTAAAAGGCAGTATATAAGAAATAAATAAAATGCTACATAAGTCTTCCCATTTCCATGACACACTCTTCTATTTCAGTTTACAGGCCAACCCCTTGTTGAAGGGTATCAGTCCAGAACACAGGGAACACTTTTTTTTCGAGCAAAAAATAAAGCACTTCCATGGTCCACCTTATCACATATTAGAAGCCCTGATGGTTCTTCCCATTGTGAAGATAGGTCTACATGACTACTTGGTCAAAACAGCAGTTTTTGACTGAATTAACACTATAGCCAACTCCTCAGGTGTATCATAGTAACATAGTAAATGTGGGCAGATAAAGACCTCCACAGTCCATCCAGCTGGCCAATAAGGTGGCTATAGTTGAATCTGGCACACTGCACAGGTTCCACTTCATTATGAATAAACACTGATATACTTAATCCCTATCTCTCCCAGCTAATTTTGGGCACAGACCATAGACGTCTGCCTGGCACAGGTCCTACATACAACTACTGGCGTTGCCATTGAAGCCCACTCCAATGTTGATCCTGATCTGTTTTATGCAGTTTATGGGACCCAGACCATAGAAGTCTTCCCAGTATTGGTCTAACTTCCTAACCTCTGAAGCTGCTGTCAAAAGCTCACTCCAGTTATGAGAAGATCATTTAAGTTTAGCTTTAACTGGATTCCATTTTCTTTATAGTGATCCTCTATGTTTATCCCACACATTCTTGAATTCTGTCACTGTTTTCATCTTCACAGCCTCCACCCATTGTTCCTGGCCCTCTTAAAGTGTACACATTCTATAATATCCAGGCAGTATAACCTTAGCACATCATCGCACACAAGAAGTCTCCGTTCTTTTCTGAAATTTACTTTATTGAATAAGTGTAGCTAATTTACTCAGTTTGTAGATTCTCAGAAGCTTGTTGCCCTAAGGCAAGAGACTTCATAGTTCTGAATATTGCAGCAGTGGGTGGTGATGAAGTTTTGAAGAGGGGAAAAAAAGGGCTTTACAGTTGAAAAGGGGAGAATTGGCAGGTGGATGAAGGTAGTTTGAGGACCTTATGAGACTGGGCAACCAAATGGCAGATGACATTTAGTGTGAGCAAGTGCAAAATGATTCATGTGGGAAAGAGGAACCCTTATTATAGCTACGTGATGCAAGGTTCCACATTAGAAATCGCTGCCCAGGAAAAGGATCTAGGTGTCATTGATATGTTTGAAGCAGCAGCTAAGAAAGCAAATAGAATGTTTGGAATTTAGGAAAGGAATGGAAAACAAAAATGAGAATGTTATAATGCCTTTATATCGTTCCATGATGCGACTACACCTCGAACACTGTGTGTAATTCTGGTCAATGCGTCGGATGAGCAGAATTAGAAAAGCTGCAGAGAAGGGCAACAAAAATGATAAAGGAGTTGGGACAACTTCCTTATGAGGAAAGGCTAAAGTGACTAAGGCTTTTCAGCTTGGAGAAGAGACAGCTGAGGGAAAATATAATAGAGGTCTAGACGTGAATTGTTTGTTTATCTTTTCAAAAATACTAGGACTTGGAGGCATGCAGTAAAGCTACTAACTTAAATTTAAAACAAACTGGAGAAACTTTCTTCACTCAATGTTTAATTAAACTCTGGAATTCATTGCCAGAGTATGTGGTAAAATTAGTTAGCAGGGTTTAAAAAAGGTTTGGATAATTTTCCTAAAAGTCCATAAGCCATTATTAAGATGAACTTGGGAAAATCCACTGCTTATTTCTAGGATAAGCAGCATAAAATCTGTTTTACTGCTCTGGGATCTTGCCAGCTACTTGTGACCTGGATTGGCCACTGTCAGAAACAGGATACTGGGCTTGATGGACCTCTGATCTGTCCCATTATGGCAACACTTATGTTCTTATGCTACTAAGTTTCAGCAAAACCAGCCGGTCACAGCTTGGCAGATGTTGGGGTTGGTAGTGCATGTCACTCTCATGGCTCGTTTCCATTTACAGGGCGCCCAGTGAACCCTCGTTTCCCATGGTGTCATGTCATGGGGAACCTTGTGGATGTAATCACCATTAAGCCAGAGTTAGCTCAGTCACTTTGGTGGATGATGTAACCCAGTTTGATCTTGGGGTCCTCATTCCAAATTCGTCTGCTCTAGAAGGTTCTGATTACAGATGCATCCAATCTGTGATGGGGAGCTGTGTAGATGGGCTTCACACCCAGGGATTCTAGTCTGCTTAGCAGACTGAGCTTAAAGGCTTTCAGAGATCAGCTGTTGAGCAAAATTGTTGTAATTCAGAGAGGTTGCCATGTACTTTGTCAACAGGCAGGGGGGTACGGATTCCTACCCCTTGTTTCAGGAGGCGGTCAGGATGTGGCAGTAGGCCACCAGCCATGATGTGCTCCGAGCCACATATCTGGCAGGGGAAGACAACAGTCTGGCTGACAGACCGAGCAAGGTAATGCAACCGCATGAGTAGTCTCTCAATATGGGAGTTGCCAGCAAGATCTTCAGATAGTGAGGCACCCCCTTAGTGAATTTTTTGCTACTCATTTCAGCAAGGTCTCTCTGTTCATCTTCAGACTCGGGTACAACAGCAGACTAGCATCAGATGCCTTCCTCCTGAATTGGGGGGAAAGTGTATCCATATCCTCCTTTCCCTCTGATTGCCATGAACAAATTGGTTATAAATGCTACTTCCCCCCTCCTCCCAAGTGTACAAAATTGTACAGAGCAAACCACAGTCTGAGGTCTGGACTCATGACCTTAAACCCAATAAGGCCAACCCACTCCCTCACCACTCCAACAGATCCTCAAACACTGCTATAACCCCCCCCCCCCCCAACCCAAATGACTAAGCAGTAGTAGTAGTCATATCGTAAAGTGGATTGAGCAGCGGGCAAGATCGAGGCCAAATACGGATTTCAGATCTGAAGAAAAAACTTTTGTTGTGTATGATAATGAGCCCTAAATTACTCCTTAAGCATCAAAGCATAAAGTTTGTTCCTCCAGTACCAAAATGTAGGAGGGGGAGTCCTACAGCCAATGATTTTAAATGCATTTCTGACCCAAAATATATGCTTTCACTAAGAAAACTTGCTTTTCTCTACTCCGTGATCCCAGCAAAGATGTTTTAAGAAATAACATTCCCTCCAAAGACAACACAAGGGGGTGTCCCAGAAGATACTGTATGTAACTGAGAAGAGCCACCCAAAAGGCTTGAATCCGTCTACAGGCCCACAGATTATGAGATAACGTATTATCCCTCTCCTGACACTTTACACAACTAGGGATATTGGTGCAGTCTGCATTGAAAGGCTCAGGATTGAGAAAAGTAGGCTCGATAAAGCACCCGGTAGTGACGTTTCTGTAAGTAAGCTGAATGAACCAGTCCAGGATTCCATGCAAATAAAGTACACACAAACATGCATCTCAAGGGTCGCCCCAGATCCTGAGCCCAAACATCCTGTACATGAAGCTAGGAGCTGAATGTTGGGTAATGAACAGTTTATGAAACAGGAAATGGACATGTGTCCTAACCCATCATCCTCCAAACATTCCTGTATATGAGCACCAAAGGAGGTGGCAGTCCCTTAAAATAGCTGACAAATTACCTATACCTAGGTTCCACCTTAACAAGTAGGTTGTCCTGCCAACTTTTTTTTCCCCAAAACCTCTTGTCCACCTGCCAGAAGTGAACTGCATACTTTGGACTGCAAGTGGGCTTTAGCTTTCAATCTGGAGTGGTCTAAAGCCTATACAGTCCATCCATAAAGCCTATACAGTCCACCCAGTTTATTTACTTTGACCCAAACAGGATGGGGGCAGCTGTCGGTGAAAGCACTTGATCCAGTGGCTAGCAGACTGGCTCTCTCTCACTTATGCCCAGGTTCACAATGTCAGAGCTTTGGCTGTCAGTGGCCAACTTGAGGTCAACCTCCATTGAATAGATTTGCAAAACTGCCATGTGGTCTTCAGTCCACACATTCACATATCTGTCGAGATGGTCAGTTTGGTCAGACAGTTCTGCAGAATTTGTTTGGAGTCTAGAATTCAACTCCACCCTCCTGGACACACTTTTTTTTTCTGTTTCTTGTTGCACTTTCACAATGGGCCTGCTTTGTTAGTGTTTGGGTCTTCTTGGCCTTTCCGTTGCAAAGCCCTATTGACCTTTGTTTTTGATGAGCCTGGTAGCTAGGGATTCCCATCTGAGAATACCGTCCTGCTTGTCCTTGGAGAAAATGAAGTTACTCACCTGTAGCAGGTGTTCTCAGAGTACAGCAGGACAAGTATTCTCACATACCCTCCCATCTCCCCTTGGAAATGCATTCCCTGTGCCTTTTTATCCAACTGTTGGTCCCATTTGACTCTGGCAGGCTGCGTGTACAGTGCGGGCCTACTAAAGGCTTATAGAATTTTTGTTGGAATGCTGGCTAGCGTCCACTCCAGGGCTCCATCGGATGAGGTCACCCATCTGTGAGAATACTTGTCCTGCTGTCCTTGTAGAACACCACTTACAGGGAAGTAACTTTGCTTTGTAGCAGGGGGGGTCCAGAGCCCGAGGTGAGGGGGCACATTTTAGCCCCCCCCCCCCCGGTGCTGCTGACCCCCCTGCCGCCGACCCTCTCGACCCCCCCCCCCAACCCGCCATTGCCTGCCTTTGCTGGCGGGGGACCCCAATCCCCGCCAATCGAGGTCCTCTTCTCGCAAAAGGCTTCCTTCTGTTTCTGACGTCAGGACGTCAGACTCACAGAACGAAACCTTGCAGATCAGCTGATCTTGCAAGGCTTCGTTTTGTGAGTCTGACGTGGACGTCAGAAACAGAAGGAAGCCTTTTGCAAGACGAGGAGGACCTCGGCTGGCGGGGGTTGGGGTCCCCCGCCAGCAAAGGCAGGCGACGGCGGGTTGGCAGCGAGAGGGGGGGGTCAGGCATGTCAACGGCAGGGGGTCCAGAGCCAAATCTACGGGGGCCCAGGCCCCCCTGGCCCCACGTAACTACACCACTGCTTTGTAGACCACCCATCTAACATTCTGAGAGATTAACAAAACAGTGTATAGATGAACTTGGTTATGACATAAAGCAAAGGCTATTTTTCTTCAGTCTATGCGCTTAAGAAAAGATGTGCTTGCCTCTGTTGAGCATTTGATCTTTTGCTTTAGATTGTATGTTTGGACTTCCCTTATCTTTGTGATGGTTCTATTTATAAAAAGTGGAGGTGTATGAATATATATATATATACTAGTAAAAAAAGGCCCATTTGTGAGAGGAATGAAACGGGCACTAGCAAGGTTTTCATGGAAGTGTGTATGTTTGACAGTGAGTGTGTGAGAGACAGAGTGAATTTGCGACTGTGTGTGTGAGAGAGTGAGACTGTCTGTGTGAGAGTGTGTGTTCGAGACAGAGAGTGTGCCGCAGGGGTCCCCCCTGCGTGTGTTGGCATCCTTCCCGCTCCCCCCCGTGTTTCCTTTTCCCATATCCTTCTCGTCCCCCACCCCCCTCCCAGCCTCAGGGTCGTGCCCCCCCTCCCCCCACCCCCCGGCCTGCAGGATCGTGGGCCCTGTGGCGGCGTTTTTCTGTATCGTAGTGTGTATGTTTGAGAGAGTGTGTGTGAGAGTGAGTGAATGTGTGAGTGTGACAGAGTGAGAGTGTGTGTGGCGTGTGTGTGTGAGGGAATCCCAGCTTCAGGATGTTGGCCCCGCCTCCCTTGGGCTTTCAGGATGGTGGTCCCTCCGTCTGCCGGCGTTTTTCCCCCTCCCCCCTTCCTGCCTTCCCCCTTCCCTCCTCGCAGGTTGAGGTTCGAGTGCCCCCCCTTCCAGTGCCTTTCAGGGTCGTGGCGCTCCCTCCGACTGAAGCTGTCTCCCTTCCTGGCACGTTCAGGCAGGCTGGCTCCCTGCGTGTGTCCGACGTTCAGGCTGCCTGCCTGCGTCGCTCCCTCCGTGTCTCCGAGTTTGTGCGGGGCGATGGGAGTCCTGCGAAGTTGGGAAATGGCTGCCGAGGGGCAAGGGGAGTGAGATCGCGTGTCGCCGATGCGTCCCCGCCTGCCTCTCTCCGACGACGTGCGGGTGATGTTAGTCCTCCGGAGGTGGGAAATATCCGCCGAGGGTCAGGGAGATGGCGTTTGGCCGATTGTCATGGCGCCGCCCTCGACGTTATGACGCGAGGGCAGGCCAGACACTCAGGGCAAACCGGATATCTCTGGCGCCTCAATTTCCGGCTTGAGGCTTCAGATCGTTGGAGGTGCCTTTTATAGGAATACGTAGAGAGTTCCATATATATATGTAGAGAGTTCTATGGATTATTATGAAGCAGTCTTTGGGAAGAGAGGTTTTTAGCCTCTTCCTAAAGTTGAGGTAGCTGTTTTCTGATCTGATGGGAATACAGTGTATAAAGTGTAAGGGTCTGGGACCAAAGAAATGCATGCAGTTAACCAGAGCGTGCACTTAACTGTTGTGACCCAAAGAAGCTTGACATCTGATAAACATATGTACAGTATACAGTCTCAGTTAACTGACATTAGGCTTGCTTGAAGTAATCAGTTATAGTCCTCTATACACTCTTGGGTCTGTGAGTTCCATAGGCTACGTCTGCCAGATGGTAAAAACTGTCATAGCAGTGACATCCAGTGGCCTCCAGATAGGCCCGCACGGTGTTGACTCTCCAGCGCTCTTGCAAAAGTGACAGGAGGAGGTTGTTGAATTTCATCAGCATGTGCCTCGCTGCTCATTTCTTCATCTGTTCCATCATCAGCCATTGTTGCCTGCGTGTAGGCGCATATCTCGACATCAGTGCTGTCTTCAGCTGTTTGTAGATCGTAATCAACAGCTGCGTAGCGATGGAACTCCTCTTCAGTAACACCGGCTGGGATGTCAATAACCTGTTCATCTGACGCATTTGCAACAGCTGCATCTGTTTCGTCCCTCTCCAAATCCTTAACAAAGCTTGCCCACTTATAGCAGTTCACAATGGTTGCCTGTGTAACATGATTCCAGGCTTCTTTCTGCATATGTAGGGAATCCAACAGTGATAACGAGCCAGTTCAACAGCACGTTTATCCTTTGCAGTCTGGTCATCCATAACGCTCATCAGACGACGTAGCACAAGAGCCCGATAATGTTGTTTGAAATTGGCTATTATGCCCTGATCCATATGTTGGATCAGAGAGGTAGTGTTTGGTGGCAGGAAGACCACCTTGACGTTAGACAGCCTGACATCATCCCTGTGTGCAGCACAATTATCACAAAGCAGCAAAATCTGACACTTTTGAGCCCGCATTCTAGTGTCTAACTTCTTTAGCCACTGCTTCCAAATTTCCCCAGTCATCCATGAATTTGTGTTAGCCTCTATGACACAGGAAGGGTCGCTTAACTTTCTTGAAGCAACAGGGCTGTTTGCTCTTTCCAGTGACGAGGGGTTCCAACTTCTCACTCCCATTCATATTGCAGCAAAGGAGGATTGTCAGTCGGTCCTTCGGTGTTTTACCTCCAGTAGTTTCGGCATGTTTGAATGCAAGTGTTCCATCAGGAATCGCTCTCCAGTAGAGACCATTTTTGTGAGCATTGAAAATGTCACGAGGTGCAAACTTATTCAAGATGGTAGGAAGAACTGAAACAATACAATTTTCAGCACCAAAGTCATCAGCGTCTTGTTTCTCACCATGCTGTTTGTTTCTTGAATTTTATGCTGTTCCTCTCCTTCTATTTTTCCAACCCATCCAACAGTGGTTTTGAATTCAGTTAGTCCAATACTTTCTGCTAGCCGGTTAGCTTTCTCCATAAGCAGTGGACTACTGACAGGAAACTGTCTGCTTCTGACTCGAGAGAACCACCGAAGAAGACCATCTTCTACCTCCTCAGCTTTTCCCGCCTGTTTTCGTTTCCATTGTGGATTTGTATTGTTTTGCCAGTCTTCCAGAAGCTGATGTTTCTGCTTCAAGACGTGAAATTTGACTGGGATTGACACCATATTCTTTAGCAATAGATGCTTGACTTTGTTTTCTAATTTTTTTTAAGAACTTCTATTCGTTCAGCCAGTGTTAAAGCCTTACAGTTCGGCCGCAACAACGACCCCGGTGTACGCCCTAACATTCTTTTGCTTATTCTGCCTGTGGCAGTTAAAGAGGCAGTAAATTTGAAATCTCGTTGGTTGTCACGCGCCAATCGGCTTCCATATTCCATCTGATGTGCACTTAAATGGAGTCCACTGTATTATATATATATATATATACTCTATACGTATTTCCATCAGAACAGAAAACAGCTACCTCAACTTTAGGAAGAGGCTAAAAACCTTTCTCTTCCCAAAGACTGCTTCATAATAACCCATCATGACTTCTACCTCCTAGTTTCATCCATTATCCTTTCCTTTAATTTTGTTAGTCTCGTGCATTACACAGTTGTTTCTAATTTTTCTCATACCTCACACTAACACTATCTGCTTTTGTCTCACCTAGAATGTTCTGCACTGAACCCTGAAAAGGGGATATTAACAGTGTACAAGAAATGAATTGAATAAGTCTGAAATGAGAATGCAGAACCTGGGGCAGGGATGTTGACCTCCTTGAGTGCCATAAGTGAGAGCTCCAAGTTATGCATATTAGCTTGGTTCTTGAACCAATGTATGCAATGTTAGAAGCCTAGTGTAAATGCGGACAACCATGCAACTGGGTCTGTCTGGTATGCTGACTATGCTGGCAGATGCAAATGCAGCAATAAAGTCCTAGAGGGAATGTGGGTGTTCTCATAGGCAGGTATGTCTGGCAGGCTATATACTCCTGATGCCAACCGGGTTGGGGGTATCTGGTTATTGGCAGCAATGTACCATCTGGAAAGGCCATTGGGACCCAGGAGCATGATAAGTCAGCAATCTTAGCTGTCTGGATTATTGTGTGCAGTCTTGTCGTTATGGGATATGAGAGGTATGAATTAAAGAGAAAGTCTTCATGCTTATCTACCCAGGAAGGTGAAGTAGAAAGAGAAATATGAGTGTCTTGGATAAGGCACAATATTATATGCCATGGCTGACAGCTATGATTATAATTGAAAACGGGTAACCTGGAATACTTAGATGGACTGGTTGACCTGTCTGCTGTCATCTTCTGTTAAAAATAGTTCTTGAATATTCCTTGTAAAATTCTGAAAACCAAACTTGGTTGTGGCTTCTCAAGAATTGGGGTTTGCTGTCTCTGACTTAAAAGGAATTACTTGTCGCTATGCTACTGTTTTTCATTTAGGCCCATGTGCATTTTATTAACTGCTTTCCCATAATGCTAACCCATAGAAAATGAGAGCATTGTTGGAGAGATAAAACTATATAATTTTTAAACTGTATAAAATTGAAGGTTTTATTCTTTCTCTGTACTTGTTTTTTCTTCTAGGCACTGTAAGTGAGACGGTTTCTCAGACTAGCACCTCTGATATTCAATGGGATATAAGCTGTAATCCACCCCATATTGATGATGAATGGTCTGGGCCAAGTATGTCCTTACTGAAGCATTACATGACACCAAAATACTTTTCAGAAGTACCACTTATCTACATTTATTTCTTTTCTTTTTATATTCTTATCACACTTGATATACCACCTAACAAAGTCCTCTAAGTGGAACACAATAATAAGTACAACAAAAGTACTTACATAGTAAACTACATAAAATACATAAAAATAGATTGCTATTGTTGAGACCAATGTAAAAATACAGAACTTAAGTTGCACATTATCCCCATACTGTACATACATGAAATACGTGAATAGAAAAATAAGACAAAATCTATGTGTAGAGGGACAAAAATGTATGAAGCCCTTGTAGCACATTTGGAATATGGGGTTTAGTTTTTGGCACAATTCAAAGGATGTCCAAATACTAGAGTACAATAAAGATTGCATGGCTTTTAAGAAGATATGAGTGCATTTGAGGGCTTGATTTTGTTGCTGAGGTCTAACCAAAAGAGGGGATAAACGTTTCAGGGCCTGGGGGGATCCACAAAAAGGTGTAACAAATTTAATTACACACCTTTAAACACAATTCTTAAATCTAACAAAGTATCTTCAAATATTAAAAAGACACCTTTTTACCATATTTTTATTAATTTTCTTGTTCACAGTAGCTTCTAGTTATGCCTGAATAGAACTTATTATGAAAACAGCAGATAATCAGTTGCATTCAGAAAAGGTTCTGTTTAGGTAGCAGTGATCTCAGCTCATGACTTGGAAGCATATGTTCCAGTCTAACAAAGTGAAAACTCCCAGTAGCTGATATTCAGCAAACATTTCTTAGTATTTTGCTAACCACCACCTGTAGTAATGCCCAGAAATTCAGTGCCGAGCCATGTTTGGGCTTTGGCATTGAATTTTTGGATTTGTGGAGTTGGCTAAAGCATAGGCAGTTAAATGCAATATTCAGCACTTTAACCAGTGTGTGGCACCAAGTAAAGATAGGACTGACTTTTATGAGGTTATTTTGACTAGATAAGTGCTGATTCCAAACTAGAACGTGTTCCCCCACCCCCCCCCCTCAAAGTGCCAGTTTTGAGAGAGGCACTACTAACTTGACACTTTCAGCGGCCCTAACCTGTTAAGTGCCGCTGAAAAGAAAAGTTACAACTGATATGAAATTGATATATTTAGACAATATCTTGAAACCTCTATTGTTTTAAAAACTTGCCCTATTTTAAAGCTGTTCTGTAAATAAAAGCATTGGAAATGATTTTAGATGGCCTTGATTCTGCCGATCCTGGCTCTGACTGGAATGCACCAGTGGAGGCATGGGGGAATTGGGTTGAAGAAGAAACTACTGCTTGCCCACAGCCTGAAGAGCCAATATCTGATGTTCAAAAGGTTAGTCATCTGCTTCTTGTGGTAGTTGTGACACTGTGGTAACTAGAACATTAGTATCTAAAAAGAGCAGTAAATTATTTCCTTAATGATCCACTTAATTTATAGCACAGGAGTTGATGAAATAGTTGCTGCATTAGCCCATGAACAAGTTTAACATGGTCTCTTGCATCGTGAGAGGATGTGGCCTAGTTGTTAGCAGTGGATTGAGAATCAGGGACTGAATTCTGCCTCTGTTACTGACACTCCTTGTGACCTTGGGCAACTTACTTATCTCCCATTGTCTCAGGTACCTATATAAGCTTCTTATGGCAGGGACATATTGTACTTGAATGTTGAACATTGTACAGTGCTGCATATCTCCAGTGCCACACTAAAAAGTAGTAGTAGTATTAATCAGGGATGTTATCATCTACAGCATCTGCACTATTGCTACTGCCAACACTAACTCTAGTGTATTAAGCTAGGGGTGGACACTTTTATCCTGAGCAACGTGTTTTTAAAATTCCTGTCATACTTAAATTGCAGAAATCATGTTAAGTTTGGTATAGCTTTTATGGGCATGTGAAGGTACTCGGTCAGAGCCAAATTTACTACTACTACTACTTATCATTTCTATAGCGCTACTAGACGTACGCAGCGCTGTACGCTTGAACATGAAGAGACAGTCCCTGCTCGACAGAGCTTACAATCTAATTAGGACGGACAAACAAGATAAGGGAATGTTAAGGTGAGGATGATAAAATAAGGGTTCTGAACAAGTGAATAAGGGTTAGGAGTTAAAAGCAGCATCAAAAAGGTGGGCTTTTAGCTTAGATTTGAAGACGGCCAGAGATGGAGCTTGACGTACCGGTTCAGGAAGTCTATTCCAGGCATATGGTGCAACAAGATAAAAGGAACGGAGTCTGGAGTTAGCGGTGGAGCCTCTGGCACCAAATTTTGATAGATACCCGATCATTGCCACTACTTACTTGCATTTAATGTGTCCTGTGGTCACACTGCAGCAAAACAGTTTCTATAGCAGATCTCAGCATGTGGCCTGTGAGCTCTCCAGCGTTGATTTTGGGGGGGGGGGGGGGGCACAGCAGGACCTAGTGTGAGCTTAAAGGGGCAGTGTGCCAAAGGATTTGTGAACACTGGAGGGCTCACAAGCCCCACACTGGATAGGGTAGTTGGTGGGGGGGGGGGTTAAAGGTTTGCCTCCTTGCCTATAAGTGTCCTCATTTGAAATCAAGCCTTATACTTGATAAAGATATGAGTGCAACTTTTCTCACCCTCAGAAATGCGCATCATTAACCAGCTTAAGTGTCTCTTCAACTGAGCTATTAATGTCATGCGGTGGAATAAGTAACAATTGTACACAAGTGGGGAAAGCATGCCAAGCATAACTGATGGACCTTTTTTCCAACTTCTGTGTATCTGTTTTGTGTGTGTTTTTGTTTGCTCATTTGTATGCATGTATGTATGTTTGTCAGTGCCTGCATGTTTGTATACCTGTGCGTGCTTACATCTGTGCCTCTAGTGTGCTAGTATGTATGTATGTGTGTATTTATATCTGTGTATCTGATTGGGAAAGGAGATGAGGGAAGGACTGTTTGAAAGATAATTATGGAATTATGTCACTGCTTTTCCCATCATTTCCACCTCCCATCACTTGCAGAAATTTAATTTCTTCAGCACATTAACTTGCCCCTGCTCACCTACCCCTTGCTGTGACTACAGCAGCTGCCTTGTTCTTCGCCCTCAGAGCCTTCCCATTGGCTGGATCCTACCCACAGTCTTTGCTAATAATTTCCCTGGAAACAGACAGGGCAAGCTCACTTACCCTGTGGGGATGGTTGAAGATTTGCAGAAGGGCCATAGCAAGCTATGTGTGGCTGGACAAGGCATGAGGGAGGCAGGGATACCAAAATTATGCCCCGTCCATTGACTTCCCTTCCTTAGCTGGAACATAATCAGCAGATAGTTTTTAAATTCTGAAAATAGTCCAGACATGCCTAGCTTCTAGACATGAATGTAAAAATCAATAAAATCCTCAAAAAAAGCCAGAGTTGCCAATCCCGACCTCCCGAATCCTGAGCTTATCTGACAGGGCCCCCTCAACTTTGGTCTCTAGGTATGTTCTTAGTTTGCCCATGCCTTAAATTTAGCCCTGCCCATAGCAACAGTTAGGAAGTACACACAGTATCTAATAAAAAAGCTGTACAGTTGAGCTGAAAAGTTTCACAGAAATAACCAGTGCTTTTATTGTAGGGAAAAAGGTGGCAGTACTCGTACAGTGCCAACCTTAAGGGCGTGGTCACTATGGCTCCACCTCTACAATAGCCACACCCACACAGTAGCCTCACCCATTTTACCAGCCATGAAGCATATAAAAAGGTATAGGCAAAAAGTGGGATGTTTGACCACGGAAATACAGATCCTGGAGACAATATCTTAAAAACTTCTTTATTGATGAAAAGACTTGACACAACTGTTGTGTTTCGGCCTACAGGCCTGCATCAGGAGTCTATAAAAACATATACATAAATAAATCTTTCAAACAAATACATATACAGAATCAAATATTCAAATGAAACATTTAAGCAAATAATGAATATACAATAAAAAGTCAAGATATAATAAAATACAACGATAAATATGATGATAAAAAATAAATAATGATGAACGTAAAGTCTCTGAGTGACGTGTACGCAGATTATGCATATATGGGATGTTGTAATATCACCAAAACATTACATAAAATAGTAGTATAAATGAATAATTGTAGGAGGAACTAATTATAGGAGGGACTAAACATTCAAAACATGTAAACGTGGACCATACTCTCCTAAAATACATGCATGTATGAAGGACAATAAATAAAAGAATCATTGGGCATTATATGGAAACATGTATGTACTGAAGCATATCATAAAAACATCATCATACAAAACATGCACAGCCTATGTTTAAACAAGAAAAAACATATAGAGGTAGAACATACTGTCTTAAAAATGCAAATATAAAGGACTATAATTAAAGATCCGGATAAAAATCATACAACCAACATCATGTGTACAAAAGAAATCGTAAAATCAACATCATATATAAAGAAAGAAATAAAATAATATGCATGAAAAAGGAACGTGGTGTCATCTGGTATATACATATAGCCGTGGTAGTGCCTATACCTGTGCGCACCATAAACAGCCATTTGAGAAAATATGCTGTTGCCAGGGCTATTTTAAAGACGTTGAACAGTAAAAAGAAAAAACATGCAACACAAGGAAACATATAAGAAGGTGTATATATATGCAAAATATATATAATATTGTGCCCATATTTAAACCTTACAACTGTGATGTAGCTAGAAGCACATGGAATATATTTAGGAAGTTAAGAGAGCCAATGCCTGCTTCCCGCAATATCGTAGAAAATAAAATATATAAAGCATGACAGAGTTTGTACGTAATGTGTATGATGTACACATATTGTGCCTTACAGTTATAATGAAGCGAGGATTGCGTGAAAAATATTTAAAATATATTTTAAATGGACAGAGCAAGTACCCACCTACCGCTATGACGTAGCGTACGTGAATCTGTGAAAACGGAAAAGCAAAACACAACAAAATCCTTGTGAGAGGAGATGGAACAAACCGCTAAATAAAGAGCAATGGAAAGAGAAATGAAAAAAAAATTAAAATTAACCTGAGATGCCTGAAACACGATTTGGTCCGTGTGGCGAACCAAACATGATGTGATTGGCTGTTTTGCAAAAGTGGTCTGGAACAAAAAAAATAAAAGCAGCATTAATGAAAAATGGAGGGGGGGGGGGGGGAAGGAAAAAGGACTAAAAACCTTTTGAATACAGCAAATAGCAAATGAATAACAGGGAAACTAAAAAATACCTTGAGAAAGACCTTTCGTGGTAAGCTTGTCTGTAGCGGGTCACTAGGTACACAGCATGGAATGTGAAAAAAATCTGCAGACTGATAGTGTGTTTAAGAAAGAAAGGGTGGTGCCAAAAAGAAAGGGAAATGACGTCAGAGGTTAAAGGGCAAGAACGAAAAAGTTCGTAGTCATTGCTGGAAACAACATAAATGATATATAAACGTAAAAGAAACATGAATCTCTAAACCCAAGAGAAACCTTATTAGAACGCTAGATGAATAAGTGAAGTACTTCCTGGGTGAAATGTCAATCTGAGAACATAACATATAGAAAGATGACGGTGCACATAAAGAAGAAAGAAAGACTACTGAGAAATGACGACCTTAGAAATTAAATGATTATTCTAGAAGATATATTGAAGACCAAAAAAGCTAAATAAAAAAACTAAATAAAAAGCCTGAAACAATCAATACAGTGGTGGAAATAAGTATTTGATCCCTTGCTGATTTTGTAAGTTTGCCCACTGACAAAGACATGAGCAGCCCATAATTGAAGGGTAGGTTATTGGTAACAGTGAGAGATAGCACATCACAAATTAAATCCGGAAAATCACATTGTGGAAAGTATATGAATTTATTTGCATTCTGCAGAGGGAAATAAGTATTTAATCCCTCTGGCAAACAAGACCTAATACTTGGTGGCAAAACCCTTGTTGGCAAGCACAGCGGTCAGACGTCTTCTGTAGTTGATGATGAGGTTTGCACACATGTCAGGAGGAATTTTGGTCCACTCCTCTTTGCAGATCATCTCTAAATCATTAAGAGTTCTGGGCTGTCGCTTGGCAACTCGCAGCTTCAGCTCCCTCCATAAGTTTTCAATGGGATTAAGGTCTGGTGACTGGCTAGGCCACTCCATGACCCTAATGTGCTTCTTCCTGAGCCACTCCTTTGTTGCCTTGGCTGTATGTTTTGGGTCATTGTCGTGCTGGAAGACCCAGCCACGACCCATTTTTAAGGCCCTGGCGGAGGGAAGGAGGTTGTCACTCAGAATTGTACGGTACATGGCCCCATCCATTCTCCCATTGATGCGGTGAAGTAGTCCTGTGCCCTTAGCAGAGAAACACCCCCAAAACATAACATTTCCACCTCCATGCTTGACAGTGGGGACGGTGTTCTTTGGGTCATAGGCAGCATTTCTCTTCCTCCAAACACGGCGAGTTGAGTTCATGCCAAAGAGCTCAATTTTTGTCTCATCTGACCACAGCACCTTCTCCCAATCACTCTCGGCATCATCCAGGTGTTCACTGGCAAACTTCAGACGGGCCGTCACATGTGCCTTCCGGAGCAGGGGGACCTTGCGGGCACTGCAGGATTGCAATCCGTTATGTCGTAATGTGTTACCAATGGTTTTCGTGGTGACAGTGGTCCCAGCTGCCTTGAGATCATTGACAAGTTCCCCCCTTGTAGTTGTAGGCTGATTTCTAACCTTCCTCATGATCAAGGATACCCCACGAGGTGAGATTTTGCGTGGAGCCCCAGATCTTTGTCGATTGACAGTCATTTTGTACTTCTTCCATTTTCTTACTATGGCACCAACAGTTGTCTCCTTCTCGCCCAGCGTCTTACTGATGGTTTTGTAGCCCATTCCAGCCTTGTGCAGGTGTATGATCTTGTCCCTGACATCCTTAGACAGCTCCTTGCTCTTGGCCATTTTGTAGAGGTTAGAGTCTGACTGATTCACTGAGTCTGTGGACAGGTGTCTTTCATACAGGTGACCATTGCCGACAGCTGTCTGTCATGCAGGTAACGAGTTGATTTGGAGCATCTACCTGGTCTGTAGGGGCCAGATCTCTTACTGGTTGGTGGGGGATCAAATACTTATTTCCCTCTGCAGAATGCAAATAAATTCATATACTTTCCACAATGTGATTTTCCGGATTTAATTTGTGATGTGCTATCTCTCACTGTTACCAATAACCTACCCTTCAATTATGGGCTGCTCATGTCTTTGTCAGTGGGCAAACTTACAAAATCAGCAAGGGATCAAATACTTATTTCCACCACTGTATATCTTCGTTGATGGAAGGTAAGCAGTGTTTCAACATCTCCCTGCCAGAGAATGAAGATATCATCTATATATCTACAGTAAATCAGCTGAAATCCCAAAAAAACAGACTCTAGCATGTAGGATAACACCAGAAAAACAAAAATATTTCCCCCTTGCTATAAAAACAGCAGACTTAAATTTCAAATATTCCATTCACAACATTACAAATTAACAGCTGCAAATAAATAAAATTAGCACAGCTACCACACTACTTTACTTTATCTTAAAAATAAAATTGTTTTTTTTCTACCTTTGTTGTCTGGCCATGTGCTTTTCATTTGTCTTGGTCCCAATCTCTGGTTTCTACTTTCATCATCTTCTCTTAACTCTATTGCCAGGATTTCCTGTTGTCATTTTTCTGTCCTCCTTTTCCTTTCAGCTTTCTTTGATTTTATTTTCTGCCTTTATCCACGTTTAGTTCTTTCTTACTATCCAATCTTCCAGCATTTCTCCCTTACCCTCTCTTCCCCATTCAGCATCTCTCCCCTTGCCCCTTCTCTCCCCATCCAGCATCTCTATCCTTGCCCCTTTTCTCTCCTTGCCTCCTCTCTCCCAGCATTTCTCCCCTTCCCACATTTCTCACCTTGTCCCCTCTCTCCCCATCCAGCATTTCTCCCCTTGTCCCCTCTCTCTCTCCCCATCTAGCAATTCTCCTAGGGCTGCAGTGCTTAGACATGCGCTGTCTGCTCTGCCGATCCCCTGCCCTTCTGACAGGTGCTGCCCTTCAACAGGACCTGTCCTAGCACTACAGCACTGCGCCTACTACTCCTTGCTGTGCTGTACCGGCACAAAAAAGGCACTGGAAATAACAAAGAAAATGAAATGCACTATATTTAAGTTAATCATATATTTCCTTGTCATTAAGCAGATGAAGCATTACGTATGGGTTGTGTCCATCAACCAGCAGGGGGAGATAGCACTCAACTTTTCACAGTGCCTCATGGCCAGCCAGCTCCACTGCCTCTTCAGTATTCTCTATCTCCCCAAGCAGGGTGGCTGCAGCTTCTTCGAGCTCCATCAAAATCTGCCTGGGGGTGGCTGCTGGCTTGCCAGTTGTTAGCCGGGGTGTTAGAGGCTATAGCAGCTTCACTTTGAAGGCACATAGGTTAGCCCTTTCCCTGCCTTATCCATGCCCCCGTGGATGTGGACATATTAGCTTGCTTTTCCCTGTCCTTTCCCACTCAGTGGATGCAGGCACATTGGTTCGCCTTTCCCTGCCTTTCCCACTTACCTGAGCCTCCGGAGTGTTTTTATTTACCTCTTTTGCCTCTGCTTTCCTCACAGCGTTAAAATAAATAAATAAAGTCGCGTCGCGCTTTAGCGCAGCGATCTTGGAAAGGAGGTTTTTTTCTTGAGATTCTTCTGCAGGACCGGAGCTGTGATACTCGGTTCAGTGAGGTAAGAGTGTTTTCTGACTCCTCCGGGGTGGGCCCGCAATTGGGACGTTTTTGGCGCGAACCGCCATTTTTGAATTTTTCCGCCGTTTTTGGCGATGGCTGCGGAGACTGTAAAGCACTGTAATTCGTGCTGTCCAGACGATAGAGCCGGCCCGAGCATGGCGAGCGGCGATCTTTCGCGCTCTGAGCTGGCAGTGAACGCCATTTTGGATTTTCCACATGGCGTGGCCTCCGTTGCGACGGAGAGCCCTGAATCCGGGGGGGGGGGGGGTCCTCTGAGTGAGGCTACTAATAGAGCTGATAGCCCTGGGCAGGATCCGGGCGGTCAGGGAGCGGTTTTAATGCTGCATAGGGCATACATGCTTAAAGGAGCTCTTCCACAGGGATCTTCGGACCCTCTGCCTGCCCCCCCCCCCCCCCCGGTGGATCCTGGCCTTTTGGAGTTGGCTTTGCCTGTTTCTTATCCTCCTGATAAACGCAGAAGGGCTAATTCCCCTTCTGAGTGTGGCGCACCCCCCTTTTCCCTCCCGTGGTCGTGCTATGAGGATTCTGAGGGGTCTGGCAGAACTTCTTGGGCTGAGGAGCCAGAGTCGGGTGCAGAATTGCCACAGGAGCTTGATGATCCGTCTGCGGTGAGGATTTTCCACCGCGAGGAGCTGCCAGCGCTTATTTCAGATGCCTTACAAGCCCTCTCGATTGAAGATCCTGGGAGTGGCACAGCCTCCTCGGTTAATCCAAGGATGGCTAGTACCAGAAAGCCTGCTCGAGCCTTTCCTTTGCATGACTCCATCCAAGAGCTTATATTGGCTCAATGGGCTGACCCCGAGGGACCTTTGAAGGTTGCCAGGGCTATGGGGCAATTATACCCTCTGAGTGAGGAACATTTGGCTCGCTTTGCAATGCCTAAAGTGGATGCCCTGGTCACGGCTGTGACAAAGAGAACTACCCTCCCTGTTGAAGGAGGTGTTGCCCTGAAGGATATTCAAGACTGCAGGCTTGATTTAGCTCTGAAGCGGTCCTTTGATGTGGCAGGTCTCACTGTTCGGGCGTCTGCATGCAGTTGTTATGCTGCTAGAGCCTGCCTGGCTTGGTTACAGCAGGCAGTGGAACAGCCCGGTGATGGAGTGGAGACCTTATCTGAAGTGGCTCCGCGGATGGAGTCGGCCTTGTCCTTTTTTGCTGACGCCCTTTATGATATGGTCAGAGCTTCGGCTAAGCAAATGGCTGTAGCAGTGGCGGCTCGCCGCACTCTTTGGCTATGACATTGGGCAGCGGACATGGCCTCTAAGCAAAGGTTGATGAAGTTGCCCTTTCAAGGCCTTCTCCTATTTGGTGAGGAGCTGGAAAACATTGTTAAAGGTCTGGGGGATTCCAAACCTCAGCGCTTGCCCGAAGATAGGCCGAAGCCTTCCTCTAAGGGTCAGGCGGTCTGCTCCTCTTACAGACCTCGCTTCCGTGAAGCTAGAAGGTACCGCCCGGGGCGTGCTGCTGGGTTCACTTCACGTACCCGCTTTCAGCAGAGAAACTCCTTTCGCTCGGACAAACGTTCCGCAGCTGCCGGTTCAAGGCCTGGAGTTCAGGGGCGACCCTCTCGATGATGGTGCGCCGGCCCTGTCCTCGTTTCCTGTCATCTGAGGAAGACTTTCCCTCTTTTTCGAGGAGTGGGCCAAAATCTCCGCAGATCAGTGGGTCTTGGACCTGATCAGAGAGGGATACCGAATAGAATTCGATGCCCCGGTGAGAGACGTGTTTGTGGGTTCCCGATGCGGTTCTTCCACCAAACGGGCGGCGGTAGCGGAGACTCTGCACAGTCTGTGCCAGATAGGGGCTGTGACCCCGGTGCCTCCCGCCGAACAAGGTCTAGGCCGCTACTCCATTTACTTTGTGGTGCCACGAAAAGGCGGGTCTTTTCGCCCGATCCAGGACTTAAAAGAGCTAAACAAGTCCTTAAGAGTGCGGCATTTTCACATGGAAACCCTGTGCTCCGTCATTGCGGCGGTACAGCCAGGAGAGTTTCTCACGTCTCTGGACCTGAAAGAAGCTTACTTGCACATACCAATTTGGCCCCCGCACCAGAAGTTTCTGCGGTTTGCGGTGTTGGGAAAACATTTCCAGTTTCGGGCCTTGCCTTTTGGCCTCGCTACAGCTCCCCGAACCTTCTCTAAGGTTATGGTGGTAGTAGCTGCCTTTCTCAGGCGAGATGGTATCCGGGTTCACCCGTACCTAGACGACTGGCTCATCAGAGCAGACTCAGAAAAAGAGAGTCATCTAGCTACAGCTAGAGTGGTTTCAGTCCTTCAATCTCTAGGCTGGGTCGTCAATATGGCCAAAAGTTACCTGACCCCCTCGCAATCTTTAGAATATTTGGGGGCCAAGTTCGACACAGCCTCGGGCTATGTGTTACTTCCCATACAAAGACGGTGCAAGCTTCAGAATCAGGTCCGTCTGCTCCTGAGGATGCCCCGCCTGCGAGCTTGGGACATTGTCCAGCTGTTGGGATCGATGACTGCCACCTTGGAAGTGGTGCCATGGGCGAGAGCGCACCTGAGACCTCTACAGTATTCTCTACTTCAACGATGGTCTCCAGTATCTCAGGATTATCAGTGCAGACTTTCTTGGCTCCCTGCAGCCCGCCTCAGTATGGAGTGGTGGCTCTTGGACAGCATGTTGCGGCGGGGAATGCCGCTGGTGCTCCCCGATAGGTGTCTAGTGGTGACAGATGCCAGCCTGAAGGGCTGGGGCGCACATTGCCAGGGGAAGCATGCCCAGGGTCTGTGGACGCCCGATGATTCGGAGTGGTCTATCAACCGCCTGGAGTTGAAAGCGGTGTTTCTGGCTCTTCTGGCCTTTCAAGTGACCCTGGAAGGATTGGCTGTCCGAGTGATGTCGGACAACACGACAGCAGTGGCCTACATAAATCGACAAGGTGGCACTCAGTGCAGAGCTCTAGCCGCGCAGGCCGAACAAATTTGCCACTGGGCCGAGCTGCATCTACAGTCCCTGTCAGCAGCTCACATTGCAGGTCAGAGCAACGTGCAAGCCGACTATCTAAGCAGGCATCAGATCGATCCAGCGGAGTGGGAACTAGCAAACTATGTATTCCTGCAGATATGTGCCAAATGGGGCAAGCCAGTGATGGATCTTATGGCGACCAGTTCCAATGCCAAAGTCCCGTGCTTCTTCAGCAGACGGAGTGATCCCCACGCTGCCAGGTTGGATGCCTTGGCTCAACCCTGGCCCCTGGGCTTGCTGTATGTCTCTCCTCCGTGGCCCTTGATAGGGCGAGTGCTCCTGCGGATTCGGCTGCATCCAGGAGAAGTGGTGCTCATCGCCCCGGATTGGCCCAGGAGGCCTTGGTATGCGGACCTCCGACAGATGCTGTTGGAGGCTCCCTTTCCGTTACCTCTGGTTCCGCACCTGTTGTCACAGGGTCCGGTGGCCATGGAGGATGCCTGCCGCTTTGGTGTTATGGCATGGCGATTGAGAGGGCGCAATTGAGAGATAAAGACTACTCAAATAAGGTAATTTCCACTCTCCTGCAGGCCCGTAAGCGCTCCACTTCCGTGGCTTATGCCAGGATTTGGCGCCAGTTTGAAGTCTGGTGTGTTTCAAGAGCGCTTTCTCCGTTGTGGGCTCCTGTCTCGCCGATTCTGGACTTTTTGCAGGATGGTGTACACAAAGGCTTGGCCTATAATTCCCTGCGGGTGCAAGTGGCAGCATTGGCCTCCCTGCGTTGCAAGGTCGAAGGCGTGTCCTTAGCTGCTCATCCAGATGTGGCATGGTTTCTTAGAGGGGTGCTTCAGCTCCGTCCTCCTGTGCGGGCACCTTGTCCAGCTTGGAACCTGGGGTTAGTATTGAAGGCCCTTCAGGGGGCTCCCTTTGAACCGCTTCGGCGTGCTTCAGAGAAAGATTTGACACTGAAGGCTGTCTTTTTAGTGGCCATTACCTCGGCGAGACGGGTGTCAGAGCTCCAGGCGCTGTCCTGTAGAGACCCTTTTCTGCCATTCTCAGAGTCAGGGGTCACGGTTCGGACCGTGCCTTCCTTCATGCCTAAGGTGGTTTTAGCGTTTCACCTGAACCAGCCTGTTTTTCTTCCCTCCTTTGTTGATTAGGAGTTTCCAGGTTCGTTTGGGCAGTTGCACCTTCTGGATGTGCGCAGGACTCTGTTGCAGTATCTGCGAATTACAAATTCTTTCAGGACCTCTGATCATCTTTTTGTGCTGTTTGCAGGCCCTCGCAGAGGGTCTTCAGCGTCTAAAGCCACTTTTGCCCGTTGGCTCAAAGAAGCTATCTTTTCAGCATATCTGCTGTCTGGCCGGGCTCCGCCTGAAGCCTTTAAGGCACATTCCACAAGAGCGATTTCCTCTTCCTGGGCGGAAACTGGAGCACTATCTCTTTATGAGATTTGCAGGGCTGCAACATGGGCTTCTAAGCTCTCTTTCGCCCGACATTACAGGCTGGATGTGGCTGCCAGGAGGGATGCGCGTTTTGGAGCACAGGTGCTAGCGCGTGGTGTGGCTTGTTCCTATCCTATTTAGGGATTGCTTTGTTACATCCCATACGTAATGGCTTCATCTGCTTGATGACAAGGAAGGGAAAATTAGGTTCTTACCATGATCATTTTTTTTCCTTTAGTCATAGCAGATGAAGCCATGAGCCCTCCCTGTATTGCAGTGATTCAGATTTTAGGTGCTGTTCTTGTTTCCTGAAGTTATATTCCTTCCTTGGGGAGTCGGAAAACAGTCTTCAGGATTCTTGTTACAGTTATAGGAGGATGAGTTCATTCCCTCCAGTTCATGTTTTGGGAGGATGAGTTTATTCCCTCCAGGAGGATGAGTTCATTCCCTCCTTTTTTGAGTTCATGCCCTTGTTAAGGAGCCATCGTTCGCTGTGAGGAAAGTTCATGTTATTCCCATTGCGGTTTGCCATACTGCTTTGGAAGCTTCAAATACTGAAGAGGCAGCTGGCCATGAGGCACTGAGAAAAGTTGAGTGCTCTCTATCTCCCCCTGCTGGTTGATGGACACAACCCATACGTAATGGCTTCATCTGCTGTGACTAAAGGAAAGAAACTTATCATGGTAAGAACCTAATTTTCCCCGTATCACAGCTAGGGAATTTGTAATCCCTGTGTGTGGATGTGGTGATATATGGGGGGGGGGGGGGGGGGAGTTCTCTAACTGGATTGCACTATACATAAGCTTCTATGCTGGAATTCTTTTTCCCATAGAAATACATCAGGCCATTTTTTTTATTTGAGGGAAGGACTTACTTCTCAGATGTGGCCAGTTTTCAAACTGTCTCTCATATTGGTTTTTCTTTTGTACCTAATTTCTTCTCATTCCGTTAAATTTTCAGTGTATTTTACAGATGGATATTCTCAACCCCTCTTGTATAATTCTTTCTGATTTCTTTTGGGTTGAAAAGAATAAAAATGTTCATAAAAATTTGTAAAAAAAAAATATGTTTAAAATGTATGCAGGAGATTGCCAAGGTGATAATGATGTCATTAGAGCCACACTCAGGTTAATAATTTATTGATGATCTGACATGGCCGTGCTTTGGCAAGTGGCTGCATTTGGGTCCTTGATTTTCAATGTGAGTAAATGCAATATGTTCTCGCAAACCTTAAGTCTCTCATATTGATCCAACAAAGATTCTTTTTCAATACTGTTTTGAGTGGTGTAGCAGTAAGTCTTCATAGGTCACACATTCATGGTCACTGCAAAGGGGTTTTTTTTTTTTTTTTAATGTATGATATGCTTGTAGTCTGCCAACTCTCATAACTTAGGTTCAAAGCGGATAACAATTAAAAAAATTGATTTATGTAATTAAAAACATAATTTCTGGAACAAGTAAGTTTTCAGCTTTTAACGAAAAGATAGATAAGGCATAATCCTAAGTTTAGTAGGCAAAGAGCACCAAATATGGACTGCTTGATACAAAATAATCTTTACAGGTATTTTTTCTTATTTAATGCCAGAGAATGAGGGAAAATAAAGAAGATGGAAATCCCCAGCTCAAAGATGTAAGAGACAGTGGGAAAGAAAATAAAGTAAATAAATATTCTGGACATGTACCTTCAAATATTTGATAAACTCAATAAGCTAACTGAAAAGAAATATGAGTATGCATAGACAGCCAGTGCAGTTTAACAAGAGAAGGAGTAACATGGTGAATCTTTTTTCTGAAAACCATCTTAGCTGCTGTGTTTTGTAGAATTTGCCATCTAGAAAGTAAATGAACTGATAGAAGAAATAAAGCTCAGCGCAATAGCCCAAATAATTGACTGGAGCAAGCTAGACAAGTGTCCTTCAGTAAAAAGCAAATTAATATTTCTAACAACACAATTATTATTTTTTTATCAGTATAACTTGATGCAATTTAAAAATGGGGAATTTTGACTATAGCATTAATCTGGGGTTTCAAAGATAGAGGTGTCCAAATAAACCCCAGTTAACTTAGAGACATTATTTACTTTCAACATTAGACCATCGGAAAGAAGTAGTTCATAATTCTCAGTATGTTTTAAAACAAGTTTTGTTTTATCTTTAAAGCCATGTGCAGCACTCTGCATCTCAATTCTCTTTACACATAGAGATCTGAGGGCAAACGGAACTCAGATTCTCAGAGGACAAGCTGGCATAATGTTCTCATATGTGGGTGACATCATCCACGGAGCCCAGTGCGGACACTGCAAAGTGCATTTTTTTCAATTGTTTTCATTTTTCAATTTTTAGCCTTTTGGGGCCTCTGAGCCCTTCTTTTGCCCAGGAGGCATCGACTGTTTTTGGGTATGCGACTACTCAAGCTCCCTAGGACATAGAGCCTTTTGATCTACTGTTGGCCATTTTTCTCTCCATGTCAACGAGGGTGCCATGTGGCTTTAAGAAGCATACTCTATGCAATAGAACAATTTCAGATAGTAAATAAACCAGAGTATAATCAATAAAGGAGATAAGTGAGAGGATTGACCCAATACAGTTCTAGGTGGCTGATTGAAATATCTAATAAATAATAGGGTAGTTCTCAGAGTTGTAAACTCACTCAAATGAGGCACCACCAAAGTGAATTACGCCTCTAAGGGTGGACAAATTTCTCAATCATAGAGCTTAATTTTTGAGCAAAAACACCCGTGCTGTAATGAATGCTAAAATGTATATATATTCTTCTCTCAAATCTCAGAACCGAGTTAGTCAATCCTGTCTCTTTCTCCAAAAAGCCTTGTGCACATCAAAAAATAACAAATGTGCTATAATCCTCTAATTCTAATCTTCTAAAAATATACTGTCTCTGTAACGATCATGCACTAAATTTGTGCTGTCTTCATAAACACTAATAATCAATGAATAGGCACTTAGCGTTGAATGGTCAGGAATATCCTCGATGGGTTCAGTCCTTGTCAGCGTATCGTGTCTGTGTCTGGCTATATTCCAGTTCAACTTTATATCGTGATCAGGCAAGAGCAGGTAAATTGTATCACTCGCCAAAACTTGACACTCAAAAGATGTTTAACCCACTGCAAGTTTACCCACTCCAAGGCTAGTTCCGGTTAGACCTTGTTTTAACTGTCCAACAGCTTAACTTGACTTCTTTAAACAAAGACGGAGGAGAGGCACTTCTTTATTCCTTTGAAGACATTATAAAATTATCATAGTCAGAGTTCCTGAAGAAGTTATTCGAAACCCTGCAGAGTCGGACTCGTTATGATTTTACCTTGAAGGATTTGTTTTAAGTCAAGTTTAAGCTGGTTAACTCCCCTGTTTACTAAGCTGTGCGGCAATGCCGACACAGCCCATTCAGAGTGAATGGATACCGATGGTGAGGCCTCGTGGGAGGAGGAGGAGGACATCAGGTATTTCTCTGACGAGGAGTCTGATGGCCTTCCTTCTCATCCCACTCCCTCCCCTGAAAGGCAGCTTTCTCCTCCCGAGAGTCTGTCTTTTGCGGCCTTTGTCCGGGAGATGTCTACGGCCATCCCCTTCCCGGTGGTTGTGGAGGACGAGCCCAGGGCTGAAATGTTTGAGCTCCTGGACTATCCTTCACCTAAGGAAGCGTCCACAGTACCCATGCATCGTGTCCTAAAAAAGACATTGCTGGCGAACTGGACCAAGCCTCTAAGTAATCCCCACATTCCCAAGAAGATCGAGTCCCAGTACCGGATCCATGGGGACCCAGAGCTGATGCGCACTCAGTTGCCTCACGACTCTGGAGTTGTGGATTTGGCCCTAAAGAAGGCTAAGAGTTCTAGGGAGCATGCTTCGGCGCCCCCGGGCAAAGACTCTAGAACCTTAGACTCCTTTGGGAGGAAGGCCTACCATTCCTCTATGCTCGTGGCCAAAATTCAGCCTTACCAGCTCTACACGAGCATACACATGCGGAACAATGTGCGGCAGTTGGCTGGCCTGGTGGACAAGCTCCCTCTTGAGCAAGCCAAGCCGTTTCAGGAGGTGGTCAGGCAGCTGAAGGCGTGCAGAAAATTCCTGGCCAGAGGGGTATATGATACCTTTGATGTTGCGTCCAGGGCCGCTGCTCAAGGTGTGGTGATGCGCAGACTCTCATGGCTGCGTGCCTCCGACCTGGAGAATAGGATCCAGCAGCGGATTGCGGACTCGCCTTGCCGTGCGGACAACATTTTTGGAGAAAAAGTCAAACAGGTGGTAGAGCAGCTCCACCAGCGGGATACCGCTTTCGACAAGTTCTCCCGCCGGCAGCCTTCAGCTTCTACCTCCACAGGTAGACGTTTTTATGGGGGAAGGAAGACTGTTCCCTACTCTTCTGGTAAGCGTAGGTACAATCCTCCTTCTCGACAGCCTGCGGCCCAGGCAAAGCCCCAGCGCGCTCGCTCTCGCTCTCGTCAGCAGCGTGCACCTTAGCAAGGACCCTCGGCTCCCCAGCAAAAGCAAG
Organism: Microcaecilia unicolor; assembly: GCF_901765095.1. NCBI lineage: Eukaryota > Metazoa > Chordata > Amphibia > Gymnophiona > Siphonopidae > Microcaecilia > Microcaecilia unicolor. The sequence continues at coordinate 546,065,125 of NC_044031.1, forward strand.
GGGCGAGCTTTTGACTGGCTCCAGCAGAGCATAGCCGCCATCAACGTGTCAGTGCCGGGCGATCTGCCGGTCGGGGGGAGGTTGAAAGTTTTTCACCAAAGGTGGCCTCTCATAACCTCCGATCAGTGGGTTCTTCAAATAGTCCGGCAAGGATACACCCTCAGTTTGGCCTCCAAACCTCCAAATTGCCCACCGGGAGCTCAGTCTTACAGCTTCCAGCACAAGCAGGTACTTGCAGAGGAACTCTCCGCCCTTCTCAGCGCCATTGCGGTCGAGCCCGTGCCATCCGGGCAAGAAGGGCTGGGATACTATTCCAGGTACTTCCTTGTGGAAAATAAAACAGGGGGGATGCGTCCCATCCTAGACCTAAGGGCCCTGAACAAATATCTGGTAAAGGAAAAGTTCAGGATGCTTTCCCTGGGCACCCTTCTTCCCATGATTCAGGAAAACGACTGGCTATGCTCTCTGGACTTGAAGGACACCTACACGCACATCCCGATACTGCCAGCTCACAGACAGTGTCTGCGATTTCAGCTGGGCACACGTCACTTCCAGTACTGTGTGCTACCCTTTGGGCTCGCCTCTGCGCCCAGAGTGTTCACGAAGTGCCTGGCTGTTGTAGCAGCGGCGCTTTTGCAGGCTGGGAGTGCATGTGTTCCCTTATCTCGACGATTGGCTGGTGAAGAACACATCCGAGGCAGGAGCTCTACAGTCCATGCAGAGGACTATTCGCCTCCTGGAGCTACTGGGGTTTGTGATAAATTATCCAAAGTCCCATCTTCTCCCAGTACAGAGACTAGAATTCATAGGAGCTCTGCTGGATTCTCGGACGGCTTGTGCCTATCTCCCAGAGACGAGAGCCAACAACTTGTTGTCCCTCGTCTCACGGGTGCGAGCGTCCCAGCAGATCACAGCTTGGCAGATGTTGAGATTGCTGGGCCACATGGCCTCCACAGTTCATGTGACTCCCATGGCCTGCCTTCACATGCGATCTGCTCAATGGACCCTAGCTTCCCAGTGGTTTCAGGCTGCTGGGGATCTAGAAGACGTGATCCACCTGTCCACGAGTTTTCTCAAATCCCTGTATTTGTGGACGATTTGGTCCAATTTGACTCTGGGACGTCCTTTCCAAATTCCTCAGCCACAAAAAGTGCTGACTACGGATGCGTCTCTCCTGGGGTGGGGAGCTCATGTCGATGGGCTTCACACCCAGGGAAGCTGGTCCCTCCAGGAACGTGATCTGCAGATCAATCTTCTGGAGTTACGAGCGGTCTGGAACGCTCTGAAGGCTTTCAGAGATCGGCTGTCCCACCAAATTATCCAAATTCAGACAGACAATCAGGTTGCCATGTATTACATCAACAAGCAGGGGGGCACCGGATCTTGCCTCCTGTGTCAGGAAGCCGTCAGCATGTGGCTCTGGGCTCGCCGTCACGGCATGGTGCTCCAAGCCACATATCTGGCAGGCGTAAACAACAGTCTGGTCGACAGGTTGAGCAGGATTATGCAACCTCACGAGTGGTCGCTCAATTCCCGAGTAGTGCGCCAGATCTTCCAGGTGTGGGGCACCCCCTTGGTAGATCTGTTTGCATCTCGAGCCAACCACAAAGTCCCTCAGTTCTGTTCCAGGCTTCAGGCTCACGGCAGACTGGCACCGGATGCCTTCCTCCTGGACTGGGGGGAAGGTCTGCTGTATGCTTATCCTCCCATACCTCTGGTGGGCAGACTTTGTTGAAACTCAAGCAAGACCGAGGCACCATGATTCTGATTGCTACTTTTTGGCCGCGTCAGATCTGGTTCCCTCTTCTTCTGGAGTTGTCCTCCGAAGAACCGTGGAGATTGGAGTGTTTTCCGACCCTCATCACACAGGACGAAGGGGCGCTGCTGCATCCCAACCTCCAGTCTCTGGCTCTCACGGCCTGGATGTTGAGAGTGTAGACTTTGCCTCTTTGGGTCTGTCAGAGGGTGTCTCCCGCATCTTGCTTCCAGGAAAGATTCCACGAAGAGGAGTTACTTCTTTCTATGGAGGAGGTTTGCCGTCTGGTGTGACAGCAAGGCCCTAGATCCTCGCTCTTGTCCTACACAGACCCTGCTTGAATACCTTCTGCACCTGTCTGAGTCTGGTCTCAAGACCAACTCTGTAAGGGTTCACCTTAGCGCAATCAGTGCATACCATTACTGTGTGGAAGGTAAGCCGATCTCAGGACAGCCTTTAGTTGTTCGCTTCATGAGAGGTTTGCTTTTGTCAAAGCCCCCCGTCAAACCTCCTACAGTGTCATGGGATCTCAATGTCGTTCTCACCCAGCTGATGAAACCTCCTTTTGAGCCACTGAACTCCTGCCATCTGAAGTACTTGACCTGGAAGGTCATTTTCTTGGTGGCAGTTACTTCAGCTCGTAGAGTCAGTGAGCTTCAGGCCCTGGTAGCCCAGGCCCCTTACACCAAATTTCATCATAACAGAGTAGTCCTCCGTACTCACCCTAAGTTCTTGCCAAAGGTTGTGTCGGAGTTCCATCTGAACCAGTCAATTGTCTTGCCAACATTTTTTCCCCGTCCTCATTCCTGCCCTGCTGAACGTCAGCTGCACACACTGGACTGCAAGAGAGCATTGGCCTTCTATCTGGAGCGGACACAGCCCAACAGACAGTCCGCCCAATTGTTTGTTTCTTTTGATCCCAACAGGAGGGGAGTGGCTGTGGGGAAACTCACCATATCCAATTGGCTAGCAGATTGCATTTCCTTCACTTACGCCCAGGCTGGGCTGGCTCTTGAGGGTCATGTCACGGCTCATAATGTTAGAGCCATGGCAGCGTCGGTAGCCCAATTGAAGTCAGCCACTATTGAAGAGATTTGCAAAGCTGCGACGTGGTCATCTGTCCACACATTCACATCTCATTACTGCCTGCAGCAGGATACCCGACGCGACAGTCGGTTCGGGCAGTCAGTGCTTCAGAATCTGTTTGGGGTTTAGAATCCAACTCCACCCCCCTAGGCCCATTTCTGTTCCAGGCTACACTCTCAGTTAGTTGGATACGTTGTTAGGTCAATCTCAGTTATGTCCTCGCCGTTGCGAGGCCCAATTGACCTTGTTTGTTTTGAGTGAGCCTGGGGGCTAGGGATACCCCATCAGTGAGAACAAGCAGCCTGCTTGTCCTCGGAGAAAGCGAATGCTACATACCTGTAGAAGGTATTCTCCGAGGACAGCAGGCTGATTGTTCTCACAAACCCGCCCGCCTCCCCTTTGGAGTTGTGTCTTCCCTTGTCTTGTCGTGCTACTTACGGGACTGACGAACACGAGCCGGTTCGGGCGGGAAGACGGCCGCGCATGCGCGGTGCGCATGGGCGCGGGAAGACGGCCGCGCATGCGCGGTGCGCATGGGCGCGCGAGGATTAGCAAAGGCCTTTGCTAGTGAAGTTTCCGATTGGAGGGGCTGCCGTGGACGTCACCCATCAGTGAGAACAATCAGCCTGCTGTCCTCGGAGAATGCCTTCTAAAGGTATGTAGCATTCGCTATATTGAGCCAATTGAGTTTACGCACATTGAAAATCAAGGACCCCTGATGCAGGCGCTTGCTGAAACATGGCTATATCAGGTTGTCAGTAAATTATTAACCTGTGTGTGGCTCCAATGATGACATCCCCTTAGCCCTCTCCGCTTTATGCTGTTTCTGTTCCCTGTGGAACATTATTGTACTCCTGTTTTCTCTTCTAAAATGTTTACAGGTCCACAGTGCAATGCAAGTTCCACAAATTTATTTATTTTGGGTTTGCAAAACCAACCAGCGTGCCGTGCCCCCTGGTTCCTTTTCCACATGATTGGTTGGATAGGCAAGAGATCCTGCCAAAATGTTTTTTTTTTTCTGTTCAGCAAGGGTCACCAACCATAGCGACTCTTAAGTTTTCTATTTAGGGCTTCTGATTTTAGGTTTAGCCAACAAACTTATTTTTTTTTTTTAATGACGGATTTTGGTATTAGTTAGCATTGAAAAACCACCACTTTCCCTAGTACTGTCATCTCTCCCCTGGCTTGTCCTTATCCTCAATTGTGTATATTTTTTTGCCTTTTCTTTGCTGATGCTACTTAAATAACAAACATGTGTATTTGATTCTACTGGACAAGCTACCTAGGGAATGACCCCACATGTGGAAAATATTTACACCTAAATTTGCAGTTCATAAACAGCTATGAATAGAAACCCTGTTTTTATATTTTAGGTCTGAACAATCACTTCTGCTGTACTTCCTGATGAAACAGACATTTGAGCTAGTTAACGAGAATTTGGTTTTAAAAATGTTGATCATGTTTCTTTTTAAACAGGTTTCAGAAGATGAAAAAGAGAGAGAATCTGCTCTGCAGAGTTCTACAAGCAGTAAATCAAAAAAGAAGAAGAAGAAAAAGAAGAAGCAAATTGAAGAGACTAGTTCTCCTATGCAGGTAAAACCTGTTCTGCACTGCTAAAGGCCACTTTGCATTCACATGGTGCTGATTTCTGGTTTCTGTGACATACTTAGAATGATTTTTAAAATAGATGTGTGGACAGTTTTTCTTCTAGTGATAATAGCACCGCTCAAGATTCTCTAGCTCCAAGCTACCAAAAGCTGAAGCAAGCCAATGATTTGTGGTTAGCTTAGCAGAGTTTTAAAAAGGTTTGGACAGCTTCCTAAAGGAAAAGTCCATAGACCATTATTAAATGGACTTGGGGAAAATCCACTATTTCTGGGATAAGCAGTATGTACTTTTTTGGGATCTTGCCAGGTATTTGTGACCTGGCTTGGCCACTGTTGGAAACAGGATGCTGGGCTTGATGGACCTTTGGTCTTTCTCAGTATGGCAATACTTATGTACTTTTGTGCTGCTTGAATGCTTGATTACAATACACAACTCAACATGATGTCTAGAAAAGTAAGGTGACTGTAATGCAATTTTGTAAAGTCCTGATTTTTGCATTGAAATGAGTTGAAATTTGTAAATTGATATCTATATTTTGGACTTATTTTGCATAAATTTCTTCATCTACCTATCTTATGAAGCTGTGCTTGTGCTTGATTAACACTTGGATGCAAGCAAATTACTTCTGTCTGTGTATGGCTCAGACACAGATCCCGTTTTGGGATAGTTCTTAAGACTGTCTTTACAGAATATTTGTCAATTGATGGGTTGATAGTATCTATTTAAAAAATAATTACAGTTTCTGGTAATTTTATTGGACTCTTTTTCTGTGTGAGCACATTTGCAACAAATTTTAAGACAGTATTTTAAGAACTGAGGGTTGGTTTGCCGGTTACAAGATTCCGGTTTTGATAACCTTGGACAGTAATTGAAAATCTAGTTTTATCACAATTTAATTATTGTGGTGCCTGTTAGGTTGCCTTTGTACTGCTTTCAAGCACTTCAGGTAGTCCATAATTCATCAGCTTGTCTTCTAATGAGAGCATCATTCACAGAATACATTCTCTATTTGCCTATAAAATTGCCTTGGCAGCCTATTTTTTGTTGTACCCAGTTCAAGGCGTTATTGCTTGTGTATCATACATTGAATGATAGAATTTTATTGTGCTGCTAGATCTCTGTGTTCTGTGGATAAACTACTTTTGGAGACACCCTTTTTCTGATCACGTTATCAGTAGAAATACAACAAAATAAAACATAAGTACATAAGTAGTGCCATACTGGGAAAGACCAAAGGTCCATCTAGCCCAGCATCCTGTCACCGACAGTGGCCAATCCAGGTCAAGGGCACCTGGCACGCTCCCCAAACGTAAAAACATTCCAGACAAGTTATACCTAAAAATGCGGAATTTTTCCAAGTCCATTTAATAGCGGTCTATGGACTTGTCCTTTAGGAATCTATCTAACCCCTTTTTAAACTCCGTCAAGCTAACCGCCCGTACCACGTTCTCCGGCAACGAATTCCAGAGTCTAATTACACGTTGGGTGAAGAAAAATTTTCTCCGATTCGTTTTAAATTTACCACACTGTAGCTTCAACTCATGCCCTCTAGTCCTAGTATTTTTGGATAGCGTGAACAGTCGCTTCACATCCACCCGATCCATTCCACTCATTATTTTATACACTTCTATCATATCTCCCCTCAGCCGTCTCTTCTCCAAGCTGAAAAGCCCTAGCCTTCTCAGCCTCTCTTCATAGGAAAGTCGTCCCATCCCCACTATCATTTTCGTCGCCCTTCGCTGTACCTTTTCCAATTCTACTATATCTTTTTTGAGATACGGAGACCAGTACTGAACACAATACTCCAGGTGCGGTCGCACCATGGAGCGATACAACGGCATTATAACATCCGCACACCTGGACTCCATACCCTTCCTAATAACACCCAACATTCTATTTGCTTTCCTAGCCGCAGCAGCACACTGAGCAGAAGGTTTCAGCGTATCATCGACGACGACACCCATGGAAAAGAAAATAAGATGATACCTTTTTTATTGGACATAATACATTTCTTGATTAGCTTTCGAAGGTTGCCCTTCTTAGTCAAATTGGAAATAAGCAAATGTTGGTAGATGACAGTATATATAAGTGAAACATCAAAGCATTTCAGTGACAGTCTAACAGGATGGGGGTGGATAGGTGAGAGACCAGGAGATATGCATGGGAACATCAAAACATTTCAGTGACAGTCTAACAGGATGGGGGTGGATAGGTGAGATATGCACAGAGATAGAAGGGTGACAAACAGAGCAATACAACTTTATGGTTTATAATGGGCTAGAAAACCCAGATCTTTAAGTCCTGTCTGGTGGGTGTCAAAGTATTTAATCATTCTGACTTCAAAGGTCTTACATTCCTATATTGTTTTAAAGTTACCTTTCAGGAAAGTTACCCTTCAGCAAACTGAAGAGTAGCAAATCTCCTGGACCGGATGGTATTCATCCTAGAATACTGATAGAACTGAAAAATGAGCTTGCGGGAGCTACTGCTAGTGATATGCAACTTATCCTTAAAATCGAGCGTGGTACCGGAAGATTGGAGGGTGGCCAATATAACACCAATTTTTAAAAAAGGCTCCAGGGGAGATCCAGGAAATTATAGACCGGTGAGTCTGACGTCAGTGCCGGGGAAAATGGTAGAGGCTATTATTAAAAACAAAATTACAGAGCACATCCGAGGACATGGATTACTGAGACCGAGTCAGGACGGCTTTTGTGTGGGGAAATCTTGCCTGACCAATTTACTTCAATTCTTTGAAGGAGTAAACAAACATGTGGACTAAGGGGAACCGGTTGATATTGTGTATTTGGATTTCCAAAAGGCGTTTGACAAGGTACCTCATGAAAGGCTACAGAGGAAATTGGAGGGTCATGGGATAGGAGGAACTGTCCTATTGTGGATTAAAAACTGGTTGAAGGATAGGAAACAGAGAGTGGGGTTAAATGGGCAGTATTCACAATGGAGAAGGGTAGTTAGTGGGGTTCCTCAGGGGTCTGTGCTAGGACCGCTGCTTTTAAATATATTTATAAATGATTTAGAGATGGGAGTAACTAGCGAGGTAATTAAATTTGCTGATGACACAAAGTTATTCGAAGTTGTTAAATCGCGACAGGATTGTGAAAAATTACAAGAGGACCTTACGAGACTGGGAGACTGGGCAGCTAAATGGCAGATGACGTTTAATGTGAGCAAGTGCAAGGTGATGCATGTGGGGAAAAAAGAACCCGAATTATAGCTACGTCATGGAAGGTTCCACGTTAGGAGTTATGGACCAAGAAAGGGATCTGGGTGTCGTCGTCGATGATACACTGAAACCTTCTGCTCAGTGTGCTGCTGCGGCTAGGAAAGCAAATAGAATGTTGGGTATTATTAGGAAAGGTATGGAAAACAGGATGTGAGGATGTTATAATGCCGCCGTATTGCTCCATGGTGCGACCGCACCTTGAGTATTATGTTCAATTCTGGTTGCTGCATCTCAAGAAAGATGTAGTAGAATTGGAAAAGGTGCAGAGAAGGGCGACTAAAATGATAGCGGGGATGGGACGACTTCCCTATGAAGAAAGATTAAGGAGGCTAGGGCTATTTAGCTTGGAGAAGAGACGGCTGAGGGGAGACATGATAGAGGTATATAAAATGAGTGGAGTGGAACAGGTGGATGTGAAGCGTCTGTTCACGCTTTCCAAAAATACTAGGACTAGGGGGCAGGCGATGAAACTACAGTGTAGTAAATTTAAAACAAATCGGAGAAAATTTTTCTTCACCCAACGTGTAATTAAACTCTGGAATTCGTTGCCGGAGAAAGTGGTGAAGGCGGTTAGCTTAGCAGAGTTTAAAAAGGGGTTGGACGGTTTCCTAAAGGACAAGTCCATAAACTGCTACTAAATGGACTTGGGAAAAATCCACAATTCCAGGAATAACATGTATAGAATGTTTGTACGTTTGGGAAGCTTGCCAGGTGCCCTTGGCCTGGATTGGCAGCTGTCGTGGACAGGATGCTGGGCTCGATGGACCCTTGGTCTTTTCCCAGTATGGCATTACTTATGTACTTATGATTCTTACTATGAAATCACTGGTACAGTGTTCTGGTTTTGTAAAGTGCTGCCCCACAAGCGTGGCATCCTAGCACTGGCATTTTTCATGTGATGTCTGTGTAAATTAAATCTTGTCTTTAGCATCTGACTTGTTTCTCCATTATAGCATCCTTTGTCACATTTTTTACACTGAATGATGTATACCATATTGGAAGATGATTCCTTTATGTTGAATATTTTTCCTTTGTGAATGACTGTGGGATCCTGTGAAATGTTTTGGCTTAGCTTGCAGCTGGATATATTGCAAGGATGTGTGCCATTCTCTTCTTTTTGAGTCTGTATTGGGAGCTTACTTCTGATTAGCTTGTGTTTTAGGTTGGGTGGCTGTCGGAAAGCCAGCACTGGTGGGGATGGGAATATCTCTTTCAGTAATTCATCCTCCTGGACTAGAGGCTGAAGATCTTTTATGATTTTTCTTAATTTTTCCAGCTCTGGGTTGTATGTCACTATAAGGGGGATTCTGTCTGTGGCTTTTTTTTCTTTGTACTGTAGCAGAATGACATGGAAGGGTTCCTTACACTGTAATGGTATCAGACTTATAAATCAAGCTCAGTCAGTTGTTTAATCCAGTGTTTCCCAAGTCGGTCCTGCAGTACCCCCTTGCCAGTCAGGTTTTCAGGATATCCACAATGAATATATATGAAAGATTTACATATAATGGAGACAGTGCAAATCAATTTCATGCATATTCATTGTGGATATTCTGCAAACCTGACTGGCAAGGGGGTGCTCCAGTATAGACTTGGGAAACACTGGTTTAAACCAACTTAGTATATTCACACTCTCCCTCTCCACGGTCTCTTGTTCTCACAGCAAGAAATCACATTTAGGTGTTGTTCAGAAGCTTGTTGATTTGGCTAGAGGTTGGCCAATGTGACACTGATTTTTAAAAAGGGTTCTAGGGGTGTTCTGGGAAATTATAGACTGGTAAGCCTGACATCAGTGCCGGACAAAATAGTGGAAACTATTAAAAAGAATAAAATTATAGAACATGTAGACAAACATGGTTTAATGAGACAGCATGGGTTCAGCCAAGGGAAGTCTTGCCTCCCCAATTTGCTTCATTTCTATGCAGGCATGAATAAACATGTGGATAAAGGTGAGCCGGTTGATGTAGTGTATCTAGATTTTCAGAAAGCTTTTGATGAAGTTCCTCATGAGAGACTCCTGAGAAAATTAGAGTCGTGGGATAGAAGGCAAGGTTCTGGTGTGGATTAAGAATTTGCTGTTGGACAGAAAACAGAGGGTAGGGTTAAATGGTCATTTCTGTCAATGGAAGAGAGTGAACAGTGGAGTGCCGCAGGGATCTGTACTGGGACCAGTACTATTTAACAGATTTATAAATGATATGGAAATTGGAACGATGAGTGAGGTGATCAAAATTGCAGATGATACAAAACTATTCAAGGTTGTTAAAACACGTGTGGATTGTGAAATATTGCAGGAAGACTTTAGGACATTGGAAAACTGGACGTCCAAATGGCAGATGAAATTTAATGTGGACAAATGCAAGGTGATGCACATTGGAAAGAATAATCTGAATCATAGTTACCTGATGCTAGGGTCCACCTTGGGGGTCAGTGCTCAAGAAAAAGATCTGGATGCTCTGATTCCATGCTGAAATCTTCTGCTCAATGTACAGCAGCAGCCAAAAAAGCAAACAGAATGCTAGGAATTATTAGGGAAGGGATGGTGAATAAGACCAAAAATACTATAATGCCTTTGTATCGCTCCATGCTGCGTTCACACCTTGAGTATTGTGTTCAGTTCTGGTCGCCGTATCTCAAAAAAGATACCGTGTTTCCCCGAAAATAAGACACTGTCTTATATTAATTTTTGCCCCCCAAAATGCGCTAGGTCTTATTTTCAGGGGCTGTCTTATTTTTCGGGGAAACATCGGGGTTGGATCGGGGTTGGCCCGCCCACCCTCCGTCGCTCCCGGAACTAACCTTAAACGCCTCCTTTCACCTTTGTAGCAAGCAGCAGCAGGGCAGGCCACTCCTTTCTTCCGTGTCCCGTCCTCGCCTGATGTAATGTCCGCGAGGGCGGGCCCAGAAGGAAGGAGAGGTCTGCCCTGCTGCTGCTTGCTGCGAAGGTGAAAGGAGGCGTTTAAGGTTAGTTCCGGGAGCGGTGGAGGGGGGGCCCGGCGACCTCGGGTGGGGGGGGCGGCCCGGGGGCAGCCTTGTCCAGCTCTCGGCGGCCCTGCTTTTAAACAAAAATTTGCTAGGTCTTACTTTCAGAGGAGGCCTTATATCTAGCAATTCAGGAAAACCTCTACTAGGTCTTATTTTCGGGGGTTGTCTTACTTTCGGGGAAACAGGGTACAGTGAAATTGGAAAAGGTTCAAAGAAGAGCGACTAAAATGATAAAGGGGGGGGGGGGGGGGGGTGGAACTCTTAATGTATGAGGAAAGGCTAAAGAGGTCCGGGCTCTTCAGCTTGGAAAAGACAGATGAGGGGAGATATGATTGAGGTTTACAAAAACCTGAATGGTGTAGAACAAGTAGAAGTAAATCGATTTTTTTTTTACGTGTTCCAAAAGTACAAAGAATAGGGGATACTCAAGGAAGTTACATGGAAATACTTTTAAAACAGGAGGAAATATTTTTTTTACTCAATGAATAGATAAGCTCTGGAACTCTTTGCCAGAGGATGTGGTAACAGTGGTTAGCATATCTGGGTTTAAAAAAGATTTGGACAAATTCTTGGAGGAAAAGTCCATAGTCTGCTATTCAGACAGACGTGGGAAGCAACTGCTTGCCCTTGGGATTTGTAGTATGGAGTGTTGCCACAGTTTGGGTTTCTGCCAGGTACTTGTGACCTGGCTTGGCCACTGTTTGGAAAACATGATACTGGGCTAGATGGACCATTGGTCTGACCCAGTATGGCTACTCTTATGTTCTTAGAGAATTTCCTTTTTTTTTTTCTTCTTCTTCTTTTACTCTTGTGAAACAAAGGTTTATTGTCTCCTGTAACCTCTGACTTGTTACAGTTAAACTCTTATTTTATTGAATTCCTTCAAAAAGGCGGTAAATAAATCCTAATAATAAAATTATAAGCAACTAGTCTTAGATCTGCATGCTATAGAAATATTTACCATTTATTTATTTATTTGTAGCATTTGTATCCCACATTTTCCCACCAATTTGCAGGCTCAATATGGCTTACATTATGCCAAAATGGCAATCGCCATTTCCAGGTACAGAATTATAGCTGGTATTGCATTAAGGTGCATACATACATGGTAAAGAAGAGTACATTAAGTTATTGCATAGAGGTTCCTGAGTGATAGATTGAATTGTAACATAAGTTAGGTCATCGACTATAGAGAGATCATTTTCAACATAAGGATTAAAGTGGTAGTGCGTGTTCATTAGTATCAATGAGGTTAAACAGGCAAGTGATAGTTCGGTTTTGTCTAGTTCATGTAAAGTCTAATTATTTAGTATTTAGGATGGCTCGTTATGGTATGCCTTCTTGAACAGGTCAGTTTTCAGTAGCCTTCGGAAGATTGTTAGGTCTTGCGTTGTTTTTATGGCCTTTGGTAGTGCGTTCCATAGTTGCGTGCATATGTAGGAGAAGCTGGTTGCGTATGTGGATTTATATTTTAGTCCTTTACAACTGGGGTAGTGGAGATTGAGGAATGTGCATGCTGATCTTTTTGTGTTCCTAGTAGGCAGGTCTATAAGGTCTGACATATAGGTCAGAGCTTCCCCGTGAACGATTTTGTGGACCAGGGTCCAAAGGCATAAATTCCCCCCAATATAGCAATTCTCTGGACTCGTGCAACTAGGGAAATATTTGGCTAATAAACCATGTCCATGAGAGCTAACCCTTACCTTGGGAGCTGTGAGCTACGCTGGGCATTTTCAGAATTGGTTTGATTGGTAATTGAGGTTACCTGTGTCCTAAAACCTTTCTGATAAAACTGTTGACTCTATTATATCTCATCTAACAAAAAAAAAAAAAAACTAATCAAAACCTGCCCTTTCACTTATTTGAGGGTCTGTCCTCTCTAAACCTTTGTATCCTATTGCCTATAACTTGCAATTGTTGTTGCATTGTGATTTCATAATTTTATGCTGGTAGTTTCTTATTTGAACTGTGTTGAACTTCTGTGCCAGTGATTTCATATTTTTATGCTGCAATTGTCTTAAAGGTGCTCTCTAGAACTGTGCTTTGTACCTGTGCTAAGTGACTTAATCCAATTAACTTGGTAACACAAAATTTAGTAACTCTGGTTCTGGTATCTGTCTTAAAGTTGTGTTTATTAGAATTGGGTTTTGAATCTTCAGTGCCAGAGACCTAATTAAATCAGTTTGGCTACATAACACTTAGTGACTCATACCTTAAGAGGAGGGGCAATTTGTGTACAACTATGTAGTTAGAACCCCCCCCCCCCCCCCCCCCCCCCCCCCCCCCCAGAACTTCCCTTTACCTTGGGAGCTGTGAGCTACACTGGGCATTTTCAGAATTGGTTTGAGTGCAATACATGTTATGCTTTAATCCTAAGGCAAACTATCCGGAGCCTTAGAGTTTGTCCTATCTCTCCAGTTATCAGCTTTGAAAGATGAGATCAACAAACTCAAGAAAGAATTAGCTTTAACTAAAGCATCCAGGATTAATCAATTCTCTGCCAATTTACCACCACTGCCACAGAGAATGCAGCAACAGAGGGAATAGATGGGTCACAGTCGGCTCAGGTAGACTAAGATCTGTGACAAAGAAGCTCTCACCTTCCCAACCTTTGCCCCTGTCAAATTCTTTTGCTGCACTGCATCATTATGATGCTGAAAAAAGGACTGTGGTGGAACCATAGGCTATGAAAGTAGCACAACCCAAGAATCATCCCCCCCAAAATGACAGATTGGTGAAAAACAGAAAACTCTTACTGCTCGGAGACTCCATTATCAGAGACATTAACTTAGGAACACAGTTCAAGGGTTCCAACCTAGTGAAATGCGTTCCAGGATCTTCAGCTACCAGATGTACCGGCCAAATTCTGAAAGTGATCTGAGAAGAGAGTGAGGCTTCAAATATTGATGTTGTAATTCACCAGGGGACAAATGACCTGGCCAACAATAGCAAATTTACAGCACAGAGAGTGTTCCAGAAGCTTGGGGAGGGACTGAAGTCTTTGGTTCGGACTGTGACTTTTTCTGAAGTAATTCCCACGTGGGGGAAGGGAGAAGAAAGACTATGCAAAACAGTGGAGTTCAATAAGTGGCTTGAGTCTTGGTGTATAGAAGAAGGGTTTAGTCACATAGGGGCGTGGGGTAGTATGTGGAAAAATAACAGGCTGTACTGTAATGATGGGCTACATCTTTCGGTGATGGGAAAAAGGATCCTTGGGGAGAAATTCAGACAGTATGTTTCTAGACATTTAAACTAGAAGGTGGGGATGACAAAAGGAAACAAGGGAATTCAGGAGGTTACCCCCAGAATAAACTTGATGGCAGAGGGAAATGTCATCTAAATACAGAAAACCACCTAAACTCTCTACGGAGATGGAAAGTAATGAGCACAAATGCTCGTAGTCTAGGTAAAAAGGTTCAAGACTTGCAAGCCCTGAGGTTTGAAGAAAACTTGGATATTGTTGCTATTACAGAGACGTGGTTCAATGATTCCTCTGAATGGGATATGGACTATACTGGGCTATAATCTGTTTAGAAAGGATAGAGAGGGCCGAAGGGGTGGAGGAGTGGCGCTGTATGTGAGAGCCAATATCAGAGCGACTGAAATGCGGGGCACCTGGAGAAAGGAAAAAGCTTTATGGATCATCCTGGAAAGGGAAGATGGAACCTGTATCCACAAGGGGGTTATCTACATACCTCCGGCACAAATAGAGAAGCTAGACAAGGATCTGATAAAGGATATTCAAAAGATTGGTATGAAAGGGGAGGTGCTACTGTTGGGAGATTTCAACTTGTGTGATGTGGATTGGAACGTCCCGTCTGCGGAATCGGAAAGAAGTAGGGAGATTGTGGACGCCTGTCAAAGTGCCTTGCTCAGACAAATGGTGACGGAACCCACGAGGGAAAGATCGATGCTGGATCTAGTGCTCACGAATGAAGAAAGTGTTTCTAATATTCGGGTGGGTGCCCACCTATGTAATAGTGATCATCACGCCATATAGTTTGATATAAAGGCGAAGGCACAGTGTGGACACACAAAACAAAGTACTGGATTTCAGACATACTGATTTTGATAAAATGGGGGAATACCTGAAAAAGGAGCTGTTGAAATGGGAAGGCGTAGAAGTTCGGGTCCAGACTTCTGTCGTCTGGTGATTGTTTTGGCCCAACCAGATCATGCGTTCCTCCTATCCAGCAGATGAAATGCAGGTGTGGAGAGCAATGAGGTCCATAGTTGATTCAGGCACACTCCCTGTGAGTGCTGGCACCAACCAAGGAGGCCTACAAGCCTTTTCATTCTTGTGTTGGTGTAAATCTGTCTTGTTACCAGCTTCACCCCCAAAGATGAAGTACAGATGCTTTTGGGCATGCCAATGTGTCCTTGAGCTGGCAGGCAGTGTAAAAAAATGCAGGAAACATTCAGGCAACCATGAACCCTGTGATAGTATTGTCCTAAAAAGATGGTTCCTGGCCTAGTAGGAGTTTGTTTCATAGACCTCAGTTTCACAAAAGGTGATAGACACCCTTATAATTCTAGAGCTTAGGTCCACAGCCTACAATAGATGTTTTCCAAGTTAAAGCTTTTTGACATTGGAGTTCAGATGGAATGGTCAACCTGCTTGCTTGAGTAGAACGCAGAGACTTTCCAGCTGAATACTACAAGATCTTTGTACATAGATAATCAGGAGCCAGATCATATATGACTTTAAAACAATAAAAGGTTAAAATGAATTCTAGCTCTCGTCGATAGCCAATGTAGCCTTCTAAGAAACGGAGTAGCGTGATCAATCGATTTACCCCCTAATACCAATATCACTGCTGCATGCAACAGAAATCTACAAATTTGCAAATCTGGTAAACTCAGCAAGCCAATATTACAGTAATCTAATTGACTCATAATAGTAGACAATACAATTGTTTGCAGCTGAGAAGGATCTAGTGAAGGTTTTGCTCTACATGCTAATTTCAACTTTGCAAAGGCTTTTCTGACCATATTATTTAGATGTCTCGAAGCAGCCCTTTGAGATAGCATCCGTGGAGCTTTAGGCAGCAGTCTGCAGTGCCTGTGAATTCAGAGCATATGTATGTTGGGTTCAGCAGGATGGACAGCTGGGGAGGGGGGGGCAAGAACCGGTCTGAGGTTTATTTATTTATTTATGACATTTATATCCCACATTATCCCAGCAACCTGAGTCACCTGGCTTAAGTAGCAGATTCCTTGTATGATCTCATTAGAATCTTGGCCAGAGGTATGGTAGGTGCTTAGTTGAGACTTCAATTATTATGGTTCAGTAATTGGACAGAAGATATAGCTTCCAAGACCAACTTTGCAGGCCTCTGTTTTGGTGCAGTCTGTTTATAGAGGATTTGGAGAGAAAAGTAAAACCCCAGAAGTTGCTGGAAATTAAGTCCAAGACTGCCTTGTATGGTGCTGTGGGATGACCTGAGTACTGGAGATGTCAGTGTTGGGCAGGACAGAGCCCTTGCAGCATTCCCAGTTAACTTGCACACAGTTTACAATAATTGCTACATCCTCATAAGCTTTCTATAGTCAGATTTTGTTGTGTTTGAGATTATTACACAAAGTACGTGGAGTTCTTTTGATAAGCCGTAATATAGACAATATTTATAATGTTTTGCATTCAAACAGGGAAGTATATAGTGATGATTTTCTTTCCTTCTGTAGGACCCAGAAGATGTGGATAGAGAGGTTGGAGATGATGTCCAGGAAGATAACTCGCATGTCCAAACACAGCAGGAAATCATCTTTCCTATGAAGACCATAAGCACTAGTGAACCAGCTGAGGCATGTATCTAGAATTACTAAGGGTCCTTTACCAAGCCATGCTAAAAAGTGGTGGCACTGGTGTCAGCACTATGGCCATTTTTAGCGTGCTGGTAAAATGGCTTCCATGCCATATTTTTTTTGTAATGGCCACATGCTAATTTCCCCACTAGTGAGTGACCATTACTGTGGGAGCCCTTAGCGCCACCTATTTAGGAGGTTATTACGGCTCCTGTTCTATTTCTGTGTTAATTGGGTAGTACGTGGTAATGTGCCCATGCTACATGATTAGTACAGGTACACTTCCTGTGCTGGACATATGGTGGTTGAGTAAATGTAAATCCTGCCTTTCCTAAGGTTATAGTGGGATCATTAGCTGATTAATATCCTGATAAATGGGTGCTTGCTATGATTAGAGCAATGAAGGATCAGGATGGGAATGTTGAGATTTCAGTTTTATTTTGAAGCTACCAAGGTTTTGCATTGAGTTTTTGGTTTTATTTGTGTTTCCAACAAGTTCCCTTAATCTTAAGAATCAAAAAGTGCATTTTTTAAAAACTTTGCAGGAGAACATTTCAAAGATTGCATGAAATATTGCTACTCTTGGTGTGACCAAGTTTTCTGCTGGATTTTGAATTGGTTTTTAGCAATGGCTTAAACTCATTTTTGTGTTAATTTAATGCTACATAAGAAGCTGAAAGCTTGACCATCTGTTGTGTGTTTGGATTTTTTGTTTTTGCATTTGTCATTGACATCTCACAAGCATAAGAAACAGTCACAGCAATCAAAAAGCCAAACAATAAATTCCCACTTTAGCCCACATCAAGAGGGAGAGAGAGAATACAAAAAGAGACAAAGAAATATAAATGAGGAAGACCAAGAGAAGCTAAGTGGCACAACATAGTGAGAAATCTATTTAATGAATCTCTGCCTTCCTATTTAATACCTGAGATTTTTCATGTTATTAGAAATAAATTGTTCTAAATACGCAGAATCAACAAAAGTGTATCTGCAACTCTGGTGTTGCACTATGCATTTGCAGGGGAACCTTGGTGGAGGGGAAAGTTGCCTTTGCTTTCAACACTCTACTCTTTAACTGCAGAAAAGTCTTATGAGTATGTGACACATGAGGAAAAACAAAATCCCTTTGACCACAAAACAGAACATTCTTCATCTTAAAGCTTTAAGGATCTCTGTGTTATCTAACTGTGTGGAGGGACAGGCTAGCCCTAGTGCTGATAGTGTCTTGCAAATCCTCAGGAAACCCCATCAAATCAATGGTTCTAGAGGGCTCCAGATGATCTGGGCTACCCTCAGCCTGATTCTCCAAACAAGTCAATTTAGAAAAATAACAGGTAGTCATCATAATTTTACTAAGTCAGGAATACACAGTATTTCAGAAAAATTACCAAGCAGAATTTCAAGTGAAAGTAAATGCATTAGAGGAAAATGTAAAACTTCACATTCTTAGCTCTCTACACATTTTCAGATTTTCTAATTTTATAATGAATGTTTAGACTGCTATTAATGACAGATGACCCAAATAGCAAACACTTGAAGAGACTGGACTTGGTTTCTTAGACAAGTACTTCTTGTGAAGAAACTCAACCTTCTGATCCAAGGTTGAAATGCAACAGAATCTGAACTAAAACTACACAATGCAGATAGTTTCTTGCAGCAGACACCTTCCATTCTAGTAACAACTTGAAAAATATCTGTCAGACCTTGGATCAAGAAGCCAAATTTGCCCTAGTATTTACCGTGGTGGACACCTTTCATTCTAGTAACAACTTGAAAAATATCTGTCAGACTTTGGATCAAAAAGCCAAATTTGTCCTAGTATTTACCGTGGTAGGCATTGACACTGCCCAGTAAGCTTTAATACTTGTAGCCTAAAAGAGAAACCACAGTTTCAGAAGAGGATCTCTCTTTGTCTAACGAAGGTGGAGGCAAAGACTTGGATACCAGTGAGGCAGACACTGTGGGACGGGGGGGGGGGGGGGGGGGGGGGAGGGTGGTGTCCTGCTGCTGCTGCCTTAACAAATGGGTCCACTTTCATTGATGTAGAAATTACAGGAGGTTTTGCAGGTATGGCATGAGACTGGATTGCCATCGGTTCAAATTCTGTATTCAGATCCTCATATAATGACATTATAGCCTCTGAGTTCAGCCTCTACAGACACAACCTGGGCTTTGGGCTGGTAAATGTACAGAATATATGTGGCTGCCAAGGCCATATTTCTCTTATCCTGTGATGGCATTGTTACACCAGCTGGTGATCCTGCCATTAGTACACTGGATACCCCTGCTACACCTCTGCTGATGGCTGCAACTGCTGATGCTCTTCCTCTACTACTACTACTTATTGTTTCTATAGCACTGCTAGATGAATGCAGCGCTGTACACTTGAACATGAAGAGACAGTCTCTGCTTGACAGAGCTTACAATCTAATCGGGACAAATAAGTGATAAGGGAATTACTAAGGTGGGAATGCAAAACATACATGGGTACTATACAAGTGAATAGGGGTTAGGAATTAAAAGCAGCATCAAAAAGGTGGGCTGTTAGCCTAGAATTGAAGACAGCCAGAGATGGAGCTTGATGTACTGGCTCAGGAAGTCTATTCCAGGCGTATGGTGCAGCAAGATAAAAGGAACGGAGTCTGGAGTTGGCAGTGGAGGAGAAGGGTACAGATAAGAGATTTACCCATTGAACAGAGTTCCAGGGAGGGGTGTAGGGAGAGATAAGAGTGGAGAAGCACTGAGGAGCTGCAGAGTGAATGTATTTGTAAGTCAATAAGAGGAATTTGAACTGTATGCTGAAACGGATAGGGAGCCAATGAAGTGACTTGAGGAAAGGGCTAATTTGAGTAGAGCAACACTGGTGGAATATAAGTTGTGCAGCAGAATTTTGAAGGGAGAGAGATGGCTTAGTGGGAGACCTGTGAGAAGCAAGTTGCTATAGTCTAAGCGAGAGGTGATGTGTGTGGATAAGGGTTTTGGTAGTGTGCTCAGAAAGGAAAGGATGAATTTTTGTGATATTATAGAGAAAGAAATGATAGAAAGAGGAGAGGTGGGTTTAAGGGGGAAGATAAGAAGCTCAGACTTGGTCATGTTTAGTTTCAGATGGCAGTGAGACATCCAAGCAGCAATGTCGGACAGGCAGACTGATACGTGGGTCCTGGATTCCTGCTGAAATTTCTGGTGTGGAGAGGTAGATCTGGGAGTCATCAGCATAACGATGATACTGAAAACCATGGGATGAGATCAAACCACCAAGGGAAGAAGTATAGATGGAGAAAAGAAGAGGTCCCAAGTCAGAGCCCTGAAGTTCACCAACTGATAGTGGGATAGAAGTGGAGGAGGATCTACCAGAGTATACACGAAAAGTGCAATGGGAGAAATAAGAAAACCAGAAAAGAACAGAGCCCTGAAATCCAAGTGAGGATAGCATATCAAGGAGTAGGCGGTGATCAACAGTGTCAAAAGCAGCCCGATAGATCGAGAAGGATAAGGATAGAATAGAGACCTTTGGATCTGGCCAGGAATTGGTCATTGGAGACTTTAGCAAAGGCTGTTTCAGTTTAATGAAGAGGGCAAAAGCCAGATTGAAGTGGATGAATAATAGCTCAAGATAAAAATGTCTAGACAATGGCAGTGAACTGCACATTCAAGTATTTTGGATAGGAAAGGGAGGAGGGAGGTGGGGCATACTGGGAAGGACAGGTAGGGTCCATTGAAGGTTTTTTGAGAAGTGGTGTATCTAAGGCATGTTTGAAGGAATCAGGAATAGTTGCAGTGGAAAGTGAAAGATTGAGGATATGACTGACAGAAGAGATGACAGGAGAGGTAGTGCTAAGTAGATGGGTGGGAATAGGATCAGAGGAACAGGTAGTCAGTTTGGAGGAGGAAAGAAAATGTGCAGTTTCCTCTTCAGTGATTTCAGAAAAGGAAGAAAAGGAGGCAGGGGTTGAAGGAGAGTTGAGTGAATGGACTGAGAGGAGAGGTGCAGGTGACTTGGTTGAGAATTCAAGGTTAATCTTGTGAACCTTTTCATGGAAGTACTCAGACAGAGTCTGGGGTGCAAGTGAAGGGTTAGTTGGAGGTGAAGGCACTTTGAGGAGAGAGTTCAGTGTGGCAAAGAGATGTTGAGGGTTTGAGCCAAGAGAGTTTGTCAACTGGATGTAGTAGTCCTGTTTGATAAGTGAAAGAGCAGACTGGAAGGAGGTCAGCAAGAATTTGAAATATATGAAGTCAGCATGGGCACAGGAACTTAGGTAGCGGATTCTAGAGGTCAGCCAAGGCTGGGGTTTGGTATGCCTTACAGAATGGTTAATGGGAGGAGTGAGAGTATCCAGAACAGAGGAGAGAATAGTATTATAGGAAGAGACAGGCTCATTGACAGACTTGGAAGGATATGACGGTTCAAGAAAGAAGGAAAACTAGGAGTCAAAGTTGGTGAGAAAGGAAGAAAGAGACTTATCAGGGGGTCAGTAATTGACTGGTACTCAGAGAGGTAGAGGAGTGAATAGACGGATGGAATGGATTTTGAAGGAAGAAAAGCAGTGAGACTGAGGTGGAAGAAGAGGTTGAGATCTACAAGAGGGTGAGAGTAATAGCCCAACACACCTTCATGGCCAACCGTACGAGTATGGGAGAAAAGGGTAACCTCCATGACCCAGGGCCGCAGCTGAAGTAGAGTCTTCAGGACAAAGCCAAAGTCTCAGAGCAAGCAAATGGAGAGTACGAGAGAAAAAGGATGTAGGAAAGTTTGTTGCAGACGGAGCAGGAATTCCACAGAGCATATGAGAAAGGCAGAGAAGGGGAGAGGAGAGGAACAGAAACTAGACTGGGGATATGACTCTCTGACCTACATGAATGGGTGAGAGCTGATGTAGAGGACCAGGATTGGGATTGATATCCCCAGCGGAAAGCAGTAGAAGTAGCAAGAGAGTATGGAGAAGAGTAGGAGAGGCATGACGACAGCGACGAAGACGAGATGTAGTTGGACAGAATGGAGATGGTTGAATGAAAGGAAATGTTGAAAGTTGAAGGCTGAGAAGAGAAAAGGGATGGTGTGATGATGAAAGCAGAAGGTGAGCAATGTGTTCCCATAGTACACAGTGGATTCAGATGGAGAAAGAGATTGGGAAGGGACCGTACCAAGAAGAGAAACTGTACTGGAACCATAAGAAATAGCAGAGAGAAAATAAAAATAGTATAGAGAAAATATTTAAAGGCACTGGGCACCTAGAGCAGAGGCCCTGGGTGGATCGGGGTGGACCCTGGGAATCACCCCGGAGAAGGCTGTGAGGATATGCAGATGGCTGCAAGTCCTCCACAGCACCTGGAAGGCAGGAAGCATCTTTTCCCTTGGCTTCATCCTATATGCACCAGCAAATACTGCCTTGGTGAACAAATGTACTGCTACAGGTCTACTGACCTTTTATTGACTGAGTTGTGTGGGGCTGAATCCAGATATGCAGAGAGCCTTCCTTTACCTCCTAATGAGCACTGTTCACTTACACAGGTTCACTTACTGCCTCCTATGTACAGTGCTTTTGACGTGGTACCAGTTAACACACACTAACCTGCTTGCAGTAATAGCACTGGTCTTGCTCCTAGTACAGTTATTCCCTGCCCATTCCACACCCCATCTCATGCTAACCATTTACCACATGGTTTAGTGGGCATTAATAGCTTCTGTACTGTGGCTTTGCAGTTGCTGTTAACGTGAACTACATCATGCACTGGTTGCTTCCTGTGCCTTAGTAACAGGGCTCCATACTGTGCATTTAGCTGACTCCTTTGGATAACGCTATGTGTTTGGATTTTCTCCTGGAGATCTTTGGGCAGTTTTATTTATTCACTACTTGTCTGAACATTATTTTATTTTATTTTTTGCATTTCTATCCCACATTTCCTTGTCATCAAGCAGATGAAGCCATTACGTATGGGTTGTGTCCATCAACCAGCAGGGGGAGATAGAGAGCACTCAACTTTTCACAGTGCCTCATGGCCAGCCAGCTCCACTGCCTCTTCAGTATTCTCTATCTCCTCAAGCAGGGTGGCTGCAGCTTCTTCGAGCTTCATAAAAAATGTGCCTGGGGGTGGCTTCTGGCTTGCCAGTTGTTAACTGGTGTGTTAGAGGCTATAGCAGCTTCACTTTGAAGGCACATAGGTTAGCCCTTTCCCTGCCTTACCCATGCCCCCGTGGATGTGGACATATTAGCTTGCTTTTCCCTGTCCTTTCCCACTCAGTGGATGCAGGCACATTGGTTCACCTTTCCCTGCCTTTCCCACTCATCTGAGCCTCCAGAGTTCTTATTACCTCTGCTTTCCTCACAGAGTTTAAAAAAAAAAAAAAAATGGAACAGAGGTTTTCCTTTGATTCTTCTATGGGACCGGAGCTGTGATACTCGGTCCGTTGAGGTAAGAGTGTTTTCTAACTCCTCCGGGGTGGGCCCGCGATCGGGGCGTTTTTGCCGCAAAACCGCCATTTTGAATTTTCCCGCCGTTTTCGGCGATGGCTGCAGAGAATGTAAAGCGCTGTTCCCGTTGTGGCAAGCACAAATCAGCAGCGGGGCTCTATAAATCGTGCTGTACAGGTGTAAGAGCCGGCCCGAGCATGGCGAGCGATGATTCTTCCCGCTCAGAGCTGGCAGCGGACGCCATTTTGAATTCCCCGCATGGCGCGGCCTCCGTAGAGACGGAGAGCCCTGAGCCCGGGGGGGGGGGGGGGGGACCTCGAATTGAGGCTATTCAGGGAGCGGCTAGCCCACGGACGGGATCTGGGTGCCCAGGACGAGTTTTTCTCCCTTGATTTTGTGTTGTTATTGCATAAAGCATACATGCTGAAAAGAGCTCTTCCTCAAGGGTCGTCTGAGGTCCCTTCTATTGTCCCCCCCCCCCCCCCCCCCCCCCCCCGGTGGATTCTGGCCTGGGACTGCCCGCTGAGGCTATTTTCCCTGATAATTGGCATAAAGAAAAGCGTAGAAGGGCTAATTCCACTTCAGATTGTGGTGCACCTCCTTTCCCCCCCCCCCCCCCCCCCTGTGGTCGGGCTGTGAGGATTCGGAGAGTTCTGGCAGGCCTTCGTGGTCTGAGGAGCCAGAGTCAGGTGCAGAATTACCACAGGATCTGGATGATCCCTCCGCGGTGAGGATTTTCCACCGTGATGAGCTGCCAGCGCTTATTTCAGATGCCCTACAGGTCCTTTCTATTGAAGAGCCTGACAGTGGCACGGCCTCCTCTGTGAATCCTAGGATGGCTAGTACCAAAAAGCCTGCTCGAGCCTTTCCTTTGCATGACTCCATCCAAGAGCTTATTTCCGCTCAGTGGGCTGACCCCGAGGGACCTTTGAAAGTTTCCAGGGCTATGGGGCAATTATACCCTCTGCGTGAGGAGCATTTGGCTCGCTTTGCAATGCCTAAAGTATAGATGCCCTAGTCACTGCGGTGACAAAGAGAACTACCCTCCCTGTGGAAGGAGGAGTTGCCCTGAAGGATATACAAGACCGTAGGCTGGAAGCAGAACTTAAACGGTCCTTTGAAATTGCAGGTCTTACTGTTCGGTCGTCTGCATGCAGTTGTTATGCTGCTAGAGCCTGCCTGGCGTGGTTGCAACAGGCAGTGGAACAGCCCGGAGATGGAGCGGAGCCCTTCTCGGATGTGGCTCTGCGGCTGGAGTCAGCCTTGTCCTTTTTGGCTGATGCCCTTTATGATATTGTCAGAGCTTCGGCTAAACAAATGGCAGTAGCAGTGGCGGCTCGCCGTCTTATTTGGCTACGACATTGGGCAGCGGACATGGCCTCTAAGCAAAGGTTGGTGAAGTTGCCCTTTCAAGGCCTTCTATTTGGTGAGGAGTTGGAAAAAAAATTGTTAAAAGCCTGGGAGATCCTAAACCCCAACGCTTGCCTGAAGATAGGCCGAGGCCTTCCTCTAAGGGCCAGGCGGTCCACTCCTCTTATAGACCTCGTTTCCGTGAAGCTAGAAGGTACCGCCCAGGGCGTTCTGCTGTGTTCACTTCTCGTGCCCATTTTTCAGCAGAGGAACTCCTTTCGCTCGGACAAGCGTTCCGCAGCCACTGGCTCTAGGCCTGGAGTTCAGGGGCGACCCTCTCAATGATGGTGCACCGGCCCCCTCCTCGCTTCCTGTCATCGGAAGACGTCTTTCCCTCTTTGCCGAGGAGTGGGCCAATATTTCCTCAGATCAGTGGGTTCTGGACCTGATCAGAGATGGCTACAGAATAGAATTCAACGCCCCAGTAAGAGATGTTTGTGGAGTCCCGATGCGGTTCTGCCGCCAAATGGGCGGCGGTAGAGGAGACTTTGCAATGGCTGATTCAGTTAGGGGCCGTGTCCCCGGTACCTCCTGCCGAACACGGCTACCGCTGATACTCCAACTACTTTGTGGTGCCGCGAACAGGTGGGTCTTTTCGCCCTATTCAGGACTTAAAAGAATTAAACAAGTCCCTGAGAGTGCGGCATTTCCACATGGAAACCCTGCGCTCCGTCATTGCTGCGGTACAGCCAGGAGAGTTTCTCACGTCTCTAGACCTGAAAGAAGCTTACTTGCACATACCAATTTGGCCCCCGCACCAGAAGTTTCTGAGGTTTGCGGTGTTGGGAAAACATTTCCAGTTCCGGACCGTGCCTTTTGGCTTCGCCACAGCTCCCCGAACCTTTACGAAGGTAATGGTGGTAGTAGCTGCTTTGCTCAGGCGAGAAGGTATCAGGGTTCACCCGTACCTAGATGACTGGCTCATCAGAACAGACTCTGTAACAGAGAGCTATCAAGCTACAGCCAGAGTGGTCTCAGTACTTCAATCTCTAGGCTGGGTTGTCAATATGGCCAAAAGTCACCTGACCCCCTCGCAATCTCTAGAATATTTGAGGGCCAGGTTTGACACAGACTCGGGCTATGTATACCAGCCCGAGCTAAGGCGGTGCAAGCTTCAGAATCAGGTCTGTCTGCTCCTGAGGATGCCCCGCCTGCGAGCTTGGGACATTGTCCAGCTGCTGGGATCGATGACAGCCACATTGGAAGTGGTGCCCTGGGCAAGAGCGCACCTGAGACCTCTACAGTATTCCCTACTTTATAGATGGTCTCCAGTTTCTCAGGATTATCAATGCAGACTTTCTTGGCTCTCTGCGGCCCGACTCAGCATGGAGTGGTGGCTCTCAGACAGCATGCTGCGGCAAGGTATGCCGCTGGCGCTCCCCGATTGGTGTCTAGTAGTGACAAATGCCAGCCTGAAGGGCTGGGGCGCACATTGCAAGGGGAAGCATGCCCAGGGTCTATGGACACCCGAGGAGTCGGGGTGGTCCATCAACCGCCTGGAGTTGAAAGCGGCCTTTGTCCGGAAAATTACAGCCATTCCCTTCCATGTGGTTATGGAGGATGAGCCAAGGGCTGAAATGTTTGAGCTTTTGGACTATCCGCCAGCTAAGGAATCGCCCACAGTACCCATACATCATGTCCTCGAGAAGACATTGCTGGCAAACTGGGCGAAGCCGCTAACTAATCCCCACATTCCCAAGAAGATCGAATCCCAGTATCGGATCCATGGGGACCCGGTGTTGATGCGGACTCAGTTGCCTCACGACTCTGGTGTGATGGATCTGGCCCTTAAGAAGGTCAAGAGTTCTAGAGAGTATGCTTCGGCGCCCCCGTCAAAGACTCTAGAACCTTGGATTCTTTTGGGAGGAAGGCCTACCATTCTTCAATGCTCATTTCCAAAATTCAGTCCTACCAGCTCTACACGAGCATTCATATGCGGAATAATGTGCGGCAGTTGGCGGACTTGGTGGACAAGCTCCCCTCTGAGCAAGCCAAGCCTTTTCAGCAGGTAGTCAGGCAGCTGAAGGCGTGTCGTAAATTCCTGGCCAGGGGTGTTTACGATACTTTTGATGTTGCGTCCAGGGCCGCTGCTCAAGATGTGGTGATGCGCAGACTCTCATGACTGCTTGCCTCAGACCTGGAGAATAGGCTCCAGCAGCGGATAGCGGACTCTCCTTGCCGGGGGGATAATATTTTTGGAGAAAAGGTTGAACAGGTGGTAGAACAGCTCCACCAGCGGGACACCACTTTCGACAAATTCTCTTGCCGGACGCCTTCAGCATCTACCACAACTGGTAGATGTTTTTATGGGGGAAGGCGGACTGTTACCTATTCTTCTAATAAGTGTAGGTACAATCCTTCTTCTTGCCAGCCTGCTGCCCAGGCCAAACCCCAGCGTGCTCGTTCTCGTCAATAGCGTGCGACTCAGCAGGCCCCTGCGGCTCCCCAGTAAAAGCAAGGAACGGGCTTTTGACTGGCTCCAGCAGAGCATAGCCGAAATCAAAGTGTCTGTGCCGGACGATCTGCCGGTCGGGGGGAGGTTAAAAATTTTTCACCAAAGGTGGCCTCTCATAACCTCCGACCAGTGGGTTCTTTAAATAGTCCGGCTAGGATACTCCCTCAATTTGGTCACAAAGCCTCCAAATTGCCCACCAGGAGCTCAGTCCTTCAGCTTTCAGCACAAGCAGGTACTTGCAAAGGAACTCTCTGCCCTTCTCAGCGCCAATGCGGTTGAGCCCGTGCCACCGGGGCAAGAAGGGCTGGGATTCTATTCCAGGTACTTCCTTGTGGAAAAGAAAACGGGGGATGCGTCCCATTCTAGACCTAAGGGCCCTGAACAAATACCTGGTCCGAGAAAAGTTCAGGATGCTTTCCCTGGGCACCCTTCTTCCCATGATTCAGGAAAACGATTGGCTATGCTCTCTGGACTTAAAGGATGCTTATACTCATATCCCGATACTGCCAGCTCACAGACAGTATCTTCGATTCCGTCTGGGAACACGGCACTTTCAGTATTGTGTGCTACCCTTTGGTCTCGCCTCCGCGCCCAGGGTGTTCACAAAATGCCTGGCGGTAGTGGCGGCATCTCTACGCAGACTGGGAGTGCACATGTTTCCTTACCTCGACGATTGGCTGGTGAAGAACACCTCCGAGGCAGGAGCTCTACAGTCCATGCAGATGACTATTCGACATCTGGAGCTACTAGGGTTTGCGATAAATTATCCAAAGTCCCAACTTCTTCCAGTTCAAAAACTCAAATTCATAGGAGCTCTGCTGGATTCTCAGACAGCTCGTGCCTACCTTCTGGACCCGAGGGCCGACAATCTTCTGTTCCTCGTTTCCTGGGTGCGGGCGTCTCAGCAGATCACAGCTCGGCAGATGTTGAGATTGCTCGGCCACATGGCCTTCACAGTTCATGTGACTCCCATGGCCCGTCTTCACATGAGATCAGCTCAATGGACCCTAGCTTCCCAGTGGTACCGAGCTGCTGGGGATCTAGAGGATGTAGTCCAGCTGCCCACCAGTTTTCTTCAATCCCTGCAGTGGTGGACAGTTTGATCCAATTTGACTCTGGGACGTCCCTTCCAAATTCCTCAGCTGCAAAAAGTGCTGATGATGGGTGCGTCCCTCCTGGGATGGGGGAGCTCATGTCGATGGACTTCACACCCAAGGAAGTTGGTCTATCCAGGAACAAGGTCTACAGATCAATCTCCTCGAGTTACGAGCGGTCTAGAACGCTCTAAGGGCTTTCAGGGATCGGTTGTCCCACCAAATTATTCAAATTCAGACAGTCAACCAGGTTGCCATGTATTACATCAACAAGCAGGGGGGCACCAGATCTCGCCCCCTGAGTCAGGAGGCTGTCAGAATGTGGCTTTGGTCTCACCAATACGGCATGTGTCTTCAGGCCACATATCTGGCAGGCGTAAACAACACTCTGGCTGACAGGTTGAGCAGGATCATGCAACCTCACGAGTGGTCGCTCAATTCCAAAGTGGTACACGAGATCTTCCAAGCGAGGGGCACCCCCTTGGTGGATCTCTTTGCTACCTGAGCCAACCACAAGGTCTTTCAGTTCTGTTCCAGACTTCAGGCCCATGGCAGACTAGCATTGGATGTCTTTCTCCTGGATTGGGGGGAAGGCCTCCTGTATGCTTATCCTCCCATACCTTTGGTGGGGAAGACTTTGCTGAAACTCAGGCAAGACCGAGGCACGATGATTCTGATCGCTCCTTTCTGGCCGCGTCAGATCTGGTTCCCTCTTCTTCTGGAGTTGTCCTCCGAAGAACCGTGGAGATTGGAGTGTTTTCTGATCCTCATTACTCAGAACGAGGGGGCACTTCTGCATCCCAACCTCCGGTCTCTGGCTCTCACGGCCTGGATGTTGAGAGCGTAGATTTTGCCTCCTTGGGTCTCTCCGAGGGTGTCTCCCGGGTCTTACTTCCAGGAAAGATTCCAATAAAAAGAGTTACTTCTTTCCATGGCGGAGGTTTGACGTCTGGTGTGACAGCAAGGCCCTAGATTCTTGCTCTTGTCCTACACAGACCCTGCGATTAGTGCATACCATTACCGTGTGGAAGGTAAGCCGATCTCGGGACAGCCTTTAGTTGTTCGCTTCATGAGAGGTTTGCTTTTGACAAAGCCCCCCATCAAACTTCCTACAGTGTCATGGGATCTCAATGTCGTTCTCACCCAGCTGATGAAACCTCCTTTCGAGCCACTGAATTCATGCCATCTGAAGTACTTGACCTGGAAGGTCATTTTCTTGGTGGCAGTTGCTTCAGCTCGCAGAGTCAGTGAGCTTCAAGCCTTGGTAGCTCATGCTCCTTATACCAACTTTCATCATAACAGAGTAGTCCTCCGTACTCACCCTAGGTTCTTGACGAAGGTGGTGTCGGAGTTCCATCTGAACCAGTCAGTTGTCTTGCCAACATTCTTTCCCTGTCCTCATACCCGCCCTGCTGAACGCCAGCTGCACACATTGGACTGCAAACGAGCATTGGCCTTCTATCTGGAGCGGACACAGTCCCACAGACAGTCCGCCCAAATGTTTGTTTCTTTTGATCCCAACAGAAGGGGAGTGGCTGTCGGGAAACGCACCATCTCTAATTGGCTAGCAGATTGCATCTCCTTCACTTACGCCCAGTCTGGGCTGACTCTTGAGGGTCATGTCACGGCTCATAGTGTTAGAGCCATGGCAGTGTCAGTGGCCCACTTGAAGTCAGCCACTCTCTAATTGGCTAGCAGATTGCATCTCCTTCGCTTACGCCCAATCTGGGCTGACTCTTGAGGGTCATGTCACGGCTCATAGTGTTAGAGCCATGGCAGCGTCAGTGGCCCACTTGAAGTCAGCCACTATCGAAGAGATTTGCAAGGCTGCGACATGGGTCATCTGTCCACACATTCACATCGCATTACTGCCTACAGCAGGATACCCGACGCGACAGTTGGTTCGGGCAGTCGGTGCTGCAGAATCTGTTTGGGGTTTAGAATCCAACTCCACGCCCCTAGGCCCATTTTTATTTTGTTCCAGGCTGCACTCTCAGTTGAATAAGTTTAGGTCAATCTCAGTTATGTCCTCGCCGTTGCGAGGCCCAATTGACCAATTGTTGTTTTGAGTGAGCCTGGGGGCTAGGGATACCCCATTCGTGAGAACAAGCAGCCTGCTTGTCCTCGGAGAAGGCGAAAGCTACATACTTGTAGAAGGTATTCGCCGAGGACAGCAGGCTGATTGTTCTCACCAACCCGCCCGCCTCCCCTTTGGAGTTGTCTTTTCCCTTGTCTATGTCTTTGCTATATACTGAACTGACGAACACGAGCGCGTTCGGGCGGGAAGACGGTCGTGCATGCACACGATGCATGCGCACGCGAGGGCTAGCAAATGCTGCTGCTAGTGAAGATCTCCGATCGGAGGGGCTGCCGTGGACGTCATCCATTTGTGAGAACAATCAGCCTGCTGTCCTCGAAGAATACCTTCTACAGGTATGTAGCTTTCGCTTTCTGGTCCCACACATGCACTCGGGGTGGGAAAGCACTCATGTTTGCTTAGTGGGATGCTGCCAAAAGCTTCTTAAAGCTAGAGAACGCTGGGTAGTAGCCGCACCAGTGCTTTGTTGGATGATGTCACCCATATGTGAGAATATATGCTGTCCTTGGAACACCTGTCACAAGTGAGTAACTTAAGTATTGGAAAGCTAAAAATTTACAATTATGGAACTGGACAGAATAAGGAGTTGGGGAGGATGCATGACAATGCACGACAACCTGCACTTCTCAAATAATGAACACATGAAGTGCTGGGGGGGGGGGGGGGTCGGGGGGAATTGTTTGTAGTATATTATCAAAATGGTGGTGTGTTAATTGTATAGTTTATCTTTGTTTTATATCTACAGTTGCTATTAATGTGACTTTTCGTGGTAAGCCAATAAAAAACAAAATTGTTTAAACTTGATTTCAATTAGCACGGATACACCTAGCACCACCTCTTGAGGAGGTAGGTGGTAAGTGAACCCATAACTGCACAAGTGCTAGTTACCTCATTCTAACTGCAGTATACAGTCCACACCCATTTTCACCCATGACCCTCCTAGTTCCCGTCCCCTAACATTAATATGCATTGACTTGCAACTTAGCGTGTGCTGTCATACCATTTTGGGAGCAGTTATTACACTTGCCCAATAAGTTACTGCATGCTAATTCATGTGTTAACTGCTTAACGTGCTTTATTAAAAAGGCCCTTAAGTTGGAAAGAGCTGAGGGCACTCTTAGAACTAACAATGTGAGTTTTTTTGGTCTTCCTTATTGTAATTTGATCTCTACTTTTGAAATGCTAAAACAATATTGTATACAGGTTTTATAGTTGAAATCTAGTGCTCTAGGGTTTCTTACATTTTGGATCAATTAAGAAGTTGGGATAATACAATGAATTTGACAATTGGCAGTAATTTGGCAGGTATCCTAGAAAACTCAGTGCAGGAAACCACCAGTAGAGTAATATTGGTGGCTGGCTACCTTTCAGAATCTCTCTGATCTAGATATTGTTTTGTCTCTTTTTTTAAAGAGCATCTGTCTTTCCACGGGCGTAAGATTTATGTTTGTTCTGACTTATTGCCCAGACCACAAGGCTTGAGTTTTTACAGCTCCATTATCGGGCTCTGTCTCTGGGTATGATTTTTTTTTCCTTGCTCTGAAGAGGTGCTGAGAGAGGACCTGATGTATCTTACCTGCTGGAATTGCATTCAAACTTGGGGTTGAATAGGCAGTTTCATTCTTTTTTTTTTTTTTTGTTTGTTTGTTAAATTACTCTACTTATTTAGCAAAGTCAGTTTAGACAATAGTGTAGCCTAAGTCTGTTAGGGGTTTTATATAAATAGTGTTTTAGAGTCTAGGTTAGTGTTTTAGGTTGCATTTTAGAGCTTGGCATAACATCAGTTTAGAGCACAGATACCAGTTGAAGAAAGCCTCTGTTTAGTATATAATTCCCTCCTTCCCACCTCATCTTTGATTTTATAAGCTCTCCAGCTAATTAGGAGATAGATATGGTAGACTGAAATATATATATATATATATATATATATATATATATATATATATATATTTGCAACAAGTGCTTTGCACAATTTATTTTAGGAACAACTTTATTTGAATTCAAATTTTATATTGCTGAGAAAACTGCTTTATTTTTTTTTTCTTACTTTAGTACAGAGGAAATAGTTTTATTTTCTCTTTAAGGAGCTTCTTTGCTTTCTCCAGGATTGCTGTTTTACCTCATTTCGAAAGAAGAGGTGATGGTTAGACCTTGCACAAAAGAACGCAGCTGATACTTTTAGCCTACAGGACAGCTGAGGAAAAAGGGACTTTGGTAGGGCTTTTTCTCTGTTTTTTTTTTCTACAGGTACAAATACTTCTGCAATTGCAGTATGGCTGGGAAACAGTTGTTACCCCAGTTACAGCTTCTGTCTCTGTGCAGACAGAAAATGCCATCACAGGAGAGGGGCTGGTTCCATGTGCAATATGTCATCAGCTTGAATCCCTAGTCAAACACAGTGGAAGGCACAAGTACAAATTCCAAGATAAAATAGAATATTCAGTTTATTATTTAAAATATAAGTGGAGGTATTGACAATACAGTTTTCACACCTGGTGCGTAGAAGGTTCAACATCCGGTCGTTGCATCAGTTATTACCCTTGAATCGGGTGTGTGTTTGGCATTTGTCTGTTTAAACGACCCCGGTGCATGTGCTGTGCACCAAAACACGGCCCATTGTCTGGTCCATGAATTAAAGAATTTTCCCTATTTTGATGGCTCTTGGTGCTTTTTGTTGGCTGTTATCCAATGCTGTTCATCCATGTTGGCACACATGATATTGCTAGGTATCAAAAGTGACTTAATGGCTCTGGGAGAGAGGGTGAAGCAGACAGGTGCACAGGTGTTCTCGTAGATCCTCTCTGTTGAGGGTAAAGGCCAAGACAGTGAAGCTCGCATTCTGGAGATGAATATATGGCTGTATGAATGGTGTCAAGAGCATTTTGGATTCCTGGAACACAGGATGCTTTTCTAAGGGCTGCTGAGCAGAGATGGTGTCCATCTATCAAAGAAGGGAAGAAGTCAACTGCCGAGGATATATCTGTGAATGGAGTGGATATAGTGTCATTCACGGAAGAAAGCATTTATAAACGGCTTGAAAATCCGAACGTGGATAAAGCTATGGGGCCAGATGGATACATCCCAGGATACTGAAGGAACTGGGAGAAGTCCTGGCGGGACCTCTTAAGGATTTACATAATAGATCTTTAGAGACAGGAAAGGTTCCGCAGGATTGAAGACGAGCTGATGTGGTCCCTGTTCACAAAAGCGGAGATGGGGAAGAAGTGAGAAACTACAGGCTGGTAAGCCTCATGTCGGTGGAAGGAAAAATAATGGAATCGCTGCTGAAGGAAAGGATAGTTGACTTTTTAGAAGCCAACAGGTTACAGGATCCGAGGCAACATGGGTTTACCAAATAAAAATCTGCCAAACGAATCTGAGTGACTTCTTTGACTGGGTGACCAAAGAACTGGATGAAGGACGTGCGATAGATGTGGTCTACTTGGATTTCAGCAAAGCCTTTGATTCAGTTCCTCACAGAAGACTCGTGAATAAGCTGAGAAGGCTGAAATTAAGACCTAAAGTGATGAACTGGATTGGAAACTGGTTGACCGACAGGCAGCAGAGGTTGGTGGTAAATGGAATCTGCTTGGAGGAAAGGAAGGCAAACAGTGGAGTGCCTGCGAACTAGTGCGTGTAACAGCCATATCCTCTACTATACACCAAAGGTCTTTATCAAGACCAAAGCGCTGCTCACAAGAGACTCTATCCTGTACACTTTGTCCACTGATCTTTCAAGACAAAGTATCCAGACTCCTGAAGAAAGCACCCCTAGTGCTGAAACAGAGTACCTTGTAGCGTCTTCTCTCAATAAATTAGACTTTAAGTATTGGACGCCTTCGGTCTGTTTTTTGAAGAGCCTGGTTCTGTTCCCACTCCTCTATCTGTTCCTGAGATTTTTTGTGGGACATCGTCGTTCTCTTCCACCCTGGTGGTTTTGTAGCCTCTTTTGTTCCAAACCAGATATGGATAGCCATCGGCAAATGCACGATTTTGAATTGGCTGGAAGATTGCTTTTCCTTCACTGATGCCGAGACTGGGCTGACTGTAGAGGCTCATCTTAAGGCTCTTATTGTCAGAGCTGTAGTAACATCTGTAACCCACTTGAGGTTGGCCTTCATAGAGAAAATGTGCCAAGCTATGATGTCTTTTGTCCACACATTCACGTCTCATTACTGCCTTGAGCAGTATACCTGACGTGACTGCTGGTTTGTTCAGGCAGTCCTAAAGAATTTGTTCAGTGTCAGAATCCTACACTTCAGCTCCAGGCTGCACCTCCACAACTACTGTGTAAATAGCTTCAGGGTAATTGGCTTTGAGACCTTGACATTTTAAGTCTCCCTTGTTTTAGGTGATCCTGGTAGCTAGGGATTCCCATATATGAGAATACAGAAGGCCTGCTTGTCCTCTGAAAAAGCAAAATTATTCATTATAGCAGGTGTTCCCCGAGAATAGCAGGCTAAGTATTCTCACATAACCTCCCCTTGGAGGTGTATTCTTTAGCTTGTTTACATGACTGAGGGACCCATGCGCGTGCTTCGGGAGGGAAAGCACCAGCATATGTGAAGTGGGATGCTGCTACAAATTTCTGCAATCATCTTGCTAGTCGGCATCTGCACCAGGCTTCGTCAGATAATGTTATACAGATGTGAGAATACTTGGCCTACTATCCTTGGAGAGCACCTTCACTATTCAGCAGAACAAATGTTAGTGTCTGATCTCAAGGGTGTAAAAAGTGTACCTTGCAAGTAGGCAACAGATAGTGAAGTGCCTTCTAGTGTAGAGAGGAATCCTATATAATAATTCTCACCTCCAACAGGATGTGCTTGGGACCGTGCCTGCAGGAAGTGGTCTGCTAGGCAGGCATGCACTGACCTCAGTGACATCAGTGACAGACAATTTGGCAAAGCAAAACAATCTTGAGTGCTGGCCATTAGGACACAGGGTTGATAGGAGAGTTTTAAAAGACTGAAGGAACCGAAAGTGTTAAATGGGGGGAGGGGGGAGTTCTGAACCACTGAAAGACATGAACATTTGGGAAAGGAAAGCAATCTGAATTCTGGCCATTAGGACACAGGGTAGATAGGAGAGTTTTATTTATTTATTTAGTTTTTTTTATTTTATTTTTTTACAATTTACAATAATTACAAGACTAAATCTTGTTTGGCAAAGATGCATTAACAAAGGAAAAGAAAAATTAACAAAGAAAGTAATTCCATAATTCTCATCTTACATTGAAATAATAAAATCAAAGGATAAGATGTATTACTTAAAGAAAATAGGTTTACAATATAAGATGACATTTTAAATCACAATAAATCATTCATCTTTAGTCCACAATATAGGAGGCAAACCACAATATTGAGGAAATTATAAAGAATAAATAGGAGAGTTTTAAAAGACTGAAGGAAACGAAAGTGTTAAACTGGAGAAGGGGGGGGGGGAGTTGTGAATGACTGAAAGACATGCAAATTTGGGACAGGAAAACAATCTCAATGCTGGCCATTAGCACACAGGGTACATAGGAGAGTTTTAAAAGACTGAAGGAACCAAAAGTGTTCAAGGGTGGGGGGTGGGGGGAGGGCAAGTTCTGAATGAATGAATGAAAGAAATTTACGAGAGGAACACAATCTGAATGCCGGGCATTTGTACACAGGGTAGATAGGACACTTTTTTTTAAAAAAATGAAGGACGTGAAAGTATTACATCTTGGGGGAGGGGTGAGGAGGAAAGCGGTGGGGTATCCGGATACTGGGCGTTAAGGCCACGGGGGTACATAGACTTTTGAAAGCCTTAAGGAACCCAAAGTGTGGGAAGGAGGAGGAAAAGGAGGGGAGGGAACAGGGGAGGGGGCCCTGTCACACACTCTCATTCTCACACACACACTGTCACACAGACAGTCTCACTCTGTCACACACCCGCACATTCACTCTGGCTCTCTCTCTCAAACATACACACTCCCAGGAAAACCTTGCTAGCACCCGTTTCATTCGTTCCAGAAACGGGCCTTTTTTTACTAGTAAGTAATGTCTAAGGAAAAGTTGTCAGGTACATATTTTTTGTAAAGGTTTTTTTTTCTTTCACACGAAATGGTAAATCTGTGGAACAACTTCCAAAGATGTGTGCTGTCATTTAACATTTTTAAAAGGAATTTGGATGTTGTCTTAGAGGACCTCATAATCAATAGGAGTAATCTTTTCCATCATGAAATTCAATTATTCATTAATACAAAATTGGCTGCATTAAATTGTTTTTTGCCTTTTATGTTGCCAGCAGGAAACGCTGCGCAGTTAGTCTTTCTCCTGATGCAGTGTGTGATTGAAAATTTCTCTATTGTGTTACAGCCTGAAGAGGAAGAACCTACCCTTGCTGTCTTTACTGAGCCATCTGTAAAAGTATTGAGTATTCCAGAGCAGATCTCTTCACAAGTGCCACAGATGTTACAAGAGACAGATGTTTCACATTCTAATAAGCAAAATAGTGTGCCTCCATCTTCACAGAGTAAGCAATTTAAAATTTTTGTATGTTATGATATTCTATTTATTAATCTGAGTAAATAAAATATTCAACTTACATGTACTGTGTTGCACTGTTTTAAGTAAGAGCCCATTCCAAATTAAACCATTTTAAAGCATTGACCCTTTGCCTAACGGTAATTTTGCATAAAAGTAAATACTCTTCTTTTCCTACTTAGGTCTAGAATCTGGACCAAATTGTATTACGACTGTTGGGCCTCTGAAGCAACTAAAGATAGCTGCTTAAAATAGTTTTTAAGTAGCCCAGCATGACAAACTTAACAACATTGCTCCCTGACCCTAATATGATACAATTCCCCAAACCAATTTTTAATATGTTTTCCAGCAATAACTAAATTAAACTTGGTGAAACACCTTTCTTGGTCAATACAATATCGAATGGCAGAAATCTCAAATACACTGTCTCTTTTATTAAGATCTTGCAGACATTTATGATTCAGGAAAATTTTGAAAACTTTCCTTTTTCGTAAATTTGGTTTATCAGATTATGATTCAAACTAATTGTTTTCACTGTAATTCTCTGGGTATAATTGAATTATTCTCTGTTATAATTCTCGGACATATTAGCCAGATTTCTTGTTTAATGGAATCCGCCTTGAACTGAAAAGGTAGTGGCAGAATAGAAGACTCAGGATTTTCATTGTCTTTCTTCTCTGGTCACCTTTTTGCATTATGCTCATCTTAACAGTTTGTTTTTACTCTTTCCAACCCAGTGGAAACTGGAAAGAATTATACAAAATGGGTCTAGGAATGCCTCTCCAGGGGCAAAATAACTGTCCCCTAGAATTTAATACAATGAGATGAAAGTTTTGATATGGGGGAAAAAATTAAAAAACAAAAACAAACCTCTTCCTAACTGCTCACTCTGAAAACTAGCCCCCCCCCCCCCCCCCCCAAGTAACTACCTCAACGTGCTGCGGACATGGCCAGATTAAGCCATTGGTAAACTTTGCATATACTTTGTGTTCACATGGTTTGTTTGTTTTTTTGTGGGGGGGGGGGCACCTGTGAGATGTGGTTAGAACAGAACTGCCGCGGGGGGGGGGCGACGACAAAATTCTCTGGGCCCAGCCTCCAAAGGTGGGTGGTCCGGCACCGGCAAGCTTCTTCTGGTTCTCTCTCCTGCATTCCATCCAGGATCCGGATGACTGCATTAATACCATAACCCGGGTGACTCAGGATATCGCGTTAATGCAGTCATCCGGGTCCTGGCACACAGGAGCAGGCAGACACAGAAGGTAAGGGAGCGGATGGGGGGGGGGCGGTCTTGCCCCAGGCCCGGATGTGTGTCTCAGCGGCCTTGGTTTAGAGCTCAGGAGGTTACGATTTCCAACTCTCTGACTCGCTTTTTTCAGAAGTTAGCAGAATTCTACATTGATGACTAGAAGGTAGAAGGATGGATATGTTTGGACACTTTTTCTGAGTTTAAAATCTATAGTTCTCTAGTCCCTCCTTACTGTATGAGTGAGCCTGCCCTGGCTGCTTGCGCTATAACTAGCAGTAGAGGCTGTGGTTAGGATCAAACCAGTTGCAAGGCATCAAGAGCAAAGCACTAGAAGACGGAGGAGGGGAGTTCTTTTGCTATACAAATAGTTTTTGTATGTGCTGGGGCATTTTTTTTGGAAAGGGGGTTCATTTCTCTTCCACCCTGTATACATGTTTACAGGAGAGGCGTTTCCAACGGCTGTGATATACATACACTGATTCACTATATCGTAGTGTTAAAAAATTACACATCTCAAAAACTTTCCCTCTTTTGATCACACACAAGTGTATACCTAATACAAACATGCACAGAAACATACAAGCACATTATATGTATTTACTTGCGGAAGGGTTGGAAAGAATTCTTTTCTGCATGCATTTTCCACTTATCTCTTTCTGCAAGGTAAGCCTAGAGCAGTGATGGGCAACCTTTTGAGCTTGGTGTGTCAAAATTCGCCAAAAAAACGAGCATAACTCGGGTGGTGTGTGACTTCGAGAAAAATCACTGCTACTAGGACCGCCCCCGGGCCCCCTCTACCCGACATCGCTGCCCACCCGAGGTCGCTGGGCCCCCCTCCACCCGCTACCGGGCCCAGAACTAACCTTAAAGCCTCCTTTCACGTCGCAGCAAACAGCAGCAGGGCAGACCTCTCCTCCTTCCTTCTGTGCTCCGCCCTCGCGGACGTTACGTCAGGCGAGGGCGGGACACAGACGGAAGGAGTGGCCTGCCCTACTGCTGCTTGCTGCAACGTGAAAGGAGGCTTTAAGGTTAGTTTCCGGGAGCGAGGAGGGAAGGCGGACCACACTGCGGCGCCGCCGCGTGTCATCGAAAATGGCTACGCGTGTCAGTGCTGACACGCGTGTCATAGGTTCGCCATCAGGGGCCTAGAGTAACCACATTACATTAATAGGCCATTTAACTTGTCATGTTTCTTTAAGCTCTAGAACTGTACCAAAGGTTGCATACACAGTGTAGGCAACAAAATCCTACTGAGGATGGATGTTCTCAAAAACCCTGAGCTGAGCAATGTCTATACTTCAAATTTTGTCCAATATACCAACGTCATGCAGTTGGGATGTTTTGACATGTTCAATACCTGTCAAATTAATTCAAATAGAACTACTCCCTAACCTCCACCCCCCCCCCCCCCCCCAAAAAAAAAAAAAGTATTCTGTTCAGTCCTTGTCTTCCCCATTGGGTCTTATAAGTCCCATATTTCCATTACATCCCAAGGATCGGTCCAGACAAATGGGTTTTGACCATCTGTCAGCAGGTGCAGATAGAGATCTCTAATGAGTTGTGCCTTATAAGCTCCTGCGCTTAGCAACCAAGCCAGCATTCTCTATTTCCAGCAGGCGGAATAGTGGCCTCCTGTCCTGCTTGTAGGTTCAGTTGAGTGAGTGTGTGGTTGAGAATATCCTGTGCCTCAGGTGTAAACCTAGTGGTCTAGGTCCCTCCCTGTTCCCCCGGTGCCACTTTCTACCTCTTTATCTCTGTCTTCCCTTCTCTTTTTTTTCTCCTGCCTCTATAAAAAAAATATAAAAAGCCTCCACTACGGTTCTTTTTGAGAGTGCTTGTGCTGTGGGAAGATTGTGGGGCTTCAGTGCCTTGGAGGTCACAAGACTAGCTGTTTTCTGTGAGTATATTTATTATTCTTTCTGTCTGAGCCTATTAAGTCTTGTGCGCACTGCAGGGATAAACTCTCACTACCGGTTCCGGCACGCTTTGCTTTACTTCTGTGGACATGCTGCTTTTGCCTACTTTGGCCATCAGTACTCCACCTCTCGGAGTTCAGTCCAGCCCTGCTGTGATGGCAGGTTTGGTGGGCTCGGCACCAATGGCTCCTGCGCTCCGCAAGGCTTTAGCCTCGCCCACTACCGTGTCCTGGGATGTTGGTTTTGCGGGGGTAGAAGTCTCTGTCTTTCCATTTTCACCTGAATTTGTTCTTAGTTCATGCTGCCTCTCCTTCTTCCCCTCATGTTGCTTTTGAGGAACAGTTTCCTAAGAAACGAAAACTTTCCATTTCACAGGATTTGAAGAATATTCCTCCTCAGGACTCGGAGGAGGTTTTATCTGTGTATTCTGACTGTCCTAGTTCAGCTGATGGCCCTGACTTGGACATTTCAGACGTAGACAGGGGTGATGATTGTACTGTAAGTAGGTTGTGAGAATGGATTTTGCCTCTTGTTGATCACAAAATCTATGGAAGCTTGCCTCTGTTGATCACAAAATCTATGGAGGCTTTAACCCTTTAGTGTCCAATGTTCCTGTAATAAGCCATATGGGAACAGATTGATGGGAGCATTGGACACTAAAGGGTTTACATTTCTTCCCCTGCTTCTCGTCCTTCTCCATCTGTTATGTCAGATTCTAAGAGATCTCCTGTATCTTTTCATATTCATGAGGCTATACAGGAGTTTATTGCAACTCAGTGGGAGACCCCTGATTCTAACCTCCAGGTGGCTCGCACTTTGTCCAGATTATATCCACTTCTGCTGTCTAATTTAGAGCAGTTTCCTCTGCCTAAGGTGGATGCCCTTATTACGGCGGTTACTAAACATACTATCCCTGTTGAAGGCAGCACTGCATTAAAGGATATGCAGGACCACATGCTTGAGGCTTCCTTGACGTTTGCCTTTCAACTAGCTGTGTTACATTCTCAGGCAGCAGTTTCTTCTTTTGTAGCCAGGGCTGCTTTAACATGGATTCAACAACTGTCCACGTTGGACTCTCCTCCAGACTTTCTCCCTAGCCTAGAGGTAAGGTTGTCCTATTTGTCAAACACTCTATGATATTCTCCGAGCATCAGCTAAGGGTATGGCCTTGGCCGTTTTGACACGATGCTGGCTATGGTTGAGGCATTGTGACATTTGATGTGGCATCCAAATCTCATCTGGTGAGGTTCTCTTTCAGGGGAAACTACTCTTTGATGCGGATTTGGAGAAGATTGTTAAAGACCTGGGAGATTCCAAGATCCAGCGGCTACCTGAGGACAAGCCTAAGCCTCATCTCTGGGCGGCTAAGTATCATTTTCAAGAAGCGCAGAGGTATAGACCAGGGAAGGCTAATTCTTCCACTCAAAAACCTCCTTTCCTCATACTTGGTCTTCCTTTTGAGGAGGCAAGAAGCCCTTTTCTGCTTCCTCCTCTCCCTCTTCGCAGCCCTTGCATTGACTAGGTCGAAGTTCACTCGTATGTAGACATAGGTGAGCGTCTTTCTGGCTTTCACAAGGAGTGGACCACCATTACTGCAGATCGATGGGTCCTAGATATCATTCTCCATAGCTACAAGCTAGAATTTTCAAAGCCACTCGCAGGTCTT
The DNA here is from genome assembly GCF_901765095.1 of Microcaecilia unicolor. NCBI lineage: Eukaryota > Metazoa > Chordata > Amphibia > Gymnophiona > Siphonopidae > Microcaecilia > Microcaecilia unicolor. Next base: position 546,106,416 of record NC_044031.1, read on the forward strand.
TTCATGCTGTCCCCTTGCAGCTCTGCAAAGAGTTGGGAAGTGCTTAACTAACTTAGCCTCCTTAAGGCAACTAGGGGCCATTCAGCCTGTTCCTCCGGCAGAGAGGGGCACGGGTTGATATTCCATGTATTTTGTTGTCCCAAAGAAAGAAGACTCTTTGCTCGGTTCTGGATCTCAGAGGGTGAACAAGTCTGAGTGTTGCACTTCTGCATGGAGACTCTTCTGTCATAGCTTTGGCCCTTTTTTCGTGGAGCATAACAGTTGCACTCTGTTTGATCTATGGTGGCATTTTCTAGTACTCAATAAATTCCATTTCTATTGTATAGCCTTTTTTTTCCTGATAGCCACTTTAGTTAGTTTTTTTGGCATTTCTACATTTCCCTTCGTTTTGTGCTGTCCCTCCTTGGCCTCGGTAGTTCAAGGGCACCTAGTTGGGTACTCTTCATCATGAAGTCAGTTAATTTTGTTGCGACTATTTTTCTTGACATATCCCAGATAAAAGTTCCCAATAGCTTTAAGAAGTGTTCACGGGAGCATATCCATAATGCCAGCACGTCCTTAGTGCCTGCAGTGTCTGGGACCTAATCATGATCCCTTTTGTCTTCTGTATTCACAGATGTCAGAGACTTATTTATAGTTGTGAGAAGCAGCATAAACAAATTTTTAGCACTAATAAGTCTGGTCCGTTGACATCAGATGCATCAGTTTCCATGGCTGCCAGAGCTGCATCGAACACTGGGTATACATTGACATCTTTGGGTTTTAAACCCAGATTTACTGGCCATCAGTCCCAACCAACTTCTCGCCTGTACTTGTTCGGTACTTATATCACTCCAGTTAATTCATTTCCTTACCTTGGAATCATTTTGGATTATCAACTTTCATTTATTACAAGTGGCTTTGTTATGTAAAACTGGGTTCTTCATCCTTGGACAACTTTGTGCGATTCGTAGTTATTTTGATCATGATTCCGTTCTTAAATAATTTTGCTTCTTTTGTCATGCATTGATTATTATAATGTTGTATACACAGGTATTTCTAAATCCATTATGAAAAGATTACAATAAATAAAACTTTGCATAACATGGCCATACATCGTCTTTGTTATGCTCAACGGTCTAATCATGACTCCTTTGCTCCAAAAACATTGGCTCTCAACTAAACAGGTTAAATTGGATTTTGCTCATTTTAAGGAATGTATTCTTCTTAGCTTGTGCAGGGAATATCTGTGTGGTGCAACTTATTCTGCTTAATTGTTTTGTTTTAAGTTGTATTCTTCTAGTTGGTCTGAATGAAGTTCCTTTCTCTTTTATGTTTTAGTCTGTAAACAGCTTAGCTCTGTTGGGTCAGATCGAGCAGTATAATAAATTCTAAATTTTATTTATTTTAAAAATTTGTACACCGCTTAACTCCTAAGTTTACAAAAAACCCCATACATATAAACATACATAAGTTAAAATCTCACAAAATAAACACAGGCTCAATAAATAGTACTGCTCTTCACTTAGGAGCCACCTGTTATGAATTTTTTTTAAATATCTAAATACATCCACAAAAAGCTATGTTTTCAACAGTTTTTTAAAATGTGCCACATTTCGGCATACACGAATTTGTCCAGGAAGAGCATTCCAGCAACGGAGAAGGCAGAGGCTCTAGTATCAGCATAGCAGATATGCACTACAGGATATAGCAATAGCCGCATAGCATAAATAAATAAATAGTGTTGATAGAGGTCATCTTGCTTGGCCATTGTGCAATCCCATCCTGAGAAAGAGTAGGGATAAGAGGATTCATCTTTGTCCTCTTCGGTGCTGAGGGATGAGGATGCCAGACGTCAGATGGAGACTAGGGCACACTGAAATTAAGCCTGTTCATAGCGAGTCACTGAGATCATTGGTGTCCACGAAGCACCCTGACGAGAGGATCCACACATCCTCTGTGACTGAGGAGGACATGGCCACTCAGACTGCGATGCCCCTGCCTTTGTCGATTGCAGCCTCCAAAGAGCAGCTCATGAAAAAGAGGAATGTATGAAGCACTTCTGTTGCAGTCAAAGCAGCAGCTTCATGAATTAATGCCAAAGCTCGAGGTGTTATAACCAGTCCTTAAAGCTCATTAGGTTTAAAGCAGGGGTTCTTAACCTTTTTTTTTTTGGCTCTTGCACTCCTTTCACTGATCAATGAAACCTTCGCATCTCCTTCCTAAACCACACGGACAGCTACGTTTGTTGCTAACTTAGTCGATAAAGTGTTATCTGCTACTAACATGGCTAAAATTACAATAGTACAGTTATATTACCAATAAATATCCTATTAACTGTCTTCAGTCTGTCTAGAATAGATAACTAATTTCAAGACTGTTCTCTAGACCTCATTTGACCTCTTCGCACACCCCTTCGGGCTGTGGGCAGTGTTTTGTTGCTCCGCCTCCCACCACCCCTTCCAAGCTTAGCCAAACCTATTATCCATTTATGCCAAAATGCTCTTTTCTGCAGATTAATGGAACTGTTAGTGCATTAATTTCATTTTTGTCATGCATTTGATCAAATGCCAATCTTTATCAAAATTTATACAGGCACTATACTAACATGTATAACTATCAATAGTATTAAACTCCAGGAAATGGACAAGGATTTAAAATAACGTACTCAAAAGGATACACATCTTTTATTCCAGAAAGTGTGGAAACATAAATATGCTAGCTCAAAACAGGAGGGATAAAATGAAACCAAGTGGTTATCAATAACACAGTTGATGTTTGGAAAAATTTAACTTGTGCTGCTGCTTTAATTCTTTCCTCATCAATGTCCTCTGTGTATGAGTCTACATGGGCATTACAGCCATACCAGTTAAAAGAGAAGCTGGTATTTCTGGTGAGGTGGTGTTGGTGCATGTTGTCCTTTTGACAGGAAGTGCTGCATAGCCAGACTGTACTGCCCTTTGGGTGACAGATGCATTTGGGAAATTGACAGGTTGTTGGTGGTTGTGGAAAATCCTTAACAAAAAATAAATAAATAATAAAATTAAATCCTAGTGAAATAAAGATTTCTTTGGGAGGGATTAATAGACCGTATGTAGCAATACTTTTCTTCCTTCTTTTTTTTTTTTTTTTTTTGTAGTCAAAAGTGCGTAATCTTGTTTTCTTTCTTTCTTTCTTTCTTTCTTTCTTTCTTTTTTTTTAATCATGTTTATAGTTAAGTCTGAAGAAAGCTGGGAATCTCCTAAACAAATTAAGAAGAAGAAAAAAGCTAGAAGGGAAACGTGAATTTTTATTTGCCCTAAGCTGGACATGAGGTGTTCAAATGCTATCTTGAAGATTATGCTGTTTATGCAATAATTTGTGAACATGTACAGAATTTTATATAAAAGTTCAATGATTTTTAAAAATGTAACTGCTGTGGACACAACCATCGTTTGAAAAGAAACCATGGAAAGTAAGTTTGTGAAATGAAATCTGCAGAGCATACTACAGTGCTGGAAGACACTTTGAAGAGACCGTGGATTTTTTTTTTTTTTTTGAACTTAATGGGAAGAAAGTTTTTTGATGTAATTAAAATACGAAAGAAAACTTGGCTTTATAACACAGTACCCTGTTTACAAAGTGTGCCCTGTATGGTCTGTATCTTGGGGGGGGGGGGGGGGGAGGATGGTGGATCAAAGCAAAAGGGGTTTTTGTGAATTAGTATTCCTTGCATCTCTTTGCTGAATTATGCAGAAATTGCAAAATGTCTATTTGCATCTGTTTTATGCTTATATGAAAGTGCTTTGATTAAATCTGCCATATCTTACTCGAGCTGGTTAGCGGTATGCTGCCTGGTAAGGACAGCACAAGTGCAAATACAGTTCAATAAAAAGAAACCTTAGTAATGTGAGGCCTCCATGCTTCAGTAGAAGTGAACAAGCTTTTGATTAACAGGCACTGAATGAGTGTTGAGAAGTGTGGGTGTGGGTCATTAGTTTTGACTGTCTTATAACACTTGAATTTTTCAAGATATCAATTGAATAATTTTTAAAATTATATTCTGTGACTATGACCATGTGCTTAAATGTTCTGGGAATTTGGGAGCACTTTGTCTCTGATCTTTATTTTCTCCTGGGCTCAGATTGGATTTTCACTTGTAATTAGAAAAAACAAAAACTGACTGTGTAATAGCCATAAGTTCCCCTTCCATCTAACCATTTTTAATAGTGAAGTTTATCACCAGTTGATGATTCATTTCCCTTGATTGCTACAGTTGGGTTAATAAAGTATAAAATCTGAAAGTGTTGTCTTTATTTATAGACTTAACTGTTCTAAACCTGGAGCATTTGGTGATGTAAAGGGAAAGAGGGGGACAGATATTTTCAGAGAGCTTTAATTGACATTGTCAAAATCACTAGTTATCAGGACTATTTTTTGTACTGCCTTAACCTGTAGTATGTATCTGTAGTTTTGTGTTTTTATAAATTAAAATTTAAAACAAATCCTGCAGGTATTGCACTTGTAGTAAAATAAAAAGCATTTCCACCTTGAAACTGTATTAATCAAATTAGAATGGTGTTTATGAGTGGGCACCATTTTATGGCACTGTGTAATTATATTGTATCAAACTGGCAGGTAACTTTGTATCTATAAGTAGTGCATGCCATGCCATGTACATTGTAAATAGCCTTTACCAAATGTATGTGCTTTTAAAATGGACCATGAATTAACATCACTTTTTGGTGAATTATGTGTATACAAAAAGCCATGGTTTATTTGATGTGACTGGCTTCACTGTTTGAAGAAAGAAACAGCTGTAACCAATGGTACTGTACTGATCAACCATCCAATATTTTCTTAAGTTACTTGACTAAGGTTTTGGGTAGTGTTGACTTGCAAAGATAGAAAAGCTGAAGAGAAGTGACGAGTGGTATTGAAGACCAGCCTTATTAATGGACAGCTTTCCTAATGAGTACTAATTTTTGTACAGGTGTGTTAACACCTGTTTCAGGAACATGGCAAGTATGTTTACATGTTCAGAAGTTGTTTAATTCAATAACATTTCTAAGTTGATTTGTTAAAATAAATCAAGTAAATGGATAATGTTTTGGGGTTTTTTTTCCCCAGTGGAGGTTAGTGGCAAGGATTTACAATTTCATTTTTATTTTAAAGTATGAGGAAGAAATAAAGATCTTTTGTGTGGGGTGTTTTTTTTTATTTTTTTGTTTGTTTTGTTTTTATTTTTTACCTGTGGGGGTTGGGGTTTATATTTGGCAGGTAAGGTGGTTAGGTTTGAAAGCATAAATCAACTTCAGGCCACCTACCATGTAATACTTAGACTTATACCCAAATATTTACTACTGCTCAAGCATAGGTATTGCTATAGGGTGGCAACAGCCACTTCAAAAAAATGACTTGCCACGCCAGTTTCAACAAGTGGTGTAGTTTGATGGAAAAGGAGCAGAACAAGGTGCCTCATTCCCTGCTGCAGCAGCTTGTCTTCCTCCCTTTCACTCCTACACCTCCCTTCAAACCTTCCTCAGCACAGCTCCTTTCAGCAGCAGCAAGAGCACCAGTAGAAGTGGTGAAGGTATGACCACAAAGTGAATTGGAGATCAAGGTGTTGCTGTAAATCTTTTATTGGTTGGCAAAACAAGACTCAACATGACTTGTGTTTTAGCACTTAGCCCTTCATCTGAAGTCTGCCCAACCAGCTAAAACACATAAGGGATAGTGCTGTTGGGTGAAACAATCCAGTATGCTAGGATTGGTGCCACTTACACATAATTAACTGCCAAAAACAAACTTTGAATGATTGGTGTGTCAGTACCATATGCACAATCACTTGTCAAAACCACTGGCATACTGCTGACAAACCATTTGCACCAATCCTAGCATATTGGCTAGTTTCACTCAGCGGTGCTCTCTCTTATTCATTTCAGCTAGTTGGGCAAAGACTCCAAGGTGCTGAAACACGAGTCATGTTGAGCCTTGTTTTGCCAACCAACAAAAGATTTACAGTGACACCTTGCTCTCCAATTCACTTTCTGGTCATCCTCTGCTGTTTCGTTTTGTTTTTGTTTTTTTTTTCTGCGGTGGGGGAAGGATGGTTCTTTGTTTTCTGGTTTGGTAGACACGTCACAGCCATGTGCTATTAGAGACTCTGTGTGTCAGTCTCCAAGTCAGCAGGAAATGTGCATCTAAGGGTCAGGAAACAGCCTCCAACAGCACATGCCTGTGAAGGTTTGGCAGCACATATTTCTGGTCTTCTTACTGCTACTGCAGGCTGCTTAGCACTGTGAAGGAGCTGTGACAAGGAAGAAGAGGTAGGTGCTTGGATGTCTGAGGGGGTGGGAGAGGAGAAGTGAAGAGAGAAATGCTTAATGGAGGGGCGAGAGGAGAAATGTTGAACCACGGGGGGGGGGGGGGGGGGGGGAAGCTATTGGACCATAGAGGGGAGTGAGGGGTAAGATTCTGGCTAGATGGAAAGGGGGAGATGAGAAAGGGAAATTCTGGATGGAAAGGGAAGAGAAAAGAAAGGCTGGGCTGTGTTGGGGGAGGGGTGGAGATGATGGTGAGATGCTGAGTGAGGTAGGAGAGGGAGACAATGAGTCATGCTGGAAGAAGGAGATGGGGCTGACACTGGCAAATGCTGTATTTGAAACAAGAGGACTGATGCTGGGAATGGAAGAAGTGTGTTGATGCTGGGGGAGTGAGAAGGAAGAGGCTAGGCTATAGTGGGAGAGAAACATGTAGCGGTAGGAAGGAAGAGCCTGTAGTGGCATTGTGAGATGGGGAAAGAACCTGTAATTGGAAGGAGAGCATGAAAGGGAAAGAATGTCTGGAGCGAAAGGGTAGCAATATAGGGCCCAAAATTAACTCTGGATAGTCAAGGCTGGAGCATGTGCAGCTTCTGGCATTGAATATCCAGGTATCTGCAGTCACTTGGAAGTTAACTGGGCACTGGCCAATATTCAGACCAGTGCTCAGTTAACTTTGTGGATGAAGTTAGGACAGCTAATTGGCTAAGTTAGGGCTCTACCCAGACTGCCACCAGATCACATCTAATCTAGCTGGTTCGGTAATAGCCAGTTAGAGCCAATATTCAGAGGCACTACCTGGTAAAGTGCTGCCAAATATCAGCAGCTCAGTGGGTCTAACTGAGCAGGAGCCTCCCCTGCACAGTTAAACCCATTGCAATAGTGACCCCATTATGTGAAAGATGGAGGTTGAGAAGCAGTATAAAGAGGCTAGACTGGAAGGGAAGAAAGAATGCAGAAATGGGAAACTAGGTAGAGGGTAAGAGTAGAGAATGACATGGGGATAACATTTTATCCCATCTCCATCCCTGTGGGCTCTGTTTTTATCTGCAGAAGCCTTGAACACTTATCTATATAAATAATTCTCACATCCAACGTTCAGTGAAGCACTGAATCTACTGTTCCTAGGGTAGGCTGCCAGGACCACTCACCCTCCTAGGCTGTCACCACCACCACTCACCCTCACTCAGTAGACATGCCCTCAGCCACGCCCCTTCTGGACATAATTCGCAACCCCAACGTTCTAATGAGGCAACATTTTCCAACTCCAACTTCCGTCATGGTGTAGATCGCAGTGGACCAATGACTGCCCTGCCCTCGCGTACAACATCATGACATCGAGGGTGGAGCCATGGAGGAGCAAGATAGATTACTTAAACTACAATACTGGGTGCCTTAGATAAACGTAAAGAAAGTGAATTCTATACGTCCACATTTCTTTGCCCATAAGCGAAGGGTCGTCTTCGATTCTTCATGCAGTGACAAGTTTCTGTGATGCTCCGGACAGTTTTCGCATCTCTGGTTTAAGAGCTAACGTCTACCTATACAGTGTCGGAAACCGGCGTTACCTGCAAGGAACAGACACTGCAGCACCCACCACCAGCCCCCGAAGGGACTTCCGACCACAAAAAGCAACAGCAGCAGCACCGTCCTCTTTAAAGCCATCCACACTAAAACTTCTCGCGCCTGGTTCTTCTGCAGAGTAGAAACATATGAAAGACCTGCCCACTTTCTATTCACAATATCAGACCAATCGGCTCCGCAGAAAGAAGGGGTTCATCCACTTCTCTCCACCCACAGAAAGTTGTGCAACCAATTACGTTAGCAGGGTTAGGAAAGGAGGGGTGTACCTCTGGCTCAAGGAGTTTAGGTTGAGAACCTCCTTGCACTCGCCCGGCCCACCCACTTCCCTTAACCCTCCACTTCTCTCCCGAGCATGTCTACAGTCTCCCATTGGACAGAATAAAAAGGTAAGAGGCGGGGCGTGTTCCCAAGTAGGAGGAGCTGTTTACGTTTTGTAACTTGGAAGTAAGGTGAGGAAGGGTTGAGGTTTCTGGGGTGATCCCATCAATGGCGCAGTTGCCCTCTGAGCTGTAGTGCTACCAAGGAGGTTAGACTGAGAAGAGGAGACAGCATGCATGAACCAGAGCCAAGGAGGTGTGAGAAAATAGGAGACGAAGTGACCTCAACATGTTGAAACTAATTAAGTTAATTTCTGTTTCCATTCCCTGCGCAGCCGTCATCTTTGTGCACTTAAAACAAAGCAAACGAACCTACATTGACGACCTTTTTTTATTGCTAGCATTTTTTATTAATCTCACTTATATTTTCAAAACATGCCAGCTTCTGCAGGCAGCATATGGATGTACACAGGAAGTATAATATTGGAATAACTTTTCAGAGTTAGACTAGTCATCTAATATAATAATTTGCGAAATCAGAAGGGAAGAAAGGGGGCCGAGGGACTTGGAGAGGACAGAGGGAGGGAGGGAAGGATAACCTTGCTAGCGCCCGTTTCATTTCATACCGAAACGGGCCTTTTTTTACTACTGATTTTATATTTAAATCTTTTTATTAAAGTATAAAAAGGAACAATGTGCTGTGCAACTGTCGTATATAAATTATAAATAGAAAACAATAAATACAATGAGCAACTATAATAAACCCTACCACCACCACCACTTACCCTCCCAACCCCAACAATAGTTGACTTCTGCTACCCCAAGGAATCCTAATCCACCCTGTTAAAATGTCTAGGGGTACAAAATACAACCCATTCTGTATGCCCTAGAGGGGAGAGATATGCCCTATTGAGCACTGTTATGATTTTTTTTTAATTTGTGGATGATAGTCATTAACAATCTCAGAATTCAGTCTAGCTCTCTTTGCTTCCACAGACCCTCCTCCAGTAGAAGATGAGCTGGTAGTAGGATGTACAGGATCCCCTGTGCAAATTTTGCTAGCTGTGGCTAGCATGTTTGCTTGTTTTTCCAAAAAATAAAAATATTGTCATTTGCATCAAACAAAAATAACAGTCTAGTTCATTAATGGGCTTCAAAATAGAAAGTGACACAAGGACAAAGTTTGTCACTGTCCTCATGGGCTCTGTCCCTGTCCCTGTGGTTACCGCGGGTCCCTGTCCCCTTGTCATTCTCTAGGTAAGAGAAGAAAGGGTCTAGGTGTTGGGAAGGGTTGAGTTACAGGGAAGTTGATGGGATGTGAGAAAATTAGATAAAATTGAAGGTAGATGAGGACTTTGGAAGTAGTGAGTACAGAGGGTGGAAATGGGGGAACTAGGGAGTGAGTGAAACGAGAAGCTGGGAAAGGAATGACACTGGGCAATGGAAGGATTGGAAAAGGGGTGAAAGTGGAAGATTGAAAGCTAGTAGGTAGGTAAGAGGTGAAAAGAGGGAGACAGGACTGAGAAGGGAAAAATGAGGGATAAAGACTAATGACTGAAGAAGCAGAAAACAAATTGAGAGAAGAGGGAAGAAAGAAAAGACATTTTGATAAAAGAATTCTGAGGACAAGCAGGCCTAGTTGTATACTCGCATGTGGATGACATCTGTGGAGTCCGGTGCGGACACTGGCTAGCAGCATATAGATGTCTGAAGAAAATTCTAATGGTGTTCCACTGTGCAGAGGTGGGGTGCAGGTCCTTCAGTCTTCATTTTTCTGCAGTATCCGCTCAGCACTTTTTTTTTCTTCTGTTTTTGTAGTGCCTTCCTGTGTGGATATGTTTTCCCTCACTTCTTTATTTTTCTCTCATTTATTATTTTCCCTCTTAGTGTTTTCAGCCCGTCAATTTTTTTTTTTTTTGTAGCTCTGTAGGCCTGCTTGGGCTTGAGCGTCAATCATGGTTTGTGCTCTGCCCCTTTTTGTAGTCCAAAACTGAGGAATTTGGCTGTGATTCTTAATGTCCAAGAAGACTTCCAGTGGTTTCAAGAGGAGCACCCAATATAATCGGGTGATCTTGGTGATGGACCCACACATTTGGTGCTTCAGGTGCCTTTGGGCCTAACCATGATCCTAACTCCTGTTCTCTGTTTGAAAATGTAGTTGAGGATACAGAGAGTACGTCATCCAGCAGGAGAGACTTTTTGACTCCTTGAAGGCCAATCCATTGATATTGGCACCGGAAGCATCAACCGTGATGGCTGCCCAGACATCAGCTATCACTGGGAGTATACCAGCCTCGATGAGCTCTCCACCTCCCTTGGCATCGGGCACTGATAGTTGGCCCCTGGGATGGGTTAGCATCAGACCTGACACCAAGGATACATATGGGTTCATTGTCCTTGTCATCACTGAAGGACCGTGATGATCAATGTTGGGGGAAGCACAAGCAACAGTATTCATCAACGCTTGATGCCAGGAGTGCTGGGGCATTGGCATTACCAGTACCCAAGAAGCGCCAGCACTGGGAGGAGCACTCCTCCTCTTTGATGGAGGTGCTAGTGTCTGGGAAACAAGGTTTCCGCTTCTGCGTACCTTCAGTGAGTGGCACCAAGCCATGCTTAGTGAGGAGCTGGCACAGATGCTACAGCTGCACACTGCTCAGGCATCAAGGACACTTGTGCCAACCGTGGCTGAGCCCCAGTTTCTTCCTGAGGCTCCTGCATTTCCTGTGGTGTGGTCTTCGATGCCCTTGTCCTGATGGATGTCAATGTTAACCCATGCAGTACTGCTCTCAACATCGGAGTCTGAGGGTAGGGCTATAACCCAGTGCCCTTCAGGGTGTGGGCATGGTACCATCGAGCTGGGGCAGGCACAGACTCACTCTCTCCAATATGAGTACTGTGAGGAGTCTGATTGGGACTGCTCATGAGACTCTGAAGAGGATCCCCTTCTTGGAGGAGTCCCTTCTGATCCTCCCCTACCTGAAGAGATATAAATCTTACCCCTGAGGGTCTCTTTCATAGGTTTTATGAAGGAGATAGATTGGGCCAGCCCATGTAAGTTGAATACTGAGGAGAAACCCAGGGCAGAGATGTTTGTTCTGGATTATGAGTCGTCTTGTAAGGAAGGGGGTCATGGTTCCATTACACCCTATCCATGACTGATTCAAGGCACTGTGGTGCCCTGAACCAACTTTTGTGTTACCCACCATGCATGTGATCCTGGTCTCTGTCTCTTTCAAGTCCTTCCTGCTGGACCAGGTGAGGCACTGAATTAGGGCATCAGTGATAAAGGGCACCAAAATCTCAGTCCAGCATCTATCCCTCTAGGAGTTTTGAAGATAGACAAGACTGAGATTGTGGTATCATATCCAGAAGGCTCCTGGATACAAGAGAGCAGCTCAGCTGCCTTACCACTCTTTGGTAGTTGACTTTACCCTCAAATGAGCCAGGAGTTCAAAACTCATGCCTCAGCTGCCCCTGGTAGAGAGGCTCAGAAACTAGACTCATTTGGGAGGAAAGTTTCAGGCCGTAATGCTTATTGCCCACATCCTGTCCTACCTCTTCTACAAGAGCATGTACTTGAAGACTTTGCAACACAGTATGCTTAGTCTCGTGTTCTCTGTCCCTCAGGAGCAGGCTAAGCTTTGCTAGCTGGCTGGTAAATAGCTGGAGTGCAGACAGTATCTGGCTAGGGGCACTTAGGACACTTTTGATGCATCCAGACTCTCTGCCATGTGCATGGGGTTACACAGACTCTCATGGCTGCATGTCTCTGACCTAGAATCAGTGTTTCAGGAGAGATTGGTGACCGTACCTTGCTGAGGAGACAGTCTTTTGGGGGACAAAGTGGAGGAAGTTGCTGACCTCAAAGAGGTACACTGACACCATTCATTCTCTCATGCAGCAGCCTCCAGCTGCATCCTTAACCAAATTTTCAAGTGACCCACAGTGACAGACCTAGTACTTTCAAAAGCATAAGTTTCTGCCACCTTCTCGCTCTGCCCAGAAGACCCAGTCCCAGTGCTCTTGCCCATAGAAGTCCCAGCCAGCTCCCCAGTCAATTCAGGGGATGGGCTTTTGACTGGCTCCAGGAGAGCATAGCTGCAGTCCAAGTAACCATCCTGGACAACCTTCTGGTAGGGAAGAGGCTTGTTTTTTTCCCCATCAAAGGTGGCCCCTTGTACCCTCCAGCCAGTGGATACTTCAAATAGTCTTATCTCAATTACATACTTCATTGGCATCAGAAACCACCAAATTGCCCCATCATTCATGAGCTCTTGGCACAAGCTGGTACTTGTAGTGTAAATATATACCTTCTATAGGCCAATGCAGTCAAGCATGCCACCAGGGGAAGAAGGCTACTTCCTTGTGCACAAGAAAATTGGAGTAGGGAGGGGGATTCTGTACCATCCTAGACCTAAGTGCCCTGAACAAGTTTGTGGTGAAATAAATGTTCAAGATGCTTTCCCTGGGCAGCCTTCTTACCATGATTTGAGAAAATGGCTATGCTCCCTGGACTTGAAGGATGCCTATACCCACTTATTGATACTTTCTAGTAACAGGAAGTATCTGAGATTACGAGTAGAAAAACACCACTACCAGTATTGAGTTCTGCCTTTTGGCCTTGCATCAGCTCCCGGGGTATTCACTAAATATCTAGCGGTAGTTACAGCATCACTATTCAGACTGGAGTTTATATGTTTCCCTACCTGGACAATTGGCTGGTCAAGAGCACATCACAGGAGGGGGTGCAAGAGTCAATGCAAAAAACTGTTTGGGTGCTGTAGCTACTACGGTTTGTCATAAACTATCCCAAGTCCCACCTTCTCCCAGTACAGCAGTTGGAGTACATAGGAGCTCGATACAGTGTAAGATTGGGCTTTTCTGCCCTAAATGAGAGTGGATGCCTTGGTAGCAATTGCCTCATAAGTCTGAAGCAGCAAGCAGGTCACAGCTTGGCAGATGTTGAGATTGTTGGACCACGTGGCATCCAGAGTGCATGTCACTCCCATGGTTCGTCTCCATTTGAAAGAGGCCCAGTGGACCCTAGTTTAGTGATCTTAAACAGCTGGGAACCTAGCGGATGTCATTCAGGTCACTTCCTTCTCTGGTGGGCAATTTGGTCATATTTGACTGTGGGACTACCATTCCAAATTCCACCTCCTTAGAAGGTGTTGACAACTGATGCATCCAGCCTGGGATGGGCAGCTCATGTTGATGGGCTTCACACCCAAGGGCTATGGTCTGTTGAAGAAACAGATTTCCATATCAACTTTGAACTCAAGGCGATTTGGAATGCTCTAAAGACTTTCAGAGGTTGGTTACAGAACCAAATTATTCTCATCCAAATGGACAATCAGGTTGCAGTGTACTAAGTAAACAAGCAGGAGATACGGGCTCCTACTCCTTGTGTCAGGAAGTGATAGGGATGTGGCAGTGGGCCCTCCTTAACGAGTGGTCCTATGAGCCACGTATTTAGTGGGAAAGGACAACAGCCTGGAAGACACTGAGCAGGGTTATGCAACCTCACAAGTGGTCTCTCCATATGGGGTAGTCTGCAAGATCTGAGAGTGGAGCACCCCCTCAATGGATCTTTTTGCCACTTGTCTCAATAACAAAGTCCCCCAGTTCAGTTCCAGTCTCAGGTCATATGGCAGACTAGTATCAGATACCTTTTTCCTACATTGGGGGACAGTCTTCTGTATGTGGATGCTCCAATACCTCTTATAGAGGAGACTCTAGTGAAACTGAAGCAAGATTGGGGAACTATGATCCTTATTGGCTGAGGTTGTTTCCTCTTCTTCTGAAGTTGTCCTCCGAAAAACCGTGGAGCTTGGGTTATTTTCTGACCCTCATCACGCAGAACAAGGGATCCCTTCAGCATCCCAGTCTCCAGTCCCTGGCCCTCATGGCTTGGATGTTGAGAGCATAGAGTTTGCATCCTTGAATCTGCCTGAGGATCTCTATAGAATCTTACTTGCTTGCAGGAAATATTCCACTAAGAGGTGTTATTCTTTTAAGTGGGTTTGCCATCTAGTGTGAGGGCAAGACCCTAGATCCGTTTACTTGTCCTATACAAAAACTGCTTGAATACCTCCTGCACCTCTCTGAGTCTGGTTTGAAAACCAACTCTGTAAGGGTTCATCTTGGTGCAATTAGTGCTTACCATCTCTGTAGGAGGTAAACCCATCTCTGTACAGCCTCTAGTTTGTTTTATGAGTGGTTTGCTGTTAACAAAGCTCCCCTGTCAAACCTCCCACTGTCTTGGGATCTCAATCAGTTGATGAAAGCTCCTTTTGAGCCGCTTGACTCCTGTCATCTGTAGTATTTGACCTGGAAAGTTGTGTTTTTGGTGGCAGTCACTTCAGTTCACAGAGTCCGTAAACTTCAGGCCCTAGTAGCAGATCCACCTTACACTAAGTTTCATCATAATAGAGTAGTTCTTCGCACACACCCATTTCTATGGTGGTGTCGGAATTCCATATTAACCATTCAGTTGTTCAGCCAACATTTTTCTCAAAACCGCGTGCCCATCCTGGCAAAAGAGTACCGCATTCCTTAGACTGCAAGTGAGCTTTAACCTTGTATCTGGAGTGAACTAAAACCCATGGACAGTCCACCCAGCTTTTTGTTTTCCAGATTGCATCTCCTTCACTTATGCCTAGGCTGGGCTGACTCTTGAGGGGCATGTCAAGGATCATAATGGTTGCATCAGTAGCCTACTTGATGTCATCCTTCATAGAGGAGATTTGCAAGGCTGCAACATGGTCTTCAGTCCACACATTCATTTCTCACTACTACCTTGAGCAGGATACCTGATGTGGCAGTCTTGCAAAATCTGTTTGGTGTCTAGAATCCAACACCACCCTCCAAGGCCCAGTTTTTTTGATGTTCTAGGCTGCACCTTCACAACTGTATGTACATAGTTTCAGGTGAATTGATTTTGAGGTATTGATCTTTCGAGTCCCCTATTGTCCTAGCATTCTTTTCAGTGAGCCTTCTAGCTAGGGATTCCCACATGTGAGAATATAACTGGGCCTGCTTGTCCCCAGAGAACACGAAGTTACTCACCTGTAGTAGGGGTTCTCTAAGATCAGCAAGCCAGGTATTCCAACATACCCTCTCATCTCCTCTAGGAGATGTATTCCTTTAGCTATATTACCTGACTGAGGGACCTGCACCGTGCGTGCACAGTGGGACGCTGCTAGAATTTTCTTGAAATATCTATATGCTAGCCAGCTTCCGCACCAGGCTGTGTTGGAAGACGTCACCTACATGTGAGAATATCTGGTCTGCTATCCTCTGAGAACACCTGCTACAGATGAGTAACTTCGCTTTATTGTAGAAAACTAACAAAATGAAAAAGAGACTGGAACCAACAGGATTAGAAAAAATGCCAAGACAAAGGTAGAAAAGAGAAAAAGTATTTCAGATTTTTAGGGATAGGTATGTATCATCTGTGGGAAATGTGCATCTTTTCTATTTTGTGTATTACAGAGTATATAAGTAAATGCATTTCTGTTTCTTTTTCCAGTAATGCACTGTTTATAGAATCTAGCTTTCACAGGAATATGTTTTCATTTCAGTTGTCTGCATGTCCTGTTTATTTTTGGTCCTCTGTTCTGTATTAGGTGTTCTGCATGTGTGACAAAGGTGAAGGATTGTTATTGTGTAGTGTCTCTGTAGGAATCTAACAATCCAGCTTATTCTAACGAACCTATAGTTGGTGTATTGGTGCTCTGAGGCATGGTGTGGTATTTATAATGCTGTCTTTTCATAGGCAGCACTGCTGCAGTTTGAATTCTAATAGCAAAGTCTGTTGTGGTGTGGTAGGTTTGTTATGGAGGTTCTGGGTGTCCCTTGAAAAAGTTTTTTTTTTTAAATTTTGCAAGGTGTCTGACAATGGAAGGAGCATGTATGTGGTGTTCCTAAGGTGAATATTTTTTGTATGAGAAATTGTAAAGGGGAGAACTTTGATAGGCGTGTACATTTGGTTTGTATGTTTGGATGCGCATGCAAAAGATTTTAGCGTATATACAAGGTGCACATTTTACAATGCATGTGTCAGAAAACATGAGGGAAAAAACACACAAATCAGGGAAATATTTTCAAACATTTTTTTGGCTGTGCATATTCCTATTCTTGGGGAATATGGAGTATGTGTTACCTACAGAACTGGATGTTGGGGTTTTTGAGATTCTATCCAGTCCTGTAGAGAACACAAGCATCACTCCCACGTAAAATAATTTGTTGAATAAAGCTATTATAATGGCAGGGCAGGGTTATACATAGAAGGCCTTGAGGACTTTTTCTTTTTTTTTTTTTATTTGCAAAAAGTTTTATTAATAAAACAAGATAACAAATTCAGAGAAGTAGAGGCTCATTTTCAAAGCACATAGACTTACAAAGTTATGTATGTTACTGTGGAACTTTGTAAGTCTATGTGCTTTGAAAATAAGCACCATAGTCTCTTGTACAATGCCAAAAAAACATCAACATATAAGCTCTGACTTCGTCTAATTTTATTTTTTCCCCCTCTCCTTCACTTTTATCCCCCCTCGTTCCATGTCTCCCCCCCTCTCCCTCCTCCCTACCACCCCAAATCCCTCCCCACCAATCCCTCCCTCTGTTCTCCTCATTAAGCAGTATCCCCTGGCTCTTTTCCTCCCCCTCCCAAGACCCCCTCTAATTGTAACCATTCTTCTGCTTTTGGATTATAGTGTCCCCGGCGTCTATCAGTCAACTTTTCCAAACCCACCAACATGTGTAGTTTTGTCTTCCAGTCTTGACCCGTTGGTCCCGACTTATGTTTCCATTTCACTGCTATGATTAATTTTGCTGCTGCTAGACATAATCATTTGAGTCTACATTGCCATTTTTCCCTTTCCTATTCTCGTACCCCAATAAGCAACACTTGGGATCGCAAGGGAACTGAACCCCGATTGCTAAAGTTATATGTTCTGAGACCAATTTCCAGAACCCCTGTATACTCGGGCATTCCCACCAGATGTGGTAATATGTCCCCTTCCCCCCCTCGCAGCGCCAACATGTATCCAAAGCTCCTGGGTACATAGCTCTTATTCTGTCTGGGGTGTAATACCATCGACTCATGACCTTATAGGCATTTTCTTTAACTAATACGCATACTGATGCTTTTTTAACCTCAAGACACATTTTCTTCCACTCTCCCCCACTGACCTCTGTGTTAAGATCTTGCTCCCATGTTTTCATATAAGACAACTTTACAAACTCAGTTCCTCTAATGTGCTCATACAATTTAGAGATTCCTTTACCTCCCCAGATTATGCTCCCCCATAAATTCTCAACTTTCTCATTCTCTAGCCAATTACCCTTATGCCAGTTGGCCTTCACCATATAACTTTGGACTTGGAGATAAGCATACAGGTCAGTCTCAGGTAAATTATATTCCTGTCTAAGAGGCAGATGCATCAACCAAACGTTAAAAAATCTAAATCGTTAAAGTCCCTAACGATTTTTAAAAAACGAAGAATGCACCAAAAAAAAAAAGTCACACATGCTCAGATCGGTATTGAAACGTACAATGTATCAAAGAATCACAATACACGTCGGTAATCGGCCCCTAAATCATGCGCAGAGCAGCCAAGCGTTTTGCTGGCTGCTCTGCGCATGCTGCAAACGTCAAAACAAACAAACAAAAAAAGCCACAACACATACACGTGGCTACCCGGTCAGCAAAATACAAAAACAAAGGATCAGGAGGGGGCAATGGTGCTCGTCAGGAGCGTCCTGTATGGACGCCCCCGCTGCTCCCCACTGTCCGCCACTTCCCCCCCCCCATACGAGAAAGCGAAATTCTAGCAGCCCCTACGTCAGAAGGAGGCGGGCCTAGGCCAGGGAAGAAGAGACGTCATGGAGACTCTGCGAACAACACAACAGATCTTCCTGCCCGTGCAGCGCTTCAGAAAGAGGTGAGAGGCACTGCTCGGGTCGGTAATAGGGAGGGGGGTCTCGGTAGAGGGGGGGAGCGGCGTAGTCAACCTCAGGGGGGGCAGCGGGGGCGGGGCACAGGGCGGAAGAATGACGGGAGGCGGAGTTAGCTTTTGCAAAACAGAACAGTGTAATACATGGGATTGAAGGTCAGCTGGGGATGGAATGAGTGGAATGTTTTGGCTGTAATTATGTGTTGATATTCTCTGTTATGGGAAACAGGGAAACAGGCTAGTTGTTTAAGGGATGCCAGCACCTCTGGGAAAGGCACCTTCACCTCTAGGAAAGGCACCTTCAACCTGTGCAGGTCTGGGAGAGTTATTCTCTGTTATGGGAAACAGGCTGGTTGTTTAAGGGATGCCAGCTTGTGCAAGTCTGGGAAAGGCACCTCTGTTTCACACTATAAAAGAGGGTGGAGCACTGACCTTCTTTAGAAGCTTGCCTGAACGTAAGGGATGCCTGGTTCAGTGATGTCCCTGCAATCTCTGAGGAAGAGCTAGTGCTTCCCTGGTGGTCTTCCCAGATGCTGACTGAATTGCAGGTGCTGTAAGTATCTTGGTGTATGTGTTCACATATGTATCACCAATAAAAGCGATATACCGCATATTGTGTCTGGTGGCTTTTGTGTTGTCATAAGCACAGCGCCCCCTAGTGTTACAATTTGGCGTAGTCGGCAGGATATCGCATTGTTGTTATTTGTGAATATATACTTGTTTTATTGTTTTGTGAATATGTTGAAGAAAGGGAAGAAGAGCAAATCTCATCAGGAGGCTGTGCAGGCACAGCTTCCCCAGCTGTTTGCAATTCCTGGATGGGATAAATACCCATATCAGGCATTGGCAGCAGAATGGGCGACAGATACGGGGTTGAGTGAGAATTGGGAGGTATGTTTAGGAGAGGGAATGTGTGAGGATGTGTTGAAATGTTTACAAAATGCCCCTGTGGTTAAAGGGAAAGAGTTAAGAACGGTGGGTCGGAGAGGGTGGATTTTGTTGTCGGCATATCGCCTGATGCACCAGCAGAATCTGTTATTACAACAGAAGCTGTTGGAATCACAGGCTGAGATTCTGACATTGAAAAGCGACTTGGTAATGTCACAGTGTCAGGGCAAATTGATGATGGATAAGTGTACGGGGTACCAGCAAATTGCTGAGCGGGCGGCGGTGCGAGTAGCGCAGTATAAGTATCGGAAAAGGAGAGGGCGTGTGAGTAAGGTAAAGGTTGCAAAGGTGATGGCTACTGCCACACAGAATCCTAATGGATGGGATCCTGAGACGTGGGATGGGGATATCTGGTCTTCCACACCCGAGAGTGAGTCAGGGGGTGAGGAAAGTGCTGCTCCGGAAATGAAGCCGATAATTCGGCGACGAGCACAGTTGGGTGGGGCAGCACCAGTGCGCATGGATTTAGCAGAAGACTATACGCAACAAGAAATTCTCAATATCATGCAGCAATTCCAGCAGCGTCCAAATGAATCCCTTATTGCTTGGTGTGTAAGGCTGCATGATACTGGGGCAATGGGGATACGGATGGACAATGAGGACTGTTTGAAATTTATACCTTTATCTCGAGATGCTATAATTCAAAGTGCATTTCGGGAACATAGTTTAGCAATGCCTGATGGGAATGGGTCAGAGGCTACTACTCTGATTGAGTTAGTGGGAACAGGGTGTCGTAGAAAGTACCCTTTAGAATCAGATTGGCCTGGGGATGACAAGCCTTGGTATACTTTGAAAGATTGTATCCAGCGATTAAAGGAAGAGGCAATGAAAGTGTGTATTGTCACAGGACAGATGGATACACTTACCCAAGTGCCTATGTCAGCGGCAAAGTAATTAAAGGGTCTCCTCCAATGTATAAACAAGTTATTTTGACTCTGTTGATGAATGAAACAGATAACCCGTTGGAGGGCATTATGGATAAAATCGAGCAATTAGGAGATTTGGGGGATTGGAGTCTGAAGCTGACAGATAGGAAAAATAATGAGGGGCAGAGAATTGGGGAAGGGCCGAAGGGGCAAGGTTCAGAGGTAGAGCGAGTATCTCGTAAGGATATGTTTGCCGCTCTACTACAAGCGGGGGTGGCTCGGGAGAAAATAGATGGAATTCCCACTGGAGAGTTATGGCAGCAATATAAAAAATTAGGATTGGATAAGAGAGGGATGAAACCGGTTCGGAAAACCCGGACAGTGGGAAAAGAAAAACTTCCTTCAGCCCCACCTGTGGAGGGTCCGGACTATTCAGATTTGTATCATGAGGTCCGTACTCTCCTGCAGAGAATGACACTTCCATCTACTACTACTCTGCCCCCATCTAAAGCAGAAACCAATCCGTTTAGAGAGGATTGACTAGTACGGGGATGCAATGTAAAAATTGATCCGCGTCCCTATATTGATGTTGTAATACAATGGAGTCCGGGAAATTTTCAACAAGTACGAGCTTTGATAGATACCGGAGCAGAAGCAACGATTATAGCTGGTAACCCTTCTAAGTTTAAAGGACCAAAGTGTAATATTGTAGGACTGGGGGGGAAGAGTATTCCTGCAGTGGAAACACAATTGGCTATGCAAATTGGGGATTTACAGCTCCAAAAGTATGCTGTAATGATTACGCCAGTGCCAGAATATATAATTGGTATGGATATTCTGAGAGGTTTAAAACTTACTATTGAAGGGGGAAGTTGGCAATTTGGAACGTCTCCCGCAGTTCCCCGGCGTTTGAAGTATATTTCCACTTATAATATTCACGCAGTATTAGTGGGAAAAATTGTTGATGAGCCTCTCACCATACCAGCCGCCACTCAATTAGTTGCACAAAAGCAATATCGGATTCCTGGTGGTATTGCAGAAATTACGCGAACAATACAGGAATTACAAGAGGTAGGGGTTATTGTCCCAGTTACTACCAAATGGAATAATCCAGTATGGCCAGTGAAGAAATCTGATGGATCCTGGCGGATGACAGTAGATTACCGTCAATTGAATAAGGTTACACCCCCGTTGCATGCTGCAGTCCCCGACATTGTAACTTTAATTGAGAACATACAAAATAGAAAAGGAAAATGGTATGCAGTGATAGATTTAGCAAATGCCTTCTTTACAATAGCCTTAAAAGAGGAATTTTGGGAGCAATTTGTTTACGTGGCAGGGAAGGCAGTACACTTTTACACGGTTGCCACAGGGATGGTTGCATAGTCCTACAATTTGTCATAGGGTGGTAGCGCAACATCTAGATGCACTATCGTTGCCACCAGGTCTAGAGTTAACCCACTATATTGATGACATACTAATCCAAGGGGATACAGAGGAGTTAGTGGCCTCTGGGCTAGAACAACTAGTACAACACATGAAGAATAAGGGTTGGGAAATTAACCCAGCAAAAATCCAGGGACCCGCCCAGACAGTGAAGTTTCTGGGAATTAATTGGAATAAGGGACACCAGGAAATTACTGAGAAAGCACTGAACAAAATAGCAGAATTTCCAGTACCGGTTACCAAACAGCAAACACAGAAATTTATTGGGTTGTTTGGATTTTGGCGTAAACATATCCCACACTTGGGGCAGGTGTTACAGCCATTATACAGAGTAACACGAAAGAAATGTGTATTTCAGTGGGGTGCTACAGAGCAACAGGCTTTTGACCAAGCCAAGTTAGTAGTACAACAAAGTGTCAGTCTGTGGCCAATACGTGCCAATGATCCAATTGAATTACAAGTATCAGTGCATGCAGAGTATGCCAATTGGAGCATGTGGCAGAAACAAGATGGGAAACGTTGTCCGTTAGGATTTTGGACACGTAGATTACCCGATGCAGCTCAACGATATATACCCTTTGAGAAACAATTGTTGGCTTGTTATTGGGCTCTTGTGGAAAGTGAACAACTAACTTTGGGGCATGAAGTAATTTTGAGACCAGAAATTCCAATTTTAACTTGGATTAATAGTGAACCACATACTCATAAAATTGGCCATGCACAGGAGGCATCTATTATAAAGTGGAAGTGGTACATCCAAAATAGGCAGACTAAAAGTGGTCCCAATGGGGTCTCGCAATTACATGAACAAATTGCTCAGATTCCCGTAGGTGAGGGGGAGGAAGTATTAGTGTCTGGGAGTGGTAGTGGTAGTGCCACCCATCGTGTTGCTAAATGGGGAGTACCTTACGACCAATTAAATATTGACCAACGTCAGTATGCCTGGTTTACTGATGGTACAGCCAAGTATACTGATGGTAAGCGGGCATGGAAAAGTGTGGCCTACAATCCTCATACACAACAGATATTGCAGAGCACGGGCCCAGATGGGAGTAGTCAATATGCTGAATTATATGCAGTCTATCTGGTACTTAAACAAAATGCGCCAGAGGCATACATATATACTGATTCATGGGCTGTGGCAAATGGATTAACAACCTGGTTACCTACATGGAAACAGAATGATTGGTAGATTCATACTAAACTGGTTTGGGGATCACAGTTATGGCAAGAAATTAGTGAATTTTTGCAATCTACTTCTGCCTATGTCTATCATGTTGATGCACATGTTTCCCCTATAACCTCTGATCATATTTTTAATCAGACAGCAGATTCCTTAGCTACTATTCACACGAATGTCATCTCTGGAACAGATGATTCTACTATTCATCGGGGTGAAGAAGAGACCAGTATTGCAAGCTGGGCACATCAAAAATGTGGACATCTCGGAGAGCAAGCCACCTATCACTGGGCGCGGCAGCGTGGGTTAGCATTGTCTCTTTCTACCATTAAAAATGTTATTGCTCACTGTCCTGTTTGTCAACATTTGACTAAACGCCCTATACCACACCCAGTCAAAGGTACACTTGCTCGAGGTAAGTTACCTGGTCAAATTTGGCAACTAGATTATATTGGCCCTTTACCAATTTCGCAGGGATGTCAATATGTCTGTGTTGCCGTGGATACTTATTCCGGATTTTTGCTAGTCCACCCTTGTCGTAGAGCTACAGCTCAGCAGACTATTGTTCTTTTGGAATCCATATGTAGACATTATGGCGTTCCA
This sequence comes from Microcaecilia unicolor, assembly GCF_901765095.1. NCBI lineage: Eukaryota > Metazoa > Chordata > Amphibia > Gymnophiona > Siphonopidae > Microcaecilia > Microcaecilia unicolor. The sequence goes on from NC_044031.1 coordinate 546,129,603, forward strand.
CTGAAAATTCAAAGTGATAATGGCTCTCATTTCAAAAATCATCCTGTTACTGCCTTTTGCGCCCAATTTAACATTGAATGGGTTTTCCATATTCCCTATTCTCCGAGGACAAGCAGGCTGCTTGTTCTCACTGATGGGTGACGTCCACGGCAGCCCCTCCAATCGGAAACTTCACTAGCAAAGTCCTTTGCTAGCCCTCGCGCGCCCGCGCGCACCGCGCATGCGCGGCCGTCTTCCCGCCCGAAACCGGCTCGAGCCGGCCAGTCTTCTTTTGTCCGCACTCGGTACGGTCGTGTTTTCGCCGTGTCGAGCCCCGGAAAGTCGACCTCGCGCGTCCAATTGTTTTGAACGTGTTTTTTTCCTTCGGGAAAGCTTTGTCCTAGTCGGGAAGTGCTCCGGAAACCCCCCGCCGGGTTTCGTGTAAATCCTCCCCGTACTTCCAGCTTTTTTGCCCCGGTAAGTTTTCTTTCGTCGTCGGGGTAGGCCTCTTTTCGGCCTCGGTCGAGATTTTTTCTCCCTCTAAATTTGGTGCTTCAAATTTCGCCATTTCGGCTTTTGATTTCGCCGGCGTGATTTTTCCGCCCATGACATCGAAGCCTTCCAGCGGCTTCAAGAAGTGCACCCAGTGCGCCCGGGTTATCTCGCTCACTGATCGACACTCGTCGTGTCTTCAGTGTCTGGGGGCCGAGCACCGCCCTCAGAACTGCAGTCTGTGTTCCCTGCTTCAAAGGCGGACTCAGGTAGCGAGACTAGCCCAGTGGAACGTGTTGTTCTCGGGCTCTTCGTCGGCATCGGCACCGGGATCTTCGAGTGCATCGACGTCGTCAGCGTCCAGACCATCTTCCTCGGCCGCCCCTGCATCGAGTGCATCGAGGCATCGGGCCTCTGCATCGGCGCCGAGACATCGGATAGCTGCATCGACGTCGGTGGTACCAGGACCTCGTCTGCTGATGTCGTCGGACGGTGGTGCATCGGGTGGAGTGCAGGTGAGGGCTGTCCATTCCCCTGCTGGTGGCGGTGAGCCCTCGGGTGGGTCTCCGCCTACCCTGAGGGCTCCTGCGGTACAGCCCCCCCGAGATCGACCTTCTTCAGTCTCGGCCCCGAGGAAGCGACGGATGGATTCGACGTCCTCCTCGTCGGTGCCGGGGAGCTCCGGTGACATGCTTCGGAAGAAATCGAAGAAGCATCGACACCGGTCTCCTCCCCGTGTCGGCACCGAGAGCTCTGGGTCGCCGAGGGATTCGGCACCCAGCAGGCATCGGCACCGAGAGGACCGCTCACCCTCTGTTCAGGAGGTGTCGATGCGCTCCGCTCTGGACAGCCCGGAACAGCCTCCACGCCCGGAACAGGTACTGACGTCGACGCCTGCATCGACCTCTCAGCCTTTCTCTGCAGCCGCTCTAAACGAGAGCCTCCGGGCCGTTCTCCCAGAGATTCTGGGAGAGCTGTTGCGCCCTACCCCTCCGGTACCGGCGGTGCTTGCGCCACCGGTACCGTCGAGCGTGGCGCCGGCTGGCCCATCGCCCAGGTTGAGGTCCCCGACGTCGGTACCGCGTGCGGTACCGACCGCGGCCACCTCCCAGGAAGGCTCCCCGACTACGTCGGCGGAGGGAGCTTCGCCGATGCGGGCGAGGGAGTCTACCTCTCGACGCCCCCATCGTGGACGGGGTTCCACGGAGTCGAGCAGGGCGAGGTTGCAGACACAGGTCCGTGAACTTGTGTCTGACACCGAGGGTGAGGCCTCGTGGGAGGAAGAGGAAGATCCCAGATATTTCTCTGACGAGGAGTCTGAGGGTCTTCCGTCTGATCCCACTCCCTCTCCTGAGAGGCAGCTTTCTCCTCCCGAGAGTCTGTCTTTTGCCTCCTTTGTCCGGGAGATGTCTACGGCCATCCCCTTCCCGGTGGTTGTGGAGGACGAGCCCAGGGCTGAAATGTTTGAGCTCCTGGACTATCCTTCTCCACCTAAGGAAGCGTCCACTGTTCCCTTGCACCATGTCCTGAAGAAGACATTGCTTGCGAACTGGACCAAGCCATTAACTAATCCCCACATTCCCAAGAAGATCGAGTCCCAGTACCGGATCCATGGGGACCCAGAGCTGATGCGCACTCAGTTGCCTCATGACTCTGGAGTTGTGGATTTGGCCCTAAAGAAGGCTAAGAGTTCTAGGGAACATGCTTCGGCGCCCCCGGGCAAGGACGCTAGAACCTTAGACTCCTTTGGGAGGAAGGCCTACCATTCCTCTATGCTCGTGTCCAAGATCCAGTCTTACCAGCTCTACACGAGCATACACATGCGGAATAATGTGCGGCAGTTGGCGGGCTTGGTTGATGCTCTTCCCCCTGAGCAAGCCAAGCCTTTTCAGGAGGTGGTCAGGCAGCTGAAGGCGTGCAGAAAATTCCTGGCCAGAGGAGTTTATGACACTTTTGATGTTGCGTCCAGGGCCGCTGCTCAAGGTGTGGTGATGCGCAGGCTCTCATGGCTGCGTGCCGCCGACCTGGAGAATAGAATCCAGCAGCGGATTACGGACTTGCCTTGCCGTGCGGATAACATTTTTGGCGAAAAAGTCGAGCAGGTGGTAGAGTCTCTCCACCAGCGGGACACCGCATTCGACAAGTTCGCCCGCCGGCAGCCTTCAGCTTCTACCTCTACAGGTAGACGATTTTTCGGGGGAAGGAAGACTGTTCCCTATACTTCTGGCAAGCGTAGGTACAATCCTCCTTCCCGACAGCCTGCGGCCCAGGCTAAGCCCCAGCGCGCTCGCTCTCGTCAGCAGCGTGCGAATCAGCAAGGCCCCGCGGCTCCCCAGCAAAAGCAAGGGGCGAGCTTTTGACTGGCTCCAGCAGAGCATAGCCGACATCCAAGTGTCAGTGCCGGGCGACCTGCCTGTCGGAGGGAGGTTGAAAGCTTTTCACCAAAGGTGGCCTCTCATAACCTCCGATCAGTGGGTTCTCCAAATAGTCCGGCAAGGATACACCCTCAATTTGGCCTCTCAACCTCCAAATTGTCCACCGGGAGCTCAGTCCTACAGCTTCCAGCACAAGCAGGTACTTGCAGAGGAACTCTCCGCCCTTCTCAGCGCCAATGCGGTCGAGCCCGTGCCATCCGGGCAAGAAGGGCTGGGGTTCTATTCCAGGTACTTCCTTGTGGAAAAGAAAACAGGGGGGATGCGTCCCATCCTAGACCTAAGGGCCCTGAACAAATATCTCGTAAAAGAAAAGTTCAGGATGCTTTCCCTGGGCACCCTTCTCCCCATGATTCAGCAAAACGATTGGCTATGCTCTCTGGACTTGAAGGATGCCTACACACACATCCCGATACTGCCAGCTCACAGACAGTATCTGCGATTTCAGCTGGGCGCACGCCACTTCCAGTACTGTGTGCTACCCTTTGGGCTCGCCTCTGCGCCCAGGGTGTTCACAAAGTGCCTAGCTGTGGTAGCAGCGGCGCTTCGCAGGCTGGGAGTGCACGTGTTCCCATATCTCGACGATTGGCTGGTGAAGAACACATCCGAGGCAGGAGCCCTGCAGTCCATGCAGATGACTATTCGCCTCCTGGAGCTACTGGGGTTTGTGACTTCTGCATCCCAACCTCCAGTCCCTGGCTCTCACGGCCTGGATGTTGAGGGCGTAGACTTTGCCTCTTTGGGTCTGCCAGAGGGTGTCTCCCGCATCTTGCTTGCTTCCAGGAAAGACTCCACTAAGAGAAGTTACTTCTTTCATTGGAGGAGGTTTGCCGTCTGGTGTGACAGCAAGGCCCTAGATCCTCGCTCTTGTCCTACACAGACCCTGCTTGAATACCTTCTCCACTTGTCTGAGTCTGGTCTGAAGACCAACTCCGTAAGGGTTCACCTTAGTGCAATCAGTGCATACCATTACCAAGTGGAAGGTAAGCCGATCTCAGGACAGCCTTTAGTTGTTCGCTTCATGAGAGGTTTGCTTTTGTCAAAGCCCCCTGTCAAGCCTCCTACAGTGTCATGGGATCTCAATGTCGTTCTCACCCAGCTGATGAAACCTCCTTTCGAGCCACTGAATTCCTGCCATCCGAAGTACTTGACCTGGAAGGTCATTTTCTTGGTGGCAGTTACCTCGGCTCGTAGAGTCAGTGAGCTTCAGGCCCTGGTAGCCCAGGCCCCTTACACCAAATTTCATCACAACAGAGTAGTCCTCCGCACTCACCCTAAGTTTCTGCCAAAGGTTGTGTCGGAGTTCCATCTGAACCAGTCAATTGTCTTGCCAACATTCTTTCCCCGTCCTCATTCCTGCCCTGCTGAACGTCAGCTGCACACATTGGACTGCAAGAGAGCATTGGCCTTCTATCTGGAGCGGACACAGCCCCACAGACAGTCCGCCCAATTGTTTGTTTCTTTTGATCCCAACAAGAGGGGAGTGGCTGTAGGGAAACGCACCATATCCAATTGGCTAGCAGATTGCATTTCCTTCACTTACGCCCAGGCTGGGCTGGCTCTTGAGGGTCATGTCACGGCTCATAATGTTAGAGCCATGGCAGCGTCGGTAGCCCACTTGAAGTCAGCCACCATGGAGGAAATTTGCAAAGCTGCGACGTGGTCATCTGTCCACACATTCACATCTCATTACTGCCTGCAGCAGGATACCCGACGTGACAGTCGGTTCGGGCAGTCAGTTCTTCAGAACCTGTTTGGGCTTTAGGATCCAACTCCACCCCCCGAGGGCCCTGTTTGTTCTGTTCCAGGCTACACTCTCAGTTAGTTGGTAAATTTTTTAGGTCAATCTCAGTTATGTCCTCGCCGTTGCGAGGCCCAATTGACCAATGTTGTTGTTTTGAGTGAGCCTGGGGGCTAGGGATACCCCATCAGTGAGAACAAGCAGCCTGCTTGTCCTCGGAGAAAGCGAATGCTACATACCTGTAGAAGGTATTCTCCGAGGACAGCAGGCTGATTGTTCTCACAAACCCGCCCGCCTCCCCTTTGGAGTTGTGTCTTCCCTTGAAGTGTATTGTCTTGCTACATACTGGACTGGCCGGCTCGAGCCGGTTTCGGGCGGGAAGACGGCCGCGCATGCGCGGTGCGCGCGGGCGCGCGAGGGCTAGCAAAGGACTTTGCTAGTGAAGTTTCCGATTGGAGGGGCTGCCGTGGACGTCACCCATCAGTGAGAACAATCAGCCTGCTGTCCTCGGAGAATACCTTCTACAGGTATGTAGCATTCGCTTTATCCACAAGCTGCTGGTCTTGTGGAACGTATGAACGGTCTGTTGAAAACACAGATCCAGAAATTAACTCCTACTCACACTCTTGCGCAATGGCGCAAATATTTGTACCCAGCAGTTACTATCCTCAATAATTGTCCAATAGGGGAGAGTGAAACACCATTGATGCGTATGTTGACTCCCCATCTTCAAGTCTTGCCCAGTACACATGTCACCCTGGGAGTTAAGCTCTTACATCCGAAAGCTGTTATACCGCTCCGTCATACGATTGACGCTGCTGGTTTTGATCTTGTAGCCCTCTTTGACACTCTTTGTGCGTCCCGAGTGGTGACAAAATTTCCAGCCGGGTTTGCTTTATCTCTCCCAGCTGGCCATTATGCTCAGATTGTGGCCCGTTCCAGTTGGGCTCTTCGTGGCTTACTTCCTGTGGGAGGTGTCATTGACAGAGATTATCAGGGGGAGGTCATAGTCCTTCTGATGAATCACACTGAGGAGGATGTAATGGTGCAGGCTGGGGATAGGATAGCACAATTGTTGATAATTCCTGTCAATTCCTCCTCTTTTACTCAAATTTCTGATTTTGTGGGAGTCACTGAGCGAGGTACACAGGGGTTTGGATCTACTGGGAGGGGTGTGGGTGGTCGGGTATGGCATCAGGACCCTGCACACCCAGGTCCTCCTCAACCTGCTGAAATTATAGCCAGAGGGGAGGACAATACTGTTACAGTAGTTCAGCCAGGACAACAGAGTTGGACGAATGTTCCTGCTGATCATTGTTATTTAAGGGAATAGGATTTATATGTGTTTCTCCATTTCTTTTTGTTTCAGGGCATACTGTTTCTCTGTTTGGGTTGGGAACTCGATGCCCGTACTCCCGGCGAGCGGGTGCTGGGAGTGACCTCGCGTGTCCATTATTGGTGGAGCAACAAAAATAACTCGACCTTACAGCAAGATAATTATACATGTCATACTGCATGTCCGGTATTGAACGTAACTGCTTCCCAAGCTGTGTTTCATAAAACTGAACAGCGCTTTGTAGTTGTTTCATCCAGTTTTGTGAATGTGACTATCCATAATGCTACGTCCTGGGTTATGTGCATCCAGCCTATGGGATTCCGGGACCAGATATGGAGACTATGGAATCGGACACGCAAAATGCAGTTCCTCCAAACTTGTAACAGCTCTATAGTAAATATTACTTTGAATCGAACTGCTGAATGGATTTTCACTAATGCTACACCAATTGCAAACCGTTTTACACCCTGGATGGACTTCTTGCATGTGTTGCTTGCTGTTAGTAATATGACTAATCCTGCTCCACTGTCACGCATTCCCACTACATGCAAAAACATGTCTATGCAGTATAGAAAGACAGTATTAACTTACAATGTTACATTTCCACACTTGCCTCGCTGTACTAGGATACGGCGAGCATGGTATGATACTATTTTGGGGGGTGCGGGAACTGGACTGGGAATTCTGAATACTGTAGATACAGATACTCTGTTTAGTAAACTACACTATCTAGGTAAGGACTTGCATACTGAACTGAATATTTTAGCCAATTGGTTACCTGCCATTCCAGGAACAAGACAATTAATGGTGCCTGCGATAGCAGACATTAATAATTTATTAGCCCAAACTTTTAAGTTTGAAAATTATACTGACACTACTTTGACAAAAGCATTGAATTATACTTGGTGTTCATTACAGACGTTGTACGCTTTGCATCAGCGGGACAGAGTCCAGATGGCTGTACAATTGGGGATGCATACCCAGTTGCAGACCCTTTTCACTGGATATATTCCGGTTGATGAGTGGTTGTTCCCACATTCAGAGAGTACAGTCTGTACTGATCGATTCTGTACAGGGGTTTTATCTTCATATAAGATTTTCCATACTCATATAGTATGTAAGTATTATATATCTCCAGTATTAGTGAATGTTTCTGGTATCGTAACCTTTTGGGCCCCGCATATGAATGGGGAGTATATAACTGTATATAATGAGACATATAAATTGGATATGTGTAATGAGCAGGGAAATCGCATGATTTGTCCTTTCCAGCCACCACAATTTGAACCTTGCTTATCCCCACGTTTTGGGGAATGCACATTTACTGTTTTCCCTGCCAACTATGAGTTCTTTGTAGAAATTAGTCCGCGGACATTATGTATTTCCACTGCTAATTTCACAACTTTGTCAAATAATACCTTCCTGACCGATCTGTCAGGAGTCAGTTCCTGTTTTACTAGCATATCAGTATTTTGGTGGAAAGGACAAAAGTATGTATTATATCCGGATTTATTTAATTCTGCTTTCATACAGTACAATTATACCTTCTTTACGGAGCCAATTTTAGCTGTAAATTATAGTAAGTTGACCCACATGTTGCATATATCCTCTCTTATTAATGAGTATATTCAAGGTGTGAATCACACCTTAAGAGTCATGCAAGTAGATGCTCAATTTGACAATCACACTGTTCGTATAGTGGCGGAAAATATTCAAAGTAAATTACATCATAATTGGTGGGATCCATTATTGGGACATTCTCCTAGTGCAGATGCTTTCCTAAAATGGATCACTCATCCTTTACTTGTAGTACTATTAGTTAGCATCCTGCTAGTGATTTGGAATTGTATTTTGACTTGTAAAATTTGGAAACGACCTACGGTGGTCCATAATACTATGTATACTTCTGTCTCCTAATAAGCAGAGAATATCAAGGGGTGGAATGTAATACATGGGATTGAAGGTCAGCTGGGGATGGAATGAGTGGAATGTTTTGGCTGTAATTATGTGTTGATATTCTCTGTTATGGGAAACAGGGAAACAGGCTAGTTGTTTAAGGGATGCCAGCACCTCTGGGAAAGGCACCTTCACCTCTAGGAAAGGCACCTTCAACCTGTGCAGGTCTGGGAGAGTTATTCTCTGTTATGGGAAACAGGCTGGTTGTTTAAGGGATGCCAGCTTGTGCAAGTCTGGGAAAGGTACCTCTGTTTCACACTATAAAAGAGGGTGGAGCACTGACCTTCTTTAGAAGCTTGCCTGAACGTAAGGGACACCTGGTTCAGTGATGTCCCTGCAATCTCTGAGGAAGAGCTAGTGCTTCCCTGGTGGTCTTCCCAGATGCTGACTGAATTGCAGGTGCTGTAAGTATCTTGGTGTATGTGTTCACATATGTATCACCAATAAAAGCGATATACCGCATATTGTGTCTGGTGGCTTTTGTGTTGTCATAAGCACAGCGCCCCCTAGTGTTACAAACAGGAAGGGAGGGGGACCGGGGCTGCTAGAATTTCGCTTTCTCGTGTGTGTGTGTGGGGGGGGGGGGGGGGGGGGAAGTGGCGGACAGCGGGGGGCAGCGGGGGGGGGGGGCATGGCCGTCCATACAGGACGCTCCTGATGAGCGCCCTTGCCCCCTCCCGATCCTTTTTTTATTTTTTTTATTTGATGTATTTTCTGACACGTTTTCTTACAGCTCAAACACAGTTCTTTTGGACATATGTAATGCAACGTCCTTTTGACCAATCACAGCGCTTTTAGCTCTGCTAATGCGCTGGGATTGGCTCAAAGTTTGTTTATTTTTTCACTTTACGATTTTTCCTGGCACAGAGCTGTCCTAACGAGAGGTCCAGACCTCTCGTTAGATTTCCTGCCTTTTTCCTGCGTAAAGGCAATCGGAAAAGGTTAGTGCATCTCGTTTCAATGGGGTTTTTACAGTAATTGCTCATCTGCACTCCGTTTTCATTAGCTGCTAGCTTCCTCGGTAAAAGCCCTTTGATGCATGCAACGGCTCAAAATTTCCCCGTTGGAGGGTCGTTAAAGGCTCATTAAGCTTTGGTGCATCTGCCTCTAAGTACTTCAAATGTTTTAAGTTGCCCCTCTGTTGTAAGTTCACGAAATCTAATCAGTCCCTTATCAAACCAGGATTTAAATATCTTATTCTCTCGCCCCCCCTGGGAACCCGGGCTCTTGTGTTAACCACGTGTAGGTAGATCTATGTTGTAATCCCCTTAATTTCTGTTTGAGTCTCCCCCATAGTAAGAGCAGGTGAGAGAGAAATGGATTTAATGTCAAATTCTTATAATCATTCTCCAGGTAAGACCCCCATAGTAATGCATCCAATCTACCTCTTTGAACAAAAATCTGTTCTAGCCTAGTCGCGGGGGAGAGATCAACTTTACTCCAGACCCCAATTTGCTTAAGTTGTGCTGCCCAATAATACCATAAAATATTTGGCATTCCTCTTCCCCCCTGCTCTACTGTCCCCCACATTATTTTCCGGGACAACCGTGCCTGCTTACCTCCCCAAATAAATTCCCCCAGTTCCGTCTGTATTTTCTGCAGTTCCCCCTTAGGGACATTAATTGGCAGCGTCTGGAAGAGAAACAGCAATCGGGGAAGTATGTTCATTTTGACTGCCGCTATGTGGCCCCACCACGATAGCCACCCTGCCCTCCACTTGCTAAGGTCCCTCTGAATCGCTGCTATGAGCGGGACATAATTCAGCTGGTACAAAGTGTCAAGGTCTCTCGGTATCTGTATGCCCAAATTGCGGAAACTGGAGTCTGTCCATCTAAAAACAGATCTCCTCCTCAATTGTTCTACCTCCTGATCTGTTACCGTTATTCCCATGAGCTCAGATTTATCAAAATTCACTCTAAATCCAGACATTCTCCCAAAAGAATTCAATTTCTGAATAAGCACCGGCAAAGTTGTCAGGGGTGATCCTATATAGAACAATAAATCATCAGCAAATAAGGCAATTTTATGTTCCCTCCCTCCCATTTAAACTCCTTTCACTTCTCCTAGTTCCCTAATTCGCTGGCTAGGGGTTCAATGGATATGGCAAACAGTAACGGGGACAGGGGACACCCCTGCCTCGTTCCCCGCTGAATATTGAGTGTACTTGACCATCCCCATTAACCTTAATCCTTGCCACCGGATGTTCATACAACCCTTTCACCCAGCTTATGAAAGGCCGCCCCAATCCCATTTCCGTCATGACTTCCCATAGGTACTCCCATTCCACTCTATCAAATGCCTTTTCAGCGTCTATGGTCAAAAGCGTCATAGAGTCCCCCCTTCTCTGGGCTCCCCACATCAGGTTCAAAGTCTGCCTGATATTGTCTGCTACCTGTCTATTTTGGACAAAGCCCGATTGATCTTCATGAATGAGTGATGGCAAGATCCCACCTAACCTATCTGCCAAAACTTTGGCTAGTATTTTCACATCTACATTCAGCAAGGATATCGGGCGATAAGAGCCACATAAGGTAGGATCTATCCCCGGTTTTAATAGTACTGAAATCCCTGCTTCCTGCATACTAGTCGGGAGTCCCCTGTCGGCAAAACAGGCATTGCCCAACCTGACCAATAGCGGACCCAACTCTTGATGGAAGATTTTACAATATTTGGCTGTGTAACCATCTAATCCTGGTGATTTCCCCCCCTTCAGGCCTTTGATGACTTCCACTACTCCCTTCAGCATTATGGGGGCTTCCAACGCCTCCCTCTGGGAAGCGGTGACTCGTTGTAAGCCGAGATTCTGTAAGTGAGCCCTAATCTCTTCTAGGGGAGCTATTGATTCCCTTTTATATAAGGTCCTGTAGAAACTCATAAATTGTTCCCTAATTTCCCCATCTTGATGGAATAACAAATCTTTTGGGCCTTTTATTTTGGTAATCGTATTTGCTATCCTTCTTTCTCGTAGCTCCCTAGCCAATAGATTACCTGCCTTGTTACTGAACTCAAAAATTTTCTGTTGCATTAATTGCCTATGAAACTCCATTGTTTTCATTTGGATCTCTTGTAATTTTGCCCTCTACTACTACTTAACATTTCTAGAGCGCTACTAGGGTTACGCAGCGCTGTACAAAATAAACAAAGAAGGACGGACCCTGCTCAAAGGAGCTTACAATCTAAGGAACGAAATGTCAAGTTGGGCAGTCTAGGTTTCCTGGGCAGAGGTGTAGAGGTTAGGTGCCGAAGGCGACATTGAAGAGGTGGGCTTTAAGCAGAGATTTGAAGATGGGCAGGGAGGGGGCCTGGCGTATGGGCTCGGGGAGTTTGTTCCACGTGTGCCCTCCACTGTTTGAGTTCTATTAGTTGTTGCGACTTCCCTTCCCTTTGATGTAATGCTTCCAATCTAGCCAATTACCTCCACACTTCTAACTCATGAGCTGCCCTCTTCTTTTTCTTATAGGCTCCTTTCCTAATAAGAACCCCCCTCACTACTGCCTTTAGGGCATCCCACAAAGTCCCCTCGGAGACATCGCCTATGTCATTAAATAGGAGATATTCTTTGATAGTGTCCCGCACCTCATCACAGTCTGCCTTCTCATCTAAAAGCGATTCATTAAGTCTCCATAGGTGCCCCCTCCCTTGTTTGCCTAACCCGTCTAAATGAACCCACACAGCCGCGTGGTCAGAAGCATGGATATTCTCAATCTCCGCCTCTCGCATGTCTTCCCACACTCCCCGACTACACCAGATTGCATCAATTCTTGCATATGTTCCCTGTAGATGCACATAATGTGTATATTGCCTCTGACCTGGATGCTGCATTCTCCATATGTCTATCAGGTCTAGCTCTCGCATCATTCTGAGAAATTGTCACCCACCATACTTATCCCCTCCCCCCTGCCTAGCTGAATGATCAAGAAACCCCACCGGTTGATTGAAGTCGCCCTCCATCATCACCACTCCTTCTACAAAGGGTATTAAGCTCTTTCTAATCGTATCAAAATATTTTTCCTGTCCGGTATTTGGGGCGTACACATTTATGAAAGTAATACTGCGATTATTCATTTGTCCCTTGATTGCAAGACATCTCCCTTCTTTATCCTGATATACGGCCGTTTTATAGAACTGCAAGTGTTCTTTCACATATATCATCAACCCTCCTGTTTTATTCCCCCTGGAGTCGGCCAGTGCGGTCCCTTCACCCAAGCCTTTATTCATGATTAGAGATTCATCCTGCTTTTTAATATGAGTCTCTTGCAGCATAACAATATCACATTTCATTTTACGAAGCTCCCGAAATATGATACTCCTTTTACCCGGGTTGTTTAATCCATTTACATTCCATGACCCAATTCGCAAACCCCCTGCCCCCCTCTTCCCTGGATCCCCCCTCCCTCCCACTCTCTTCCCCCCCCCTACTCCCCCCACCAACTGGCTAACTACATTGCTTGCCAGTTTTACCCAGTAGGAAGCTTGCCACCCTCAGAGCATCGACATCCAATCTCACAACTGAAAGAACATAACTCCCCCCCCCCCATTATCAACTTGAACAACTACATTTACTCCCTTATTCTTGATTTCCCTTTGAATCACCCCTCTTTTGCTCACCAACGTTTTACCCGCTAAGTGCAAAAGATACTCAGATTAAGTCCATACTCAGTCCATCACTGCTTCAAGTTCCATCGTCCTTTCCCATTTCTTCTCTCTCTGCTCGGGGTGAAAGGCGACTTTTCCTCCTTTCCACCGTCTGCCAGCCGCTCGTCTCCCTCCGCGAACTGCGCTGAGATTGGTGTTCGACCTCTTCTGCTCTTGGGACATCTGTGCAACCCATCTCTCTTAGTATTTTCCACGCACCCTGATGTGTTTGAAGGCGACGGGTACTGTTTCCTACTGTAATCTGTAATCCAAACGGGAACAGCCATCGATAACGCAGTCCCGCTTTCTGGAGATACGCAGTGACTTCCTTAAAATCTCTCCATCTTTGCAGCGTTTTCCACGGCAAGTCCTGGAAAATCTTGATTTTAATCGAGTTCCAAGTAATCTCTCCCATCTCTCGTGCTCTCTTCCACAACTTCTCTTTGGTGGAGAATTTGTGAAAACAGGCCACTATGTCGCGTGGAAGCCCACCTCTTGGCGATCCCAGGCTTCTATGAGCCCGCTCCAGTTCAACAGGGGCCTTCACCTGGCCTTCTGCTCCATTAGGGTCTTGCTGCAGTAAAGAGGCACAAATCTCTTTCACTACCTGCTCGGAGTTCTGATATTGTTCCTCCTCTGGAATGCCTCGAAAGCGCAAATTACACCTTCTCGTGCGGTTCTCCAGGTCCTCCAGCATTAGTTCTAAGTCTGCCTTTGATTGCTGTTCAACTTTAAAGGAGCCTTGGAGTTCCCGCAATTCTGACGAGAGCGTCTCTGTCTTCTCTTCATTCTCCGCCAGCCGGTTGCCTATCTCTTTGATTTCATCATGCAGTTCCGCTACCGCGGATTGAATACTACGGCGAGTGGACACCATCTCCGCCTTGAGGTCTTTAAACCATCTTACAAAGTCCCTTTTGCTGAGCTCAGTTTCACTCTCCAGTTGCTCCTCGGGGTCTCGGTCCGACTCGCTCTCTTCAGCTGCCATCTTTGCTCCGCGTATCCTGAGACCCGCTCCGGCACTAGCGGTCGTCTTTTCAGCCACAAATTTAAATTTTGCCAGTTTTTTCTTCGCTGCCATTTCGAGCGCTAGGTTTCTGTTGTGTTAGGGAGTGATTTTCACTCAATTGCTTGGGGGAAAGCTCGTATTTGCTCTCGAGATAGCGGAGCTCACCAATTAGGCTGCCATCTTTAAGGCTGACGTCACTTCCTCCCCCTTGAGGACTTTTTCTTGTAGTGTCTTTTATATAGCTAATTTAAAGGCAGGTGGGGGAGTGGGCTGTGATGTGCAGAAATATCACTTGCCCCAGTTCATACCTTGCTTGTCCTCCTGTTTCCACCATAAATATTTCTCTCTAGAGACACCACTGTGCTTAAGGCATCCCTGTTTTCCTTCATTGTTCCCATGATTTCTTAATTGGCAGAGTGTGTGGAGGGAAGGATGAATATCATAAGTACATAAGTAATGCCACACTGGGAAAAGACCAAAGGTCCATCGAGCCCAGCATCCTGTCCACGACAGCAGCCAATCCAGGCCAAGGGCACCTGGCAAGCTTCCCAAACATACAAACATTCTATACATGTTATTCCTGGAATTGTGGATTTTTCCCAAGTCCATTTAGTAGTGGTTTATGGACTTGTCCTTTAGGAAACCGTCTAACCCCTTTTTAAACTCTGTTAAGCTAACCGCTTTCACCACTTTCTCCGGCAACGAATTCCAGAGTTTAATTATGCGTTGGGTGATGAAACATTTTCTCTGATTTGTTTTAAATTTACTACACTGTAGTTTTATTGCATGCCCCCTAGTCCTAGTATTTTTGGAAAGCATGAAGACACTTCACATCCACCTGTTTCACTCCACTCAATATTTTATATACCTCTATCATGTCTCCCCTCAGCCATCTCTTCTCCAAGCTGAAAAGCCCTAGCCTCCTTAGCCTTTCTTCATAGGGAAGTCGTCCCATCCCCGCTATCATTTTAGTCGCCCTTTGCTGCACCTTTTCCAATTCTACTATATCTTTCTTGAGATGCAGCAACCAGAATTGAACACAGTACTCAAGGTGCATTCGCACCATGGAGCGATACAACGGCATTATAACATCCTTACACCTGTTTTCCATACCTTTCCTAATAATACCCAACATTCTATTCGCTTTCCTAGCCGCAGCAGCACACTGAGCAAAAGGTTTCAGTGTATTATCGACGACGACACCCAGATCCCTTTCTTGGTCCGTAACTCCTAACATGGAACCTTGCATGACGTAGCTATAATTCGGGTTCTTTTTTCCCACATGCATCACCTTGCACTTGCTCACATTAAACGTCATCTGCCATTTAGCCGCCCAGTCTCCCAGTCTCGTAAGGTCCTTCTGTAATTTTTCACAATCCTGTCGCGAGTTAACGACTTTGAATAACTTTGTGTCATCAGCAAATTTAATTACCTCGTTAGTTACTCCCATCTCTAAATCATTTATAAATATGTTAAAAAGCAGCGGTCCTAGCACAGACCCCTGAGGAACCCCACTAACTACCCTTCTCCATTGTGAATACTGCCCATTTAACCCCACTCTCTCTGTTTCCTATCCTTCAACCAGTTTTTAATCCACAATGGGACATTTCCTCCTATTTCTGTAATTATCCGGAATGAGTAGGATCAAATAATCAATAATATTTCACTATCCTACCTATTATGCAACGTGTTTGAGGGACACACTGGTAGGTAACACAAGAAAAAAGTGAAGAAAAAAAGACCTCAGGTCATTCGGCTATACCTCGTTCTTAAAGGACAAGCCTTTTGTATAATGAGGAAGCCTTATCAGTCATAGGTCTTCAAAAAAAACTCCACATTACTGAATTTCTCATAAACATTATCATGAATCCCAACAAGCAGATGCATAGGAGACAAAATTTCCATATATATTAAAACTTGGCAAGAGTACTTATCTCTATTCATGAATTCTTGAAAAGTCCAGCCTTATCCGATGTGCGCTTGACATTCAAAAAGTCCCGACAGGGAAACCCTGTTTCGCTAAATAAAATAGCTGCTTCAGGGGAATCTTTCAAAATAACAGCAAATCCAAGTCTTTAAAATATCTCCGTCTCCAAGTCTCACTGGAACAGAAAATGGCAGACGGCTTCTATTTACCCGCTGAATGTTTATATACTCAGCGTCTGACGTCATACTGCACTTATCCAATCAAATGGATCAGTGATCAAAGGAACGCTTTCCACTCAATTGCACCATTTAAACCCTTGGGTATGACAGTATGTAGATCAAATATCCAGCGCTGCTCCCTTTGTCTTAAGATCCGTCTAATGTCTCCCTTCTTTTCAGTTATTCTCATTTGCTCCAATACAATACATTTCAGATCTGCGAATTGATGGTGATACTTTATGCAGTGCGATACCATGGGTTCATAGATTTTACCAGCCTGGCTACAATGTCTATGTTCTATTAGCCATGTTTTTAAACACCGAGATGTCTGTCCCACGTAGCACAAAGCACATGGGCATATTATAACGTATATCACATGCGCTGAGGCACAGTTCGTTTTAGCATGTAACGTATAAACTTTCTTTGAACAAGTGTCCATAAATACATTAGATTCCATCATGATATTACACACAGAACAATGGCCACAAGAGCTGTGACCACCCTCTTCTCTTCTCCCGATTCGAAACATCTGCTGGGCATAACACATCACTAAGGTTATTATTTCGTTGGAAGGCAAAAATCACACGCAGATCTCGAAAACAAGGATGGATTTGTAACAAAGGTAAATGACATTTAACAATTTTGATCATCTTGTTCGAATGAGCATTAAAACGCATAACAAATGTCAATATTTCTTCTGACTCATGGATTCTCTGTGGAGGGTGTAATAGCCAATCTCTGTGATTATTCCTAGCTCTTTTCTTAGCTTTAGCCACCAACTTCTTAGGGTAGCCTCTATCTATTAATTTAGCTTCCAACTGTGTGGCTTGTTGTAAATAGCCATCCATGGAAGAACAAATCCTTCTATATCTAAGGAATTGCACAAAAGGAATATTAGTCTTGCAATGATGCGGGTGCATACTGCTGTACTGTAAAGTCGTATTCCTATCCGTGGGTTTGATGTACACGGACGTTTCCAAGTGATGTTGTTCTAAACTCACCCTTACATCCAAAAAGGCAATAGATGAAACACTGTGTTTAGCTTCAAACTTAATCGTGCTATGACATGTATTTATTCCTCTACAAATAAATTCAACTGGTCCAATGTCCCTCTCCAAGCCATAAAAATATCATCGATATACCGAAACCAACATAAGGCATGGACAAATAAATTAGACGTATATATCCATCGGTTCTCAAAATATTCCATAAAGAGGTTGGCGGTGGTGGGAGAGCAAGCAGCTCCCATGGAAACCCCTACTTTCTGGAAATAGAATTTCTGATTCCATGTAAAATAGTTTCGAGATAAAGTAATATGAATTAATTCAATGATGAATTCAGTAGGAATTAACTGGGGACGTGGTCCGGATTCTAAAACCTGTTTCAAGACTGTGATTACTTCTTCTTGAGGTATCGACATGTACAAAGCACATACGTCCAGGGTAACTAGCAGAACTTCTGATTCTTCTTGCATCTGTAAAGATTCTAGCAATGTCAGAAAATGGGAACTGTCCCGCACATATGATCGTATTGTTAACATATGTGGTTGTAAGATCTTATCAATATATTGTGCTGCATGTTCCAGTAAAGATCCCTTGGCCGACACGATAGGCCGGCCAGGAGGATGTTCCATATTTTTGTGAATCTTAGGCAAGGTGTAAAAAATAGGGACTTTAAAAAAACGATAATTCAAAAAGGTATATTCTTTATGAGTAAGAAAACCTGCTTTTTTACCTCTACTAGTCACCTTTTCAATCAAGTCCTGTACCTCTTCAGAAGGATCCCTCATGACCTCTACATATGTGTCTCCATCTGACAGTTGACGTGTTATCTTTTCCATATAGGCTGTAGTATTCTGTATCACCACCGCCCCTCCTTTATCTGCTCTCCGAATAATTATCCTAGGATCTTTTTTTAATTTCTGCAAAGCTGCACGTTCTTCTTTATCCAAATTCAGCTTGCATCTAGGTAAGTGCAATTCCACCTCTTCCAAGTCCTTTAAAATGCACATTCTAAAAGTGGCCAACACCGCTTCTAAATTGCCCATAGGACACCATTTGGAAGGTTCACTCACTAAACATTTGTCTGTCCAGATAGAAGATTCTTCAGAGGAAAAAAATAACTTTAAATTCAACTTACGTATGAATTTTTCCAAATCCATACGAAAAAGAAAAGGATCATGAAATCCCGTGGGTATAAACGATAGACCTTTGGCCAACACATTCATCTCTATAGGTGTTAATACTCGATCTGAGATGTTAACCACTGCTGGTTTCGTCTCTGAGATCTTGTGTGAGGCCTCTGATTGGGATTCCGATTCCCTTTGCCTCATGTTCTCCAATACTTATTTCCTCCTATCCCATGACCCTCCAATTTCCTCTGTAGCCTTTCATGAGGTACCTTGTCAAACGCCTTTTGAAAATCCAGATACACAATATCAACGGGCTCCCCTTTGTCCACATGTTTGTTTACTCCTTCAAAGAATTGAAGTAAATTGGTCAAGCAAGATTTCCCCACACAAACGCCGTGCTGACTTGGTCTCAGTAATCCATGTCCTTGGATGTGCTCTGTAATTTTGTTTTTGATAATAGTCTCTACCATTTTCCCCGGCACCGACGTCAGACTCACCGGTCTATAATTTCCCGGATCTCCCCTGGAACCTTTTTTAAAAATCAGCGTTACATTGGCCACCCTCCAATCTACCGGTACCACGCTCGATTTTAAGGATAAATTACATATCACTAATAGTAGCTCCGCAAGCTCATTTTTCAGTTCTATCAGTACTCTAGGATGAATACCATCCGGTCCAGGAGATTTGCTACTCTTCAGTTTGCTGAACTGCCCCATTACGTCCTCCAGGTTTACCGTGAAGTCAGTAAGTTTCTCCGACTCGTCCGCTTGAAATACCATTTCCGACACTGGTATCCCACCCAAATCTTCCTCGGTGAAGACCGAAGCAAAGAATTCATTCAGTCTCTCCGCTACGTCTTTATCTTCCTTGATCGCCCCTTTTATCCCTCGGTCATCCAGCAGCCCAACCGATTCTTTTGCCGGCTTCCTGCTTTTAATATACCGAAAAAAACATTTTGCTATGTTTTTTTGCCTCTAATGCTATCTTTTTTTCGTAATCCCTCTTGGCCTTCTTTATCTGCGCCTTGCATTTGCTTTGACACTCCTTATGCTGCTTCTTGTTATTTTCAGACAGTTCCTTCTTCCATTTTCTGAAGGCGTTTCTTTTAGCCCTAATAGCTTCCTTCACCTCACTTTTCAACCACGCCGGCTGTCTTTTGAACTTCCGTCTTTCTTTTCTAATTTGCGGAATATGTTTAGCCTGGGCCTCCAGGATGGTATTTTTGAACAGCGTCCATGCCTGTTGTACAGTTTTTACCCTTTCAGTTGCCCCCCTAAGTTTTTTTTTAACCGTTCTTCTCATTTTATCATAGTCTCCTTTTTTAAAGTTAAACGCTAACGTATTTGACTTCCTGTGTATAGATACTTCAAGGTTGATATCAAAACTGATCAAATTATGATCACTGTTATCAAGCAGCCCCAGTACCATAACGTCCCTCACCAGATCATGCGCTCCACTAAGGGCCAAGACTAGAATTTTTTCTTCTCTCGTCGGCTCCTGCACCAGCTGCTCCATAAAGCTGTCCTTGATTTCATCAAGGAATTGTACCTCTCTAGCGTGTCCCGATGTTACATTTACCCAGTCTATATTTGGATAATTGAAGTCACCCATTATTATCACATTGCCCATTTTGTTTGCGTCTCTGATTTCTTTTATCATTTCTGCGTCTACCTGCTCATCCTGGCGAGGCGGACGGTAGTACACTCCTATCACCATCCTTTCCCCTTTTATATATCTCTCACTTATAGAACATGGTGCTGGCTAGCCTGTGCCAAGTTCCTTTTACTCTTTTTTTTTTTTTTTACAATTTTATTCTAGTGCAATAAAAAATGTATAATGAGTAGTTTTAAATGAATTGGTCAGAGCAGTTATTCAGTACTTTTAAATAGAATCATGTGGTCTCTACTAGAGATAAGCCATGAAAATCTGTACTTTTGGTATGAAGCACATCAGAAGAAGCCATTTTAGGAAAACATTTTCAAATCTCTCTGCTTGTGATGCCTTTTTTGAACATGTCAATAATGCTGCATTCATGTAGAAGCTATGATTTTATGATATAAATGTATAAGTGGTGGATCTTGAAGTTGATTAGGCATGAGAGATCTGTATGCCTCTTTAACCTCTATTATATGCAAATCTCTGATGCATATTCATTATTGACTATCAAGTAACTACCTCGCACTTTATTGAAAAATTCCAGCAACATCTTTAATGAAAACTCTCAATTATAAAATTATATAAAATCTTATCAAGCACCTAAATAATATTAACCATAACACTCTATCTCATTCTCACCATTTATTCCATATTCCCACCGTGAATACTACCAATCATGTGGGTTCAAACAACTACAGGGCCGTTTAAACATTGAATATTTCTGTTCTTCACTCCTTATAAAAAAATATCTCTGCTCAAATACAGATTATTCACTTTTTTCACAGAAATGTTTGCATATATTCCTTAATAAATGTCCATCATGTCTCAAATACTTTAACATTAATGTTCACTTATCACTGTTGCTTCTATTCTAGTGATTGTAGTTCCCACATGTATCTCAAACAATGCCTATATCTAATATAATTTTCTTCATACAGCAAATGACCACACTGCTGTTTCCTCGGTTCTGTCCATCTTGTGTGTTCACAGGTTTTGTCCACTTTTAACAATGTCAAACCCTACACAAGTCTGTGTTTCGCTGATTGCATCTTCAGGGGATTTAACTTATAATTTTAAAGCGCCTTCTTAGCCACACTCCCAGGGCGAACCTCCAACTGATATCGGGAACAATGGCGCCACTGCACTCTAAAACGCTGTGCAGTAGCGTCATTGTTCCTTTTTCAGGACATTTTTTCTCGTATTTTTTAAAATTAATTTTAATCAATTTATTCAATTTTAAAATTGCTTTTCATTTTTCATTTTTTTAGCCTTTGATGCCACTGAACCCTTCTTTTGGCCAGGAAGCATCAACCCTTTTCAGGTACGGAACTACTCGAGCTCCCCAGGCCACTGAGCCTTTTGACCTCGCATCGGATGTTTCTTCCATGTCAACAAGGGTGCTGAGTAGTTGTAAAAAGTGTGCTTAAAGCAATAGGACCATTTCAGGCACAGATCCCCTATAACTGCTGTGTTCAGTGATTGGGTCTGGAGAACTGGGACATACAGTGTAGCCTCTGCACATGCAAACAAAGTGCACAGAGTCCAGTGTGAAAAATATTTTGATTCTACATCTTGCATGGCAGAGGATTCGGCACTGGATGCGGACCCTGCATCGACATCAGCTGCACTGATGTAACATTGAGAATATCTGACATTGGACTCGGTAGTACAACCACATGACTCCATGTCCTCCTCATTGGTACCACATGCATCGAGGGACCTACAGTGTAAAAAACCTAAGAAGCATCACCATCGATCTCCCTCCAGGCACTCTACTATCACCTACCCTGCATTGACATCCTCGACCCACAGAAAGCATCCATACCACAGGGACTGTTCTCCTTTACAACTTATCTCTCAACAAGAGCCTTCGAGGTCCTCAAGATCTCCTATACCTGCACAGGCTATAACTCAGGCTACCTCCACACCACTTTCTCAGCCGGTACTGACACCTTTTCTAAAGAAGGAAATCCAGGCTATGCGCAAAGAGGAGCTCTCAGAACTACGACGCAGTCTGTTCAGGCTTACAGGGTGCTTATGCCAGCCTCATCACAGAAGGTAGACACAGAGAAACAGTCATGAGAGAGGTCCTGTACACCAGCTCTGCATCCACATTCAGAGGCAACACGAACCAGACCGACGCGTCAACATCAGCAGAGGAACTTTCTCCAGCCTCGGAGACTCATCTTTCTTGATATGCTTCCATACAGAGCCGATGCTCTAGTTGACACTTCTGTGTACTTCCCAACAACAGTACTTTGCGGAGTCAGATTCTGACCTCTTGTAGGAGATTGAGCAGGACTCATAGAACCTCTCAGCTGTGGAGTCTTATGGCATCCCATCTGACCCTTCTCCAATGCCTGAGAGATGTAAGTATATCCTTTTCTGGCTTTGTCCGTGAGATGGCTCAAGCCATACCTTTCAAACTGGAGATGGAGGAAGAACATGTTGATAGGTGATCGTATTTACAGGCCCAACACAGAAGTCTCACTGCAGTATTCTGCAATGTTTGAAGACATTTAACATGGTAGTTGGGCATGCCTGCATAAATAGAATCACGCTAATTGAGGCGGCTTATTAAATAAGCATGGGTAAAGGTATAAAAAGTGGAGAACTCTAAGTAACTCTGGTTTACCTGGGGAGGTTGAGAGGGGGGAGGAATAGGAGGAACTGCAATGATAAAAATATTCAGAGATGCAAACTATGTGGGCCAAAAGGAAAATATGTCCTCACTGCGCAATGGAAAAATGAAGACTGAGCGGGTCCTGCATGATGATGGCATGCAGGAAGGTGTATGCATGATGAGCCACTTCCAAAGAATTAAAAAGGGAGCATTTCCTGCACTGGGCAGTATCAGATAACTTCACCCATCAGTGAGAATATTACATGCTGCTTGTCCTTGGAAAATGTAAAAGACATAGTTGAAAGACTGCCCAAATTGTGCCAAGAATACGACCCCCATTAAGCAAGACTGGCAAAATGGCCAGGGCTGTCCAATGGTAGTGGCCACCTGCTATTGCACCTCTGCAGGTCTCAGCATTTCTCCTCCTCTTGCAGGTTCAGTATTTCTCTCCCCCCCCCCCCAATCCATCCCCAGGCCACATGAAATTCACAGCGGGGAGCCAGCAGAGTCATCGAGCTAAACAGATTGCCTCTTGCCACTGCCAAGTACTTGTGACTTCGCTTGACCGCTGTTTGGAAAACAGGATACTGGGTTAGATGGACCATTGGTCTGACCCAGTATGGCTACTCTTATGTTCTTATGTAGATGATGTTGAACCAAAAGGGTGAGTGAAGAGAATAGAGAAAAATGCTGGAGCTTGGGGGAAGTGGAGGGAAGAGAATGAGAGAGACTGGACCCTGAGGGGGAGAGAATGAGAGAGACTGGACCCTGAGGGGGACAGACACTGAACCAGTGGAAGGAGAGAGTAATGCCAGTCTGTGGAGGGTGAGAGAGAGAGAGACGCTGGGCCTGGGGTGGGGAGTGTGGAAGGAGGGGGGAGAGAAAGGTGACATAAGCTGGATAAGCAGAGGGACAGGGACACAGAAAAGAGATGCTGACACAGGAGGGATAGGGCTACTAGGAGGGCAGGTGCTGAACATGAGGGGAGGATAGGGACAAAAGATGGATAATGGACATAGAGAGAGAAGAAATATCAAAATGATGGGAGTTGAGATAAAACAGAGAAAAGCAGAAAATGTTGGTTTTTTTCTAAATTTACTAATAGTAATATGTCAGCTTTAGGAAATCTGCATCTCTGATACTGCATTTCAATTTCTATTTCTGTTACTATGACAGGTTTTCTATATAGGTCTGGAATGGGTTTGCCTTCTGCAGGGTTTGTTGGAGTTTTGAAGGGGTTTCTGTTCTTCCACTCCCTGGTTCCCCACTACCTTGGAGAGATGGTGTTATAGAGGGGGCATCGTAATTTTTCTACATGGGGCCCACTGTGTCCTAGCTACGCCACTGGTGCTGCTGCCTATATGTGTAATTTACACATGCAAAGCTACTATGTACACCCACAAACAGCGTGCAAATCTAAAATTGCCTCTGATGTCCAATTATGAATTTCAACAGGACTGCTCTAAGAGGCAATATTGTGCTTACTACTAATAATAATTTCTATAGTGCTACTAGATTTACACAGCACTGTACACATTATATGCAGGTACTTTATCTCTATAGGGCTCACAGTCTAAGTTTTTGAACCTGGAGCAATGAAGGGTTAAGTGACTTGCCCAAGGTCACAAGGAGCTGCAGTGGGAATCAAACCCAGGTTGCCAGGATCAAAGCCTGCTGCACTGTGATTGAGTTTAATCTTCTGGTTTGGGACGGGGACCTACAGCCCTCCAAGTTAATTGATGGCTAGCACTGGCCTTGTGTGCAAACTCAACCAAAGTAAGTATAACACAAGTACAGACCAATTTGCCCATAAGACAGTACTGGACATGTCTCAAACATAGATTACTGTAAAGATGTGGTGTGCTCATATGCATACAACATACTGTTTGTTTTCAGTAGCATAGTAAATGACAGATAAAGACATATATGGTCCATTCAGTCTGCTCAACGTACTCTGACCTGCTCCCCCACCCCACCCCATAGGGAGAATACACCTCTCCACTCTGACACCCACTCCAAATACAGAGTTGTATCTTCTTTTCTGATCTGTCTTTGCCATTTTCAGGACACGAACTGTAGAAATCTCCTCAGTATTGGCCTTACTTTCCAACTAGTTGAGTTGCTGTCTCATTTAAGTACTCTCAACATGGGTAGTGGTACCTTGCGATTACCTGCTTCTGATACCCCAGAAAGGAGATGAACAATATTCTTCATTTACCGATGCAAACTATGAAAGGTGCTTTGACTGATATTTCTGTTAATGTTGCAGAAGTTAAAAAAGTAGTTTGAAAACAATGTCATGGACAGAGTTTTAAAGACAATTGCCATCGTTATACTTTGGCTTACACTCGAAGAACAGATTTTTATGCTGCCTGCTGATGTTACTGAGATTCTAAACTTGTGCTGGTCTCCAGTGCGTCAGGGTCAGGTTCTTGCCATCTTTTACTCCTCTCTGGCTGGGCATGGGGAGGGCCACTTTAATCACTGCTGTTCCTCTGCACCAAGGTTCTCTGATGCTGAACAGTTGTAGAGTTTCTTCATTTATGGCAGCACAAGGACAAACTGTGTCCCATGGAGGGGCATTTTCGAAAGAAACGCCTTAAGTCGGAATTTGGACGTTTTACAAAGACGTCCAAATTCTGCGGTGGGGAGAAGGTCATTTTCAAAAAAGATGGATGTCCATCTTTTGTGTTCGAAAATACCATGGACGTCCTTGGATTTGGACGTTTTGCGATTTGGACGTCTTTGATTTACGGCCATTTTCGAAAAAAGACCTCTAAGTCTAAAACGTCCAAATGCAAGCCATTTGGAAGTGGGAGGAGCCAGCATTTTTAGTAGACTGGTCCCCCTGACATGCCAGGACAGCAATTGGGCACCCTAGGGGGCACTGCATTGAACTTCATAAAATGCTCCCAAGTACACAGCTCCCTTACCTTGTGTGCTGAGCCCCCCAACCCCCCCCCCCCAAAACCCACTACCCCCAACTGTACACCACTACCATAGCCCTTACGGGTGAAGGGGGCACTATATGTGGGTACAGTGTGTTTCTGGTGGGTTTTGGAGTACTCACAGTTTCCTGCACAAGTGTAAGGTAGTGGGGGGGGGGGGGGGGGAATGGGCCTGGGTCCACCTGTCTGAAGTACACTAAAATACTCCAGGGACCTGCATACTGCTGTCATGGACCTGATTATGACATCTGAGGCTGGCATACAGGCTGGCAAGTAATGTTCTTCAACACACTTTTTGAGGGTGGGAGGGAGTTAGTGACCACTGGGGGAGTAAGGGGAGGTAATCCCTGATTCCCTCCAGTGGTCATCTGGGGCACCTTTTTGTGTCTTATTTGTAATAAAAACAGGTCCAGCTCAAAATGTCCAGCTTACTTGAAGTAATTTGTTATAGTCCTCTGTACACTATTGGGTCTGTGAGTTCCATAGACTACGTCTGCCAGACGGTAAAAACTGTTATAGCACTGACATCCAGTGGCCTCCAGATAGGCCCACACAGTGTTGAGACTCTCCAGCGCTCTTGCAAAAGTGACAGGAGGAGGTTGTTGAATTTCGTCAGCATGTGCCTCGCTGCTCATTTCTTCATCTGTTCCATCATCAGCCGTTGTTGCCTGTGTGTAGGAGCATATCTCGACATCAGTGCTGTCTTCAGCTGTTTGTAGATCATAATCAACAGCTACATAGAGATGGAACTCCTCTTCAGTAACACCGGCTGGGAGGTCAATAACCTCTTCATCTGACGTGTTTGCAACAGCTGCATCTGTTTCGTCCCTCTCCACATCCTTAACAAAGCTTGCCCACTTGTAGCAGTTCACAATGGTTGCCTGTGTAAAAAGATTCCAGGCTTCTTTCTGCATATGTAGGGAATCTAACAGTGATAGATTATGAGCCAGTTCAACAGCACGTTTATCCTTGCCAGTCTGGTCATCCATAACACTCATCAGACGACGTAGCACAAGAACCCGATAATGTTGTTTGAAATTGGCTATTATGCCCTGATCCATAGGTTGGATCAGAGAGGTAGTGGTTTGGTGGCAGGAAGACTACCTTGACGTTAGACAGCCTGACATCATCACTGTGTGCAGCACAATTATCACAAAGCAACAAAATCTGACGCTTTTGTGCCCGCATTCTAGTGTCTAACTTCTTTAGCCACTGCTTCCAAATTTCCCCAGTCATCCATGAATTTGCTTTAGCCTCGTATGACACAGGAAGTCGCTTAACTTTCTTGAAGCAACAGGGCTGTTTGCTCTTTCCAATGACGAGGGGTTCCAACTTCTCACTCCCATCCATATTGCAGCAAAGGAGGATCGTCAGTCGGTCCTTCCTTCGACATTTTACCTCCAGTAGTTTCAGCATGTTTGAATGCAAGTGTTCCATCAAGAATCGCTCGCCAGTAGAGACCGTTTTCATCAGCACTGAAAATGTCATGAGGTGCAAACTTGTTCAAGATGGTAGGAAGAACTAAAACAACCCAATTTTCAGCACCAAAGTCATCAGCGTCTTGTTTCTCATCATGCTGTTTCTTGAATTTTATGCTGTTCCTCTCCTTCCATCTTTCCAACCCATCCAACAGTGGCTTTGAATTCAGTTAGTCCAAGACTTTCAGCTAGCTGGTTAGCTTTCTCCATAGATTTCCCTTTCTGATGATGTGATGCTGTAAAGAATTGTGCATGTTTGTACTAGAGGATGAGAGTATACGTGTATCACTATATACAGGGAACTACATATTGACAACGGGCAGGTGTCTCTGTAGATTTGAGAACTAAGCATTGTTCTGCAGATCTCCCTATGTCTGTGTATGATAACATCTCTGTACTCTTATGTAGGATATAGGTATGCAATAAGTTGTACATATGTTAATTCAAAATATTTTTGTAAGCAGTGTACATCAACATAAAATCTGTGTATGCATACATGTATATAGTGCCTGGGATAAATAGCTAGTATTTCCCTTGAAAGAGTTAAACTGAGCTATATTGTATGTACATACATTTTCTAAGGAGGCGGAACACTTAATGTGCTATGATGATTCCATCTGTGTTACTGCCACATATTCCTTTGGGGATATAATGGTTGGAATAGGTAAGGACTGAGCACATCAATAGTACTCCTATGAGTAGTCAATTTTATGAGCATTATTGAGGCTTTTGTATATAAGTAGTACTCTGAGCAAAGTTCTGGGGGAGTTACTGGAGTTGCTTCCAGTTTTATACTGTTTTATTAAATTTTAACTGCCAGACCCTCGACCATTCTTCTAACGTTCAGAGATTCCGTCTCATCATTTCTAATCCCTCCAGGGTATCCACTCTATTGGCTAGTTTCGTGTCATCCGCAAAAAGGCACACCTTTCCTTCCAACCCTTCAGCAATATCTCCCACAAATATATTAAATAGAATAGGCCCCAGCACCGACCCCTGAGGAACTCCACTGCTCACCTTCCTTTCCTCCGAGCGGATTCCATTTACCACCACCCTCTGCCACCAGTTGGTCAACCAGTTTCTTATCCAGTTCACCACTTTCGGTCCTAAGTTCAACCCTTTCAGCAAATTCACGAGTCTTCTGTGGGGGACCGTATCAAAGGCTTTGCTGAAGTCCAAGTAGATTACATCTAGCGCACGTCCCTCATCCAGGTCTTTGGTCACCCAGTCAAAAAAGTCAATAAGATTCGTTTGGCAGGATTTTCCTTTGGTAAAGCCATGTTGCCTCGGGTCCTGTAACCCGTCGGTTTCTAGAAAGTTAACTATCTTTTCTTTCAGCAGCGACTCCATTATTTTTCCTACCACCGACGTGAGACTTAACCGGTCTGTAGTTTCCCACTTCTTCCCTGTCTCCAGGGGATGGAACTACTTCCATATGAGAAAATGCTAAAGAGGTTAAGCCTCTTCAGTATGGAAAAGAGATAGGTGGGGTGGGGGGAATATGACTGAGGTCTACAAAATCCTGAGTGGAGTAGAACTGATCTTTCACTCTTTCAAAAATTCAAATACCAGGGGACAGTCAATGACATTACATGGAAATACTTTTTGAATAAATAGGAGGACATATTTTTTCACTCAAAAAATAGTTAAGCTCTGGAACACTTGCTGGAAGCTGTAGTAAAAGTGTTAGCCTATCATGTATTTTAAAAAGTTGGGGCAAGTTCCTAGAGGAAAAGTCCATTGTCTCCTGTTGAGGACATGGGGGAAGCCCTCTTGCCCAGGATTGGTAACATGGAATGTTGCTACTATTTGGGTTTCTGCCAGGTACTTGTGACCTGGATTGGTCATTGTTGGAAGTAGGATACTGGGCAAGATGGACCATTGGTCTGACCAAGTATGGCTATTGTTGTGTTCTCCCCCTCCCCGCCAGAAATTGCAGAGATTTTCTTTTAATCCCGACAGTAAAACAGTTTAACATGGATATATGTCCTCCTCCAACAATTTTCCTCCACTTACAAACCCTTTAATGGAATGCGCCCGACACAGAAATCATTTTGACACCGGACCCGGTTTCATACAAGGTTGAGCTTCTTTCCTGTAAACGCGGCTCAACCTGCCGCTTCTGCCCTTCTGCTCACCCTGGCGCGACAGCAGGACACGTGAGTGCTGCAGAGGAGAGGACAAGCGCGTGACGCTGCGGCCAGCAGAGGTGGGTCACGTGACTCTGCCTCTCCGGCGGCTACCCGCGTGCTCTCCTGCCATTCTCGTGAGACGGCGACTCGTGCAGGTGCAGCACCATAAAGATGAACGCACCCTGGGCTCGCTTCTACACCAATAGCTGCTGCCTGTGCTGCCATGTCCGCACAGGTACCATCATCCTCGCGCTCTGGTATCTGGTAAGGCGCGCTCCTTTTTACTTCCGATTTCCAGGTGCAGCGGCAGGAGGAGGGAAAAATCCGGAGCTGGTAGTAGTGTAGCTAGTCTATTAGCTCCTTGCGCCTCCACGGGGAGTGGGGAAAATAGCTGACATCAGTTGCACCTTGTGTAAATAAAATAATGCGGCATTAAAGAAGGGCAGGAAATTTACGCTTTGGTGATGCATCTTTTATTTACTTTTGATTATATTTCAGTCCTTAACGGTTAACCTGAAATGCCTATTTCCCGAATTGATGTAAATAAAATAGTTTAATTTTGATTTTTATAGAGTATTCAATGATGCTTCATTGGGGATGTGTTAAATGCTGCTCTGTAGCCCTTATTTCAAAAATAGTCTGTACTCCAAAACCTGAACTCGGTTCAATATCCATATGAGGAGATTGTTCTCTGTTGTTTTATTATTAGAAACGTAATTCTTTATAATAATCTGATTAGCAGGAGACCAGCAAAATAAAGCCAGGTAATCAATGAATGTTTATGCAACTTACAAACAGTTTTGCAAAATCATATTTCTTCGATTTTGGCTTTTGCTTACATAGTTCTAATTGAGAATGAACGTTATAGTCAAAAATAAATTAAAGGAGAATTGTATATCTTTAGTTAGGAAACTTAATTCTTCCTTTAGGCTTCCTTTAGTAACAAATACTTAAAAAAATAAAAATAAAGGTATTTTAGTTCTTCCAGTACTTTGGTTAAGTACATTAATTTAATGGGACTAGTAATGAGTTGATTCATCAGTCTGATTGCTTGCTTTTAACTAGATTAGTTCAACTCTGTTTTTACTTTTTAATGCAACACATACACGAATGTCTAGCGCAGCCTTTTCCCAAATATTTTTATTCACTGTTGAAATAGAAATATTTGGCTATTCTATTGCTTGAGCATAGGGATGTGCTGTCATAGGAATAATTGACATTTGACAGGGCCATATGAGCCATGAGAAATTTTGCTGTCTGAGAATAGGTATTATACTCAACTAAGCACTTATCTCCTTCTTATCCATGATGTGCTTTTTGAAGGATTTATTAAGAATGTGACACACTGATTGTGGAGTAGTTTCAGATGCTCTGTGGTTTGATTCAGTTATAATTTTTAGAACGCAAGACTAGCCATACTGGGGCAGAGAATGATCTATCTAGCACAGTATCCTCTTTCCAACAGTGGCCAATCCAGGTCACAAGTACCTGACAGAAACGCAAATAGTAGCAGCATTCCATGCTAAATCCCAGGGCTAGCAGTGGCATCCCCCATTTCTATCTCAATAGCAGACCATGGACTTGGCCTCCAGGAACTTGTCTAAACCTTTTTTTAAACCCAGATACATTAACCGCTGTTTCCACATCCGCTTCTAACGAGTTCCAAAGTTTAACTATTTGATGAATGAAAAAATATTTCCTCCAATTTGTTTTAAAAGTATTACCATGTAGCTTCATTGAGTGTCCCCTAGTCTTTGTACTTTTGGAAAGAATAAACAATCGATTCACATTTACCTGTTTTACACTACTCAGGATTTTGTAGACCTCTATCATATCCCCCTCAGCCATCTCTTTTCCAAACTGAAGAACTCTAACCTCTTAAGCCTTTCCGTCCCCTTAATCATTTTGGTTGCCCTTCTTTGAACCTTTTCTAATTCCTCTATATTTTTTTTGAGATATGACGACCAGAATTGCACATAATACCCAAGGTGAGTTTACACCATGGAGCATTACAGAGGCATTATAGTATTTTTTTGCTAATAATTTATCGCTTTCCTAATAATTCATAGAATTCTGTTTGCTTTTTTGTCTATCACCACACACTGAATAGTAACATAGTAACATAGTAGATGACGGCAGAAAAAGACCTGCACGGTCCATCCAGTCTGCCCAACAAGATAAATTCATATGTGCTACTTTTTATTTGTACCTGTCCTCTTCAGGGCACAGACCGTATAAGTCTGGCCAGCCCTATCCCCACCTCCCAACCACCAACCCTGCCTCCCACCACCAGCTCTGGCACATACTGTATAAGTCTGCCCAGCACTATCCCCGTCTCCCAACCACCAGTCCCGCCTCCCACCACCGGTTCTGGCACAGACTGTATAAGTCTGCCCAGCACTATCCCCGTCTCCCAACCACCAGTCCCGCCTCCCACCACCGGTTCTGGCACAGACCGTATAAGTCTGGCCAGCACTATCCCCGCCTCCCAACCACCAGCCCCGCCTCCCACCACCAGCTCTGGCACAGACCGTATAAGTCTGCCGAGCACTATCCCCGCCTCCCAACCACCAGTCCCGCCTCCCACCACCGGTTCTGGCACAGACCGTATAAGTCTGGCCAGCACTATCCCCGCCTCCCAACCACCAGCCCCGCCTCCCACCACCAGCTCTGGCACAGACCGTATAAGTCTGCCCAACACTATTAGCACGTGGTTGCTGGAGGAGGGAGAGTCTCTATAGCAGTAGCAGGGAGATGACCAGGGCTGCAGCAATAAAAACAAGTTCCCTCCTCAGTCCCACATTTATAACAATGAGCAGATCTTCCTTCCCAAACTTTACTAACCCATCTAAGATACATATTTATTTATTTTTTATTTGTTGCATTTGTATCCCACCTTATCCCACCTCTTTGCAGGCTCAAAGTGGCTTACAATACATCATGAGTAGTGGAAGAATGTTAGTAGATAAATATTTGGTATTACAGGATCTTGGTCAGCATGATGTTAATAAAACAAACAAACTAAACGAAGTCATAGTATACAAGCAGATATTAAGAAACAGTTCTGAATATGGATGTGCGCGTTGTGCATGTTTACATTTGTTGATCTTTGTGGTACGCTTTATTAAAGAAGATTTCAGCATATTGTCTACGATAATACCTAGATCTTTTTCTTGGGTGCTGATTCTATCAGGTAATTATGATGTGGATTATTTTTCCTAATGCACATCACTTTGCATTTGTCCACTTTAAGGGCTCCTTTTACTAAGGTGCACTAATGGATTTGGAAGGCCTTCCAGTCTTGGGACAACATTTTGAGCACTAATGGATTTATCATGCGCTAACGATTAGCGTGTGCCAAATGCTAAGAAACCTATTTTATTCCTATGGACTTCTTAGCATTTATCGCATGCTAATCGTTAATGTGTGTTAAATCTATTAACGATCCTTAGTAAAAGGACCCTTAAATTTCATCTGCTTTTTTGCAGTTTTTCACAGTCTGCATGTGTTTTAACAACTTTGAATAGCTTTGTATCATCTGCAAATTTGATCACCTCACTCTTTCCCACTTTTAGATCATTTATAAATATGTTAAATAGCAGCGGGGCATGCCACTATTCACACACACTCTTCCACTGACAGAAATGGCAATTTAACCCTACCCTCTGTTTTCTATCCATTAATCTGTTCCTCATCCACAATGGAACATTGTATCCTAACCATGACTTTTTAATTTTCTCAGGATTCTGTCATGAGGGACTTTATCAAAAGCTTTTTGAAAATCTAGATACACTACAACAACCGGCTCAACTTTATTCACATATTTATCCACACTTTCAAAGAAAAGAAGTAAATTGGTAAGGCAAGACATTCCTTGGCTGAATCCATGGTGACTCTGTCCCATTAAACCATGTTTGTCTATTCAGTATTTTTATTCTTTATAATAGTTTCCACTATTTTGCGTGGCACTAACGTCGGGCTTAGTGGTCTGTAATTTCCCAGATCACCCCTGGAACCCTTTTTAAAAAACTGTACTAGATTGGCCATCTTCCAACCTTCAGGTACTGCAGATGATTTTATTGACAGGTTACAGATCACTAACAGCAGATCAGCAATTTCATGTTTGAGTTTTTTCAGTACTCTAAGGTGTATACCATCTGTTCAGGTGATTTACTACTTTTTTAATTTGTCGATTTGGCCCAGTACATCTTTCAGGTGTACTGAGATTTCTTTCATTTCCTCTGCATTCTCATTCTTGAAAGCAGGTAGATCTCTTACATATTCTTCACTAAAGACCGAAGCAAAGAATTAATTCAGTCTCTTTACAATGGTCTTGTCTTCCCTGAGTGCCCCTTTTCTCCTTGATTATCCAACTGTTCCACAGATTCCCTCACAGGCTTTCTGCTGCTGATAAAACTGAAAGAGTTATTACTATGACTTTTCAGCTCTGTAGCAAGCATTTCTTCGTATTCTCTTTTAGCCTTCATTGTCAATACTTTGCATCTAACTTTCCAGTGCTTATATTATTTCTTGTTTTCTTCATTTGA
This sequence comes from Microcaecilia unicolor, assembly GCF_901765095.1. NCBI lineage: Eukaryota > Metazoa > Chordata > Amphibia > Gymnophiona > Siphonopidae > Microcaecilia > Microcaecilia unicolor. The sequence goes on from NC_044031.1 coordinate 546,162,840, forward strand.
ATCTTTTTTCCATTTTTTTGAAGGATATTGTTTTGTTTTTTGGCTTTAATAGCCTCTTTTACTACTCCTTTTAACCATGCTGGCTGTCATTTGTACTTCTTTCCACCTTTATTAATATGTGGAATACATCTGTTCTGGGCTTCCAATATGTTATTCCATATCATCAAGCTGATCAGTCCATAGACTGGTGGGTTGTGTCCATCTACCAGCAGGTGGAGATAGAGAGCAAACTTTTGCCTCCCTATATGTGGTCATGTGCTGCCGGAAACTCCTCAGTATGTTCTCTATCTCAGCAGGTGGTGGTCACACACAGCAGCAGCTCTGGCTAGGCCTCCAAGCCTAATTCTTAGGTTTTGTTGAGTGCCTGGGGTTGAGGGCTCTTTTGAGCAAGTGCAAACCTGGTGGTGCCAGGTCCCTCCTTTTCTCCCCCCTCCCGCTGGCTCCGTTAAAAAAAAAAAAAAAAATTTTGAACGTCCTTAAAGGCGTTTATTTCGACGTTTATTTAAACGTTTATTGCAGCTACTCACTGGGACACCAGGTCGTTACAGCTCGGAGCGGACAGCAGGTAATTTTTACCTTTTTATAGCGGGCAGGGGGTTCCCCGATTTATCTCCACGTGGCATATGGCGTCGGAGGGCGAGGGCGTAAAGAGTCGCTCCCCGGATCGCTTGGGCGCTTCTAGAGGGGATGCGGGGGTCTTAAAGCCTGATTCGCCCTTGTTGGGTGACAGTTTCGTGGCCGATGAATGTCCCGGTCCTTCCTCCGGCGTGGCGATTTTTCCCGCCATAAACGCCCATCCCCCGCTCCTCGCCTCCGCCATCTTGGCCGGCCACGCGGCTCGGACGGCTTCTTCTTGGGCCGCCCTTGAGGTTGGAGACATTAATGCCATGAACGCCCTTAATTTGGGCGACGGCACAAAAGCGGCTAAAGTTAAGCGCCGTTCTTCCCGCGCGGCTCCTTCGCGGAGTGTTGCGCCGGACGCCATTTTGGATGCGCAGCATGTCTCTCCCCCGCTCTTGCGAGCGCCGGTTGAGGGTGCGTCTAGGGCTGTTGCCCAGGCTGCGGAAGTACACAGTCTGGGGGGTTTCTCCCCCGAGTTTATTTGCTGCTGCATCAGGCCTTCCTTATGCAAAACGCTGCCCCTGCTCCCTCGTCTGGTAAAGAGGTTGAGGTTCCCAGAGGTAAACGCCCTCGGGTTGATTCCCAGGCCTTGGAGGACTTTGTCTCCTCCGATGTAGATGAGGGCAGCGTATCTGAGGTCTCCCAACGGTCCTTTGCGGATTCCTTGGAGGAGACGGATCCCCGCTCGGATGGAGCGGATGACCCCTCTGCAGCGCGGCTTTTTAGCTCAGAGGATTTGTCCAACCTGTTGGTACAGGCCATGGACACTTTGAAGATTTCCTCTCCGGAGGACGTCTTTCCCTCAGCCCCTGTTGGCTCTGCCATTATGCTGGGGACGAAGCGCCCGCCTAGAACCTTCCACGTGCATGATGCCATGCACACCTTAATTGCGGCTCAATGGGATGGCCCGGAAGCGAGCCTTAAAGTGGCTAGGGCTATGTCCCGCCTCTATCCTTTGACTGAAAGGGAACGTGAGGCCTATCTGTGGCCTACCGTGGATTCTTTAATCACTGCGGTGACTAAGAAAACGGCGTTGCCGGTGGAAGGTGGCACGGCCCTAAAGGACGCCCAAGACAGAAGATTAGAGGCGGCCTTAAGGTCGTCCTTTGAGGCAGCTGCTTTAAGTTTGCAGGCCTCAATTTGCGGCTCCTATGTGGCCAGGGCGTGCCTGACTATGGTGCAGCGGGCTTTCCCCTCGGATCTTTCCTTGAGGGCTGATTGGCCGGCCCTGGAATCGGGCTTAGCCTATTTGGCAGACTTGCTGTATGATGTCTTGAGGGCCTCAGCGAAAGGCATGGCTCAGACAATCTCTGCGCGGCGGTGGCTTTGGCTGAAACATTGGTCTGCTGACCACGCCTCTAAATCCCGCCTGGCTAGATTGCCTTTTAAAGGCAAGCTGCTCTTTGGGGTCGAGCTGGACAAAATCGTGACCGATCTCGGCACGTCTAAGGGCAAGAAGTTACCAGAGGTCAGGGTTCGGGCTAGTACTCGCCCTGGTACCTCCAGAGGACGGTTTCAGGAAGCCCGTCGGTACCGCCCGGGCAGGTCGGGCTCCTCTGCCCCCTCTTCCTTCAAGAGGAACTTCTCCCCCAAGCAGCATTCCTTTCGCAGAGACCGCCGTCCCGGAGGTGCTCCCTCCGGTCCTCCCCCAGGGTCTCGTACCCATTGACGGGGCTTTGGTCCACGCCCCAGTGCAGATTGGAGGACGGCTGTCCTCGTTTATGGGCGAGTGGACCACAATAACTTCAGACGCTTGGGTGCTGGAAGTCATCAGAGACGGCTACAAGCTAGAGTTCTGCCGACCCTTAAAAGACGGGTTTGTACTCTCTCCCTGCAAGTCTCCGGTCAAAGCTGTGGTAGTGCAGCAGACCTTGAACAATCTGATCCGCCTGGGGGCGGTCGTTCCGGTGCCAGAAAATCATCTTGGCAAGGGATGTTACTCCTTTTTCTTTGTGATACCAAAGAAAGGAGGTTCTGTACGGCCTATCCTCGACCTCAAAGGGGTCAGTTGGGCCTTGAAAGTTCGGCACTTTCGCATGGAGACCCTCCGCTCTGTTATAGCGGTAGTGAAGGCAGGAGAGTTCCTGGCATCCTTGGACATCAAGGAAGCGTACTTGCATATTCCCATCTGGCCTCCTCATCAACGCTTTCTGCGTTTTGCAGTACTGGGCCGACACTTCCAGTTCAGAGCCCTCCCGTTCGGGTTGGCTACTGCTCCGCGGACCTTCTCCAAAGTAATGGTGGTAATCGCGGCCTTCCTGAGGAAGGAAGGAGTTCAAGTCCATCCTTATCTGGACGACTGGTTGATCCAAGCCCCCTCTTATGCAGAGTGCGGCAAAGCTGTGAACCGGGTGGTTGCTCTTTTGAGCTCCCTGGGGTGGATCATCAACTGGGAGTAAAGCCAGCTGCGCCCGACTCAGTCCCTGGAGTATCTGGGAGTTCGATTCGACACCCAAGTGGGCAGAGTGTTCCTGCCAGACAATCGGATTGTCAAGTTTCAGGCTCAGGTGGACTAGTTCCTAGTAGCCTCTCCTATTCGGGCTTGGGACTACGTGCAGCTGTTGGGCTCTATGACGGCCACGATGGAAGTAGTGCCCTGGGCCAGGGCTCATATGAGACCACTACAACAATCTCTGCTGCTGCGCTGGACTCCGATGTCGGAGGATTATGCTGTGCGCCTTCCCTTGGACCCAGCAGTGCGCAAGGCGCTGAGCTGGTGGACGCAGACAGACAAGTTGTCTGCAGGAATGCCTCTGGTGACCCCGGAGTGGATTGTCGTCACGACAGACGCTTCTTTGATGGGCTGGGGAGCCCACTGCTTGAGAAGGACAGCGCAGGGGCTCTGGTCTCCTGCAGAGGCAAGTGGTCTATCAACCTCCTGGAACTCAGAGCCATTCGGTTGGTGTTGTTGGAGTTCATCCCGGTACTGGTGTTGAAGCCTGTACGGGTCCTGTCGGACAATGCCACGGCTGTGGCCTATGTCAACCGCCAGGGAGGTACCAAGAGCGCCCCTCTAGCCAAGGAGGCCATGAATCTATGCCGGTGGGCGGAAGCGAACCTGGAACAGCTGTCAGCGGCCCACATTGCCGGAGTCATGAATGTCAAGGCGGGCTTTCTCAGTCGCCATACCTTGGAGCCCGGAGAGTGGCAGCTATCTGCTCAGGTGTTCTTGGGCATCACGAAGCGCTGGGGCCAGCCGAGCCTAGATCTGATGGCGTCATCGGCCAATTGCCAAGTGCCGCGCTTTTTCAGCAGAGGACGGGACCCTCGATCCCTGGGAGTAGATGCTCTTCTCCAACAGTGGCCGACACAAGAGCTTCTCTATGTGTTCCCGCCCTGGCCCATGTTGGGCAGGGTGCTAGACCGGGTGGCAAAGCATCCCGGCAGGGTAATCCTGGTGGGTCCGGATTGGCCCAGACGTCCCTGGTATGCAGACTTGATCAGGCTCTCAGTCGGCGATCCTCTGCGGCTGCCAGTGGAGCAGGGCCTGTTACATCAGGGTCCCGTGGTGATGGAGGATCCCTCCCCCTTTGGTCTTACGGCCTGGCTTTTGAGCGGCAGCGTCTGAGAAAGAAGGGCTTCTCAGACAAGGTCATCGCCACTATGCTGAGAGCGAGGAAGCGCTCTACTTCTACTGCTTACGCCAGGGTTTGGCGTATCTTTGCAGCGTGGTGTGAAGCAGGCTCACTTTCTCCCTTCACTGCTCCAATTTCTTCAGTGTTGGCGTTCCTGCAAGAAGGTCTGGACAAAGGCCTGTCGCTCAGTTCCCTGAAAGTTCAGGTAGCGGCTCTGGCTTGCTTCAGGGGCCGCCTGAAGGGTGCTTCCCTGGCTTCGCAGCCAGATGTGGTGCGCTTTCTCAAGGGAGTTAATCACCTGCGCCCTCCTCTGCACTCAGTGGTGCCTGCGTGGAATCTCAACCGGGTGCTAAGAGCATTGCAGAAGCCGCCTTTTGAACCCTTGTCGAGGGCATCTCTGAAAGACCTGACGTTGAAAGCAGTCTTTTTGGTGGCTATCACTTCAGCCAGAAGAGTTTCCGAGCTCCAGGCACTCTCATGTCGAGAGTTTTTTCTGCAGTTCACTGAGGCAGGAGTGACTATTCGCACAGTGCCTTCCTTCCTGCCCAAGTTTGTTTTTCGCTTCCATGTGATTCAGCAGCTCTGTCTCCCTTCCTTTCGTAGGGAGGTCTACCCAGAGGAATACTCTGCTCTCAATTTCTGGATGTGAGATGAGTCATCATCAGATACTTGGAAGTGACCAATGATTTCCGGAAATCGGATCATCTGTTTGTCCTGTTTACAGGTCCTCGTAAGGGTCTGCAGGCTTCTAAGCCTACAGTGGCAAGATGGGCAAGGAAGCCATTGCAGCGGTTTAGCTGGCCGCGGGGAAGGCCCATACCTTTGCCAGGCATTACCGCTTGACTGTGGCTGCTCGGGCGGAGGCCCGGTTTGGAGCTTCAGTGTTGCGGTCAGGGATTTCTATGTCCCGCCCTGGGTGAGTACTGCTTCGGTACATCCCACCAGTCTATGGATTGATCAGCTTGATGATATGGAAGGTAAAATTATGTATCATACCTGATAATTTTCTTTCCATTAATCATAGCTGATCAATCCATAGCCCCTCCCAGATATCTGTACTGTTTATATTCTGGTTGAATTTTAGGTTCAAGTTTAGCCTTTAGTTACTTCAGGAGGACTTCGTGTTCAAGTTCTTCTTTCACTTGGATTCTTCAAGAGTTGAGACGAGTTTGTGTTACAGTGAGCTGCTGCATTCCTCTCCCCTCCGTTTTACGGGGCTGGATTGAGATTTAAATTCTGCCGGCACTCCCTCCCGCTTCGTGCGGCTGTAGGGCAGCTTTGTACCCCTCCCGCTTCGGCGGTGTTAGGGTCAGTCAGCTCCTCCCGCGGTTGCGGTTGCAGGATAAGCCAGATCCCCCCGCATCGGCGGGTGTGGTGTCCCTCCCCCGCTCCGCGGGGATGAGCTGGACGGATTCCCCTCCCCCACTTGTGTGGGGATGAGCTGGGTTAATTCCCCTCCCCCGTTTCGGCGGTGGTGAGCTGGGCAGAGTGTCCCTTCGTGGGTGTAATTCTCTAAGTGCTGAGTCCTGCGGGTGGAGCTTTGATATCGACATACTGAGGAGTTTCCGGCAGCACATGACCACATATAGGGAGGCAAAAGTTTGCTCTCTATCTCCACCTGCTGGTAGATGGACACAACCCACCAGTCTATGGATTGATCAGCTATGATTAATGGAAAGAAAATTATCAGGTATGATACATAATTTTACCTTTTTAAACAGTGTCTATTCCTGATTTAAAACGTTTGCCTTTTTTAAAACATTTTCCTCATTTTATCATAGGTACACATGACTAATGCAAATGTGTGTTTTTTTCTGTTTGGAAAGTTTTTAAATGCGACTTGCGACTTTTGTTTTGTACCCCGCGCTTTCCTACTCATGGCAGGCTCAATGCGGCTTAGGTACTTATTTGTACCTGGGGCAATGGAGGGTTAAGTGACTTGCCCAGAGTCACAAGTAGCTGCCTGTGCCTGAAGTGGGAATCAAACTCAGTTCCTCAGTTCCCCAGGACCAGAGTCCACCGCCCTAACCACTAGGCCACTCCTCATAATTTTCTTGTATGTATTGTGCTAAGAATTAATTTGAATGTGAAAACTTTCTTACTATAGTGTTCTCAGGCTCTGCTGACTGGAGTTATGGGTCTGCAAGGGATTTCTATCCCCAAACTATAACTTAAATGAGTGTGTGCCAAACTCAAGTACTTTGAACCTTTGTCTGAGAAATATTTGCCTTTAAGCAAAAGCAGATCCAACGAAGCCAATGACAAGATACTGGTATTTTCATGCAGAGGAATTGTGGAATCCTATTTTTAGCCTCTCCCTCCACCCCGATAATTACATCACTTGCAGCTGCCACAAGACCCCAATATTTCTTGGAGAGAGGACCTTGCTAAAGAAGTTGTCCTTATTTTCTTGTGTAGAACAGGATTGATGTTAGTAGGCTGTTATCTCTCCCTGTGTAATGATGGCTCAGGGCAACTGCCCTGCTTGCACTAACCATATGTCAGGGAGGGTACCCGGAGCTGCAGGCCATGACTTTGCAAGGCCCGATGTTCCAGGACAGAATAATCCTGCTTTTGAGGTAGCTCACAAGCAACATTATTCTTTTGGCCCAGGATTCAGCAACCTGTGATACTGGGATCCTGCAGGTTGCTGAATCCCACGGGGCATCAAGATACGATAAAGGGTGAACTTTTACTACGTCTTGATGAATTCGTCCATTGATAGGTCTATAAGAACTTTCCTTTAAATGTCTGTGCCATGAAAAATGAACTGTCTTGTAAATAATATAGTCAGAACTTAATTTATAGACAATGAAGGAAGTAGAGATGAGGGAGGGGAGGAAGGGGCAGGAGCAAGAGCAACAGGAAAAGAGGGGCTGAATTAGGGAGTACAGTGACTGTCTCAGCTTTGCTTCTGACTCACTCCCTCTTCCTCCTCTTTCTTACAAGCTACTGGGAAAGGGGGGGGGGGGGGTATCAGCAGAACATCCCTGCTGCTCTGGCATCTGAAAAGAACTTATGTCTCATGTCATTCACCAGAAATTAAGTCCTGATTATAGTATAATAGAAAATAACTGATTTGATAAGCTCATTGATTTAATTGTGCATTAACTTAATTATTTAACTTGTTAATATCAAGTACTGTAGCACAGCCTCTCATAGGCACCTGTGTGTAGGGAAAGCGATGCTGAAACAGAATGTTATCAGTCCTTTCCAGAAAAGGCCTGTCATCTTTGTTCTCCTGGTATGTATGAGTGCACACAATCCATTCTAACATTATCTGATGGGTGGATTATGCTGAAGACACAGCCCATCAGCTAAAGAATGTGCTGTGGAAACTCATTTGATGAAATTCTGAAAAGATCATTACAGTGTTACAATTAGCAATATTTTGGAAATGTGAGTGCAGATAATTGGAGTACTCAGTTGTTGCAGTGCACAGCACAGAGATAGTAAAATAACCCACTGCTTAACTCCTTTTTTCCAAGGAGAAATACAAGTACTGTATTTAGGGGTTGAAAAAAGTAGATTCTGAAAAGTAAAATGCATTGTATAAGTGGCCAGTAAAGCTGGTCTTATTTTAGAGTTGCATAAGGTATCTTGTCAACAGGGCGAGAGAGATTGGCAGACAGGGGCCACAGAAACCTCTCTGCCTTCCAAAGTTCTCCCCTGAATCAAATACTTGTATCTATTGCTCTCATACCACAGATAAGGTAATTTAATTCTATTCAAGAAAATCAATAGATCAGCAAACATGCAAAAGAAAAAGGGTCTTTGGTAAGTCCGTTGACATGTAGGGTAAATGGTGGAGTAAATTTTCCTAGTTTTTATGACTACCACATGTCTTTTCTCCTGAAACAAAATTCAGTATTTTTGCTTAAAGAAGAACTACTTAATTACTCTTCTAGGTTCTATATAGAAACTCATAAACATAAAGATGTGCCTTTTACATTACCTCTCATGGTCTCAATATGCTAATTTAAATAAGAATGGTATGTTTATAACTCTTAATACTGTATTCAATGAACTTGATACTGTTGTTAAAAAGCCACTAAGACATTCTATATTTACCCCAATATGGAACAATTCTACTTTTAAAATTAACAAAGCTTGTATAAACTGGCCTTTATGGGAAAAAGCCAGCATATGGTCATTAAATGATATTATAAAAGACAAAACCTGGGTTCCCTTCCCTCAGCTATGTTTGAAATTTGGTATTCCTAATACCCACCACTATAAATGGATACAACTTAAGCAGTGCATAACTGCTGCTACTGACATTACTAAACTTTCTACTGATCCTCCTAGTTGCTGGCAAATTTGTAGAACGTCAATGTTATCTAAAGGAGCTGCCTTCAAATTGTACAAAATATTTCAACAAGCAAAATTCAAAGCACCTATTAATATTATGGAATCCTGGGAACATGATTTAAATCTTCAACTTGATGAACAACTATGGAATAAATTTTGGTTTAGAACTACACATACTACTAGATCTGCATCTATATCGCATCCATGTTTTACCTGACACATAGAGCTCTCTGGACTCCAAGTAAACTTGCTAAACAGATGATCCCACAACGAAGGTGCCGGAGTCAACCAGCTCTGAAGAAGCCTCTTCGGCTGGCGGGGATTGGGGACCCCTGCCAGCAAACAAGGTACCTGATGGGGCGGGGGGGGGGGGGGGCAAATGTAGAGGGGGACAGGGCGTAATCTGTGTGGGCCCATGTCCCCGTGGCCCCACGTAGCTATGCCCCTGCCCCATGGGCTCTTAACATGGAAATTAGCACACACTGCCACAGTAACAGTTAGTGCACTTTAATATTTAGGCCTCTTAATAACTTCCTTGTCAAAACACCTGACTCCCACTAATTGCTATTTCAGTGTATTTCTATGGCACCTTTATCAAAAGCACCAAACAGTGTTGAGCAAGGAATATGTACATTAAGTAAAGGGGAAGTGTATTTTCTGAGTCTAGTTGATTTATTCCTATGGGTAAATTTCAGTAGACTAGATTCCACAGCTGGAGATAACCGTTACGTAGATTAGCATCCCTGCTCTTTATAAGTTCCATGAGATTTTAATATTCAGAGAGTGGCCTGATCAGCATAGTACCCCTGTATTCACTCAGTGTGTCTTGCTGAGTCATTAATACTAATCCCTGCAATATCTGGTTTCCGTAGGATGTCTTACAACTAAGAATTAGCCAGCCCAATCCTGCTTGGCTTGTATGGTGTTATAGCATTAGAGACAAATATGGTTTGGCTATAGACATTGGGGCCGATATTCAGCCGGTTGACGCTGACCCCATATACACAACTCGGACCGTTTCCAGTGACCAGCATTGAATATTCTTTTTTTTTTTTTTTTTTTTTTTACCATCTAAGCAAATATTCAGTGCTGGCCAGTTAAGTTAATAGTGGGCAAAAATAGGACTGCTGTTTATGTGGTCCGATTTATTTATTTATTTGTAACATTTGTATCCCACATTTTCCCACCCACTAGCAGGCTCAATGTGGCTTACATATTACCGTAAAGGTGATCGCCAAGTCCGGTGGGGGTAGACAAATACGATTTGAACTAAGGGTCAGCGCTGAATATTGCCAGTTATTGCACAGTATAGCCAATTAACCTTTTGGTGCTGACCACGAATATTCAGCAGAGATAATCAGTTATTTTGCACTCAGTATTCGTGGTTAGGTGCCAAAACACTATTTAACCAGTCAGTGGTTAAATAGATTTGAATATTGGGGGTGATGGTATCTCAGAGCACTAAATCAAGAGCAGATGTTGTAATTGTGTCTGTATGAATTGCAATGAGTCCAAAAGACTAAAAAAAACTAGAGACGTCTAAATCAGAAATATGTTTGTACAGTGGGGGAAATAAGTATTTGATCCCTTGCTGATTTTGTAAGTTTGCCCACTGACAAAGACATGAGCAGCCCATAATTGAAGGGTAGGTTATTGGTAACAGTGAGAGATAGCACATCACAAATTAAATCCGGAAAATCACATTGTGGAAAGTATATGAATTTATTTGCATTCTGCAGAGGGAAATAAGTATTTGATCCCTCTGGCAAACAAGACCTAATACTTGGTGGCAAAACCCTTGTTGGCAAGCACAGCGGTCAGACGTCTTCTGTAGTTGATGATGAGGTTTGCACACATGTCAGGAGGAATTTTGGTCCACTCCTCTTTGCAGATCATCTCTAAATCATTAAGAGTTCTGGGCTGTCGCTTGGCAACTCGCAGCTTCAGCTCCCTCCATAAGTTTTCAATGGGATTAAGGTCTGGTGACTGGCTAGGCCACTCCATGACCCTAATGTGCTTCTTCCTGAGCCACTCCTTTGTTGCCTTGGCTGTATGTTTTGGGTCATTGTCGTGCTGGAAGACCCAGCCACGACCCATTTTTAAGGCCCTGGCGGAGGGAAGGAGGTTGTCACTCAGAATTGTACGGTACATGGCCCCATCCATTCTCCCATTGATGCGGTGAAGTAGTCCTGTGCCCTTAGCAGAGAAACACCCCCAAAACATAACATTTCCACCTCCATGCTTGACAGTGGGGACGGTGTTCTTTGGGTCATAGGCAGCATTTCTCTTCCTCCAAACACGGCGAGTTGAGTTCATGCCAAAGAGCTCAATTTTTGTCCCATCTGACCACAGCACCTTCTCCCAATCACTCTCGGCATCATCCAGGTGTTCACTGGCAAACTTCAGACGGGCCGTCACATGTGCCTTCCGGAGCAGGGGGACCTTGCGGGCACTGCAGGATTGCAATCCGTTATGTCGTAATGTGTTACCAATGGTTTTCGTGGTGACAGTGGTCCCAGCTGCCTTGAGATCATTGACAAGTTCCCCCCTTGTAGTTGTAGGCTGATTTCTAACCTTCCTCATGATCAAGGATACCCCACGAGGTGAGATTTTGCGTGGAGCCTCAGATCTTTGTCGATTGACAGTCATTTTGTACTTCTTCCATTTTCTTACTATGGCACCAACAGTTGTCTCCTTCTCGCCCAGCGTCTTACTGATGGTTTTGTAGCCCATTCCAGCCTTGTGCAGGTGTATGATCTTGTCCCTGACATCCTTAGACAGCTCCTTGCTCTTGGCCATTTTGTAGAGGTTAGAGTCTGACTGATTCACTGAGTCTGTGGACAGGTGTCTTTCATACAGGTGACCATTGCCGACAGCTGTCTGTCATGCAGGTAACGAGTTGATTTGGAGCATCTACCTGGTCTGTAGGGGCCAGATCTCTTACTGGTTGGTGGGGGATCAAATACTTATTTCCCTCTGCAGAATGCAAATAAATTCATATACTTTCCACAATGTGATTTTCCGGATTTAATTTGTGATGTGCTATCTCTCACTGTTACCAATAACCTACCCTTCAATTATGGGCTGCTCATGTCTTTGTCAGTGGGCAAACTTACAAAATCAGCAAGGGATCAAATACTTATTTCCCCCACTGTATATGTTTATTTGATCATTGCTATACTGCCTCTCATGATGGACACATCATCTCATTTCTGTCATTGACCAAAAACCTCCCAATAGAATTCAGTATTATCCAAATCTATTCATTGATTGATTCATTCTTCTTCATTGTTATATACTTTTTAAAATTATTGCTTATATATGTAGAAATTCCACACAATAGTATTAATCGCTTCCTCCCCTAAACAATACATTATGTTTTAAAATCAACAAACAATTCGTCATATGCGGGAAGAAAAGACGCACTTAACTCTCAAAGATGATTCCGACAGGGACCCATTTTACCATCCCCTTCAGGGGATGTCCGTTCGTGCTTCCCTCTTTTACATCCTTCTCTTCATACCTAATGTCCCGCCTTCTTTTCTTCCTGCATATGAAGAATTTAAAAAAGCATCACATATTGTTTTTTTGGGGAAGCAATTAATTAATACTATTGTGTGGAATTTCTACATATATAAGCAATAATTTTTAAAGGTATATAAAAATGAAGAAGAATGAATTAATGAATAAAAGATTTAGATAATACTGAATTCTGTTGGGAGGGTTTTGGCCAGTGATAGAAACGAAATGGCTGGATGCGTGTAAAACTAGAAATCAAGTAAGTTCCAGAACCAAGAAAAGTTCATCTTCAGCGAAAACTGAGGCCTTTTTCCTCCAGAGAGTAAAAGTATAGTAGATTGATTAATTTCAAGAGGCACTAGTGTGTTTTGTATATGGTGAAGTGTGAATTATTTTACTTTTTTGGGAATTTGGCTTTATTAGCCATACCATATACACCTACAAGAAGTTGGAGGTCAGTAAATGATTGTTGTTTGAAAATTCCAGCATTCGCTACAGCTCGAAGGGCTGTTACTAGAGAGAGTGCTTTCTTTTAGCTGGTTCCATACTTGTGTGAATCACCCTCTGACTTCTATTTGTAAGGAGGCTTCCTTAAAGTGGTTTAAAGTTTTGCTGAAAATGTTTTACTTTACACAGGCCTTTGGCCCAGCTGTTCTATGTTTGGGTACCACAGATTTACTTAATTATTGTGAGATAGGATGAGATATTGGGATAATTTGGGGTAAATATTTAGCTGGTGGCAGTTAGCATTTTGCTGACCGTTGCTGGCGTTATTCTGGATATTCAATGCCAGGCCGTGTCCAGGCTTCAGTGTTGATTATCTGGTTTATGCAGAGCTGGTTAACGCACAGCCAGTTAAGAATATATTCAGAACTTAAGCTGCTGTGGGTTACGGCATAAAGATAGAACTGTGTTTTATGCAGTCCCGTTTATTCGATTACCCTGGCTGGCCCTTAACTGACCGACTGCTGACTCCACTCCTGGAATGGCCCCAAAATAGCTGGTTCAGGGTTATCCACTAATTTTCAGCGGCACTTAACCAGTTATTGCCACTGAAAATTAGCAGTTAGTACCTAAGTGCCTCTGAAAATTAGTGGATAACCCTGAACTAGCGATTTAACTGGTCAGCAGCCATTTCTGTCCGGTTAAATCGTCTTGTATATCGATCAGGATGTATTTATAAGGGGAGGGGTCACGATACGGGGTAATGTGATATGAGGGTCTTGTGAGTTGTATGACTGGATCTATCCTGTCTAAAAATGGAGTTACTTTGTAAAATTTTATTGTATAGTGTTTTGAAAACTGCTATGACCTGTTTGTATTTAGTGGTATATCAAGTTCTAATAAACCTAAATCTAAACCATAGCTGTGTTTAAAAACAATTATGGCAAGTTCCTGGATGTAAAGTTTCCCTGAGGCAGTGGGATGAGCACTAGGAAACGCTGGCCACCAACAAATACCAGATAAGCAGCTTTTTTCCCTTTCTTTTGTCTTGGGCAGTAATTAAAGTGAAGTTGAGTGCTGTGAAAAAATTGGTTTTGTCTGATATAAGAGACAGTAATCTCAGGAGGTTTTTTTTCCCCTGTGAAGTGGTCAAGTAAGCTTTTTAAAATGTTACGCTTTCATGCATTCTGAGGCTTCTTCCTCCTATGTTACTACAAGAAAGGTAGAATGTGGCTTTTGATGGAGTGAGCTTTCAGTGTGTGATTTGTTGTACTCTGATACTTTTTTCCTCCATTCCTCTACAAATTGTAGTTGAGAAATTCATAAACCATTATTAAAGATGTAGATTTGGGACAGCCACCGCTTATCCTGGTGAGAGTATTAAGGAATTGGATTTATTCTTTGGGATCCGCTGGGTACTTATGATCTGATTTGGCCACTGTCAGAGACAGGATGCTGGGTGCTGTTGTTCTTTTGTTTTGGTTGCATCTTATGTTCTCATTGGAAATGACATAAACTGTCTTAGTGGAATAGTTCCTTTGAAAGCTATTTTTCACTATTCACAGACATCCAGAGCTAGTGGTCATATTATTCTTTCTGAATCACACCAGTCATGGTTCATTAGATTGGTTTAATTTATTAGAGCACTTATATTAGCTTAGCTTTAACCTCCTATCAGTTTCCCTAAATAATAAATGCTACTTATTATTCATCACATCTAGAACCCGAATAACCTTTGCAGTTCCACAAAGGATCTGTCCTTGAATGAGTTTGAATAATTCTGAAAATGTACATTGGTGTCCAGATTAGGACTAGAAAAAAGTTATGCGATATGGAGTTTTATTATGTAATTTAGAGGTCCTTCTACTAAACTATGGTAATATTTGCAATTACCGCATATTTAGAATCCTTTTACTAAGCTGCGGTAAAAGGGGGACTGCGCTAGCACGTGCTGAGGCCCCCTTTTACCTCAGCGGGTAAAAAGCTGTCCATTTTTGGGAAAAAGAAATGGGTGTGCGGAGGGCTCCCATGCTAACCCGGCAGTAATGGGACAACGTGCAGCGCTACCTGATTACTGCCAGTTAAATTCCAGTGCTACAAAAATAGGGCATATTTTTGTAGCACTGGAAATGGCTCTCGCCAAGGATGGGAACTACCACCGGGCTACTAGATCCGGATTGGCAAGCGGCAAGCCTGCTATGGGCTTACCACTGCTTAGTAAAAGGGTCCCTTACTGCGAAACTTAATATGCCAAAGCCTGTGCAGTAAAGGTAGGGGGCATGCCCTTTGTTTTCCTCGCAGAGCAGATAGCACAGGGGTGCCGCATTACATGGTAGTGCTGCTAGCAAGGGCTAATCAGCCCAGGCATGTAAGGCAGCCTTGGTGCTGTGACACTGACAGCTGGCTGGGGTGGCGCAGTTGGTTCATGGTCCACCCTCCGCACAACCCCTGAACCCTCTAGTACAAACCCCAGCCTCTGATCCACCCCTAATCGCACCTCACCCTGCCTCTATGAAAAGCCCAGCCCCCAACAGTAAATCCACCTAACCAAAAACCCCAACCCCGATTCTCCTCAGGGAGCAATCCTCTTCAGCTGTTGGCCAGATTGATGCAGATTACCACTAGCAGTAGTTTTATGGTACTGTTGGTAGTATCACTAGACCACTGCTAGGGATCATCAGTGCCATCGGCTTTTGAGGTGATGGTAAATTCGGCTGCCCTATTAGCGTTTGTGACAGACACCCACTGCTCCATCCTCCCAAGTCATGTCCAGATCCCAGTACTCCTATATTAGATAGCTAACGTGAGGATTATACTGCAGCTGCTGTCTTGTTAGCAAAGTTGACAATAGCCGGGGTCTTCGTTACTGTGCTGTAAATCCTGCATTAGCTGCTTAATGCAGCTTAGTAGAAGGTCTCCTTAATGAATAACAGTAGCATGATAATGACTTACATTCATTAAACCAGTTGTAAGGGTATGAGCCCTGCCATCATGTCACAAATTTTGACTGAGTATACCTGTGATACGTCATCGATTTTTGCAATGCCCAGTGCTTCACAATACAGAGTTGCTATAATTTTGCTGACATAAGACTTTTGAATGCCTAAACATATTGTCACTGTTGAGTAGTCTGGCTGATGCAAGTGTAAAGTGGCTTTTTGATTAGATTGGTCCTCTAGTCTCTCTGCGGAGCCAGAGTTCCAAGGAAAGTACCCAGGATGACATTAACAGATTACATACATAGTAACATAGTAGATGACGGCAGAAAAAGACCTGCATGGTCCATCCAGTCTGCCCAAGATAAACTCATGTGTATACCTTACCTTGATTTGTACCTGTCTTTCTCAGGGCACAGACCGTATAAGTCTGCCCAGCAGTTTTTCCCGCCTCCCAACCACCTGTCCCGCCTCCCATCACCGGCTCTGGCACAGACCATATAAGTCTGCCCTCCCCTATTCTCGCCTCCGAACCACCAACCCCTCTTCCCCCCACCTGCTCCGCCACCCAATTTTAGCTAAGCTTCTGAGGATCCATTCCTTCTGCACAGGATTCCTTTATGCATATCCCACGCATGTTTGAATTTTGTCACCGTTTTCATCTCCACCACCTCCCGCGGGAGGGCATTCCAAGCATCCACCACCCTCTCCGTGAAAAAATACTTCCTGACATCTTTCCTGAGTCTGCCCCCCTTCAATCTCATTTCATGTCCTCTCGTTCTACCACCTTCCCATCTCCGGAAAAGATTCGTTTGCAGATTAAAACCTTTCAAATATTTGAACGTCTGTATCATATCACCCCTGTTCCTCCTTTCCTCCAGGGTATACATGTTCAGGTCAGCAAGTCTCTCTTCATACGTCTTGGAACGCAAATCCCATACCATTCTTGTAGCTTTTCTTTGCACCGCTTCCATTTTTTTGACATCCTTCGCAAGGTACGGCCTCCAAAACTGAACACAATACTCCAGGTGGGGCCTCACCAACGTCTTATATAGGGGCATTAAAACATCCTTTCTTCTGCTGGTCACACCTCTCCCTATACAGCCTAGCAATCTTCTAGCTACGGCCACCGCCTTGTCGCACTGTTTCGTCACCTTCAGGTCCTCAGATACTATCACCCCAAGATCCCTCTCCCCGTCCGTGCCAATCAGACTCTCCCTGCCTAACACATACGTCTCCTTTGGATTTCTACTCCCTAAGTGCATCACTTTGCATTTCTTTGCATTGAATTTTAATTGCCAAATGTTAGATTGACCCCCTTAGTCTCTTTAGAGTCGGAGTTCCAAGAAAAGCAGTACGAATAAAAAGACTGTGTGGAGCCAAAATTCTAAGCAATGCATCTCAAATTATGTGGAACACATTTCTGTGATCTCATCAGCCAATCACCTTCTGAAATGTCATCCAAACACTATACGTTACTTCTACCGGAAATGGTATGAAGACAGGCATCTCTAGCTGGAAGGCAGCTTCATCTTCTTGCCCTTGCCTTCCTTAGCCTCTGTAAACTCATCAGACTTTCTTCTGATCTTCCAGCAACACACCAAGTACCCAAACCTTCCAGAGGGGAGCACTTCCTTCAAGAAGACCAACCCTGCTGCTTTAGATGTGCCCAAGTGACGCAGGTAACACATTCAGGTTGTATGGTCAGATTTTGCCTTTGCTAAAGGGTCTATCTAATAACAAACAAGAGACTCATCCATTGAACCCACTAGTATAAACACTCATACATAAACAGTGGATGGAAAATATCAGTTCCTTTTTTGCACTTTAGTGAAAGAGTTGATATATTCCATCCACTGTTTATGTATGATTGCTAAAGGATGACAGACTACACATTACCCTATAGGGTAAAACATGTGTCCAAGTGACAGTGGTAATATGTGCAGGTTGCGAGGTCAAACTTTGTCTTTGGGGTGACAAACTAGGCAGTAGCCTATAGGATAAAGCTTACTAACTGATTTTGAGTTTTATTTCAAATAACTTTATTCCTAAACATTTCTTATGTCATTTTCCCATACTTGTAAATAATGTATTCATGTAAGTAGCTGTGTAAATAAACTTTATTATTTCTATAAATTCCTTTTTTTATGGTAATGTATACAGACACTGAGGGTGAACTTCGACAGCTGTTTGGACATGGTCCTTGGAGTTATAATATTCAGAGCGTGTGCCATTACCTTTTCCTTATCCATGTTTACCTCCCACACCTGTGGTGAATTCTGACCTATTCTCACATTTACTTACACCTGCTGTCTCCTCCAGGCACATCTAGATGACTGGGTTTTCAGGATCATCACACTGAATATGCATGAGAAAGCTTTGCATACCATGAATCTCCAATATATGCAAATTTATCATGTATATTCATTATAGTAATCTTGAAAACTCGGCAGGCTAGATATGCTTCCAGGAGAGGGTTGAGAAGCACTACATTAACATTAAAATATGTACTTTCACTGGGTGGTATTCTACTGTCCAGGGATTTTACATGAATTGAAACTGACCTGTTAAGTGTTGTTTTTTGGGTTTTTTTTTTAAGAATGACTTTTAACATAGCGGTTTCAAGTACAATAGTAGTGTTGTTTGTAAACATAGCAACAGTCCACAAACAGTTGCCATTGTAGTGTGAATTGACTATGCAATATGAGTGTTGTTTCTAAAAATATGGAATACATGTTCATATTTTACCTCCATATTTGATCCCTCTCAGCACTACTACTATTTAACATTTCTAAAGCGCTACCAGGGTTGTGCAGCGCTGTACAATTAACAAAGAAGGACAGTCCCTGCTCAAAGGAGCTTACAATCTAATGAAGCCTTGTCTCTTCTTTTCTAAGTTGCATGCTTGCTTAATTTTATCCAACAACCTCTTGTTTACATACGTTAGCTACAAACCTCTTTTTCTGCTGGTCCCCCATCTTAGCTACTTGTATTGGTTTTTATTCAGTCCCAATGTGACTCCTCTACTATCTCTGTGCTTTTTATCTTGTCATGCCTAGCTTGCAGTCTTGTCCTTCAGTGCCTCTGTGACACACTGCTTCAATCCTGATGAGCTGTGGCATCCTTGTTCTTTTTTGATCTACCAGGTGTTTGCTGTGAACCTTTCTTCTTCTCTTCTGTCTCCTCTTACTCAATTACCACATCCCTTTCATCTCCTTTATCCCTTTGCATCCATCCCAGACCAGCCCAGACCAATAGGTTTGTTGTGCACACCCACCAGTGGATGGAGGCATAAAAAGAAAGTAGTTCTGTGTGATGTACCTGGGGCGACAATGGAGAGTTAAGTGACTTGCACTAATCATTAGGCTGCTCCACATAGTTTAGTCATTTTGAGTGGCTATACAATCATTTTGTAACAATATTTGCATCTTAAAGATATGTCTATTAAATCCAGTCCTTGGATATACCCTATCAGTCTGGTTATCAGGCGCCAAAATGAATATGCATGATATTTGCACACATTGACTGCAACTGCACTGTATACAAATCTATTTATTTCATATATATTCATTATGAAGAACTTGAAAAACTCAGCTGTGTGGGTATGCTCAAGAACTGGGTTGAAAACCCAACACTAACTAATCCTTTTCTTTGTAGTGGTCACAGCTTGTCCCTGACATCCTGTAGCTCTTCCCAGCAGTAGCTGAGCTATTAAATTAGAATTTTGTGTGATTAGATAATAGTGATTCTAATTTTCAGCCTGTTTATTGTAGGTGATGTTTGGGAAATGATTTGACATTTTATATTGTTCTATATTCAACTGTTCTTGGTTGGACATCAAAGCTTAATTCTGAATGAGAAATAAATTCCCACCTTACATTTATTTTCAGATTTAAAACTGAGCAGGTTTAATATCAAAAGGACAACTTATAATTAATACAGACTGACCTTACTGGTAAACTGTAACTGTAGGATAAATATGATATCAGTTTCTTGGTAACATGAGCTTGTTTTCTTTAAAGAATGAACAGTGTAAGATAAACCAACATTCTCACTGGGGAATTTTCCATTACCTAGGTGTGTGTGAGAGAGAGAGAGAGAGTTTCTATTTCACCTGCTTTACTGTTTTCTGGGTATTTGAAGTTTGGGTGATCACAACCGCAGTGCCTTTTTCTTAGCAGAACACAGTGTAGAAGTTTGCCATTGCTTTTTGCACTTTTTAGCTCTGTGTCTTTCATGGTGGTCCACCATTCAAGTACTAGCTAGATATGATGCTGCTTAACTTTTGAGTTCTAACACTTTCAGACGACTAGGCTGGTGTGGCTGAGGCAGCCTGAATTCTAAACATATTTAAGCAAGAAGTTGCTGTCCAGCAGTCCAGCGTGCAGCCTTCTTCTTCGTCTGTCTGTCGGGAGGAGGAGAAAGAGACCTGGGGAATGGGGTTCAGAGTTTCTTGTTAACTTTATGTTGGATTCATCTATTTAAGGGGCAGTTTTCTGTAGCCCTGCCTACTTACATATGCATGCACATTTGTATGTGCTTACCTTATACCTGATTTTTAGAGGGAAACTAGTGGGTGTTTTCCTTTGAAAATTGGCTGTAAGTACAAATTGCATGTGTAGTTTGCACCTGATATTTCCATGAGTGGCAAATCAGGGGTCAAAGAGCACATGTTCATTTTAAAACCAAAATGTGTGCATGCTGTTTTTTCCCTAAGAATGCCTCTTTATAACGTAGCTGAAAAAAAATGCTTAATTTCAGTTGTCTGAAGATGACGCTTTTCAATCAGAGTGCTCTGCATTGGTAAATGCTTTTGAAAATTGACTCCAAGGCCAGAAAAGAGGTGTTTGTTAGAGTTGGATGAAAAGTTTAAACAGTATTCTAACTTTGAAAATGCCAGTCTTAGGAAGCTGAATAGTGGTAGTTGGCTGCCAGTAAGTGCTTGAGGCGTTTGAGGTCATCCAGGTTCCAAGAGATGGAATGCATTATCATCCTTGTTATAATTTCGCCCTTTTTCAGGCATATAAAATCACCTTAGTAACATCTTCTCTGTATGAAATGAGAGGAGGTGAATGGGGTATGCCCAAACAATGTTAGAATGAGCTAAGAACAAAAATCCAAGTGTTTGCCCCCACTTCATTTGAAAGCTACATCATTTTCCAACATTTCTTTGGGCTATCTTCGTAGGACATAAGAAGGAAATGGAACACACTTAAAACACCCCAGCTTTTTTAATGAACTGTAATCTATCGAGCTACAAATGTCAACAAAGACATGCAAAATTGTTATGTCAAAATGTGTAGAAACACTTTCCCCATCCTGAATTACAAAGGCAGGTGGCACCTTATAGACTAATGGAAAGAAAATTATCAGGTAAGAATTAATTTTTCCTTCTGTCTCAAGCACGGAAAAGGCCTCGTATAAACTTAGGGCCCTGTTTACTAAGGTGCACTTGTGTTTTTACGCTAGAGACACCCATACGAATATATGGGTGTCTCTAGCATTAGCGTGTGCTAAAATGCTAGCCTGCTTACAATGCGGTTTAGTAAACAGGGCCCTTAGTTCACTCCTAAAAGTACAGGCTGGTGTGTACCTGTAGACATGCTCAGGGGAGCACTAAGGGTTGTATATGGGAGTAACTGAAAGGACATACCAAGCTCTATGACAGCTTCAAGTATTATGTACAAGTTCATCTTTATTTGATATACCGCCACAGGGAACGTACCTCTTTGTGGCTGTATCTTGTTTGAAAATACATACGAGATGGACATCTATTGGGACATTCTGACTTTAATGTCCTTTCAAAAACGCCTGTCTTTATAAAATAGGCTGCAAATAGACATCTTCCTACCCTCCTAAACTAGGCACCATGTACCTTTGCAATTTTTTTTTCATTTCTCCTAATGGAGTATTACAAAGGAAAACAAGGTGGCACAGACTGAATTCCATTATTTTTCTTGGGTGAGAAAAGAAAACAAAAATTACATTTATTTCTCTAAAATAAAACAATGGCAGCAGCATGGGAAAAAAGGGAGGCATCAAAAGTTAATCCTGGGAGGAAGTGACATCACCGCACGAAATGGCAACCTAACCTGGTTGCTCCTGCTCCCAGCTCCCTGCTATTGGCGATATCTCTGGACATCGGCGTCAAAAAGGCTTTTATTCTTAAGTGGCGGATCGGCAGTAATGTCACAGTAATGAGTAAATCCTCTGTTGGGGGGAAAAAGATGTGGACCGACCTTGAAGATCAGTGAGTAAGGCCTTGACACGCCACGAGGTACCAGCGGACTCTGACTCGGCTCTGTCACTGGCGGAATTGCGGCAGCTCCCCCCCCCCCCCCCCCCCCCCCGTTAAAAAAGGTATTTCTATTGAACTTAGAAAGCTTCTGTCTAGCATTCAAGTGGACATTAAATCTTCTAAGGAAGAAATACTTGACAAGATTGCCACGCTTAGCTCTGACTTGCAAGAGCTGGGGGGGAGGGTCGAAGATATCGAACTGAAGCTTGATGAGCACTCTGAATCGCTCTCGACTCATATAGCCCACATACAGGAGTTAGAGTCTAAATATGATGCGATGACTTACAAGATGGATGACCTGGAGAATAGAGGTCGCTGGAAAAATCTCTGCTTTTGGGGTGTATCGGAGGGTGGAGCAACTGAAGATGTCCCAGCTATTGTCAGATCTCTTTGCACCACTTTGCTGGGCTCTGAACCAGGTAACGCGCCGATAGAGCTGGAAAGAGCTCACCGTTAGGTAGCTCAGCTCGCAGATGGAAGACCAGGGGATATAATTGCCTGTTTTCTTAAATTTACTGATAAAGAACTAGTGCTTACCTGTGCTCGTCAGAAGCCTGCTTTGGATTATAATGGTTCCAGAGTTGCTGTTTATCAGAATATTTCCCAATTTACGCTGCAGCAGAGGAGACTGATGAAACAGGCCCTAGATATTTTATACAAGGAACAAATCCAATACAGATGGGGTTTCCCGTTCTCTTTGACTTTCTTGTTGCAGGGTAAAAGACATCGTGTCCAATCCCTGGCTGGAGCATGGAAAGTTCTGCAGGCTGCTGGTCTGGCTACCTCATCAACTCCTCAGATTACATTGGATCCATCAACTAAAGCCAAGTTTCAGCGGGTCCCTACATCTTCTCAGAAGCAGAAAGCTGGCACATCAGGGAATGGGCTGTGTTTTGGACACTATCCAGCTTATAATCAAAAGTAATCGCCGGCTATTTCCCGACACAAATCGGGATATAGCCGGCAATTTCGCAAAAGTGGCAAAAAGCGTATAATCGAAAGCTACATTTGTGATAGCTTCGCCGCTTTCCCTTCGCCTCGCCGGCGAAAGTTCAAAGGGGCGTGTTGGCGGCGAAGCGAAGGCGGGACATGGGCAGGCTTGGGCATGGCTACCAGATGGCCGGCTTTCGCGGATAATGGAAAAATAAAACCCGGCAATAAGCAGTATTTCGCCAGGTTTACTTGGTCCTTTTATTTTCATGACCAAGCCTCAAAAAGGTGCCCCAACTGACCAGATGACCACCGGAGAGAATGGGGGATGACCTCCCCTTACTCCCCCAATGGTCACCAACCCCTTCCCACACTAAAATTATTAAAATACAAACCTTTTTTGCCAGCCTGTATGCCAGCCTCAAATGTCATACCCAGCACCCTGACAGCAGTATGCAGGTCCCTGGTTGGTTGCAGTGGACTGCAGAAAGGCAGAGCCAGGCCCATCCCCCCCCCTACCTGTTCCACTTGTGGTGGGTAATGTTGAGCCCTCCCAAACCCCCAAAACCCACTGTACCCACATGTAGGTGCCCCCCTTCAGCCCTTAGGGCTAGGGTAATGGTGCACACTTGTGGGCAGTGGGTTTTGGGGGGGATTTGGGGGACTCAGCACACAAGGGAAGGGTGCTATGCACCTGGAAGCTAATTTGGTTGTTTATAAAAGATGTTTGAAGTGCCCCCTAGGATGCCCGGTTGGTGTCCTTGCATGTGAGGGGGACCATTGCACTACAAATGCTGGCTCCTCCCATGGCCAAATGCCTTGGATTTCGCCGGGTTTGAGATCGCCGGCAGTTTTTTCCATTTTCGCGGAAAAACAAAAGTGGCGATCTCAAACTCGGCGAAATCCAAGGCATTTCGCCGGCCCACACCATATTATCGAAAAAAAAGATGGCCGGCCATCTTTTTTGAAAATACGGTTCCGGCCAGCTGTTGCGCCGCCGCCAAAGTACGTTCGATTATTCCCCTCCACGTTGGTTACTGGTGCCATATTGCTTGTTACACATGTATGGAGTGTCTTCTGTGAAACGTGGCTCAAGCTTTTGAATGTGTGGGTGGGATGGGTGTAAGTGTTCGATGCATGTGTTGTACTCAGTGTACTGGGTATGGGTTTAAAGTTGTGTGCAGGGGGGTAGGTAGCTTAGGCAAGGATAAGGGGGGGTAGACGATGGGAGGATACGCTGTGCAGAGGGAGGGTAACTCGAGGGTACGACACGATGTTATTTTACGGGTGGCTGTATTGAGAGGCAACTGGGATTCTTGGATAGGAGTGCATGTTTATGTAAGGGAAGGAGATTGTTGGATGTGTGTACATGGAGATGACTGTGGGGGCTGGGGGGAGGTGGGGTTGGGGTTGTCTGGAATGTGGGCATTTGCCCTCTGGTGAAGTTAGTGTGGGGGGAAGGAAGGGAGGGGGGTTAGGATGTTTGAGTTGTGGAGGGGGGGATGACTTTGCATTAGTTCTTTTGCAATTTAGGGGATACCTCTGTTTAGTGATCAGATGTTTGGAAATGTTTTTCAGTATGATTTTGATTATCTTTCAAAAACTTTTTGATGACTGCTGACTTGAAAGTTTTGTCTTACAATGTTAAAGGCCTTAATATACCTCAGAAACGTCAAAAACTTTTAAAGAATTGTCCCAACAGAGACCACATATAGTCTTTCTACAGGAGACTCACCTTCGCCAAGCACATGAAAGGCTCCTCTCTCATCCCAGCTATCCTATAATTTGTTTTACTTCCTCAGTGGACTCATCTAGGAGAAGGGGAGTGGCTATACTAATCCATTCTTCGTTGCCATTTCAAGTGGTTAAACTTAAATGGGACCCGGGTGGGCGGTTTCTATTTCTGCACATTACAATTGACTCCTTAGATATTACTTTGGCGTCTATATACGCGCCTAACGAACGTCAGGAGGCGTTTTACGCCTGGGTATGAGATTCATTATCTCCCTTTATACAGGGGTCCTTGATCATGGGTGGAGATTTCAGTGCAGTAGTGGATTCTGACCTTGATCGTTCGAAGGGTTTTACGGCTGGACATACTAAAATATCTGGGGCTTTGGGCTCACTCATATACTCCTTGGGCTCTCTGGATATATGGCGCCTTTCTCACCCACGGATCCGGGATTACATATACTATTCATCCATGCATGATTCTTATTCGTGCATTGATTACATCTTTCTGGATACTAAGCTAGTGGAACAGGGGCCGGAGGCAGGCATTGTTAGTATAACACTATCGGATCACGCAGTATAACACTATCGGATCACACCCCGATTTGGGTATCTCTGCCTTCCCTTCGGGAGGAGGCGGGGGATAAGAGATGGACATTAAACACCAGCCTGCTTCGGGATGTTGAGGTGGTGAGGGGATACAAACAAGCATTGACTGAATATCTGGACATCAGTTTAGAATCAGGTCCATCCTTAGACATAGTCTGGGATGCACTGAAGGCAGTGTCCCGAGGTTACTTTTTGCAAGTAGCCAGTAAGCGCGCTCGACTCCAAAGGAAGGAGATAGCTAGCTGTTTAGATAAGATTCAGCATTTGGAAGCCAGGCACAAGGGTAGAGGCTCACCTGAGGTTCTGGGAGAGCTGCATAACCTTAGGCTTCAGCTGGATTCTATTTACTCTGAACAACTTTCTTTGCTGCAAGCTCGTTCCAAGGCACACTCTTATGAATTCACTAACAAAGCGGGGCGTCATCTCGCAATATGTTTGCGCAAGCAAAAGGTGGACCGCACAATAGTGCGTATCTGGGATGGTAGAGGGAGCTTAATGAAGACTTCATCTCAAATTTGAATGCGTTTTCAACATTGTTATCAATCGTTATTTTCTCAGGACTTTCATCCTGCCTTGGAGGCCATCGCAGAATACTTAGCATCTTGCAACCTTCTTTCGATTACCCCTGATCAAGCAGCAACATTAGACAAGCCGGTTACTCCATTTGAAATTCAGGATGTTATCAAAGAGCTTCCTTCACAGAAGTCTCCGGGGCTGGATGGCTTTCCTAATGAATTTTACAAGATGTTTGCACCAGAGGTGTCCCCACTTCTTTCTGACCTACATAATTGGCAAAGCACTGGGATGTCTTTGCCTCCTTCTATGATGGAGGCCTGGATTGCAATAATTTCTAGGCCAGATGAAGATCATACTGAATGCGCTTCTTATCATCCTATTTCAATTCTTAACACAGATGTTAAAATCATTGCCAAAGTTCTGGCGAATTGGCTCACTCGTGTCCTGCCATCTATTATACACCCGGGCCAGGTGGGGTTTGTGGCCCATCGTCAGGCTATGGACAATGTTCGTAGGGTCATTGACTTGCTTTATTTGTCCAAAAGAGACCGAATCCCGATGTGTCTTTTTAGCTTGGATGCTGAGAAGGCCTTTGATAGGGTTTATTGGCCCTTTATGTACCAGGCCATGCAGGGCTTTGGGATAGGTCCTTCATTTCTTGCCTGGACTCAAGCTCTATACCAATCTCCTAAGCCGTGTGTTCGGATAAATGATATCCCTCCTTTGGATAAACATTTGGCTGATATCATTGGCATACTGGGGTGGGGAGGGGGTAGGGGAAATTACATTTTCATTATTTTAAAACCGGAAAAGTTTTGAAGTTGTATTTGCTTACTTTCTCATGTATGGGTCGGAAGGATTATTTGTTTATTGTACTGTTCTTAATGGGCAAGCTGTGGGGATGTTCTTGGCGGCATATTGTATTATGTTTCTTGTTTCCTGCCTATACTGTTAATAAAGACTTATAAATTTAAAAAAAAGTTAATCCTGCTCTTCCAGTGAATAAATACATTTATTTTTAAAAGTTGATGCATCACTTTCCTGATTTTATTAAAAAAAAAAACTCTTCAAGATGGTGTGCAAAAGCACAGATTGATAAAAACAGAATAACCACAGCATATAAAACAAGGTGAATTCCCTTAACTTCAACCCATAATAGAAAAATACAATACAGCCATCTTGTACCTGAAGCTGGAGTGAAGCACTCTTGGAGATGATTAAGTGCTGTGTAAGGATAGGCAATGTTGAGGGCAGACTAAGAAGCATTAGTGGAATGTCAGTGGTGGCTTTGTTTCCCATTTAAGAACATAAGAATAACCATACTGGGTCAGACCAATGGTCTGTAACACCTTCTATAAAATCATGCATCTGCATACTAAGTTTGGCCAGTAGGTGTCACCATTGAGCAGTTACTGAGATTCTCTCTCCCACCTCCCCCAGGAGCTGTGAATACTGTTTTGTGCCTGGCTGGCTCCTAATAGAAAAAGCCAGGTTCAGGAATTGAACACAGGTCTTCTGTATAGCAGTATGCAGCAGTGCCAAGGAACTACTGGTCTGGCCATTTAATCCATCTTAACTTATCATTCAACATGGTTGAAATCCTTGGATTCTGTTTTTAAGACATTAGAAAACTTCTGGATGAAGCTGGGGGTCTGATGTTGAAACTTACTCAGCGAATAAATGAGAAATTAGGACAAACAACATTAGGCAGAGGAAGACTAGACAGACTGAGGTTGCCAGACTTTGTGCTCACTTTTTGAGTCTACTATGTAGGTTGGACATCCAGACCCTTCTGTATTTTTACAATTTTCTTTCAATGGTAAAGATGTTCTTTCTATTTTAAATCTGTTCATCTGTGTGAAAAAAAACAAACATACCCCCCTAATGTTTACACAGATGGAATATCATTTGCCTTGAATTATGGCCTTTCTTTGGCCATGCTGTGGTTCAGGAATTCATCTGTACCTTTTCACCCCAGGTCTTGGAACATTTTCTCTATAAGCAGTCTCCTAGGTATAACTTTGACATGTATAGTGCACTCTAAAAAAAAAAACATAAATGCAACCCAGCTTCTGGCAGGCTTTCAGAGGGATGTTATATTTCTTTTTTAAAGCTTCACTAAGTGTATTCTGGTAAAACTGTTAAATTCCAAAGGAAAATGGTTTAATGGTTTTTGTATGTCTTGCATACTGTAGCCTCTAAAGTGATTTTAATCATTAATTTTTCAGTGACTGGTTTGCTGTGCATTTTGACCTTTGCTCTTTGTAAACAAGGTTCATGGACACTGGCCCTTTTACATGGCAGTATGATCCCAATCTAACCACCTCTTCCTTAAGAATTGCCCTCCTCCTAGCTCTAGGTGGGAAGACTGCTGCTGGGAGCTACTGATGCTTGGAAGGGAGCAGGGAGAGATTGTGCATGCCTTGCGGACATAGTACACGAAGGGTGTTTCCACTATCACTCTGTGCCACTTGTGAGCCCACTAGGGTCAGAGAAAGTACCTTCATATAAAAAAAATAAAGTAAACCACTCTAGTTGTACCACAGAAAGGGTACCTTTAGCACACTTATTTAGGTGTGAGGCAGGGTGTGTATTGTGTCACCAGAGCCTCAAAGGAAAGGGACGGAAAAGGAATGGGAGGAAACCCTAACCATGGAATTAAACCCTGAGAAGACAGCCAAGGAAACAACAAGGGAGAAGCTCGTAGGAAGAAATTAGGGTGGAACCTGGGGGAAGAGCCTAAAAACCAGGGCAGAACAGGGTTGTCAACTGGGCGAATTTTTTCTGCTGGCCGCGGGCACTTTCTGGCAGTCGCGGATTGTGACGTTTTGAGCAGGTTTTGTTTTTTTGGGTGCCCTTCTGGTTCCTCCTTCCCACTCTCTCTACTGTGACCCTATTGGTCAAATTTGGAGCCGGAATGAGGCTTGGTTCTAAATTTGACCCAATAGGAGGGTGAGGTGCGTGATGAGGTCATCAGCTGACTGATGATGACTCTTCATGCTCTGGAGGAGGAGCAAGGGCGGAGCAGAGCAGCAGCACATCAAGAGGAGAGAGTGCTGTGATCAGCAGTTGGAGCACAGCAGCCACAAGGGAAGATGAGAGGAGGCACAGCAAGCACGCTGGCAATGGGATATAAAAGGAAAACTCCTCTCTTTTTTTTTTTTGTTTGGACATTTTGGGGGGGACTCTGCATGGACCTCTGTTTGAGAAACTATGTAAATAAGGGGACAAGGACCTGAAACCTTCAGGCCTTGTAGAATATAAATTAGAGCTGTACCAAATAGCATATTTTACTATTCGGCTGAATATGTACAATGAAAAATATTATTCAACCAGATATGAATATTTATTAATATTTACTGCCTTTTTGAAGAAATTCACTCAAGGCGGTGTACAGTAAGAATAGATCAAACATGAGCAATAGGCAATTACAGCAGTAAAAATATTCAAATAACAATACCAAGTATGGCATAGTATACGACTTACAATGTAGTCACAATATACACTAGAACATTTTAATTGATGGTGAAGAGTAAAGCAAAGATGTAACATATAGATAGGTAAGAGAGTAAGTAGAGTTAGAAAGTAAGGGGACTGATTTAAAGAAAGTTGCACACAAGGTCAGAGAGAGATGGTTAAATATTATCTCAGCTAGGGTAGGAGTGGATAAATATAGAATACAAATAAAGGGCATTGTGTTTTAACATAACAAATAAAAAAAGAAGCAACATGAAATCAGAGATGAAGTGTTTGAGTAGGATTTCGCACAGTAAAGCCCTGGATTATTCGTATTCAAATTTAAATCACTATTCGGCTGAATATGAATAATATATTCAGGGCACTATTCAGGGATGAATCGAATACAAATATTCAGTACAGTCCTAAAAAATTGTTGCAGTGCTGTGGGTTACTCCTGGAGGGAGTGGTTACTCAACGTGTAATTAAACTCTGGAATTCGTTGCCAGAGAATGTGGTCAAGGCGGTTAGCTTAGTGGAGTTTAAAAAAGGTTTGGACGGCTTCCTAAAGGAAAAGTCCATAGACCGTTATTAAATGGACTTGGTGAAAACACTATTTCTGGGATAAGCAGTATAAAATCTTTTGTACAATTTTGGGATCTTGCTGGGTGTTTGTGACCTGGATTGGCCACTGTTGGAAACAGGATGCTGGGCTCGATGGACTTTTGGTCTTTCCCAGTATGGCAATATTTATGTACTTATGGAGGGGGGGGGGGGGGCTTCTGGGTGAATGGACATGACTATTGCAGGGGTCATGAATTCTGTATGTCAGACTCACTGTCCCCCTAGCTGCACTTGCACCTGAAGAACTGGTAGCCAGATATTTTTGCACACATTGGCAATCCATCTTGAATAGTTGGAACTACAAATTTCTTGCCCAAGAGGGGGGATCTGCCATTGGTAAGCCTTTGCCTTCATACCCTTTGCTAGAGAGGGGCCTTGGACTTCCCTTTTTCTATCTGGCTCTGTTCTATTTCTGTTTATAGCTGGTTGTACTTTGCAAAGTCGTTCCCCATCTGGCTAGGCATCTCTGAAGAAAAAGTTTTGTTCATAATCAAAATGGATTCTTCAGCATCAAAATGGAGTCTGCTTACAGAGACCTTCTGTTGTCCACAGGCCTAGGGTAAACTCCACAGTTTAGATCAAAGGGATGGAAAGTTCCACTGTGTCCCCTAGAGCTCAAAAGGCTTGGCATTGAAATCCTTATCCACACTTCATCAGATACCCAATATCTCTGGATAACTGTGACTGGTTCAATAAAATATATCACAACCTGAAGAGAATGGCTACTTTGGGGGGGGGGGGGGGGGGGACAGTTCTAAGAAATTTACCCAGTAAATTAGCAGTCTGAAAGTTGTTCTCAATCCAGCAAAGTTCTCACATGGTTCCGCAGCACATGGGGCTGAGTTGGAAAGAGGCAAAGTCATTTCTTGAGCCATGTTTTGGTCAGGTTCCAAACTTTTAAAAAGTCTCTGTGTGGTGTTTTTCCAGCAACATTTTGCCTGCACTGCAGATAAAAAGTACCCATGGACTTTGGACTAAGGTGGGCAGTTAGGAAATTGCTCCTCTGCTCACCTTCCATGATTTTATGAAAATTGCAAAGAAAATATTTCATTTTCTTTGGAAAGCTCATAACAAAGGCATGGATGACAAAGGGTGGTGGCACCTTTTAGGCTCGCCAGATGTGACCATCTCTGGGAAAACCATGATTAGTCACCAGAAATAAAAAAATTAGGTTTTAATTAATTCTATCAGAGCAAGCAATTTATTATATAACTGGAGGTTAGGATATCATAGATTCCTTAGCATCAGCAACAGATGAATCCAGATACTTGTGGATTGTGACCATCTACTAGCAGGTGGAGAACAGAGTACTGAACTGCATTGCCTCATAGGGCAGAATACTCCTTGGTCAGTCAGTAGTCTGTATCTCCAGCAGGTGGATAGACAGTCTCTCACAAGCTCCTGGTCTCATCTGTAGCGCCTGTTCTGGGTCTCTCAGTTCAGTAGAGCTTTGGGGTGTCTGGCTGAGAGGTGCCATTTTTAGGGGGTACACCTGGTCACCTCAGGCCACTCCACTCTCATTCTCTTTTCTCCCTTCTTCCCCACAAACAAAATAACAAGGAGGGCTGTTGGCTCTTTGCTAGCCTTTTCTGAGGCTATAGCTATTTCTTAGAGAGGGTGAGATTGCTGCTTCAGGCAGCTGGAGGATTTCTTAGAGGCAGCTGACTTCTTCATTTTCAGAGCTGTGGTGAATGTGGCCATACAAGTTCAGGCAGTGTCCGTGGTGGGCGCGATATATGACTTGTTCTCTCTGCACTGGGGTGCATTTTATCCTGTTTAGACCCGCGCCGTATGTCCTTGGATGAAGCCAGCATCACAGCTTTGCCAAGAAGTATTTTTCCTAGAAGAAAGTTTGTTTATGATGTATTCAGGCCTAAGGCTGCAGAATCCATATTAGATCAGGAAAAGATGGTTCAGGCTTAACCAGCAAAGGTGAGACAGCAGGAAAAGAGCCCTACAGCTCCCCCCCCCCCCCCCCCCCCCCCGGAGGTGGAATTAAGTACAAGAGAGTCTGTTCCATCTCCAACCTAACTAACAATACAACTAGACAGGTTAGAACCAGGACTCGTAGTCAAGACTAAAGAGATGCATCAAAATACGAATATAACAGCAAACTCAAAACTAAGACTCTTAAAAAAAGGAAAGTAGAAGGAAATATTTCAGTCAATTATATAGCAATGTTCAACAGTAACTTCAAGAATGCTAATACAGCAAATAACTGAATACTAGAACAAATAATACGGTGTTAGTAAAATGACACATGAAACTATAATCAAAATCAAATCAAATGGGTACTATGTAATGCATGGCTAAAGCATCAGCATAGATTAGTACATAACTTGCTACTGAAAATGGCTTAGTGGAGAATTACTCATGGTTGACCTCTACAAAATCGAGCAATCTCAGAGTCAATGGTGGTGGACTTTGACGAATGATGTGGCGTAGATGGAAAACTTCCCGCACCAAGACGGCATCAGACAGGAACAAAATGGTCCACAAGATGGTGATGCAGACAGCCTTAAAAGATAAGGAGTGGACACAGTTCAGGAATAAAGTCACAAAGGTGTCCAGAAACACATTCAGAACTTCAATTTCAGGAACAACCGGATCTGTGGCAAGGTAAAATCTAATATAATAAAACGCACCCTCAACGTTCTGAGGACAACGTTCTGTGAAGCCTTGAAGCCTGAAGCCTTGAAGCCTGAAGCCTTGAAGCCTTGAAGCCATCTGACGTCACTCCCAGGCTGAAGGGTTTGCGCCGGATTCGTGGTGTGAAGCCTTCAAGCCAGCCAGCCGTCTTTGCCCCGCCCTCGCCTCAAACCAAACAAATCCGGAAGCGAAGCGTCAGGGAAGGAGGCGGCGCTCCCGACGTCGGCGGAACACAGCGAAGGGAAAGCTAGACGTCGGGAGCGCCGCCTCCTTCCCTGACGCTTCGCTGCACGAACCGCCACGGAGGTAAAGTTAAAACGAAGAAGAAAAAAAAAAAAGGATGCATGGATGCGAAGGGGGGGGATGCATGGATGCGAAGGGGGGGGCATGGATGCGAAGGGGGGGGGAGAAGAGGGCGGGCCAGGCTGGGACATGGGAGAGAGAGGAGCATGGATGCGAGGGGGGGGTTCATGGAAGGGAGAGAGGGGACTTGCTGGAAAAGGATGAATGGAGGCGGCAGGGGACAGAGGAGCATGGATGGGCATGGATTGGGAGGGCAGGGCTCAGGGAGAGAGGGGAATTACTGGAAATGGATGAATGGAGGGGGCAGGGGACAGAGGAGCATGGATGGGCATGGATTGGGAGGGCAGGACTAAGGGAGAGAGGGAATTTGCTGGAAAGGGATGAATAGAGGGGACAGATGGGCATGGATGGATATGGATTGCAGGGCAGGCCTCAGGTAGAGAGGGCAATTGCTGGATAGGGAAAAATGGAGGGGCCAGGTGACAGATGAGCATGGATTGGAAGGGCAGGACTCAGGGAGAGGGAAATTGCTGGATAGGGATGAATGGAGGGAACAGATGGGCATGGATGGATATGGATTGCAGGTAGGGTTACCATTTTTTGTCCTCATAAAAAGAGGACACTTGCCCCGCCCCTTTCACGTCCCCCTGCCCCGCCCCTTTCACGCCCCCTGTCCCGCCCCTTTCACACACTCGCCCCGCCCCTGACGCATATTCCCCTCCCCCGGTCACCCCCCTCCTCCCCCCATCACCTTCCCTCCCCCGTCATCTCCAAGAAGTATCACTTCTTTACTGGGTAACTTGGCAGCTTTGCAGTAACGGTGTTATTTTAGCAACAAAAAGGTGTCTTTTAATTTTCGTTTCTATGTTTTATTGCTGTTGATTACTGACGTTACCGACACCCCTCAGACAGTTCACCCTAACCCCGGAGCTCTCACACTGCCTGCCTCTCTGAAGCGTTTTAGAATGCACTGCTGCAGCCTAAAAGCGTCCAAAGTCCGGGAGTCGGACCCGCTAGCATCGCGACGACTACACAAACTTTACAGCAGCCGGCCAATCACACAACAGCTCCCGCCTTCCTCTCCTCTGATTGGACGCAATGTTCAAGGCCACCAATAGGAGCAGCTTCTCCAAGGTCCTGGGGGAATCATTGTAGGCTGTAGCTAAGTGGGCTGTTGGAGCGCGAGGCCTGCGCAGGCTCCTACTTGATGTTAGCGGCGTTCTCTACGACAGCGGTGGGGAGGACGGACTGGGGAGCGCTATTGCCGGTCTGTGCAGGCTGTGCACGCCCTCCCGCACGCACGTTTGTCCAGAAATCCGGACAAACGTGCGTGCGGCCAAAACCCGCCGGACGCCCCGGACATGCCCTCAAAAAGAGGACATGTCCGGGGAAATCCGGACGAATGGTAACCCTAATTGCAGGGCAGGCCTCAGGCAGAGAGGGGAAATGCTGGATAGGGAAAAATGGAGGGGCCAGGTGACAGAGGAGCATGGATGGGCATGGATTGGAAGAGCAGGACTCAGGGAGAGGGGAATTGCTGGATAGGGATGAATGGAGGGGACAGATGGGCATGGATGGATATGGATTGCAGGGCAGGCCTCAGGCAGAGAGGGGAAATGCTGGATAGGGAAAAATGGAGGGGCCAGGTGACAGAGGAGCATGGATTGGAAGGGCAGGACTCAGGGAGAGGGGAATTGCTGGATAGGGATGAATGGAAGGGACAGATGGGCATGGATGGATATGGATTGCAGGGCAGGCCTCAGGCAGAGAGGGGAAATGCTGGATAGGGAAAAATGGAGGGGCCAGGTGACAGAGGAGCATGGATGGGCATGGATTGGAAGGGCATGACTCAGGGAGAGAGGAATTGCTGGATAGGGATGAATGGAGGGGACAGATGGGCATGGATGGATATGGATTGCAGGGCAGGCCTCAGGCAGAGAGGGGAAATGCTGGATAGGAATGAATGGAGGGGGCAGGTGACAGAGAAACGTGGATGGCCATGGATTGGGAGGGCAGGGCTCAGGGAGAGAGGGGAATTGCTGGAAAAGGATGAATGGAGGGGGCAGGGGACAGATGGCCATGGATTGGGAGGGCACGGCTCACACTTTCTCTCTCATATACAATGTCTTTCTGACTCTCACTCTCACACACTCTGTCTCACACTGTATCACATTCACTCTCTATGTGCCACACAGTCACTCACACACTCGCTTGGTCTAATACACACACTCTCTCTCACACTGTGTCTCACATACACACACTCTCATTCTCACACACACACTCTCTCACAAACACACTCACACCCAGACTCACTCTCTCTCTCACACACTCACACTTTCACTCTGACTCTCAAACAGTCACTCTCACATACACTCTCCCAAACATACACACTCCAAGGAAAACCTTGCTAGCGCCCGTTTCATTTGTGTCAGAAACGGGCCTTTTTTACTAGTAATAATAATTAAAAAAAAACTCTTCCAACATTATCAACATTCTTGGGAAAATGAATCCACTAGTTGAGACTAGACCACAGAAAACATGAGGGAACAAGGGAAAGAAATGTTCAGAACCACAAGTGGATTAGGTAAGTAGAAAGTCAGGAACATCTTGAAAAATGACACCAGGAATGGGAACAGGGTCAATCAATTTGGCAACAGCTCCAATCAGCATGAAAGCCAGGAACAGATTCTTCATAAGTAATTTCCGTTACTGAAAAGGAAATGAAGAAGCTATTCTGCTTCATGGTTAGTTTGGGTCATGTAAATGACTCGTACATCCGGGACAAAGTGACTGGGATGACACATCTCAGTTGATTGATGTGAACCCATTTAAGGGAATCTTCACCTTGAGAATTTTCTTGAGGCGAATTTGGTAAGCCACAGGTGAAGCTTTTTCCACAATAGGTAATAGACCATGCCAATTGGGCAAAATGTTATTTTCTTTAGCCTTGTTTCTGGCAAAGTTGAAATAGAATACCTTGTCGCTAATTTGGTATTCCTTAGAGGTAGGCCCTTGATCTTAATAGGCTTGTCTACCTCTTGCACTACTTTCCAAGTTCTTTTGGGCAAAGGCAAATGCACTTTGCAAATATTGCGGAAATGAGTGACAACTTCATGAGCAGTAGCAGCTCTGAATAAATTCACATCATTAATTCAGTACAGCAAATGAATAAGTAACAACACTTGTGGAACAATTGAGGAGTGACACAAATGACCATGAGGTCCAACAGTAACTTCATAACCCAATCCTTGTCAGAAGGTAACACATTCTTCGTCAGGATGGTAATGATGGTATGGTTGGTACTTACTGTTAACATGCAGGTCAATAAACCCACAATCCTAGGAATCTCCAGCAAAGAGATCCTTGTACTGGTATAACAACTCAGTCAACTGTGCCGTCTCTGCAGCAGTAGTACAAGCATCAGCCTGTTCCAACTGAGCAGTCACCATTGCAGCAAACTCAAAGAAAGGCTGGTTGAATGAAAGCTCCACTTGCTCTTTAATGTCTTCCTGAAGAGATGAAATTACAATGGCATTGAGCAGTCTAGGAGTCTGGGTTAAAGACAATCTTCTGGACAAAATCTTAGTCATCCTGAAGTGGCACTTGGAAACACGGTGCATCATATGGCCAGACCAACTCAAGAGAGCTAAGGCCTCTGGGAGAGGTAAAAACACAGTCAGGTGTCTTCCCCTCCCCCCCCCCCCCCCCCCCCACCCCCGGCAGAAGCCCCAAGAGGAAGGCAGACAAACTCACCCCTACAGCAGGTAAGGACTCTCCCACCAGAAATCCAAGAGGTTCTCACGCAGAAACAACAACTTCATCAGGCTGAGGATTGGTAACTAAGAAATGAAAGGAAGAACCAGTCACCTCCAGTCATGGCAGAGTGCTGGTAAACAACGAAAGTCACTTCAGAGGCTGTATCAAACAGACCCTGACGTAGGAGCACATGTTGGACCAACAAAGGCAATACATACCTGGGGCCCGTAAGCATAAGTTTACCCAGAAAATACTTGTGTTCCCTGACGGACTCCAATGAAGGAAGCCACTCCTGGTCTGAAGACAGGTCATCTGCGAATACAGCAATAATCATCACAATGGCAGCAGATGAAGCACTCACTTGCACAATAGAGACAACAGCCTGTGAAGGAAAAGGAAGAGTGGTTAGTCATTCCATGTCCTTCTCTGAAGAGGACTGAGACCCCACCTCTACAGAGTTAACAACAGTAGGCCCCACAGCAGCTTTGGACCCAGAGGCTTGATCCTGCAGCTTCTGGTCTGACTCACCCCCTATTTGAGAAGAGGGTAGCGGCTGCTGGAATAATGGATTAGATCTTTTCTGCAGCCCATTTCCTCCTGTTGATGCACTTCAGTTCAGACTAGCGCATGCCTGCCCCTTCTGTCTGGTGAGTAGTACCCTCCATCTGTATAACTTCTGAGGAGACCTGTAAAGGAGAAACAGAGACATCATTCTCAAGAGACAATAAAGATTGAACAGCAGAGAGGATCTGTTGGTTTTTCTTAGGCCTAGGACACACATCAAATATATCCTGTTTTTGCTGAAGAAGGCTGGCAAAAGGCTCTGTCTTCTTTCCTGCTAAAGTCATTTTCAAAAGGTCTGTAGTGGCCAAGTACAAGATCCTGAGGGTCAGAGGCAGTCACCCCCTGAAGAAAGGCTGATTTCCGGCAAGAGTCCCAATCACTTAGACTGGCCTGGGAGACCATGACACATCTGGTATGCTGGCCCTGTGGCCTCCACAAACATATAATGTGTCTGCACATTCTATTCCACTGAGAGCAAAGCAAGAGAAATAGGAGCTCCCTCTTGTGGTGACTTGCTGGAACTGTGCTCACCATCAGGATAAGAAAATAGACATCCAGTTTTACTGAAAATGTCAGCAGTGAATGCAGATGACTCGGAGATCAGTGGGTGTGGCTTGAGGTCTGCTGCAGTCCTATCCCTAGAAGATAAGCAAAAGCTTTGGGAACCTTCCCCCCCCCCACCACCAGGCAAACGATCGGAGGCAGGGTGAGAGAGTCCAAAAGACATGCCCTCAGAGAAAGGGGACTTGCAATCAGAGACTGCAGAAAAAAAAATCAGAAGAAACATTAAGACTATTAGTCCATAAACCAGAATTTTTACATATGCTGTCAGACTGCATACGTAAAATTCCATCTCATATCTCATATGCTGTAGTTCCTGGTGGATAACTTGTAACTCCCCAGCATAATGTGTCATGGCCTTGGAAAAAGCATTCCTTTCAGAAAGAACATATTGAAAACTAAGAGTGAGTAATGTTTTTTCCAGAGTGTTTCCAACTCCAGCTTTGCTGTATGAAGGGAATCGCACAGACTCCTTATCAGTATATGACAGCAATACATTCCTATTCAGAGCCTCACACCTCTGATCCAGAAGAGCCTGCAGCTGACCAATGTGACCCTGTAAACTGCATTTGTCAACCAGCAAAGAATCCAGTTGCAACTGAAGCTGCTGACAGCTCACACAAAGCTGGGAGAGGCTAGGCCATGCCCCACCCCACCCCCTCAGGCAAGGATAAAAAAGTATGTGGACCCAGTTCATCAACAGCAGAAGGCAGAGACTGGCCAAAAACAGGTGCAACCCTAGAAAAGGTAGAGAATTCTGTTTCAGACAAAAAAAACATGCAGGAGGTACCATACTGCAGAGAAAACAAACACAGCAAAAATGCGAGTTCCCCAGGATGAACACAGTATAATCCCCACTCTCAGGCTGGACAGAGGGGCAGGGCAGCAAATATCCCTGCAAGAGACAGTAATCCCTAAACCAGGGGACAAATCCTTAATCTGCACACAGTAACAGAGCAACAGAAATCCCTGCAAAGGGGATAGACCGCTAAATACTAGGGCGAGCTACCCAGCAATGTGCACTGCAAAAAGCAAATCTTTCAAAGGAGACAGAACGCTAAACAACCCATAGGACGAGTCCTCATCATGTAGGTAGTGTAGATTAGCAGACAATCACTTATAAAGCAATTATTCTGGACTCATCTGGCAAAAGGGGATGATCAGTACCTGATATATGTGGCCCTTAGGTTATTGTCGGGCTGTACCAATGAAAGGAATAATGCCAAAATGGAAATATTATAGATATAATAAAAATAACAATATGGCAAAATGCAAAGCAAGATACAAAACTATGTACACTGCCAAAAATATACTGATTATTACACCAATAGATCTATGAAAATATATATATGAGTAATTATACAACTATAATATCCTAAGAAAAGATTACCAACAGCAGCAGAACTAGGCTAGTGGCCACAAGTCCTGGGACAACCAATCAGTTAAAGGGAAAAAACAAAGCTAACTAAAACCTGGGCCATAAGAAGGAAAGTCCTGAATCTCACCCTTGTGGTCTGTGGGTCCCAGACTCCAGGTGATGTGAAAAAAGCCTCCAGCAGAATACTTGCGAGCCCTTGTAGGTCAGGAATAGTCCAAGGTCCCTGCTCTGTGCAGCTAGTTACAACGAGCTGCGGCTGAACTGGAATTTAAGGAATTACAGTTCACAAGTATTCAGGCAAATTATTCTCTAGCTCCTCCAAGAGAGAACTACACACCATGAAATCTTCTTTTCTTCTGAATATCTTTCTCTTCCCATGCCCAGCATTGGCATTCCTCTGGGTCAGGTGACACATGGACCAATCACCAACCATGTATTACTGTCCAGCAGATTACCCACGGTCATGACAATAAGGCCTTGTGAGATTCCAGGAAGAATATCTTATCAGTCACAAGCCTGATGGTAGCAAACTCCCCTCCATGGTTCACAGATGTGATGGAAACTCTGTCTCTATGAAAACCACTCCTCCGCACATCCCAGGAGATACTGGACGCTAGATTGAAGTAAACATGTCCTTGGATGAAGCCAGCAGCACAGCTATGCCAAGAAGTACTTTTCCTAGAAGAAAGCTGGTTTCTGATGTATTCAGGCCTCAGGTTGCAGAATCCATATTAGATCAGGAAAAGATGGTTCAGGCTTAACCACCAAAGGTGAGACAAGAGAAAAAGACCTCTACAGCTCAGTTCTCTCTTTGAGTTTCTTTATAGTAGCGCCTACCATGTTCCCTGAGGAGTGTCCCTACTTTCCTCAGCCCGGTTTGTCCTGATGATCATGCAGCAGAGTTTAAAACTGGAGTTCTCCCATTCCTCGCACCTTTTCTTAGTCTCTAACTTGCTGGCTCCAGCCTATACATCCAGCAGTTCAAGCCTCTTGCACACACTTCTTCATTTAGGCACAATCATGTATGTCACCAGATAGGTTGGGTGAATGGGATGTTGTTCCTTTCTTTGTAGTTTCAAAGAAGGGAGATTCCTTCCTCCGGGGTTTGGACTTCAAAGATTTCATGGCATGTTCAGGGTTTAACATGTTTCATTGGGAACATGGCTGTCTGGTCTAGGTTCAATCCAGCAGGGAGAGTTCTTGCCTCCCTGGATTTCGAGGTAGCATGCTTTCTTATTTCCATTTTTTCCTTCTCACAGCATTTGTTCTGTGATTTTCAATCCTGGGAAGGATCTGTGCAGAGAGTCACAGATTGCTCCACGATTATAGAAGCAGAAAAATGACAACATATAAAGACCTTATGTTCTATCCAGTTTCTATATCCATGCCAGCTACTCACCTATTTCTCCCTTACAGTTCCTATGCTCGTGTCTCAAGCTTCCTTGGATTCAGGTTCCTCTTTGCCTCATGAATGGCTAGTTTGCGACTCTTCTTATCTAGAGAGTCCACATCTCTCACCCAAGAAAACTACTCTTCTTCAGTCCTTTGGTTTGGGATTCCATTTTCTCATGAGTCTGTTTCCACCAAAACTCTGGGTGTCTTGTTCAGCATAGCCTTAGGGATGACTTCTTCTGGTTGTTCTCCAGCACCAGCTTAATTCCCATGTCCAGTTCCACTTTTCCTTCCAGCTCCTGGGGTTTGGGAATATTGTGTTCTAGGAGCAATGGCCCCTATTTTGGCACTTCTTCCTAAACCAGTCTCACATCAGACCGCTTCAGTGTTTCCTTCTCAGCTGTTGGATCTATCTCGCTTGAACTGTCAGAGCCAGCCGCAGTCTTTTCTAGTGGATTCAGTGCAGCTTTCACTGATGATTCAGAGGTTCTTGATCTCTGCAGGCTGCAGGGGTGTGCCTGGACTGGAGGCTCAGGATTTTGAATGCCTTGTTTGGCTTGATTTGTACATCGATAGGCAGGTGACTTTGGCTGTCTGCTTGTCAGTTGCTATATTTGCACCATGGCATGGCAGATGCAACTTTTAACAGTGGCTGGTTGGCCTCACTTTTAGGGCAAGCCAGGATTTCAGAGAACTTAGCGAAGTTAGTCAAGTTCTGGATGACATACAGATTCAGTGTCTTTAGAAGGATGGGTTTGCAATGCTTTCCAGTCAGGTGGGGCTCTCCCTAGTACTGTGGCTACCACGGGCTATCTTCCAGGATGACTTGGTTTTTCGGGACTCCTTCGTACCTGTCATGATCTGCCACCTTATTCCTGAAGGGGGATAGTGCCCACAATCCTGTCTTATTTCTAAGGTGCTTTCTACCATTCTTCTCAATTGATCTTGTCTCTTCCAGCTGGAAGAGTATTCTTCGGTGCTCCTCTGCTTTTTTGGAAATGTCCGATGACTTCCGTAGG
This sequence comes from Microcaecilia unicolor, assembly GCF_901765095.1. Lineage (NCBI taxonomy): Eukaryota > Metazoa > Chordata > Amphibia > Gymnophiona > Siphonopidae > Microcaecilia > Microcaecilia unicolor. The sequence goes on from NC_044031.1 coordinate 546,204,032, forward strand.
TCTTTCCTTTTGTTAGTGATCTGCTTGGGTCCACTAAATGTTGATCCTGCTTCCAAGCCTTGCTTTTTCACTGGGTCAAGACAGTTCTCACAGCCACATTTTTTTTCTGGTGGGTGTTCCACTTTAGGCTGGCTTTGAGTCACCTTCTACCTATGCTGTTGTGACTTCCTTGGCATAAGTACGTCTGTCTATGCATCTATGGGGCTTCCGAGTATATCTTCTCCAGACTACTATTTCCTTGTCTCTGCTCGGGTGGATGAGTCCTTTGGAGGATCGGTGCTCTCTGCGGGTTCTTCAGGTTCCCACCCTACTTAGGACTGTTTTGCTACATCCCACAAGTATCTGGATTCAGCTGGTGCTGACGCTAAGGAATGAAAAATTGTCTTACCTGATCCTTCCTTTTCTCTGTTGGACCGTGTTATTGTATTTTCCATTTTTACGTTTGCGGTGAGCTGTAGTCGGCAACTTCCCTGTTTATGTTCATTACTTAAACACCCACAGCATTTTTCCTTTTAGGTGATCTGTTCTCAACGGTTTCCATATTTATCATTATGAGGTTTAAACGCTTTCACTGTGGGAAAGGAGAAATGTTATAATGCTGTTTCCTTCTGCTTTGTTATGAGAAATACTGACTGACCAGGGAGCATTCCGTCCTATAAGGCAGTGCAGTTGCACTGTCTCCATCTGCTGGTAGATGGTCACAAGCCACAAGTATCTGGATTCATATGCTGCGACTAAAGGAAAGAAAATTATCAGGCAAGACATAATTTTTCATTAGATAACAATAATAAACTAAACTCAGTTTTGCTATTTTAGACCCATGATGTGAAAATCGGCCATTCCATGCACCCAACAATTCTGTGGACTTATCCCAGGGTCTCTTGAATTCTGATTCTTTTTGCCCTTTTCCATGCACCCACTACACTCACCACACTTTCTATGAAGGAATATTCATACTTGTTCCTCTTGAGACTACTCCCTGACAACCATACGATGGTCTCTTGTTCTAGAATAATACTTGACTTTATGACAGAAACTTTGAGGTTTAGCCATGATAATATTATCAGAGGCTTGTGACACCTTGTAGACTAACCATTTTACTGAGGCACGCGTGTTTAAGGGTGAGTCCACTTCATTTGACTCCTGTCCTCAAAAACTCATGTCTCAATTTGCGACTGTCTCTGAGAAAACATGACTAAAGTCACATATCCAAAACTGTGATGTTTGTGAGCCCTTGGCCCAGAGGTGGCCATGTGAGAATCACTCAACCATCTCTGGATAGATGAGTCACCTCAGAACTAAGAGTACTCCCAAGAATTGGACTGGACCACAAGTGGAGATGAACTGAGGCAGCTTTATTAGTAGCAAAAAAACACAAGGCTAAAAGGCTAGCCAAACGGCACAGAAAGGAAAACAGGCAGCCTAGCTATACAGTCTAACCTAGCTGAAGCAAGGCAAACATAAACATAGAATAAGGTAAAGTAGAACAGCCTAGCTGCATAGGGAAATCAAACATATGCAGCCTAGCTGCGCATCTCAATACTAACACACAATGTACTAGGCAAAGGGCCTGCCCTAGCGGGACAAAGACAAAACAGGCAATACTTGGCTGACAGAGGTAACACCGCTAGTGGTTAAGAAAAGGGTTCATTCTGTCAGTACACTCAGATGAGCCACTGAACAATTGCGGCAAGCTCCATCAAAACCAGAGTGGAACAGAAGCAAAACAAAGGGAAAAGAAAGAGTCTCTTGAGGACCTGCACCGCAGGTACAGGCAAGAGCGAGTCACTCCGCTCACAGAAGACTAGGGATGTCACCTAAGACAAGCAAACAGTCACTGAGGCGCCCTAGCCGAATGCTCTCAAGTCAGGCAAGATAAAGCAACAAAGCCCGAGCCGACACTCCCAAGGCAAGCAAGGTGAAAAAGCCAAACCTGAGCCAATGCTCCCAAGGCAGAAGACTCAACGGCCCAACACAGCACCCAAGGGCCAAGAACAGCTTACGCGGACCCCTCCACATTCCAAGCACTGCTCCCTCGTCCAGAGAAACCTCCAGCCCACACAGTCCCAAGCACAGCACAAAGCCACTCGCTACATAAAGCGACCAATGACTCACAGTGGGCGACAGGAAACTTGGCTGAGGCACGGGAGGCTCTGGACTCACAGGCTTGGCAGCAAGCTTCACTGGACCCAAACAAAGGTGAAAGCTGTAGGCAGAGCTTTTACTCCTCAGGACTACCAAGCTTGAAAGCAGGTTTCACAGGAGCACAGCATTAGGGGAAAGCTGTAGTCAAAGCTTTACCTCTCAGGACTACCAGGCTTGAAGGCAGACTTCCACTGGAACACAGCATAAGGAGACAGCTGTAGCAAAGCTTTGCCTGTCAGGACTACCTGGCTTGGAAGCAGACTTCCACTGGAACACAGCAAAAAGGAAAAGCTGTAGGCAAAGCTTCAGGCCACGGCTTCGCCAAGAAATAGACGTTGGAACTAGCAGAGCCCAGGCAGGCCTGGGCCCAATCAAGGATAATTGCCAGAACCCTGAGCACTCTCAGAAGCCAGCTTAAGAAGTACTCAGTGCTGATGACATCACCAGCTTGACCTCCACCACACTACAGTGACCCCACAGGTCACTGACTGGAACTGCAGGTAATTTTAGAAGGTTTAGAAGGAGGAACAGGGCACTGACGAGCAAGGCACCGATGTCGATGACGACGACCATGACAAAAATATTGAGAATGAGGTAAATAGTGCAGATAAAAATAGCATTTTCACAAACTTGTCCTGGGGACCTCTCAACCAGTTAGATTTCCAGGATATCCACACTCAATGTACACAGGATTTCCAGTACATCTATACAGTATAGCATATTTTACTTTTTGGCTGAATACAAATAATGGGCATTGAGCTTTAATATAACAAATAATAAAAGAAGCAACATGAAATCAGAGACCAAGTGTTTATTTCAATAGGATTTAGCACAGTAGAGCCCCAGATTATTCGTATTTTAATTTAGGGAACTCAAAGAACTCAAGCATGAAATTGCTGATCTGCTGAAAGTAATATGTAGCCTTCATTAAAATCGTCTGTAGTACTTGAAGATTGGAGGGTGGCCAATGCAACACCGATTTTGTTTTTAAAGGGTTCCAGGGGTGATCCATGAAATTACAGACCAGTAAGCCTGACGTTAGTAACAGGTAAAATCATGGAAACTATTATAAAGAATAAAATTATAGAACACATAAATAAACATGAATTAATAGGACATAACATGGATCCAGCCAAGGGAAGTCTTGCCTCACCAATTTGCTTTGTTTCTTTGAAGGAGTGAATAAACATGTAGATAAAGGTGAGCCGGTTGATGTAGTATATCTAGATTTTCAGAAAGCTTTTGATAAAGTTCCTCATGAGAGACTCCTGAGAAAATTAGATAGTCATGGGATTGGAGGCAATGTTCTGGTGTGGATTAGGAGTTGATTATTAGACAGAAAACAGAGGGTAGGGTTAAATGGTCACTTCTCTCAATGGAGGAGGCAGGGCCGTGCTAACACGGTAAGCGGGGTAAGCACCGCAGGGGGGCGCCTGCCTTCAAGGGCGCCGCGCTTACCCCGCTTACCATGTTAGCACTAGACTCCCGACGAAATCTGCCGCCGCCGCTGCTGTTGACCTATGCTGATCCACTGCTGCCGCTGGCGCCGCTTCTTCCCACAGCCAGCATAAGAAGAAAAAGAAGCGCGGGGCCGCAGTAGCCTTCAGACATGCGCTCTCGGCTCTGCCGGTTCTCTGCCCCCTGACGTCAATTTCCTGTTCCGGGGGCAGAGGACCGGCAGAGCCGACAGCGCATGTCTGAAGGCTGCTGCGGCCCCACGCTTCTTTTTATTCTTATGTTAGCGCCTTCCTCTGCCAGGTACTGCCCCTCTGATACGATTTCCAGAGATTTGGACCAGCTACCGTAAAACACAAGGGTCTGGTGGTGTCAGGTAAATCAGTTTTTGCAGTGTAAAATGTATTGTTTCATTTGTTTAGCATTTAGGTTCCATTAGTGGTAATTCCTAACAGAATCATTGCAATGGACAGCGATGAAAGGTAGGTGGGAGTGGTGACTGATGGATGTTGTAACTGATTTTGAAGGTTTTGAATGAGAACTGCAGTGAAAAAAAATGCTTGCTGCTGGTAATGGATGAGTGGAGCTCCACCTTACAGAAGGATGGAACTGTCAGAAGTCCTTGGGCAGCAGACTGTAGGGCCCTTGCAGGAGAAAGGGAACCAACAGACTAGCTAAGAAAGAGGGCAGGCCCGAAGATTAAGAGAATATTAAGTTTAAAAGAGATCCTATAAGATATTGGGAGCATATGTTCTGAAATCAAAAGAGGGGTAACGTGATCAAATTTCTTACAGGCATGTAGAAGCTTAACTACAGTGTATTGGATTTGCAAAATGCTGGAAGGAGGGGGCAGAATGAGGGAAGATGCTGGTAGGGAGGGAAAGAGGATAGACACTGGAAGGATGGGGTGAGAGAGATGCTGAATGGAAAAGGGTTGAGATAGAGGGAGACAATGGACGGAAGGATTGGGAGAGGGTAGTGGGTGGAAGGATGGAGAGAGAAAGAGGGATGACACTGGATGGAAGGGTAGGAGAGAAACAGGGACGGTGCTGGACATGGATGGAGGGGAGGGAAGTATATGCACATGGATGGAGGGGAGTGAGGAGAAATGCTGGATATGGATGGTGGGGAAACTGCTGAATTTAAGAGCTGGATCGGGACACTGAAGGATAGGGACAGGGCTACAGATGGTAGGCAGTACGCATAAGGACACAGGAGGATGATGGACATGGTGAGAGAAAAAATATCAAATGGAAAGAAGACACTGCATAAAACAGAAGACACTGGGACCAAAGCGAATAGAAAAACTAAATAATCAGACAACAAAGGTAGAAAAAAGTATTTTATTCAGAATTTATTAATTGGAATATGTCAGCTTTTGGAAATGTGCATCTGTGATATTTTGCATGTAAGTTTCAATTTTTCTAGTATTGCTGCATGCTGAGTCTGACTTCTTGAGGTAACTTTCCAGTTCAGTATTTTGCCTTCATATCTGTTGTGTCATGTGTTTTTCATGTGCGATCAAGGTGCAGTATTCTGCTAGCGTGTAGTATTTTCAGCCCTTTTTGGTGTTGGGTTTTTTTTGTTTTGTTTCACTAGGTTGTGTACTGGTGTTTTAGAGCCCGGTGTAATTACAGTTCTGCCTTTTCACGCATAAGGTTGTAGCTCGTCCTGTCCTTGGAATTAGTGCTGTTATGGTTTGGTGAGGTTATGAATGTGTTTTTGCACAAGTTTGTGTATAGTGTTTTGCAGGGGGGCGCCAACTGATAGTCTGCAGGGGGGCGCCAGAGACCCTAGGCACGGCCCTGGGAGGAGGGTGAATAGTAGAGTGCCACAGGGATCTATACTGGGATCGGTGCTGTTTAACATATTTATAAATGATATGGAAATCAGAATGACGAGTAAGGTGATTACATTTGCAGATGACACAAAAGTATTCAAGGTTGTTAAAACACATGTGGACTGTGAAAAATTGCAGAAAGACCTTAGGAAATTGGAAGACTGGGCATCCAAATGGCAGATGAAATTTAATGTGCACAAATGCAAATTGATGCACGTTGGAAAGAATAATCCAAATCGTAGTTACCTGATGTTAGGGTCTACTTTGGGGGTCAGCACTCATGAAAAAGATCTAGGTGTCGTAGATAATACACTTAAACTTCTGCTCAGTGTGTAGCGGTGGCCAAAAAAGCAAGCACGATGTTAGGAATTATTAGGAAAGGGGTAGTAAATAAAGCCGAAAATACTATAATGCCTCTGTATCACTCTATGGTGTGACTTCACCTTGAGTATTGCATTCAGTTCTGGTTGCTGCATCTCAAAAAAGATATAGTGGAATTAGAAAAGGTTCAAAGAAGAGTGACCAAAACGATAAAGGGGATGGAACTCCTCTCGTATGAGGAAAGACTAAAGAGGTTAGGGTTTTTCAGCTTGGAAAAGAAATGGATGAGGGGAGATATGATTGAGGTCTACAAAATCCTGAGTGGTGTAGAACGAGTAGAATTGAATCAAATTTTTTTACTGTTTCTAAGTACAAAGACTAGGGGACACTCAAAGAATACATGGAAATACTTTTAAAACAAATAGGAGGAAATATAGGTAAGCTCTGGAACTCTTTGCCAGAGGATGTAGTAACAGAGGTTAGCGTATCTGGGTTTAAAAACAAGGTTTGGACAAGTTCCTGGAGGAAAAGTTCATAGTCTGCTATTGAGACAGACATGAGGAAGCTACTGCTTGCCCTGGGGTTGGTGGCATGGAATGTTGCTACTCTTTGGGATTCTGCTAGGTTCTTGTGACCTAGATTGGCCATTGCTGGAAGCAGGATACTGAGCTAGATGGACCATTGGGCTGACCCAGTATGGCTATTTTTACGTTCTTATGTACTATTCGGCCAAAACAAATCAAATACTAATATTCGGTAAAGCCCTTGTTTACAGCGTATATGTTTATGTATAATAAAAACTGTTATAGAAACCTCACAGTGCTGTCAGCATGAATCCCGTTTCTGATGGGTTCTATTGCAGTGATTCATGTTGTAGATAGTTTGTTGTTCTGGATACCTGCATGACATTAACAGTCCAATGCAAGGATGCTGGTGTCTTTTTGACTGATTAAGGATTCTCTTTATAGTCAAAATTGATGGGTTTTTTTTGTTAAAGTAACTTAGGACCTGATACTCAGCCAGTGGCAATTGGTGTTTTACTGACTGCCGCCAGTGTTAAGCCCAGAAATTCAATGTCGGTCCTTGACCAGGCACCAGTATTGAATTTCCAGGTTTCTGGAACTGGCTAACACATAGCCAGTGAAGTGTGATATTCAGCACTTAACCATGGGTTACCACATAAAGATAGGACTGACTTTTACGCAGTCCTGTGCAGTTACCTTGGCCAGTTAAATGCTCAATATTGGTACTTAACCGGCCAAGTGCCGACTCCTTCCTGGAGGAGTGGCCTAGTGGTTAGGGTGGCCTAGTGGTTATGGTGGTGGACTTTGGTCCTGGGGAACTGAGGAACTGAGTTCAATTCCCACTTCAGGCAGAGGCAGCTCCTTGTGACTCTGGGCAAGTCACTTAACCCTTCATTGCCCCATGTAAGCCGCATTGAGCCTGCCATGAGTGGGAAAGCGCGGGGTACAAATGTAACAAAAATAAATTATCCTCAAAATAGCCAGTTTTCAGTAATAACTGGTCATTTTCAGTGGCAATAACTGGTTAGTGGTTAGGTCCGAATAGCCAGGAGCCATTTCTGGCTGGTTAAGTCACATTGGATATTGACTCCTTAATTTACATTTCAAGCTAGTGAAAGTGCTACGCTCACTGTCAGTGTGTTATTTTGTTGGCAGATCATCAATGGAGTAGTTCTTCTGATTTTGCTGAGTGCCCTCACCGATTCTGATCGCTATCCTTTACCAAGTACTGAACTGGGCAGCGACTTTGACTTTATGGATGATGCTAGTAAGTAGAGTAAACACACTCTGTCTCTGTCAGATTTTTAAATTCTGTTTTATTATATTTGTTAGATACACTATTGGGCCAGTATTCAAAGGGAGTTATGCATTCATGTTGGTGTCTGTGTGGTCAGATCATAACTTCCTGATTTAAAAATATTATACAGATAATATTGGGCCATTTAAATCACTGACTAGCCAGATGATATTCATATAATTAGGCACTGGTTAGGAGCGGGGTAGAAATAGCTCTAAAAATGATCCATTTGGCAGCAATATTCAGCCATAAAGTAGGCCTGAGCTAAATGGATTGTGTTGGCTTGCAGAGCCCTGTGCAACTCAACCACTGGTGCTACCCTGCCCCATCCTGCTCACTTTGCCACCACTACTAAGAGGAAACAGTGGACTGGGAACAATTTTTTTCCCCTCATTTGCATCCTGTATGGCTGCACTGCTTGCACAGCCCTTAGTACTGTGCTGCTGACATATTCACTGACCACTATGCATAATCAACACAACTACCTGAACAGATTAAATCAAATGCCAGTACTGGTGGTTAAGTTAATCTTGACTCATATATTTTGCTTTACTTATATTTATTCAGGAATAAATATCGGTTCATGCATGGTGTGTTACACATCAAACACTAAATGGGAAAATCCTGGAATTAAATTGGGAGGAGGTTAAGAGAAAAAGGCCTGGATACCTATAGAAAAATGAAGGCGTATAAAGACCGTATGGCCTATTCTGTCTGCCCATCCATGCCATCTACTATCCCTTTTTCTCCTTTAGAGATCTAATGTACCTATCTCAAGCTTTCTTGAAATTTTATAGTTTCATCTCCACCTCTCCTGGGAGGCCATTCCATGAATTTCCTATGTTACTCCTGAGACTGTCCCCTTTCATCATCATCTTATGCCCCCTCATTCCAGAGTTTCCCTTCAGTTGAAAGAGACTCACTTCCCGTGCATTTATTCCCTCTCCTGCCTTTCTTCCAGATATATTGAGATCTTTAAGTCTGGCTCCATATGCCTTATGACAAAGACCACTGACCATTTTAGTAACTGCTCTCTGGACCAACTGCATCCTGTTCATAACTTTTTTTTTTTTAATGATTTATAAATTTTCATTTTACATTTATGCAATAACATAAATATATGGAAATTAGGCAAATATTACTAAACTTTGTAGATACAAAGTAAACATAAGGAAATAATACTTTCAATAATTTGTCCACAATAAATGATCCAAGTACTAGGAAATATACATCAATAAACAAAAATGTTTCCTTAATCTAGGAGTAGAAGGTTTACAGGAATATACAATCGAGTAGTGCATGCAATCTCTATGCAATCTGATGTTAATCCAGCTTATTCTTTACTAGTTATAAATTCCAGTAATTTCCCAGGAGTGAAAAATATATAATTAGTGGCATTCAAGGAAATAATACACCTACAGGGATGTTCATACCTTTTTGAAGGTGCGGTCTCCAGAACTATACACAAGTAGGCATGAAATGCCTACTTCATAAATTACTTGTATTAATTGTGAATTTACCTAAGATCTTCACCTAATTGTGTATAAAAGTGTATTTGATTGTATCATCGCACATACATTTGAAGGTGCGGTCTCCAGAACTGTACACAAGCAGGCATGAAATGCCTACTTCATAAATTACATGCATTAATTGTGAATTTACCTAAACTCTTCCCCCAATTGTGTGTAAAAGTGTATTTGATTGTATCATCGCACATACATTTGAGTGGGTTAATTTTATAAGAGGCATTATAGGTGCTTCTATTGGTATATACACATGAAAATCACTTCATATAATTGCCCCCCTTAAGGGTCCTAAACAAATGTGTAGAAAGTAGGAAGGCAAAAATATTTGCTTATTAATTATGTCTGTGCTGGCCCCATTGCATGAGACAGTCTTTGCTGTACATATATTTAATGGATTTCAAGTCTGTATATTTGAGTTGTAAATGTGGCAAGGATGCATGTAAGTGGGAGACATGCCTGTGTGTGCTCTGTTGAACTTACATTTTTTCAGACAAATTTACGAGTCTCCGCTGTGATATGGTTTTATCCCTTTTTTTCCTCCTTTTTGGCCCTCTGAGATGAGACGGCAGATTCAGCATGCATTGCCTGTTGGATTTTTTTTTCCATTTTTGTTTTCCTGTGTTACATTCTCCTTTCTTCCTTTATTGTACTATGCCTTTTCTTCATGCTTTTCTCCTAGTTTTCCCCTCCCCCCAAAAAAATGTCATAACTGCCTGTCCTATTATTATATTGTAGTTTCTTTTTGTTCTGGCTTTTCCTCAATTGATTAGTGTTGTAAACCTGTATGATGAAATTTTTCTTTAGCGGTATATCAAATAAACGTAACCTGAACATGCCGTCGGCAGATAAAGACCTGCATGGTCCATCCAGTCTGCTCAACAAGGTGTCCTGAGTTGTATCTGGCATTCTGCACAGGTTCCACTTCTTCATGGTTAAACTCTGACATCATAAATAGGGCAGTTGGCAACTTGCCTTGCAAACTCATATGGGCAGTTATATGATGCGATCTTGGAACATACCGTTGCTTTGAACCCTAAGAATGTCTCCCCCTCCCCCACCAATGACTAGCCTCATTTATTCACTAATATCAACTTTATGATTCTACCCCTTCGCCCCCCACAAAGAAATGCAGCACCTGCAATGATATTGTATGCTTTGAAAGAGATTAAATATGCGCATATTGTATCTCAATCTATCCCTGCCAATTTTGGGTACACAGACCATAGAAGTCTGACCGACATCAGTTCTAATTCGCAACTACTGGAGTTGCCGTTGAAACCTACTTCTGTCTTGACCCTTGGCTGCCAACTGAGAAAAGGATTTCTTTTAAGTTTTTGACTTTAGTTTTTAAGATCTTGAAAAATGATGCACCATCAGTTTTGTCAACCATCTTGAAAATGTAAAACCTGTTTGGACCGTGAGATCTGCTAGCAAATTGTTATTGGAAATCCCTAACTTTTGTTCTGTGAATTTGCTTGGCCTTAGATCCTCTACATTTCAGGTAGTAGAGCCCACCTTAAGGAATTCTTTACCTGTTGATCTATGTAAAATTGATTCTTATCTTATTTTTAGACAGCAGCTCAAGGCTTTTTTATTTCATCAGGCATTTACTTAAGAGAGGTATTGATCAGTAGGCATCTGCATAAGGGTGTATAAAGGCTTGGACTGGCTCTCAATTGATCTGAATTGCCCCCCACGGGGGACCGCACAAGGCAGCAGACGGTGCTCAGGGAGCTCGTGCAGGTCCAGCGAACGGCACCGCTATCGCCCTCGGAGCAGGGAGAGGCATCCGAACCTCTCCCCATGGGAGACTGCACGAGGCTCTCGGGACAGCGACCACGCGCCCGACTCTGCCTCCTCACCCACCTGCCCGCCCAGAGCAGGGAGAGATGATCGAGCCTCTTCCATGGGGGACCGCACGGGCTGTGTGGAAGCGGTCGTGCGCCCGGCTCTGCCTCCTCACCCGCCCGCCGGTTCCTCATTCAGCAGCAGGAAAGGGGAGCACTGTCCGGTGGAGCTACCCCAGGAGCATGGGAGTTATGGAGGCGTGAGGACGCTCATGGAGGGAACCGCCAAGGGCTCAGTTGACAGCACCGAGACCAGAGTGCAGCAGCAGTGACGAGGAGAAGGGGCAACGCAGCGGAGGTCCCGGAGACAGGCTTCGAGGGACTCAGACCAAAGCAGTAGCGGCAGCCTGAAGCTGCTGCACCCCTCTGGTGTCTACCTCCAACATAGACACAGCTCCCATGGTTGCGGAGTCTCTGTGCCCTGGGCAACGCGTCTGATCACCAGACCGTGAGTAAAGTACCTTTTATATTTCAAGATATTGAGAATTTACAACTGACAAGACTTGAAAGGCCTGACAGTAAAAACCAAAGTAAAAACTGAATAATTGCTAGTGAACTGAAGACACCTTCAGCAGGATGGGCGTGCCTGAGAAGGAGCCTTTTGCACTGCATTTGATCAACTGGAGAAGGCAGGCTTTTGAGGAGAGCAGATTGGGGCAACACGGTCTTAATAGTAACCATAGGGAATATATACCATAATGAATACCCTCAAACTACTCCTAATAATCTACTCCTTAACACTGATCCACTTAACACTAACCACCCCACTTGCAGAAAACAACATCATACCCATACTACACAATCATCATAGATTGATCAAATACACCACACCTCACCAAACTGATGATAACCTAAACAAAGGAAGAACACTTACATGCGAACAACCACAACAGAAGGGAAAGAAGGGCCCAAACAAACTCACCTCAACAAAGAAATGACAACTAACAAAAGTCCACTTAACACCAAATACAGAAGACCCATTCCAAATAATCCAAGTGGGCTACGTCAACGCCAGATCTGCTGTACATAAAACAGCAATACTAACAGACTGGATCATGTCAGAAAACCTCGACCTACTCTTCCTCACTGAAACTTGGATTTATGACCAAAAGGACCGTATAGTCCTAGACCTGTGCCCTCCAGGATACAAAATCACACACTGGACCAGAAAAGAAAAGAGAGGCGGAGGCATAGCACTAATCTATAGGTCCCACTTTACCACCGAAACCACTGCCAAGTCCATAACACCTCAACTTGAAATTGCCTCAGTCAGAATCCACAACAAAACCCTACGCGATCATTTGAATTGTGTCTTGTTTTTACAGACCTCCAGGTAATTGGAACAAAGCCAGACCAACTTCATGGACTTCATTTCAAACACATGTGTAACCAATTCCAATACACTAGTACTAGGAGACATCAACCTTCACTTGGAAGACCTGAACTCTATCAACGCACGAGAATGTAAGGAATTTCTCCATCTATGCGATCTTAAATGGCCACAAATGCAAGCAACCCACGTCAAAGGGCACACACTTGATCTCATCTCACACAAACTCTCAACAGACCAGAACCTAACAATAACAATTACAAAATAGACAGAAACACCCTGAACCGACCACTACAAACTAAACTTATCCCTATATTGGCAGAAGAAGAGTATACAATGAATACTAGAACACACATCCTACAGCACAAGAGGTCAAGTATACATGAAAACATTCTGGCAACTAATAGACAATAACGAATGGGCAGCACACTCTCCATATACTACCTCATAAAATGGGACAAAAGATGCAAAAGCATACTAGATTAAATTGCGCCCTTACAAACAAGAACCCCAAGCAAGCATAACTCAACACCATGGTTCAACGATGAACTGAAAAAGTTAAAAACACAAACCAGGAAATTCGAATGAGCATGGAATAAAATAAAAGATGAGCATACACTCAACACATGGAAACAAATACAAAGAAAATACAAATATGCAGTAAGACAGGCCAAAAGATCATACTATAAAACCAAAATAGGGACAGATTACAAAGACATGAAGAAATTATACCAACTCATGAACAAACTCTAGACACCAACTTGGTCACTACCGCGAATACAGACATCCCATCTGCAGATAAACTTGTGAAGTACTTCAATGAAAAAATTGTAAACCTACGCAACACTCTACCTCAGAACAACACCGAAATTGAAAACTTCCTTAATGAATTGGACCCAACCATTGGAGAATACCCGGCAGATCGGATCTGGTTAAACTTTGCCCTCCTTACCGCCAAAACAGTTACCCAGGCGATTAGTAGGTTTACCAACACTCACTGTAAACTAGATACCTGTCCCAGCTACCTAATGAAATCCGCCCCTGACCGCTTCATAGCAGACCTCACATCCCACCTAAATTACATGCTTCATCAAGGCCTCTTCCCCAAGGAAAATGGCAATATCCTACTCACCCCAATACCAAAAGATACCAAGAAAAAAACAAACTAAATCACTAACTACCGTCCAGTAGCATCTATCCCGTTGGTGGTCAAACTGATGGAAAGCATGGTAACCAAACAACTTACAGATTACATAAACAAACTCTCAATATTACACGAATCACAGTCAGGCTTTCACTCCCTCCACAGCACGGAAACAGTATTACTCACTCTTCTAGTCAAATTCAAGCAGGAAATAGCAACAGGCAAAAACATCCTTCTCTTCCAATTCGACATGTCTAGTGCATTCGACATGGTAAACCATAATATATTACTAAGACTACTAGATAAGTTTGGGATTGGTGGAAACATACTTAACTGGATCAAGGGCTTCCTAACCACAAGAACATATCAAGTAAAATCAAATTCAAACATATCACTGTGGAAAGCAAACTGTGGAGTACCGCAAGGATCACCGCTATCACCGATCCTATTCAACTTAATGATGACCCCACTTGCCAAGTCCTTATTCAACCATGGCCTTAACCCTTTCATATATGCAGACGATGTCACAATATACATTCCTTACAAAACCAAACTGACAGAAATCACCAACGAAATCAAGCTCGGCCTGAACATCATGGATTCATGGGCAAATGCATTTCAACTAAAAATAAAAAACTCATTGTCTCATTCTCTCATCCCAACACAGTGCGGACATCCCCACAAGTATCAACACACCAGATCACACCCTTCCTATCTCAGACAGCTTGAAAATCCTCGGCGTTACAATGGACCGTAACTTAACACTAGAGAGCCAAGTAGCTTCCAGAACAAAGAAAATGTTCCACTCAATGTGGAAACTCAAATGCGTGAAGCAATTCTTCCCTAGGGAAACATTTCACAACCTGATACAATCAATGGTACTAAGCCACTTAGATTACTGCAATGGAATTTATGTGGGATGTAAAGAACAAACCTTAAAGAAACTTCAGACCGCTCAAAACACGGCAGGTAGGCTTATATTTGGTAAACCGCGATTTGAAAGCGCAAAACCCCTCCATGAAAAACTACACTGGCTCCCAATCAAAGAATGCATCGCCTTCAAACTCTGCAACCTGGTTCACAAAATTATCTATTGAGAAGCCCCGAGTTACATGAGAGACTTGATTGACTTACCAATTAGAAATACATCCGAATCAACATGATCTTATCTAAATCTGCACTACCCAAGCTGCAAAGGACTTAAATACAAAACAACATACGCATCTAGTTTTTCCTACATAAGCACACAACTGTGGAACGCATTACCAAAAGCCTTGAAAACGACATGCGGCCACCTAAACTTCCGGAAATCACTAAAAACCAACCTGTTTAAAAGGGCATACCCTACCGATCCAACTTAATCTCTGCAACACAACCAAACTAAAGCACGTAATGGACATGACACAACTCTTCCGTTCTCCAATTCCCTAATGTGGCTGTACGACATGAACTTAATCTTACCACAACATCACCCTGTATTTGTTCACACCGGAGTCTGCAAAGGCCTCTCCGGTACTATGTAAGCCACATTGAGCCTACAAATAGGTGGGAAAATGTGGGATACAAATGTAACAAATAAATAAATAAAATTGCTGTTTATTTTACTATATGTGGTGTATTTGTTTTATTGTGATGTATTTGGTGATTTTAATTATGTATGTGATTTTTGTAATCCACTGGGAACTGTGGACTATGCGGAATATAAATATTTTTTTTTTTTTTTTTTTTTTTTTTTTTTTAATCATTTATTTATAATTTTTTCATTTTACAAGGATCACTTGCAAAACAGTAAAACAGAGATGATTGTACATTAAAACAATATTAGAAGAAAAAAACAATCTCAACAAGATAAATGGATTTTATACAATCTTTCTCTTTCTTAGACCACAAAATAAATAGGGAGAGTGAAACAAGACAAGGAGATCAATTTAAGCAACAGCAAACAAAGAAAACGTGGTATTAACCCGATTAGCCCCCGTTATTATTTATCTAAATCATTATTCCACATTGATCATCTGGTTGGTTTCTTCAAGACCATAACGGTGCATAGTCCATCAATTTCATTGGAAACATACTTATTGTCCAATATTAGTGAAAGTAATACACCTGATTTCATTTTTTTTCCCTTTTAAAACCAGAAATTGTTTAACAATACAAACCCTTGAATCTCCAATCCAATTCCCGCTGATTAAAGTAATCCCAGTTTCTCAGGCTTCCCTCCTTTTGAATTAATACATTAAGAGGAATCATTTCAGAGGAAAAAAAACATTAGGAGTCATACCCGGAACTCTGGGAAAACAACAATCTCGATATTAATCATCTATAACAATATTCATTTTGTTCAAATTTTTTTCTGGTCTTTTATCATTTTCAAATCTTAACCGTTTCCTACTTCAGTAAAACTTCATTTGCTGTATATTCTCAAAGGATTCGATTAGATTATCCATGTGGCTCATTAACAAGACTATATCTGAAGCAAAGTCATTCTCTACCACCGTCAGGTCCTGGAGCACCCTCCAGATGACATTCAATGCAACCTCCACGGGAGCCAAAAACTCCAAGCTGATAACTCTTAAGGGTTTAGGAGTAGCACCGCCGACACGGGTTCAGCTGCAAACGACTTCCGTTTCAGCATACACTCCTGACTCACTCCTCCACTCCTTTGGGCATGGTGGTTAAATGATTTTTGAGCGATGAAGTTGTTTCTAGGTCCAAGAGCATCGACGCTCCTTCGTCGGCGCTAATCAAAGGACTCATCAACCCAGTCATCTATGGGCAGCTCGTCACACAGCGGTCCCACACTTGCTGCACAGGGGACAAAACGGTGGTCATCGGCGGCTGACCCCCCATTGTCCCCTTCCTCTGTTAAGGCAACTGCAATGCAGAGAGGAAATTTCAAGTGAACAAAAACTGAACTTCAGAGGACAGCTGGGCCGTTGAGTGTACGAGCTTCAGGTCACCATCTTTCCTCTCTCCCTAATAAATATTTTTAAATAAAATCTGACTTTGCCATTTACGGGACCCACATTGTAGAAGTATACCCGATATTATGTATGTTCTTACAGAGTAGTGCTTAGGGTGCTTACATGTGTAAGTGGTACTTTTGGTGCATACATATGTGCAAAGAGGTGCATAACTGTAGGTATCATCAAGTTATAGAATTGCCCTTTCTCTGAATAGTACTAGGGTGGAGTGAGGGTGTTCCACCTAATTGTACAGTATCAGCAATATTTGGCCACTAACCCTATAGCTATAAGGAAAATTTTTGAAAGAATGTCCAAATCAGAATTGGGATGTCCTGCTCATAACATCAAAAAAAAAAAACATCCATCTCATAGCCACTTTTAAATAGGAAAAACTGGATTTCCCGTTCAAAAATACACGAGAAGGATGTTCTTGCACTAAAAACTTGCAAAATGAACAGCCGTTTTCTAAAATGAAACGTCCAAAATATGAACGCCAAAAAAGCAGGCACATAAACTTCTGTCTGGCATTTGTACAAAAATGACCACACAGACATCCCTGCAGAACAGAGGGGCAGCCTAGTGGCAGTGCAGTGGACTTACAGGATCCAGGTACAAATCCCACCTTAATTCCATTATATGTTGTTGTGAGCTCTTCAGGAACAGAAAACAACCTACTGTACCTAAAGGTACTCCACCATGATAACCACCACACATGCAGGTGTCTTTTAAATTTTGGTGCAGTAGGTATTTCTGTGTTCCAGGAGGGCTTATATATTTGTTTAGAAATAAGATTTAAAGTGAGAGTTACATCTGGGTCCCATTGTTTAAATTCCACTGCACTGACCACTAGGCTACTCCTTACACTTGCTTACTACTCCTTCAGGAAGGGCCATAATACCTGAAGCTGTCATAGAGCCTGGTATCCACTGTCATTTTCACTTCTTAAGGGGGATGGGAGGGGATCAGTAACCACCGGGAGATTAAGGAGGAGGTCATGCCTTCATCCCTCCAGTGGTCCGCTGCTCAATCAGAGCACCTTTTTGTACCCTGGACGTGACTGAAACAGGTCTAGATAAAAACATCCTTCTTTTTTTGCCTTGGATGTTTCTTCCGATTCCATTATTGCTGAAAGATGTTCTAATTGTGGGACTGCCCTAGTCCCATCCAGAACATGCTTTCCAACACGTCCCCTTATTATTTGGACAAACTGCAATCCAAATTCTGCCTTTCGGAAATCATGATCTGGGTGTTTTTGACTGATGGATGTTTTGTCCATGTTGAGACGTCCATCTGCTTCAAAAATGTGATATAAGGCTGTCCTAACTTCAACTGCAAAGCTATATGTTTATCAGCCAGATATTGCCATCTGTACAATTAGGTGGAATGCCCTTGCTTGCCAAAACTATTCAGCACCACTCACTATATAGATAGCAGTGCTGACTATTTTTTTTAAACCAAAAAAACTGCTCTATGCCCCATTTCAACGTTGACCCACCAGGTTTTCTAAGTTCCTATCAAATGTAATTGATTTTATTCCCATCTTCCTCATTGCTATGCACTGTTTCAGCATGGAACTTGTTTTCTGGCCTGTTATAAGGGTGCATTTAACAAATTCAGTAAGACCTAGAACAATTAAAATACCACCAATAAACATTGCAGATACAACATGCCCGTAGCAGGTGGAGGTACTCCGCAGGGAAACCTGGCACACAGAGGACTGGGTTAGAGACAGACGTGGACATCACAAGAACTGGGAGAGCTTATAACCCCGGGGTACAAGTCACTAGCGGGACATTTTCTTGAACCTAGCCCCAATGCTACCCAAACACACTTAGCATAAGGATAATAAAAATGGCTTTTGTTTACAGTTTTCTACTCCTTCAGCTTTCTTATTGGAAGGGTAAGGTTTCAAATGCAGTTTGGTCATCTAGTTTTCATTTTCTCTACTTTGATTCTCTCCTGCTGCTATATGAAATCTTTATTCTAGAACCTCCAGAGTTGTATACAAATTTAATTATTACTGGTAATATTGCTGTATTTTTTTTCAGATATATGTATTGCTTCTTCAGTTTCTCTTCTGATGATTTTGATCTGTGCAATGGCTACTTATGGAGCATACAAGGTAATGTAGACCTTATTCAAGATGCTGCTTGTTCCCCAAATTATTTTCCTATTGATAATTCCTTCAGGGGTTGATACTTGAATGTATGTACTAAAATTTGCACTAAAGCATTACTTCATGGCCTAAGCACTAAATTTTTGCATGCACATATAAAAAATTGTTTCAGTGATGTGTAGACCAGAAAGGGGACAAATTATAGCCCATGAGGCTGAGGCTGAGTTAGACCAGTCACTTCTGGCTTTATACCTTCTGCTCTCATTGCTGGAGGTCATCTGACTGAGGCCCTTCATCTTCCCAAGACTTTGAACTTCCAGAGGGCTTCCTTCTCTATTTGTCAGACCTTCAGTAAGCACCATCAAATTGCTGTCATCAGTTCTCCAAGAATGACTTCCCCTGCTCCTTACACCCTCATATGACTGTCCTCTGACCAACCTGAAAATGTTCTTGGGCAAAAGCGTTGTCCATCCCCTATTGTAAACAGAAGTTATGTGCATAGTAACTGCCTATCTGAAAGTGAAAAGGCCAGTTAACACAGATTTTATTCCCCTAACTTTTCTTCATCAAAATCAGACCCTCATCTGAATATGCTGAGATCCCAACATGGCAAGAAACAGGAATATGCAGAATCAGCAGACAGGACCAGAAGCATCAAAGGTGGTGCAAGGGAGAAGTTAGTGTAACGTAAAATTTTATTGAAGAAGGACCCGACTTGGTCAGCTTTCGGTGATAGCCTTCAACAAGGTCACGGTTACCATCAGATTCTTCAAAAAGAGACAGAGATTATATATTTATTTATTTATTGCATTTGTATCCCACATTTTCCCACCTCTTTGCGGGTTCAGTGTGGCTTACAATATGAGTTAAATGTTGGAAATACAATTTGTTACAGATTGGTTATGGATTACATTTTGCATAATTATGCGAAACAATTGAGGTGTCGTTGGGAGTGTAACAATGGAGCACAAACAAATATACACAGACTATGTATATAATCTCTGGCCCTTTTTGAAGAATCTGATGGTAACCACACCCTTGATGAAGGCTATCGCCAAAACTTGGCCAAGTTGGTTCCTTCTTCAATAAAATTTTACGTTACACTATTGGTTGTCACTCCTCCCTTGAACCACCTTTGTTGCTTCTGAGGCTGTCTGAGATTTCACCACCCCAGCCACATCATCAAGCACCTTTGTTTCATCAATCAAACCTCTGCCCCCACACCCATCTAATAGCACCCTGCCCATAAGGGCAACACCTTTTCTCAAACCCTCTTCTTCCCCCTTTGTTGGAGGGAAATGTGACCTCCAACTTCTCTTGGAGGATGCGTTACAATAACCAGCAGGAGGTACAGGAGAACCTTCCTGCTGGCACTACTGTAAACATCTAAACTATGCTGCTGGGTAGCACTTCACCAGTTCAGTGCCATCTGCAGCATCATTCAGATATCTTCTGGGGTGTCAGCAGGAGGCCTTGCCGGGGGCCAAGGGTGAGGGACAGAATTTGCTTTGATTCTGGGAGAGGAATTGCCTTCACTGGAGGGATGGCCTTATGGAGGGAGGAGGGGAGAGATGCCTTACTAAAGCAGTGAAGGATTGATAAATGTAGTGATGGGGAAAGTCCATGATTTAACTGGAGGGCTTGAGTCTTGATGTTCTGGGATGGAGATATGATAATCTGTGGGGGGTGGCAGCTGGGGGAAACCTTATTGGGGGGGGGGGGAGATAGTGGAACAAAATCCCTCATGGTGACTGTACATTTCACTTTGGGCTAGTTAACATAGGGGATTTAGAAAGGGAGCTTTTCACACAAATTTTAATACCTGATCTAAAGTGGATGTTTGGCCGTAGAGGGCTCACACAAAATAGCTTGTGTAGGAAGCATAACTTATTAGTTTGCATGTGTTCACTTAAACCTAATTTGCATGTGATGTCACCTAAGTTGCATGCAGTTATGCGCTCTTTTTAGCTTGTTCTTGCTAATGATTATGTCCAGGGGTGGACTTCGTATGCATGCTAAGCTATTAGTGCATAGCTCACTTATCAAGAACACTGAGCTTTAGCGTATTGTGCCCTTAGTGTCTTCTCCACAACACAAGATGCTGTGATAGAGATGGAACACCTTCAGCATGTCTGATTTTTAGAATTCAGCTTTGTCAGAAAATGCCTGAACAAACAGTGAGCACAGATGTTCTTTTATGCCTAATACATATCTTTTTAAAAAGCAGAGATAGCTTGTACCATTCCACAAATTTATGGAGTTCATTGTACAAGTTAGGACTTAGGTGAGAAACTATAAAAAATTAAAAAAAAAACTGATTTACCTTTAGCTGCTGAAGTTATTTCATAAATTTAATTTACTCTAACAAACTTTAAGATATAATTAAAAATTATAGGGCCACTATTCAGTGTGCTGCATGGTGTGACCGCAGCTCGAATATTGTGTTAAATTCTGGTCGCCGCATCTCAAAAAAGATATTTTCTGGGGTTTTCTTTTCCCCCCGGAAATGGTGTGCACTCAGGGTGGGACTACCACCAGCAGCCAAGTTGTGCTGACGGTAGTCCTGAAAGAGCGAGCAGTAAGCCTGCGTTGGGCTTACCACCGCTCTGTAAAAGGGCCCCTAAAAGAGTTGCTCGACATGTAAACTCATTCTGAGAAGATTCTTAGTGAAATTGAATTTAGCTTCAGAGTCTAATACATCCAATGCTTCCCTCTCAGGTTTCTGAATAATCTTTCTTTGAGGTAAATAATACAAATTAGATAGTTGTAAATAATCTGCTACAGAGAGGGTCAATACTTCCTTTAAGTATTTATGAAGCAATATTTCAGGAGACAACAAATGAGTACAGGAAAATTAAGAATACTAACTCCCCTGTTTACTAAGCCGCGCTAGCACCAACATAGCCCGTTCACTTTGAATGGGCTGTGTCGGCATTGCCGCCTGGCTTAGTTAACGAGGGGGGCGGGGGCGGGAGGGAAGATTCCTAGCCTTATACATATTTTCCAAGGATTCACATTTATTATGGAGAAGAAGACTGTCCTTAATACCGACAGAAGACCTCGCCAGAAGTGTTTCCACCTTAGGTTCGATAGTCTTGAGGCACCGGGTACAGTCCAAAAGTCTAGAAACTAATTGTTGGAACTCTTTAGTTGCCTGATGTGAGTAAGCACAAATCTGACTATCAGTTCTGTAGCAAAGTCTCCACCGTAATGTCTATAGGAGTCTGTTCAACAGCCCAGAAACTGAAACTGGGAGTGGAACAGGATTCGGAATAGAAACAGCATCAGTTACAAGAGGAGATCCTGCCAGACTGAGTTCTGCTTCAGCCACACCAAAAAATAAAGATACCTCTTGGGAAGACTTATCCTCTGAATGAACAGAAAGGCATGACACTGGAGGAGTTGAAGGACCGCCTGGACTATGCTCCTGAAGATAAGGGAATGGAGGTCTTGGCATCCAAACTCTGCGCCATAACCAGTTAACTCTTGGCCAGAAATTGAGTTGCCCAAAAAAATGTTAACAGGGCCCAATTTCGAAAACACGTATAAAGTCCTGTGTCACATTTGCTGCACTCCAATGACTTTATAAGTGTTCATGAATGGCAAAAGACGAGATATGAGGAAATAAATCTACAAGAGTGGTGAACCCCTGAAGCAGCGACAGCGAAACAGGGATTCCCTGTTGGGTTAAGATTGATGTGACGGATTAAGAATGCAACGCCAGCAATTTGGGAATAAAGATAAGTAACTGGCAGTAATACCACATCACCAGTTTGTAAAGTATTGCACACACAGAGATCCTGTAATCTATGGATACATGAATCTGTTTAGTAGTGACTTTGAAGACATTTATTACTGTGGAGTTTTTTGGCTAGATGATGTTGCGCCGGGCCCACGCCTTATAGTCTGAGTATTTTGGGCTGGCTGGGTGGCGATACTGAAGCTTTTTCTCTACTTAAATTAAATTAACATTAATTGATGTGAATTGAAACAAAGCTCTTTCTTGTATCCATTGTGTTACACAGTGAGTGTGAAGCTGTGAATTTGAGTTTCAATTTAACAAATCATAAGCTTGAGTGAATTAATAGCTAAAATTTAATGCCAAGAAGTGTAGAGTGATGCACTTGAGGTGCGGAAACCCAAAAGAGAGATACCGGATAGGAGGGGAGAGAT
Source organism: Microcaecilia unicolor (assembly GCF_901765095.1). Lineage (NCBI taxonomy): Eukaryota > Metazoa > Chordata > Amphibia > Gymnophiona > Siphonopidae > Microcaecilia > Microcaecilia unicolor. The sequence continues at coordinate 546,226,716 of NC_044031.1, forward strand.
TAGTAAGCTTGACTCAGGAGAGAGACCTTGGGGTGTTGGTGTCGGAGGATCTGGGTGAAGAAACAATGTGACAAGGCGATGGCCATGGCCAGAAGGATGCTAGGCTGCGTAGAGAAGGCCATAACCAGCAGAAGAAAGGAGGTGTTGATGCCCCTCTACAGGTTGTTGGTGAGGCCCCACTTGGAGTATTGTGTTCAGTTTTGGAGGCCGTATCTGGCTAAAGATGTAAAAAGACTGGAAAGGGTGCAAAGAAAAGCTACAAAATGGTATAGGATTTGCATTGCAAACCGTACGAGGAGAGACTTGCTGCCTGAACATGTATACCTTGGAGGAAAGGAGAAACAGGGGTGGCATGATACAGACATTCAAATATTTGAAAGGTATTAATCTGCAAATGAACCTTTTTCAGAGATGGGAAGGTGGTAGAACTAGAGGACATGAATTGAGGTTGAAGGGGGGCAGACTCAGGACTAATGTCAGGAAGTATTTTTTCACGGAGAGGGTGGTAGATATGTGGAATGCCCTCTCGCAGGAGGTGGTGGAGATGAAAACGGTAATGGAATTCAAACATGCGTGAGATAAACACAAAGGAATCCTGTTTAGAAGGAATGGTTCCATGGAATCTTAGCGGAGATTGGGTGGCAACGCCGGTAATTGGGAAACAAAACGGGAGCTGGGCAGACTTCTACGGTCTACACCCTGATCGTGACTGAATAGATAGGGATGGGCTGGAGTATAAATTTTAAGAGGCTTCCATGTTAGCTTCAGAACTTAGTACAAGAACAGTACTGGGCAGACTTTTACGGTCTGTGCCCTGAGAAAGGCAAGGACAAATCAAACTCGGGTATACATACAAAGTATCACATACCATGTAAAATGAGTTTATCTTGTTGGGCAGACTGGATGGACCGCACAGGTCTTTATCTGCCGTCATTTACTATGTTACTTGAGCTCTGAATTCACATCTCTTCTTTTATTGTTTGTTATGTTAAAGCTCGGTGCTTATTATTTGTATTTGATATTTGTATTCGGCTGAATAATATTTTTTCGTATTCAGCCAAATAGTAAAATATGCTATTTGGTACAGCTCTATTTCAGACACAGACACACTGCTCAGTAATTAACTGCACACATTCCAATAAATGCCATCTGGCCTCTTATCTATTTGTTGGGGTTTAACTATTCTCACAATCTGCAAACCTGATTATAATTACTAATAAGCTTCATTCTGGTCCACTAGCTTTCTTTCTAGCTCCATCAATTTCTTAATTTTGTTTTGTACAATATTTTAACCCTTAATATATTATATTGTCACACGATGTATGTTCTAGGATAACCTCTTTGAAGAAATTGCTGTTAAGTCTGATGCTTTTCTTTAATATCAGATAAAACTGAGCAGATAAGATATGAAGAAATATATTGACTAATTGGCAAACTGTCCCACAGTTTCTTTGGATGAAAACTGTTGTGTCTTAAAAAGGTATCATATCTTTTGATAAAATGAAGTGACTAATATTTCAGCTCTTTTAGAAATGAGACTGTCCAAAAACTCAGGGGTCCTTTTACAAAGGTGCGGGAGGGTCTACATGTGTACAGCACTCTCCAAATCGGGAGTACCACCCGGCTAGCGCGTGAGATGGGTGGTAATTCCGAATTTGGTGTGTGCCGAATACCATGGTAGAAAATAATTTTCTACTACAGGCCGCTTACCCCACAGTAAACGGCAGTTGACGTGTACTGCATGCTTACCGCATGGGTAGTGCGTGAGATCTTACTGCTAGGTCAGTGGGTGGCCGTAAGGTCTCAGGCCGAAAATAGATGCGTGCTGGTTTCAATTTTAGCGCACGTCCATTTTCTGGCCCCTTTAAAAAAAAAAAAAAAGGCCCTTTTCCTAGATGCGATAAAAAATGGTCCAGTATGCGCCATGAAGCCAAATTAAAAGAAAATCATCTAAATATTCTCTTGATGCAGTCCAAGTTAAAAAAAATTGTTATCCATAAACCACTTCCAAACTGGAATAAATTAAATTACCACCAGTGAGACTGATTTTAAAATGACTCTTCTAATTTAGCTATATATCTAAAGTTGCAGTGGATAGCACTAATGCTGCTACTATGGCTATATTATGCATTTGAAGGAAAAAAAGCATTTAAAAATAATTCTATTTCAATAACAAATCAGTTAGTGACATTAAGAAACCTACAAATGCTTTCTGAACACAACTCACAGGGCTTGTTCTCTGTAAAAATCTACCAGAAACACTTGTTCCTTGTCTTTAAAATGTGTAATAGCAAAGCCAAGTCTTATTAGATGGAAACAAAAGTTGACTACTAGGTAAATTCCACAGTTGTTGTCATTCAGAAAAGTATTGTGGTCCATTACCCTGAACAGAGTGATGATAATCTGGTAATGTCTGAAAAACTAATTTCTGGATAGGAATGCTTTAGTTGAAAAGTTCTTGTAACTGGATGATAATATTAGACTTCCGAAGAAATACTTGTAAATATGACACTTCTATAGTTAGGATGTTGTTGTATCACAAACATTGCTACAGCCTAAGCTCATGAGATGAGACAGATGATTATAGTATCCAGGAGGAAGCCTGCAGAGCTGCCGAGGGAAAAAACTGGGCCCGGGACAAAAAAAATCTTCAGGGCCCCCGCCTGCTGGCCCATACCCCTACCACCACCGCTGCCCCCCTGCCCCCCACCCACTGATGCTGCCCCCCCCCCCACCACTACTGCTACCCCCACTGCTGCTCTCCCCCCCGGCCACTGCCACTTTTCTGTCCTCCCTTCCTCTTTTCTGTCCTCCCTTCCTCCTCCCTTCTGGTCTTACCCTACAGCATCTTGCAGCCGGCAGCGATTTAGAATCAGAGGCAGTTTCCATAGCCTTCCTTCTGCCACATCCCTCCCTCTCTAATGCAACTTCCTGTTATGACGCTAAACAGGAAATTGCAGTAGAGAGGGAAGGCCATGGAGACGGCCTTTGACTGTGAATCGTTGCTAGCTGCAGGATCCTATAGGTGAGACCCACGGGGAGGAAGAAATTATTTTACTGCAGGAACAAAACTTTTTAATGTTTGCGCAGGGTGATAAAAATTGTTGACGCCCTCCAAAGGCCCAGCGATGGGTCCTCCTTTGAGGTTGGGCCTGGGGAATTTTGCCCCCACCCCCCCTACCAGCAGCCCTGGATGCCTGAAAAACTACTTCAAGAGAAACCCATATGTATAATTGTCGCTACATGCTCCAAATTTTATCTGTGAGGAATACTCTGTTTTGTTTCATTGGCATTTGTCTGGCTTAACTTACTGGTAATCTTTCTTCCTTTCTTTCTCTTTCTCATTCTGTAGGAACGTGCAAGCTGGATTGTCCCTTTCTTTTGTTATCAGATCTTTGACTTTGCCCTCAACACTTTGGTCGCCATCAGTGTCCTTGTTTATCCAAGCACGATTCAGGACTACCTGCGACAGCTGGTAACACTGGGAGTTAAAACTATAAGTATATTAAATAGAAGCAAAATCCATGGTAGTGGGCACTGTAGCCCAACAGAGGCCAGGTCTGATTGAACTGGAGGTCCAATAGAGTGGGAGAAAAACAGGACTAAAAACAGATTTTTAAAAATGGATGAAAAGTCAATGTCAGCCTAGTGGCTGAGTTGCAGTGCTGCTGACATGCAGGAGATTTGAGTTGGATTCCTGAGCCCAGTTTCTACTCCTCAGGGTGGTTGGGTCTGTAGCTGCTCCAGAAGTAGACCTTACCGCCTGGAGGAAGGGGGTGAGGGCTAGAATTGGAAGCCACAGCCATTCTACACTAGTAACACATGTAGTGGATTTCAGAGAGAGCTATGCTCAGTGGCCCTGGACATGGGGGCTGTTGTACTGGTATCTGGAATAGAACAAAGAGCTATAATCTAGAGAAAAACCCCAGGCAATTGTAAATGGAAGTGTGTGGCATTCTAGCCCATGGGAGGCCATTCCAGCTGAGCTGGAAACCGAAGTATGCGGGAGGAACTGCCAGGCCAAAATGCTCAGGAAACTCATCAATTTCTTATTTTACAAGCATTTTTGTGAGAAGATTTTGAGAAAATGGGAAAAACCTAGTAGTAAACCTCAGTCTCTTTGAACTCTAGTAGTTAGAATATTAAAAATTCAATAAATAAATAAAAAGAAGTTTATATGTTTTTTCACAATGCTTATCTGTGCATTGTAGTTGAACCCCTGATGATGCATATAGCGAAATGCAGCACCTGTGTCAGGTTTAGCGCTGAAATTGGAAATATATTGCTGAAAACGGAGTTGGAAGGGCTTTTGATACGGTGACAACAAGGGAACAAATAAGAGAAATCTTGGCACTAGTATTCTCTGGTTAAGGAAAGCTCTTTGAGAAGATATCTACGTTTTGTATATGATTTGCCCTCGGAAGCCATACTGTTTAAACTAACAACCTTCTTGAAACAACTGAACAAAAAGCAAAATTTAGGAGCGCAGTCTCTTCAAGATATATAACGGCAATATTGTGCAATGTGATATGCTTATATATTGCTTTATTTTGTAGAGAAATCATATTGTAAAGTTATAAAGACATTTAAAATATGTGACATCATACTCTTATGAAAGGGGAAAATAGATAAAGGATTATTATTTATGTGGTTGTATGAGTGGTATGAATATGAAGACTGCATGATTAATACTGAGTAAAGGAGATACAATTTGTGATTGATACTTTTAATGAAGATTTAATTACAATATTTGTGAATAAATATTTATAACTGTGAATTGATATGTCTTGTAACTAGATATTATTAGATACTGAACAGATGGATTTGTATACTTATACATTGGGGATATCCTGAACACCAGTCTGGCTTGGCGTATCCTGAGGACTGGGTTGAGAATCCCTGGTGTAGATAAGGTAGTTCTGCTGGTGGCATTGGCTTAAAGTGCGGCTTTCAATAATGTAGATTACTGGGTTTTACAATTATAGTTGTATGAACTTAGACCATTCCTTTGCTATTCTTATGGACGTATCTCTGTCTCAGCTGCAATCACTAGATTATGATGTGCCTTAAGGATTGATTTTGGCGCCTACCTTGCTTTATATTTTTCAAACATCATTGACCATGCAAATTCAAAGTAATGGGATTAGTGCTTACTTTTATATAATTAATATTTGGTTAGTCTATTATGGGGACCCTATTTCTCCAGATTTTGTCAAAATTTGAATGTTTGTTCAAATGCTATTGCAGACTAGCTTGTCAGACACCATTTGAAGTTGAATGGACATAGCAATTGAATGATAGGAAAAACAGGTTCTAGTCACAGATGAAATATGTGCCTGAAATGTTAGAATTCAAACACCCAGGATCCATATTGTATGTTTCAGTGGGATAGGCAAGCCACAAATCTTGAGGAAAAGAGAAATTGGCCCCCACATTTTAGAGAATTCACAGTAAGGGCCCTGTTTACTAAGCTGCGCTGTAGGCGCGCTAGCTAATTTAGTGGACGCTAATGCTAGAGACACCCATATATTAGTAAACAGGGCCCTAAGAGAGCATTATAATAACATAGTAGATGATACTATGAATTCTCTTAAATGTAAGGGGGCAATTTCTCCAATTGCGTTAGTTTTGTGTAGTGTTTAAACTCTAACATTTCAGGTACATATTTCATCAGGGACTAGAACCTGTTTTTCCTATGATTCGATTGCTATGTCTATACTCATAGGCGCCCCATATAAGAGGCTTGGGGAGGCTAAGCCTCCCCAGCCCAGCTGTGACCTTCCCCGCCTGTCTCCTTCTCCAAATGTGGCCCCGGAGGCAGTCAGCATCAGCATAATTATGTGTCTCTCGTCATGCCAAACCCACCTCGGAATATAAACGTAACCCGTCCCACTTTGCCTCGCCTGTTCCCTCAGTAAGCAGCTAACAAGTCCTTCCTTGTCTGGAGGATGCTGGGAGTAACTCTCAGAGTTCTCTGAATTATTCGTGGTGTCTGACCAATCAGGAGCACCTTTTTAGATGCCAGACAGGATTCCCTGACCAATCACAGCTGTGCTTCCGTAGCAGCTCAGCCACGTGAAGAAACTGTGGCTGAGTGAGTGCAGAGATTGAGAACTGCAGCTGTGCTTTTGAATGCGACTTCACTGCGAGCAATCCAGTTGCCCAGCTGCTCTTGGGAGTCTCAGGGTCAGGTCACTAGTGGGGATAGAAGGGAAGAGAAAGCTTTATTCTGATTTTCTAACAAGCATCATCACAGCGGTTTCAGGAAATGAAGCATCAAAGGTACAGACACTGTAATGAATTTTTGCAATCTCACCCTCTAATGGTTCTTTTGTTTTCCCTCCTCACAAACATGAAGCTTCCTCTCTGTTTCTATTTCTCCATGCCAAACCGGTTTGTGAAGCTTCTTAACTGTGAGGGGTCTGACTCAGAACTTCAGTGAAAGGAACTCATGCTAAACCCTAAAATACGTGTTTGGCTTTTTTTTTTTTTTTTTTTTGCTCTTGTAGTGCCTTCTTTGGTCTTACTCGGGTGTCTCCTTTCAAGAGCAATATGTTTCCAAACAAAAGATTGTTTTAGGATTGCTGAAGGATTCTTTTATTGTTGATAGCATATAATAAATAAAATTAGAGTTAAGTGAAATAAAACTTCCACATTTCACTTCCTTCTGTTACCTGCAATATTCCCTGAATTAATCACTCTTCCTAATATGGACACCAGGTAGAATGGAGTGTGCTGTGTAGTAGGATGTCTTAGGGATAAGGTCTGAAACCTATTTATTTATTGATTAATTAGGATTTATTTACTGCCTTTTTGAAGGAATTCACTCAAGGTGGTGTACAGTAAGAATAGAACAAACATGAGCAATAGGCAATTACAGCACATCTAATATCTAAATTTAATAAAAAGGTATTAATTGTGACTTTTATTTATTTTTTTTCTGTGTTATCAGACAATTATGGATTTAAGTTCCACCCCTGACCCCACCCCCTTTAGCCTTCCCAAACAGTTGGGCCACCGACCGACCGCCTATGTCTATACTTAAGAGGAAAAAAGATCCTTTGTGTAGTCTGTTTTACAAGAGACCAGTTTAGCCTGTTTTGTTTCTCATCTTGCTGTGTGTGTTTTCATATCAGAGAGTAGAGGAGTAGCCTAATGGTTAGTGCAGTGGGCTGAAAACCAGGAAAAATGAGTTTGATTCCCACTGCAGCTCCTTACAAAAAACGTAGGACCCCTTTTACTACTCGGTGGTAAGCCCAACAGGGGCTTACTGCTTGCTAAACAGGAAGTACCGCCGGGCTACCGCAGCAGCCCGATGGTACTTCTCACCCCTAGCACGCCGTCATATCCGGCGCTACAGAAATATATTTATTTTTGTAGCGTCGGAGTGTACCTGGCAGTAATCACTGCAGTGGCGTACCAAGGTGGGGGCGGTACGCCCCGGGTACACACCGCTGGAGGGGGCCGCACGCCTGTCGGCTCTTCGTTTTCATGCTCCCTCTGCCCTGGAACAGGTTACTTCCTGTTCCGGGGCAGAGGGAGCATGAAAACGAAGAGCCGGCAGGCGCGCGGCACCCCCCCCCCCCCCCCCCCCAGCGACGTGCACCCTGGGGGGGGGGGGGTTCTTTCGCCAGGGGATCGGGGGTTCTTTCGCTGGGGGGGGGGGGGGCGCTGCTGTTTCATGTAGAATGTTTATTTTGTTTGACTCAATTCCCTCTTTAACATATAGTGCAATCTCCCCTCTAAGCTTATCCCCTCTATCACTGCAATATAATTTGTACCCTGTTATACAGTGCACCATTGATTGTCCTCCTTCCACCAAGTCTCTGAGATGCCTATTGTATCTACCTCATCGTTTAGTCCTATATTTAGGCACAGACCGTAGAAGTTTGCCCATTCCTGGCCTTGCTCTCCAACTTCTAAAGCTGAATCTGTCCAGCCATGATCATGGCACAGACTATAGAAGTCTGCCTAGCACTGGCTTTGCTTCCCAATTACTGGTGGTGTTATCTAATCACCGCTAAAGTTCTTTGGATCCATGCCTTCTGAACAGGATTCCTTTGTATTTGTCCCATGCATTTTGCATTACTGTTTTCATCTCCTCCACTTCCCATGGGAAGGCATTCCAGGTCATAGGAGCCAACTTTTCAAAATGATTAGGGGTGCTGACATTTTGTTTTTTACAGGTGGTGCCGTCCCCCTCCCTCTCCTCCCCTCCCCCTCCTCCCCCCTCTCCTTCCTCCTCCCTCCCAGTTCCAGGCCCCCTCCCTCCCAGTTCCAGACCCCTCCCCTCCCTCCCTCCCTCCGTCCAAGTTCCAGGTCCTCCCTCCCAGTTCCAGGCCCCCCTCCCTGTTCCATCCCTCTCTCCCCCTCTCCCTCCCTCTGAGTTCCAGGTCTTCCCTCCCTTCCTCCCTCCCTCCCTCCGAGATCCAGGGCCCCCCTCCCTCCCTCTGAATTTTAAAAGTCATCTTTCCTCGTCGGGGTTACGGTGGCAGCAGCAGTGAAAAGCGTGCAGGCTCAGCGCTTCAGCCTTCCCTTCTCTCAGCTCTGGTCCCGCCCTCATTTCCTGTTTCTGCAAGGGCAGGACCAGAGCTGAGAGAAGGGAAGGTTGAAGTGCCGAGACTGCACTCTTTTCACTGCTGCTGCTGCCGTAATCCCAACGAAGTAAGATGACTTTTTTAAAATTTGGAGGGAGGGAGGGGGGCCCTGGAACTCGGAGGGAGGGAGGGAGGACCTGGAACTCGGAGGGAGGGAAGGAGGGGGCGGACCTGGAACTCGGAGGGAGGGAGGGCCTTGAACTCGGAGGAAGGGAGGGCCTTGAACTCGGAGGAAGGGAGGGACTTTTAAAATTCTGGGCTGGCGAAGGGAACTTCCGGTGGGTGAAATATTGGGGGTGCTCGAGCACCCACAGCACTCACGGAGTCAGCGCCTATGTTCCAGGTATCTACCACTCTTTCCGTGAAAAAGTACTTCCTGGCATTATTCCTGAGTTGCCCCCCATGCAACCTCAATTCATGTCCTCTACTTATACCACCGTCCCATCTCTGGAAAGGGTTTGTTTGTAGATAAATAACTTTCAAATATTTGAACATCTGTTTCATATCACCCCTGTCTCTCCTTTCCTCCAGGGTATACATGTTCATGTCATCAAGTCTCTCCTCATACATCTTACTACGCAAACCCCATACCATTTTTGTCATTTTTCTCTAAACCACTTCAGGTCTTTTTACATCCTTAGCATGATATGCCTCCAAAACTGAATACAATACTCCAAGTGGAGCCTCATCAACAACTTGTACAGGGGTATGAACACTTCCTTTCTTCTGCTGGTTATACTCCTCTCTATGCTGCCTAGCATCCTTCTGGCCATGGCCACCGCCTTTTTGCATTGTTTCATCACCTTGAGATCCTCAGACACCATCACCCCAAGGTCCCTCTCCTGAGTTGAGCTTATCAATCTCTCTCTTCCTATCTCATACATCTCCATTGGATTTCTGCAATCCAAGTGCATCATTCCGCTTTTCTTACAATTAAATTTTAATTGCCAAGACCTTTGGCCATTCTTCTAATGTTTGTAGATCTCTTCTCATACTATCCATGTAGTTAGTTTCTCCCTAATTCCAATCTGGCACTATCTAGATAGTCACTACATACAAATCCCATCTATACAATTGCTAATAAACCAATTTCTCTTAAACTTTAATAAAATAAAATTATTTTTTGATCTCATTAGTTTTCACAGGGACTCACACAGACCACTCTGGTCTTATATTGTCCACATGTTTCTAATCATCGCACATTTTAAAATTATTGACGTATGCCCAAAAGGTGCAATCTTAAAGTTCTATTAAAGTATGCTCAATAAGTGCAATCTTAAAGTTCAGATACTTTACTGTTTGAAATGCCACTTAGCTTTGAAAGTTCTGGACCATGTTTTGCTAGGTTGCTAGAGACCCAACTGTAATATTTCTTCAACTGTGAATAGTTCCTGGAAACCAAATATAACAATTGATTCAAAAACTTTTAACATTCTTAAAAAAATGTTATTATAAAATATCTGATTTTGCTTTAGACTGGAGAGGGTTAAAGGGAAAAGTCTTACCGCTCAATGCATTCAGTAAATGACACAAAACGCCATGGCTGACCTGGAAGTCCGCGGTTCTGCTTTAAATCTTAGTGGATACCCAATAAGAACTTTGGATCAACTGGGTTAGAAACTTCAAGAAAACTTCAAAGCACTACAAAACAAAAAACACCCCACAATTTTACAGCTCTATTGAGGCCATAGGGTTCTAATGTATTCCATTGAAAAATCCAGTATTGTTCTCGATGCTAGTTTTTTTGATGATATTGCCACCTCGCCCACCTCCCACCATTTCAAGTACTATATATTTCAAGTCATCGTTAGTGGACATCTAATGGGACACTAAAGGCGCTTGTAAATGACCATTCTTGATCTTACTCAGATGTTCAGTAATTCTGTATTTCACAGGACGTTTGGTTTACCCGATATACAGTTTTAAACATGGACATAGTATTGCAAATAGCACTCTTTGGGTGGAGCAGTCTGTTGTGGATTGCAATGTATGTAGTTGAGAACTTGTGGGGTGCTTGAACTGAGATGCACTGATAATGTGTTTACATATATTACAATGTCCACAGTTTATATGACTCCCCACTTTCTTGGTTACTCTGATTGTTTCAACATATTGAGAATTAAGTTCTGTGCTAAATTTAAACTCCTAGAAAAAGTAAAATGGAGACATTCTTTGAAAACTGTATGATATTGCCAATGTTTTAATATTATCTTCGCGACTTGAAAAGCTCTAATGTGGGTAATGTGGATACCAATCTTGGCAACCTATCTGTCTTAGATGGCTGTAGTAACAGTTGCCTGTTGACATAAAGTGCTCTTTTGTATGCCCATTTTACAATCTTATGGGGATACCCTCAATGTATAAAATGTGTGAACATATCCTCCTCTTTTTGCTTAAAATCTTTATCCATGGTGCACAGTTGTCGTAATCTTAAAAATTGTCCCACGGGAAGATTATCTCTCAGATATCTCAGGTGATGACTGGAATAGTGTAAAAGCGTCTTCCTGTCGCTATTCTTTCTATACAGAGTTGTATGGAATTGTAATTTGTTGTGGCTGTAAATTATAAATGAGAATTTAAATTATTTAACCACTCTACAAATATTTGGAAGTTGTCCTTTGTGTCTGGCCATACTAGGAATATATCATCTATATACCGTTTCTGATAAAGCATTTTCCTAAATTGATCTGCATCATATAGGTGAAGTTCCTCAAATCTTGTGACATATAGACAAGCTAAAGTGGGAGCCATGGTTGCTCCCATCGCTGTACCTCTTCTCTGTATATAGAATTTATTGCCAAATAGAAAATAATTTTTTTGTAATGTAATTCTGGATATAGTAACCAGAAACTCTACTCTGGACTCATACAAGGAGAGCATTGTTAAATAAAATCTTATTGTTTCTATGGCTTCCTCTTGAGAGATGTTGGTGTAAAGTACTGTGATGTCCAGAGACCCCAATAGAGCTCCTGATGGGATCACTGGACTTTGCTGTAAAAACTGGATCATTTCGGTGCTGTCTTTGATGTAGGATCTAGTCTTAGGCACTTCAGATTTGTTTCTGCCATAACACTATCTGGATAGTGCCGCAGCAGTTAGAGAAATCTTTAGTGGCATTATCCTGATAGTGCCAAGATGAGAGATTATGTGAGCATATAGTTGCTATGTAAGAATCTGTTGTAGTCCTGTTTGTTGTCACGCCCCCTCACCTGGTTCAGGAAGCCGCTAGAGTCGTGCAGCATGCCATGCCTAATTGTCTTGTGAGTGTTTACATCCTTGTTGCTGCACTTCCCTTCTGTAGCCCTAGATAGGGCGCTTCTCTTTTATAGCCCTAGACGGGGGCGCCATTTCCTGGTTAGGAGATAAAAGGAAGTGCTCTACACTCCTCCAGTGCTTCCGCAACAGGCTTCCAGAGTTGTGCCTCTCCAGTGTTCATTGCCTGGCCAGTTCCCGCTTCCGGGTCTTCCCATAGTGTAGGTTGCCTTCACAGATATGTTTTGAAAGAAGCAAGCTGAGACCCTATCACCTCATCGAGAATACAGCTGCTCTATTGACCTCTTACCGGGTAAGATGCCACCCAAGGGCAAAGTCTATGCGCTCTCTATTCCAGAAACCAAACATATGAGGGAATACATCCAGGATAATTTACAGTGGGGCTTTATCCATCCCTCCACCTCTCTGGCAGGAGCAGGATTCTTTTTTGTGGGGAAGAAGGATGGACCCTTGCTGCCATGTATTAATTACTGTGGTTTGAATGTGATCACTGTCAAGAATAAATACCCCTTGCTGCTCATAGCAGCACTATGCAACTGCTTACAGGGGGCCACTATTTTAACCAAACTGGACCTCCATGGGGCCTTTAATTTAATCCAGATCCAAGCTGGAAATGAGTGGAAAACAGCCTTCAACATACAGGATGGACATTACGAGTACCTGGTGATGCTGTTTGGATTATGCAATGCCCCTGCTGTTTTCCAGCACTTCATAAATGAGGTGTTCTGAGACCTCCTTTATTCCTGTGTCTTAGTCTACCTAGATGACATCCTGGTGTTCTCTACCTCCCTGTCCCAGCATCAAATTTATGTTGACGGTGCTGTAGCGCCTACAGGAGAATGGCCTATACGCTAAGCTGGAGAAATGTTCCTTTGAGTAGACGACCCTTCCCTTTTTAGGGTATATCATTTCTTCTTCCAGCCTTCAGATGGATCCAGACAAATCTGCAGCAATCCAGGACTGTGTGCAACCCATAGGCCTTAAAAACCTTCAGAGATTACGCCAAATGAGCTTACTTCTTGGGTGGCCACTAGCACTGTCCCTGAGCCACTGCTGCCAGCCGCAGACCCCTCCACTGTGCACATACTCAGTTTTCACATATGCATGAAATTGAGCATAGGCGGAGGGCAGTGTCTGGCAGCCGCCCAAGAAGTAAGTTAGTTTGACTCGGCTGGCGGGGCTTGAGGATCCTCACCAACATAGGTATTTCATTTACTTTGGGTAGGAGAGGAGATGGAAGTCAAATTTGGGTTTTGCTTTGGGGAGGTGGCGGCAGCAGACATAAAAGTTTTGGCTCACCCACTTTGATCTCTAGCCCGCCCTAAATCGGCTATCTGGCTACACTACTGCCATGTGTATCAGGTTGCTCTACATACTGTGCCCGTAGTGTTTGGGAGGCTTTGCCTCACTTTCTATGTTCAACCAAACTGCCTCCATTCTGGAAAAATATTTTACCACTACTGCACTAATAGTTTGGTGTTCGCTACGTGGCTTCATAGAAGCCGAAACCTTGAGACAATTTAATCCATTCTTAGAGACATGGAGGTTTTAAAGCATTGGTTAGTCATAATTTTCTTTGTCTATAGTGGTTTACATTTTTTGTGCAAAATTCTGTGGAAAGTATGTATTTAAATAAAATTTGTGAATTATGAAATCACAGTTCTATTTTGGAGGTAGGCACAATTCTAAGGACCAGATGTTTGTTTTATTTTGTGTATATGGTAAAATGCTTAACATAGCCCTTCTAGTCAGAATGTGCAGGAAATGGCAGACTGAGAACTCCACAGTGATGGGCTAGATAACTGCAGCCTGTGAGGGACACAGCAGAAATTCTGGAGCCAAAAAATATGATAAAGAAAAAGGGTCAAATTTTTAAGGCTGACATTTCAGCATTCACAGTTCAAGCCTGAGTGCATCATCTGTGCTGGCTTTTTTTTTAAGTAGTACATTTTATTTTCTTTTTTACATTGGCTCAGTTGTTTCCTCATGATCTGAAAGTGTTTCTTGCAGGAACACTTAAGGGGTGAGCTGAAGCCTGAGCAAGAACACCTGCTGCTGAAGTGAGTCAGCTGACTGCGTATCATTCCAGCAGATGTTGCTGCTCTGTAAAAGAACTGATCTATATTGGCAATGTTTTCCCCCCTCCTTCAAATGAGCAAATCCATTTGCAGGGTTGGAGCTTTGCCATTCCAGCATGGAGCAGACTGCTGATCTGTCATGCAGACGGTCTGGGAACATGGGCTGTGGCTCTTTAAAGAGCTGAGGGAGTCTAACTGCCCAGATGCATTCATCTCCTGAGTCATCCTGGCAGTCGCAAATTAATTGCTGTGATTGATTGTTTTCTGTTTATATTAAGCTACTTAAGTCATTCTTTTTTTTAAAGCTGGGAAAGTGAAGCAGCTGTTTACCTAAACTTCATCCCTGGAGGCTGCTGATGAATTGGAGATCAAAAAACATTTTTGTCTCATAAAGAACAGATAATTATACAAGACATGTAAAGAGCAGTAATGTATTGCACGAGAGAATGCAATACAGAGGATGGGCAGACTGGATAGGTCATATGGCCTTTATCTGCCGTCATGTTTCTATGTTTCTAAATTTACTTTTAAAATCTGTACTTAATGTTTTGCTTGAGTCATTCAGAAATAAATGATTGAAGAAGGGTGCACAGAGCAGACATTTATTTTATACTTATTAGTGACATTCTGATGCAGTTTCCTAAATCCGCTAAACCAGTTTACAAACCTATAGCTTTTTGCCTTACAGATATTACTACCTTGTGACCACTGAAATTTCACTCACTAGAGGCCAGCAAAAGATCATTTTTCTGAAACATGTAACATATTAGATAGGGAAAAGGTAATTGGGGCCTTTTCAAAGTATCACAAACATCTTAATTCACTTTAAAAGGTTTTCACAACATATGAGTGAGGAAACAGTACCAGGCAAAATGTATTAAATCACCCACAGCAGATGTTTGGCACTGTTGAAATGCATTAAGTCTAATGACAGGCACTTTGTAAATTCAGGCTTATAAAATGCTGTTGTTTAAACAAAAGCGTTCACTATGTTGCCTTGTTTATCATTATATTAAGCACTGCCAAAACAAGAGTATATGAGGTCCTCTGCATGCAGCTGTTCTTTAGAAAATTCATTGCTGATCTATAAAGAGGTTTCCTAATGAATTCTGAAATATTCTTAGGTAGGGCTTATGTTTCTTTTAAAAAATGGCTGCTGTAAAAAATTGAGAAGACTAATAGGGTGACAGATCGTACACAACCTCCTATTTGTTTTTTGTTTTAACTAGATTACAATGTCTATAGAGAAGGTATTTTTCTCTTATGTGTATCTGTACTGCACTGTGTATACTAGGTGTCATGATGTGTTGTGACATTGAAATGAAGCATAATTGTGTGTTAGTAGTGCTGGGAACCAAGGCACAAAAGCTTTAGGGCTAGATTTACTCATACATTATTAGTGCATTAATTCACATTATTGCACAATAATGCATGTTAATATAATTTGATGCATGTTATTTAACACAAGCACCATTGTTTTCAGAGCAGCCTATTTACTAATAATTAGCGGGTAATTGCATTAGAAGTTAACATGTGTTAATGAATTAATGCACGTTGGTAATCTAGCTCTTGGTTTTACTATTGCTACCTACACCTTGTGCAACAGTAACTTAGGTGGTCCTGGTGTAAGTTACTCTTCTCTCAACAGAATAATTGGTGTTCAGGTTATAGGGGCCTACAGGCCTTTCTGCTGCATGCAGGTCTTGTCATAAAGAGGTATGCATGAGACGTATCTTCAAAGCACTTAGACTTACAAAGTTACGTGGAGGGGCATAATCGAAAGGGACATCCAAGTTTTGATGAGGACGTCCTCGCAAAATGCCCCATCCAGGGGCGGGGAAACCCGTATTTTCAAAACAAGATGGAAATTTGGTTGTCCTTAGAGATGGTCGTCCCTAGACTTGGTCGTTTCTGATTTTCGGCGATAATCGAAACCATCTCAGAAACAATCAAATGCAAGCCATTTGGTCATGGGAGGAGCCAACATTTGTAGTGCACTGGTCCCCCTGACATGCCAGGACACCAACCAGGCACCCTAGGGGGCACTGCAGTGGACTTCATAAACTGCTCCCAGGAACATAGCTCCCTTACCTTGTGTGCTGAGCCCCCCCAAAACCCACTATCCACAACTGTACACCACTACCTTAACCCTCAGGGGTGACGGGGGGCACCTACATGTGGGTACAGTGGGTTTGTGGTGGGTTTTGGAGGGCTTGCTCTTTCCTCCACAAACGTAACAGGTAGGGGGGGATGGGCCTAAGTACATAAGTATTGCCATACTGGGAAAGACCGAAGGTCCATCGAGCCCAGCATCCTGTTTCCAACAGCGGCCAATCCTGGTCACAAATACCCGGCAAGATCCCAAAAATGTACAAAACATTTTGTACTGCTTATCCCAGAAATAGTGGATTTTCCCCAAGTCCATTTAATAACGGTGTATGGACTTTTCCTTTTCCTGGGTCCGCCTGCCTGAAATGCACTGCACCCACTAAAATTGCTCCAAGTACCTACATACTGCTGTGATGGACCTGAGTATGACATCTGAAGCTGGCAATCAATATTTTAAAGATGTTTCTTGAGGATGGGAGGGGGTTAGTGACCACTGGGGGAGTAAGAGGAGGTCATCCCTGATTCTCTCCGGTGGTCATGTGGTCATTTCGGGCACCTTTTTGTGCCTTGGTCGTAAGAAAAACACAACCAGGTAAAGCGTCCAAGTGTTAGTCAGGGACGTCCTTGTTTCTTTCGATTATGGGTCGAGGATGTCCTAGTGTTAGGCATGCCCAAGTCCCGCCTTTGCTACTCCTCCGATACGCCCCGTTGAACTTTGGCCGTCCCTGCGACAGAAAGCAGATGGGGACGTCCTAAATCAGCTTTCGATTATACCGATTTGGATGACCCTGTGAGAAGGACGCCCATCTTCTGATTTATTTCGAAAGATGGGTGTCCTTCTCTTTCGAAAATGAGCCCAATGATAATCTATGGAACTTTGTAAGTCTAAGTGTTTAGAAAACGAGTTCCCATTCATTGTGTCTTAACTGTGCATAAAAAGAGGGGTCTGTGCAGCATCTCCTGTGCTGTACTGTATTTCCAACCTATACACTGCAGGCAGTTTTAAAATCTTTAAGAAATTCCTGACTCTTATCCGAATGATGTCTCAGGTGACCTTGTGTTTTGCTTCTGCTATGTATTTTTTTTCTGATATACAATTTGAGTGCAAAGGTTTAGGCAACCTTGACCAGATTGTATGTTTCACCGAATCCCTTAGGGGACAGAAGCCTACCCAGCCTCTTTGTAGTAAAATGTTTAACATGACATCTTTATATAAATGTGCATAATTACGACTTATTTGTAATTATTTACAGAATTAAAATAACAGTGACTATGGGAGGTGCCAAAGTTTGGAGATCCTTTTACTCAGTACTTTGCAACAAATCCTTTTGGCAGAATTAACTGGCTACAGTTTAGAAGCTGTTAAGAGCTGTTTTCTACTCTTGCTTTTGGAATTTTTTCCCCATTCTCCTTCCAAGTCAGAAATATTCTCAGGTTTCCTTGCCTGACCTGGATTTTGAAATCCAGGTCACGCACCTCCTGAAGCAGCGGATTCGCAAAACGTGGCCCTTGTTTTGGACAGCTGGTCTTTGTTCATGTATTGCAGCACTGAAACAGTAGCAGTTTCATGACCTGGTATTAGGAATGGATGCCTCTCCAGTTAAGCTAAGTACTTGTGTGACTTTTTGATATTTATTTATAGTTCTTTAGAGACGGGAGAGAATCTGGAGATTGGAGGTGAGCTGATGTGGTCCCTCTTCACAAAAGTGGAGACAGGGAAGAAATGGGAAACTAAAGGCCAGTAAGCCTCATGTTGGTGGTAGGAAAAATAATGGAATCGCTGCTGAAGGAAAGGATAGTTGACTTTCTAGAAGCCAGCGGGTTACGTACAAGATCTGAAGCAACATGGCTTTACCAAAGGAAAATCCTGTCAAACGAATCTGATTGACTTCTTTGACTGGGTGACCAAAGAACTGGATGAAGGACGTGCGCTAGATGTAATGTAATTGAATTTCAGCAAAGCCTTTGATACTGTCCCTCACAGAAGACTCGTAAATAAGCTGAAAGGGCTGAACTTAGGTCCCAAAGTGGTGAACTGGATTGGAAACTGGTTGACCGACAGGCGGTAGATGGTGGCGATAAATGGAATCGGCTCTGAAGAAAGGAAGGTGAGCAGTGGGGTGCCTCAGGGGTCAGTGCTGAGGACAATTCTGTTTAAATGCTAGAAGAATGGTCAAGGGTCTGGCAGTTAAAATGTAATTTATCTAAATTCAGCACAATTAAACACTGACTTAATTTAAGATTGCACCATATATCATCTTCTTATGCATAAACTACATTATGAATACATTAGACGTATTCATTTCATAACAAACTTTTCCAATAGCATACAAGAATGCTTGACATGCAGGTCTTTATTAAATAAACATTGTAGCAAAGTACATCTGGATACTTATCTAAAGGATGTCTTAACAAAATCCAGGCAGTCCATATCAAGATGATTATATCTAAATAACACAATTCTCCTCTAACACAGTATTAATGAAATTCACTTTTCAATCATCCAATGCTTCAAGCATAGCAGATAATAAAGATATGTGTCACATCCCAGATAAAACTTCCACAGTTGCTCATTGACGGTAATCAAGTTCTTTTTCAAAGTACCTATGCAATTCCGTCCTTTGGTAACTGTTGTGTAACTCTGAAATTACAAATCCAATCCTTTCACATTTACTGGAATGGTTCCATGGTGTTATTTTGTTACAAAAATTCACAATGGCGTATTTCCTTAAAAACCACAAAGGCGTGTCCTTAACTCATGCAGAGTTTCACAAATTTCTTCTTCAGAAGAATACGCTACTACATAAAAACAGCACAAGGCAAATACTCAATATACGCTAAGGACAGTCCAACCATATTAGATAAACTTTACATCACAATCTTTTTTTCACAATTTTTCATCAGATTATCTGCCTACCTGTTGCGGCCATCACTCCCAGAGGGATCCCAATTCCAGAATGCAGTGCTCCCTAAACGGAAGGTGACATATTCAAACTCCTATTGTAATATTTCAAGGCAAGCACACAGCTACCTGATTCAATTAATGCCATTCAATTTCCCTATTTAACCCCCCCCCCCCTCCCCCCCGGATGTGTAGTTCCCCATGTGTAAATGAAACACTGTTGTTTATAAAGCAGTCTGTCAATTTACTGCCCATTCCCACCACCTGAAGCAGCACCACAAACCGCAATTCTGACACCAAATGATTATATTGGTGCCAATGGGTAGTTTTTTTTTTTTATTATTTGTAATTTTAATGAATTTTACAAGAAACACTTGTACAGAAAAGGAGTATTATCATACCATACATGAAAATATTTTATAAAGAAAATCTATTAAATGATAATTACTGCTAAAGTCCACAATTATAGGCAAGGCACTATTCAAAAATTGGTTAACATAGGAAAAAATGAATAGAACATATTCCCACTTATCCTATCACGGAGTAGATTCTAATGGAGGAAGCACCAGAGAGTTTACGGCAGGTTCTTGTCTGGAGTCCAGGAATTTTGCTAACTGATCACTCTCATAGAAAACATATTTAATAGATTGAAATTTATCAACACATACCAATGGGTAGTTAATGGAGCACATAATTATGTTTATTAAATTCCTAGGTATAGAAATTAGTTAAAAATTAATGCCAAGAAGTGCAGAGTGATGCATTTGGGGTGCAGAAATACAAAAGAGAAGTACTGAATAGGAGGGGAGAGATTGGTAAGCTCGGCTCAGGAGAGAGACCTTGGGGTGATGGGTTCCAAAGATCTGAAAGTGATGAAACAGTCTGACAAGGCAGTGGCCACAGCCAGAAGGATGCTAGGCTGCAGAGAGAGAGGTATAACCTGCAGAAGAAAGGAGGTGTTGATACCCCAGTACAAATTGTTGGTGCGGCCCCACTTGGAGTATTGTGTTCAGATTTGGAGGCGTTATCTTGCTAAGGATGTAAAAAGACTTGAAGCAGTTCAGAGAAAAGCAACGAGAATAGTAGGGGGTTTACATAGCAAAACCATCTGGGGTTCCTAGCCCATTATAAACCATAAAGCTGTATTTCTCTGTTGATCACCCCACCCCTCAATTATCCACACCCATCCTGTTAGAATATCAATGATATGCTTTGATGTCCCCATGCATACCTCCGACCCACCCCCATCCTCCCACCCTGTCAGACTGTCATAGTAATGCTTGAATGTTTTCACTTATATACACTGTCAGCTAGCACATTTGCTTATTTTCGATCTGACGAAGAAGGGCAACCTTCGAAAGCTAATCAAGAAATGTATTAAGTTATGTCCAATAAAAAAGGTATCATCTTATTTTCTTTTCCATGTTTTATTTTGTTTGATTTCTATTGATAACCTTAAGAGTGGACTAACACGGCTACCACACTCCTCTACATAGCAAAACCTAAACATGTATACCTTGGAGGAAAGGAAAAACGGTTGATATGATACAGACATTCAAATATTTGAAAGGTATTAATCTGCAAACAAACCTTTTCCAGAGACGGAAAGGTGGTAGAACTAGAGGGCATGAATTGAAGTTGAAAGGAGGCCGACTCAGGAATAATGTTAGGAAGTATTTTTTCACTGAGAGGATGGTAGATACCTGGAATGCCCTCCCACGGGAAGTGGTAGCGATGAAAAATGTAACGGAATTCAAAAATGTGTAGGACAAACCAGGGGCGTAGCCAGACACCCAATTTTGGGTGGGCCTGGGCTCAAGATGGGTGGGCAGAACTCCACCCTGTCCCAAAAGTGATTTGGTTTCTCCCTCTCTCGTCTGCATGCCATATGGTCTCTCAAACATCTCCCCTCCCCCACATTCCTTTTAAGCCTGCCCTCTGATGCAACTTCTTGTTTCCGCATAGGCAGGAATACATCAAAGAGAAGGCTGTGGGGCCAGTGTGAGCCTTATGTATCAGTTGCTGCTTGCTGCAGGTGAAGATCTGCTATTTACAAGGTATGCAGGAGGGGCAGTTGTTGGAAGTTTTCGACTGGTGGGGCTTGGGAATCCCTGCCAGCCACATCATTGGTGTGCTGGTACTGGGTGGGCCTCAGCCCAAAGTGGGTGGGCCCGGGCCAACCCTTGGCTACGCCACTGGACAAACACAAAGGAATCCTGTTTAGAAGAATCGGATTAAAAGAAGCTTAGGGGAAATTAGGTAGGCAAGCCAGTGCTGGGCAGACTTCTATGGTCTGTGCCCTGATCAAGGCTGAATAGACTTGGATGGGCTGGAGTGGAGCTTTTCAGGGGCTTTGGCAACAACTTTGTCAATCAAGGCAAGAGTAATCTTCAAAGCCAGCACCCTCATTTTCAAGATAATATTTGGAATGGCATCAGAATACATCAAGATATGGTTGAATTATCTCCAAGAAACGCAAACCCAGAGACCAGAAGCTACCTACTTCTCCACCTACCCAACTGCAGAAACAAAACTTACAACATATACACAACATATACACAGCAGGATTCATCTACCTGGGTTCAAAAATGGTGGAACTCAATACCAAAAGCCATAAGAAGTATCACTGACTATCTCCTGTTCAGAAAAGCTATGAAAACCTACCTATTCAAGCTATTCTACTACTAACCACATAACTTATCGACAACATCCTTATTTCACAAATGTAAAACACTAAAGTAACTCCACCCAAATGTAAACCGTAAGCCTCTTTGAACCGAAACTTGTTTTTGGATAACAGATGATGGCAGATAAAAGTAGCATAGTAAATGATGGCAGATAAAGACCTGTACAGTCCATCCAGTCTGCCCAACAAGATAATCTCATTTTACATGGTATGTGATACTTTATATGTATACCCGAGTTTGATTTTTCCTTGCCATTGATATAAGAATGCATAAATAAATAAACTTCAGAAATTTTAGAACAAGGCCAGTGCTGGGCAGACTTCTACAGTCTGTGCCCTAAAAAAGGCAAGGATAAATCAAGATCAGGTATACATACGATGTATCACTTCATACCATATGTAAGGAGTTTATCTTGTTGGGCAGACTGGATTGACCATAGTAGTCTTTATCTGCCGCCATCTACTATGTTACTATGATATAAGTCATAAACTACCAGCAGTGTTTGTTGGAACTTTGGGGATTTGCCATGGACATTTTGGTGTGTTTTTTTGATGACTAAAACAGCTTATGTTGGTTTTAGCTATTTTTCTCCGCTTTGTTGGTGAGCAACGTTTGGATGGCTTTTTTGTTGCTCTCTTTTTTCAGGAAGTAGGTAATTTAAGGAGGCCAATGATAATACCTGGGAATCCCTTTGGGAAAGACAGACATGTTTGGTCAGACCAATGCTATTTGAGCTTTGAGGTCTCGTTTATTTAGATTTTAAGATTTTTTTTATAGCCACCCCCCCCCCCCCCCCCCCCCCCCTCCACACACACACACACAGTCTGGGTTAGCCATCTTGTTAGCAAACTGCATGTTTCATGCTTTTTTTCGGTATATTTTGAAATTTCCCCACATATTTTCAGTAGTCAAGTCTAGGTCCATTCCAGATCCTTCCTCATTCTTTCCTGTAATTACATCCTAGTTGGTTTTGAATTGTCTTTTGACTAATTGTCTTGCTGAAATATCTAACCTCTCCAGCATTTTTCTTCACTGACTATGGGGCTTTAGCTGCTAGGATATGTTGATATTTAGTTGAATTCATTCTTCCTTCTACCTATACAATGTTTCCTGTGCCACAGGCTGTCGCAAAGCCCCAAAACATAATAGATCCGCCCCTGTAGTTGGCAACCCCCCCCCCCCCCCCCCCCCCCCCCACCATAGCCTCCGCTGTTAGGTTTTCTGCAGCTGCCTGCAGTTTTGCAGCATATTTTGCAAGAGAAAACTGATACCAGGGACAGCTCCAAGGTGTGAGGAGGAAGCTATTCAGTTACTCCCTCCAGGTCAACAGGTCATAGCAGCATAGGTGGAGGAGATTTGGCTGCACAGGGGCTGGATGGATGAGTTGAGTCAGGGCAAGCCAACACCGAAGATACTTTTTCAGCGATTGAGTTACAAAAGCCTCCAGTGTTTACCCTGTAGGTTATTTGGAATTCTGTTTCAGACTTAGGTAACACTCTCTTTCAGCAGCTTGTTACTATGAACAATTTAGTTCAAGCTAATGTTACGGTAATAAATGGTTTACAGCAACAACAATAATTGACATTACAACGGGTGGATGAACATTCAGTTCAAATAAAGTGTTCAAACAGTTCAATCTTCCTTGATTAAAGAGATTTTCTCTTTTGAAACATAAATTGGAAAATTTAGAGAATACAGTTAGGTATTTAAACTCTGTATAATTTTCCATTTTCCACAGTTGCCCCTGATACCGCCTTGAGATTTATTTTTTTTTTTGTAAAATTTCCAAGAACAAATCTTACAGAAAAGATGACTATTCCATATTAATTACATATTCTTTACAATCAATATTACAAGAAATCACAGTCCTTCACTCATCTATAGTCCACTATCAGTGGCAATTCTCAATGCTTAGGAAATTATAGAAATTAATTCTACAAGTTATCACAATTAGAGGCTTATAGGGGAGGCTCCAGGTTAATTACTTTATATCACGGAGTTGATGTAATTACAATTCTTGTGTGAGTTAGGTATAGTCACCGTTTTAGAATCAAGGAACAAACTTAACTGTTTAGCATCATAAAATACATATTTTACTGAGTTTAGCTTTTAATACGCATTTACATGGAAAATTCAACCAATATAAAGCTCCCAATTGCAAAGCTTTTGGATGCAATTTAAGAAATTCTGTCGTTTCTTTTAAGTAACCCTGGAAACATCTGGGAACATTTTTGATATGCCGGGACGGCCCTCCTCAAAAAAACAAAACAGGAAAAATACCTCTAAGATGGGCAAACGTAGTAAGCAAAAGTAGAGGCTGACAAAGGACGAATCGCCACTGGAGATGTAAATCCAACAGTCTTTATTATGCTAAAAAGAAGGACCCTTCTTTTTAGCATAATAAAGACTGTTGGATTTACATCTCCGGTGGTGATTTGTCCTTTGTCAGCCTCTACGTTTGCTGGGATGGCCCTCCTCTGCAGCCGCAGAACTTCTACGAATTCAACAAGGCAATTCTTCTGTTGGTGATTATGCCGTTCGCTTTTGCGCCCTAGCTTCAGAGGTAAGATGGAACAAAGAGGCCCTTACGTCCATTTTCTAGCAAGGACTCAGCGACCGGATTAAAGATTAATTGGCAGACCGGGAACTTCCGAATGCTTTGGATGCTCTGATCATCCTCTGCGTCCATATCGACGTACGGTTTCAAGAAAGGTCACTGGAACGCTGTACTCAGCGCCGCTCTCAGAGACCATCTCCTTGGACGCCGCACCCTTCTTTTCCCAAAGGTGCGGCAGGCTCTACTTCTGGAGTCCCTGAGGAGCCAATGGTTATCAGACAACATTGCTTCTCTGAGAAGGAGAGGGCTCACCGTGGGGACAATCAACTTTTCCTCTACTGTGGGCAGGCTGGCCACTTTCTAAGACATTGTCCAAATAAACTGGGAAATGCCATGACCCAAGGTCACTGAAGGGGGTGGCCCAGGGTCGTTTTTCACCTCTTCCGGATAATCTTGTCTCCGTCCCTATTTCCCTGCGCTGGAAGGAACTCTGTATTAACACTGTGTCTTTGATTGATTCTGGGGCCGGAGGAAATTTTATTGACGCCAGTCTCCTATTCCAGCTAGGAACTCCCTCGATTGCCTGTAAACCAACGTTACAAGTGACCTCCATTCAGGGACTAACTCTACCCTACTCTATTACCCATATCACTCTGCTGTTGCAGATGCATGTCGGGATTTTACATAAGGAAGAAATTCAGCTTCTGGTTCTTCCCCGGGCCATCCGTCCTGTTATTTTGGGCCTGCCCTGGTTACGACAACACTCACCTAATATCAGCTGGACTACTAATGATATCTGCAATTGGGGTTCCCAGTGTTTTTCTACCTGTCTCACGCCTTTTGTTTCTTTTTCGAGGACTATTACTGCCTCCCCAGGGCTCTTGCTCCCCTGTTATGCTTCCCTTCCTGTGTAATATCATGATTTCCAAGATGTCTTCAATGCTCAGGAGGCTGATTCCCTTCCTCAGCATCGTCCTTTTGACTGCACCATTGAATTGCTTCCCGGCAAGACTCCACCTCAGGGCCGGCTGTATACCCTCTCCCGGGAGGAATCTACTGCCTTGCAGGAGTACATTCACGAAAACCTCCAAAAGAGCTTCATCAGACCCTCCTCATCTCCAGCAGGGGCAGGTTTCTTTTTTTGTGACCAAGAAAGACTGCTCTCTGCGACCCTGTATCGACTACCGGGGTCTTAATGAAATAACCATTAAGAATTGGTACCTGCTTCTCCTTATTCCGGAGCTTTTTGACCGTCTGCAGGGAGCATCTATCTTTACCAAGCTGGATCTCCGAGGCGCCACAGTCTGGTCCGAATCCGCCATGGGGACGAATGGAAGACCTCTTTTAATACTCATGAAGGACATTTTGAATATCTAGTTATGCAATGCTCCAGCGGTTTTTCAGGAGTTCATAAATTTCATTTTTCAAGATCTTCTGTATTCCTCAGTAATAGTTTAACTGGATGATATTCTGGTTTTTTCTGCTTCTGTTCAGGACCACCCTCGTCAGGTACGCACGGTTCTCCAGTGCCTCCGGGACTACCGTCTCTTTGCCAAACTAGAGGTGCTCGTTTCATTAACAGTCTATTCCATTTTGGGGGATATATTGTCTCTTCAGAGGGCCTCCAAATGGACCCCACCAAACTCTGAGCTATACAGGATTGGCCCATGCCCCAGGGTCTCCGGGCCTTGCAATGTTTTTTGGGGTTTGCTAACTACTATCGACAATTCATCCACCAATACTCCCTCATCACTGTCCCTCTTACCGCATTGACCAGGAAGGGTGCTGATGTGAAGAACTGGACACCGGAGGCCAAAGAGGCCTTTGCCACCTTAAGCAAGCCTTTCTGTCCGCTCCTGTTCTTTGGAGTCCGGATATCAAAAGTCCATTCATCTTAGAAGTGGATGCCACTTCTCTGGGGGCTGGGGCCATTCTGTCTCAAACTCAGACTCCGGCAAGCGTCACCCCTGTTTCTTTTTTTCCTGTTTCTTTTTTTCCAAAAACCTTTTCTTCGGCAGAGCGTAACTACACTATTGGGGACTGGGAGTTGTTAGCCCTTAAATTGGCTCTCCAAGAATGGCGATATCTCCTAGAAGGGGCTTTACATCCCATCACAGTGATCACCGACCACAAGAATCTTCTATACCTCCAGGATGCTAAGAGACTAAACCCACGACAGGCATGTTGGTCTCTTTTCTTTGCCCGCTTTAACTTCCGCCTGGTATTCCGACCTGCTGAAAAGAATATTCAAACTTATGCCCTATCCAGGCCTTCAACCCTCCCGAAGAACCCGAGGAGTTCTACCCCATGCTTAATCCTGCTTGTGTCGCCTCCACTACTGTGGTCACTCCCACAATCACGAAGACTTCTGTACCACCCCAGTCTAGGAAAAAGGTTCTCAAATGGGGACACTCCTCCACGTTTGCTGGTCACTCTGGATTCCGCAAGACCTTTCACTTGATCTCTTAATACTATTGGTGGCCACGCATGGTGCAGGATGTCTTACAATTTCTTTCCACCTGTCCCACCTGCGCCCGAAACAAATCCTCTCCAGGCAAGCCTTGGGGATTTTTACAGCCACTGCCAGTTCCATCTGCCTTGGCAGGAAGTATCTATGGATTTTGTTACAGATTTACCACCTTCCCAAGGCCACATGGTCATTTTGGGTTGTGGTGGACCGATTTTCTCGAATGGCCAATTTTATTCCCATGAGATCTCTCCCTTCAGCCGCCACTCTTGCCAAGGCTTTCATCCAGCATATTTTCCGTTTACATGGCCTCCCTCTCCGAATCATAAGTGATCATGGATCGCAATTCACGTCTAGGTTCTGGAGAGCTCTGTGTTCTGCTGTTCGCATCACCACCCATTTCTCATCTGCATACCACCCACAGACCAATGGACTGGTGGAACGGGTCAACCAAACTCTCAAGACCTTCCTGTGAATGTACACTAATAACCGACAGGATGATTAGTCCACATTACTCTCCTGGGCTGAATTCGCCTATAACAACGGTCTCCACACTGCCTCTCGTACGTCACCATTTTTTACAGTATAAGGGCGCCACCCATGACTACTACTTCCAATCCCTCAGACCCAAGCCTCGCTTCAGCTCCAACAGACTCTCACTGATATCCAGGACATTTGGAGCAGGGTCCAACAACATCTTCAGTGAGCCACTGCTAGATACAAGCTTTTTGCAGATCGTAAGAGGTGGTCTGCTTCGACCTTTCAACCTGGACAAAAAGTTTGGCTTTGTACCAAATACTTGAGACTCCGATTACCCTCCTTCAAGTTTGCTCCCCGATACATTGGACCCTTTTCAGTATGATCTCGGGTGGGAGCCGTCACTTATCGTCTCCAGTTACCAGGTAATCTCAAGGTCCACAGCGCTTTCCATGTGTCCCTGCTAAAGCCATTCTTGACCTCAAAATGGCACCCAGAGCCAAAGAAGATCATTGTTCCTGATTCCGAGCCGGATCCTGAATTCAAAGTAGATGAGGTTCTGGACTCCAAACGTCAAAGGGGACGGCTGTTCTATTTGCTATCCTGGAAGCACTTTGGTCCAGAGGATAATTCCTGGGAGCCTGCTGCCAACGTCCATTCACCTGAATTGATCCAGGAGTTCCATACCCGCTATCCATCCAAACCCGGACCTAGGCAGAGGGGGGGTCCTTAAGGAGGGGGTACTGTCATGTCCCCTACCTCAACGCAAGCGGCGTCCTCGGGCTGCGCAGGGTCCCATCGACACACACACTTGACTGGCACAGCCCTGAGCCATGTGTGTGTAGTTCTTCTCTGGCTGCAGGCTCCTTGATTGCTTTGCTTCCATGCACCTGGCTCTGCTCTCTCTCTGCCTGGCTTCCAGGCTCCTTGATTGCTTTGCTTCCACCCACCTGGGTCTGCTCTTCTTCTCCGAGGACAAGCAGGCTGCTTGTTCTCACGACTGGGGTGACGTCCGCGGCAGCCCCCACCAACCGGAAAAAAGCTTCGCGGGACGGTCGGCACGCAGGGCACGCCCACCGCGCATGCGCGGCCGTCTTCCCGCCCGTGCGCGACCGCTCCCGCCAGTTCCTTTTTTTCCGCGTCTGGAGAGAGTCGTGCCCCGCCGCTCTCTCTGATTCAGCCGCCGGATTTTCGATCGCGTTTACGCCGATCGTGCTTTTTCTTTGTTTATTTCGGTTTAGTTACCGTCCGGTTTCTTTTTAAAAAAAAAAAAAAGAAACCCTGCGCGTGTGGAGCACGCGCTCCCTTTTTTCCCTCGCTTCCAGCGGGGACGCTGCATTGCAGCCTAGTGGCCGCACGGTCGTTTTCCTTTTTCGTGGTGTGATTTCAGCCACCATTGACGACTTTGACTTCGCCGACGCGATTTTTCCGTCGATGTCCTCGAAGGTCCCGAGTGGATTTAAAAAGTGTGGTCGCTGCGGCCGGCCGATCTCGCAGACCGACACCCACGCTTGGTGCCTCCAGTGCCTCGGGCCGGAGCACAATATCAAGTCGTGTTCTCTGTGTCTCGGTCTCCGGAAACGGACTCAGGTTGCGAGGCAAGTTCTGCGGGACCGTCTTTTTGGAACTTGCGCCGGCCCCTCGACGTCGACCTCGGAGGCA
Organism: Microcaecilia unicolor; assembly: GCF_901765095.1. Taxonomy (NCBI): domain Eukaryota; kingdom Metazoa; phylum Chordata; class Amphibia; order Gymnophiona; family Siphonopidae; genus Microcaecilia; species Microcaecilia unicolor. The sequence continues at coordinate 546,255,525 of NC_044031.1, forward strand.
TCGGTATCGACGCCCGGCCCTTCGGTACAGGTATCGATGCCCGAGACATCGGCACCGATGGCAGCGACCCCAGGAGAACAGGTCCCGTCGGCCAGCCGGTCCTCCGGTGAGAGTGGGGGTGAGAGGCCGCGTGGGCAGTCGGCCCCGGTCACTCCCTCAACTCGTGGGCCACGGGACCGAACCCTGTCTGACCCGGTACCTCGAGACCGAGGGGGATCGACCTCCTCCTCCTCCATGCCTTCCGGCGCCGGTGACGGGCATCGTAAGAAAGATAAGAAGCGTCGTCACCGGTCGCCCTCGGTGCATCCGGATATCGGAGAGGAGGCGACGCCGAAGCGTCATCGTCGAGAGGAGAGGTCTCCGTCGGTTGTGGAGGTACCGACGCGTCGGGGTTCCGGCACCTCGGTGCCGTCTCCTGGCCCCCAGCAGCTTCTGGCGCCGACACCCCTACCGGCCCCACCGCCTTTCCCGGCAGCGGGCCTGGACGAGTGCCTCAGAGCCATCCTTCCGGGGATCCTGGAAGGGCTGATGCGCCAGGCTGTGCCGGCGCCGGGGGTGCTTGCGCCCTCGGCGCCGATGACTGTGGCGCCGGCGAGCTCTAGCCCGGCGCCGGGGCCGTCGACACCGCCGCCGCTTGCGGTGCCGGTCTCGACCGCCACGCAGGTGGAGTCCCCGTCGATGGAGGGAGCTCCGTCCCCGCCGGCGCGGGAGTCCACCGCTCGACGACACCGAGACCTTGGTGCCTCGACGTCGAGCCGGGCCCGGTTCAGGACTCAGCTACATGAGCTTATGTCCGACACCGAGGATGAGGACTCGTGGGGGGAAGAGGAGGACCCTAGATATTTCTCCTCAGAGGAGTCTGCGGGCCTTCCCTCGGACCCCACGCCTTCACCGGAGAGGAAACTCTCACCTCCTGAGAGTCTCTCCTTTGCCTCCTTTGTGCGGGATATGTCTATTAGCATTCCCTTCCCCGTGGTCTCTGTGGAAGAGCCGAGGGCCGAGATGCTCGAGGTCCTCGACTATCCATCACCACCTAGAGAGTCCTCCACGGTGCCGCTGCACAATGTCCTTAAGGAGACGCTGCTTCGGAACTGGGTGCAACCATTAACTAACCCCACCATTCCCAAGAAAGCAGAGTCCCAGTACAGGATCCACTCCGACCCAGAGCTAATGCGGCCACAATTGCCCCATGACTCAGCGGTCGTGGATTCTGCTCTCAAGAGGGCACGGAGTTCGAGGGATACCGCCTCGGCGCCCCCGGGGCGGGAGTCTCGCACTCTGGACTCGTTTGGGAGGAAGGCCTACCAATCCTCCATGCTCGTGACCCGCATCCAATCATACCTGCTCTATATGAGCATTCACATGCGGACCTATGTGCAGCAACTGGCGGACCTGGTCGAGAAGCTCCCGCCGGAGCAGTCCAGGCCTTATCAGGAGGTGGTCAGGCAGCTGAAGGCGTGCAGAAAGTTCCTGTCCAGGGGTATCTATGACACCTGTGACGTGGCATCTCGTGCTGCGGCCCAAGGTATAGTGATGCGCAGGCTCTCATGGCTGCGTGCCTCTGACCTGGACAACCGCACCCAGCAGAGACTGGCCGACGTCCCTTGCCGGGGGGATAACATTTTTGGTGAGAAGGTCGAGCAGATGGTGGACCAACTGCATCAGCGGGAAACCGCTCTCGACAAGCTCTCCCACCGGGCGCCTTCAGCATCCACCTCCACAGGTGGACGTTTTTCCCGGGCCCAGCAGGCTGCACCCTATTCTTTTGCGAAGCGTAGGTACAACCAGCCGGCCCGAAGGCCTCGTCAGGCACAGGGACAGCCCCAGCGCGCTCGTTCTCGTCAACAGCGTGCGCCTAAGCAGCCCCCTGCGCCTCCACAGCAAAAGCCGGGGACGGGCTTTTGACTGGATCCACGGGAACATAGCCGCCCTACAAGTGTCCGTACCGGACGATCTGCCGGTCGGAGGGAGGTTAAAATTTTTTCACCAAAGGTGGCCTCTCATAACCTCCGACCAGTGGGTTCTCCAAATAGTGCGGTGCGGATACGCCCTGAATTTGGCCTCCCTGCCTCCAAATTGTCCTCCGGGAGCTCAGTCCTTCAGCTCCCATCACAAGCAGGTACTTGCAGAGGAACTCTCCGCCCTTCTCAGCGCCAATGCGGTCGAGCCCGTACCACCCGGGCAGGAAGGGCAGGGATTCTATTCCAGGTACTTCCTTGTGGAAAAGAAAACAGGGGGGATGCGTCCCATCCTAGACCTGAGAGGCCTGAACAAATTCCTGGTCAAAGAAAAGTTCAGGATGCTTTCCTTGGGCACCCTTCTGCCAATGATTCAGAAAAACGATTGGCTATGTTCCCTGGATTTAAAGGACGCATATACTCACATACCGATACTGCCAGCTCACAGACAGTATCTCAGATTCCACCTGGGCGCACGGCACTTTCAGTATTGTGTGCTGCCCTTTGGGCTCGCCTCTGCCCCACGAGTGTTTACCAAGTGCCTCGTGGTGGTAGCGGCCTACCTACGCAAGCTGGGAGTGCACGTGTTCCCATATCTCGACGATTGGCTGGTCAAGAACACCTCGGAGGCAGGAGCCCTCCGGTCCATGCAGTGCACTATTCAGCTTCTGGAGCTGCTGGGGTTTGTGATAAATTACCCAAAGTCCCATCTCCAGCCAACCCAGTCTCTGGAATTCATAGGAGCTCTGCTGAATACCCAGACGGCTCAGGCCTACCTTCCCGAAGCGAGGGCCACCAATCTCCTGGCCCTGGCTTCGCAGACCAGAGCGTCTCAGCAGATCACAGCTCGGCAGATGTTGAGACTTCTGGGTCATATGGCCTCCACAGTTCATGTGACTCCCATGGCTCGTCTTCACATGAGATCTGCTCAATGGACCCTAGCTTCCCAGTGGTTCCAAGCCACCGGGAATCTAGAAGATGTCATCCGCCTCTCCACCAGTTGCCGCACTTCACTGCTCTGGTGGACCATCCGGACCAATTTGACACTGGGACGTCCATTTCAAATTCCACAGCCCACGAAAGTGTTGACGACGGATGCATCTCGCCTGGGGTGGGGAGCTCATGTCGATGGGCTTCACACCCAGGGTCTGTGGTCCCTCCAGGAAAAGGATCTGCAGATCAACCTCCTGGAGCTCCGAGCGATCTGGAACGCACTGAAGGCTTTCAGAGATCGGCTGTCCTGCCAAATTATCCAAATTCGGACAGACAATCAGGTTGCAATGTATTACGTCAACAAGCAGGGGGGCACCGGATCTCGCCCCCTGTGTCAGGAGGCCGTCGGGATGTGGCGTTGGGCGTGTCGGTTCGGCATGCTCCTCCAAGCCACGTACCTGGCAGGCGTAAACAACAGTCTGGCCGACAGACTGAGCAGAGTCATGCAACCGCACGAGTGGTCGCTCCATTCCAGAGTGGTACGCAAGATCTTCCGAGAGTGGGGCACCCCCTCGGTGGATCTTTTCGCCTCTCAGACCAACCACAAGCTGCCTCTGTTCTGTTCCAGACTTCAGACACACGGCAGGCTAGCGTCAGATGCCTTTCTCCTTCATTGGGGGACCGGCCTCCTGTATGCTTATCCTCCCATACCTTTGGTGGGGAAGACCTTACTGAAGCTCAAGCAAGACCGCGGCGCCATGATTCTGATAGCGCCCTTTTGGCCCCGTCAGATCTGGTTCCCTCTTCTTCTGGAGTTGTCCTCAGAAGAACCGTGGAGATTGGAGTGTTTTCCGACTCTCATTTCGCAGAACGACGGAGCGTTGCTGCACCCCAACCTTCAATCCCTGGCTCTCACGGCTTGGATGTTGAGGGCGTAGACTTCGCTGCGTTGGGTCTGTCTGAGGGTGTCTCCCGGGTCTTGCTTGCCTCTAGGAAGGATTCCACTAAAAGAGTTACTTTTTCAAGTGGAGGAGGTTTGTCGTTTGGTGTGAGAGCAAGGCCCTAGAACCTCGTTCTTGCCCTGCACAGAACCTGCTTGAATACCTTCTGCACTTATCAGAGTCTGGCCTCAAGACCAACTCAGTAAGGAATCACCTTAGTGCGATTAGTGCTTACCATTATCGTGTGGAAGGTAAAGCCATCTCTGGAGAGCCTTTAGTCGTTCGATTCATGAGAGGCTTGCTTTTGTCAAAGCCCCCTATCAAGCCTCCTGCAGTGTCATGGGATCTCAACGTCGTCCTCACCCAGCTGATGAAACCTCCTTTTGAGCCACTGAATTCCTGCCATCTGAAGTACTTGACCTGGAAGGTCATTTTCTTGGTGGCAGTTACTTCAGCTCGTAGGGTCAGTGAGCTTCAAGCCCTGGTAGCTCATGCTCCGTATACCAAATTTCATCATAACAGAGTAGTGCTCCGCACCCACCCAAAGTTCCTGCCGAAGGTGGTGTCGGAGTTCCATCTTAACCAGTCAATTGTCTTGCCAACATTCTTCCCCAGGCCGCATACCCGCCCTGCTGAACGTCAGTTGCACACATTGGACTGCAAGAGAGCATTGGCCTTCTACTTGGAGCGGACACAGCCCCACAGACAGTCCGCCCAATTGTTTGTTTCTTTCGACCCTAACAGGCTAGGGGTCGCTGTCGGGAAACGCACCATCTCCAATTGGCTAGCAGATTGCATTTCCTTCACTTACGCCCAGGCTGGGCTGGCTCTTGAGGGTCATGTCACGGCTCATAGTGTCAGAGCCATGGCAGCGTCAGTGGCCCACTTGAAGTGATTTGCAAGGCTGCGACGTGGTCTTCTGTCCACACATTCACATCACATTACTGCCTCCAGCAGGATACCCGACGCGACAGTCGGTTCGGGCAGTCGGTGCTGCAGAATCTGTTTGGGGTGTAAATCCAACTCCACCCTCCAGGACCCGAATTTATTCTGGTCAGGCTGCACTCTCAGTTAGTTGTTCTTCGTAGGTCAATTTCTGTTGTACCCTCGCCGTTGCGAGGTTCAATTGACCTGGGTTCTTGTTTTGAGTGAGCCTGAGAGCTAGGGATACCCCAGTCGTGAGAACAAGCAGCCTGCTTGTCCTCGGAGAAAGTGAATGATACATACCTGTAGCAGGTGTTCTCTGAGGACAGCAGGCTGATTGTTCTCACCTACCCTCCCTCCTCCCCTTTGGAGTTGTGTGTTTCATCTTTTGCTAGTCATTCAACTGGCGGGAGCGGTCGCGCACGGGCGGGAAGACGGCCGCGCATGCGCGGTGGGCGTGCCCTGAGTGCCGACCGTCCCGCGAAGCTTTTTTCCGGTTGGTGGGGGCTGCCGCGGACGTCACCCCAGTCGTGAGAACAATCAGCCTGCTGTCCTCGGAGAACACCTGCTACAGGTATGTATCATTCACTCTCTGCCTGGCTTCCCTTGCTTCTCTCCTATTGGTCTTCCGGTTCCTCCTTCCCCTGCTCTTGTCCTATGGCTGTGCCCCTTCTCCCTGCTGATATCAGACGCCAGCACTTTATCAGCTGAGCTCTCCCTAGATTCCTTGCTTTGGCTTCTACTTTAGTAGGTGTTACTTAGTGTGCTTCTCCTCTACTTTGGTTCTTCGTTGCTGACTTAGCCTGTACCTGGATTACTCTCGTGTCTGCTGCCTGCCTACTGACTCTGCCTTTACCTGGATTACTCTTGTGTCTGCTGCCTGCCTACTGACTCTGCCTGTACCTGGATCACTCTCTTGCCTGCTGCCTGTCTGGCTGTCATGTTCATCACTCTGCTTCCTGCTCCATCTCGTCAGCCCTGCAGGCCGCCCGCACCTAGGGGCTCAACCTCTGGGGAACGGCGGTCAGCGTAGGTGAAATCCGGGGTTGTCCGGCCACGAAGCAGAACCTGGTGTGAGTACTGGGCTCAGCCACGCTCTACTTGGTACAAGAACTCACAAGTCTGACATCTACATATGGGAATAACTAGTGAGGCAATTAAATTTGCTGATGACACAAAGTTATTCAAAGTTGTTAAATCTCAAGAGGATTGTAAAATATTGCAAGAAGACCTTATGAGACTGGGAAACTGGACATCCAAATGGCAGGTGATGTTTAATGTGAGCAAGTGCAAAGTGATGCATGTGGGAAAGCGGAACCTGAACTATAGCTACGTAATGCAAGGTTCTGCGTTAGGAGTCACCAACCAGGAAAAGGATCTAGGAGTCATCATTGATACTTTGAAACCCTCTGCTCAGTGTGCTGTGGTGGCAAAGAAAGCAAATAGAATGTTAGGTATTATTAGGAAAGGACTGGAAAATAAAAATGAGGATGTTATAATGCCTTTGTATCACTCCATGGTACGACCGCACCTTGAATACTGTGTGCAATTCTGGTCACCGTATCTCAAAAACGATATAGTGGAATTAGAAAAGGTACAGAGAAGGATGACGAAAATGAAGGGGATGGGACAACTGCCTTATTAGGAAAGGCTGAAACGGGTAGGTCTCTTCAGCTTGGAGAAAAGACGGCTGAGGGGAAATAAGATAGAGGTATATAAAATAATGAGTGGAGTGGAACAGGTTAGATGTGAATCGCTTGTTTACGCTTTCCAAAAATACTAGGACTAGGGGACACGCAATGAAGCTAGAGAGTAGTAAATATAAAACAAATCGGAGAAAATATTTCTTCACTCAGCATGTAATTAAACTCTGGAATTTGTTGCCAGAGAATATGGTAAAAGCAGTTAGCTAAGCGGGGTTTTAAAAAGGTTTGGATAGCTTCCTAAAAGAAAAGTTCATAAGCCATTATCAAAATGGACTTGGGAAAATCCACTGCTTATTTCTAGGATAAGCAGCTTAAAATGTATTGTACTGTTTTGGGATCTTGCCAGGTACTTGTGACCTGGATTGGCTACTGTTGTAAACAGGATTCTGGGATTGATGGACCTTCAGTCTGTCCCAGTATGGCAACATTTTTGTATTTATGCAAAACACATTGAGTATTATTAGCTACATGGTTGCTTGCTTTAGACTGGTGCTTGTTTTAGACTGGCTAGAACCAGTCTAAAGCAAATGTTAATAGCAGGGTAAACTTTGTGCATCTGGCCATATGTTACTTTCTTTTAAATGCTCACAAATCAATAAACGTGTAACTGTTCTGCAGAACTTATAAGAGCTGCCATTTTTGTCAAAGAATCACAAAAGTATCATTTATGCATGAAGAAATTGTCTCAGTGGTTAAGACTGCATACATAAAATGAACAATATAGAAACAACTGTATATGCAAAAATAGTAACTTAAAAGTAAAATGTATATTTTATACAACATGAACATTATTATTTATTTAAATTTTAAGTATGTATGTGGTAAGGGTTTTAGCATTATAGTAAGTTACATATGAAGAACAAATTTTACTACTTTTTACATGGGTAATGCCCTCCATTCTGCAGGGCTGGCTCAGGGAGGGCATTTTGAAATTCCCTTGATTGCTTTAAGGTGCAGACTTTGTGTCTGCTGCACAGCAGATGCAGAGTTCACAGGAACATGAGTATTTGTGGCGTGGCTGGCCCATGTATTTTTAAAGGGAAATTTCTATAGGGAAATTTCTGTTGAAGATATACGTTCTAGCTCACATCGACAAAGTACCCCACTGGCTTGCAGGCATCTCACGAAGTTTCAAATTTTTCCCAAAAATATCCTGATATGCACAGTGAGCAGGAATATCAAGATTATATAGATTCATGTACTTTACCAATATTCTGTTTTTAATTTTTTTCTCTCTCTTTTCAGCCTGCTAATTTTCCCTACAAGGAGGAGATTACATCCATGAATCCTACATGTCTCACTATAATTATTCTAATTTTTATAAGCATCGTCTTGGGTTTTAAGGTATGTTGTATTTGTTTATATTTACTACAGGATGGCAACTGGGACCCTTCTTTCATTCCATTTCATCTATAGAAAAGAGAAGGATGTATAACATTCCCACTCCACTAAAGAAGATTGTCCCAAATCCTTAGTTACTGTTTTACAGATGGTCTGAATGAACAAATGAAGGATGCAGAGATTTGTCATGCTAAATGAGGGTTTCCCAAACCTGGCCTGGAAACCCTGACAGTCACAGCCAGTTGATTTTTCAGGATAGCCAGAATGAATATGTATTGAAATCAGTAAGCATATACTGAATCTCTAGCGCATGCAAATTGATTTTCTACATATTCGCCTTGTGTGAATTCCTTCAAAAAGGTGGTAAATAGATCTTAATAAATAAATAAATAAATATTCATTGTAGATATCCTGAAAACCTGACTGGCTATGGGGTCTCCAGGTCAGGTTTGGGAAGCCTTGTGCTAAATAATATAGAACAAAGTAGAGTTAACTCATATTACCAATATTTTCCAGGTAATAAACCCTTTAACAAAAAATGTGCCATTAAAATTGGCATGTTATTACTTGTCTTTGAAAAATAAAAATGTGCTAAATTTGAGATGTATTGGCACAAGATTATAACAAGTGCGTTCTCTGTCATCTTTGCTGGTAATTTGTAAAGAGGATGATTCAGCACACAAGTGATGTTATCATCTGACGATGCTTGGACATATTCCAAACACTATAATGAAAATAAAATGATTTTTTTCTACCTTTCTTGTCTGGTGACTTGTTTTTCTGATCATGCTGGCCCAGTATCCGATTCTGCTGCTATCTGTCCTCTTAACTCCATTTCCAGGGCTTCCTTTCCATTTATTTCTTTACTTTCCGCCTTTCTTCTTCATTTCTTGCCCTACATCCGTAAGTAAAAGCTGGGTCCTCTGCAGACTTGACTGTCCAGTGGATCCAGCTTCTGCCTATTTTCTTCATCCATGTGCAGTTTTTCTCCTCTCTTCCTTTTCCCTCATCTCATCCTCACTCTTCCCTCCCCTCCATCCATGTCCAGCAACCCTCCTCTCCCCTCCATCCACCCATGTCCAGCAACCTTCCTCTCCCCCTTCCCTCCTCTCCATCCACCCGTGTCCAGCAACCCTCCTCTCCCCCTGCCCTCCCCTCCATCCACCCATGTCCAGCGATTCTCTTCTCTCCCCCTGCCCCTCTCCAGCCACCCAGACAGGCAAGAGCAGGTTAAGAAATGGATCCAGACGGGACTGGACAAGGCAACAAGCAAGACAGTCTGAGACAAGACACTAAGGACAAGGCAGGTCCAGAAGGAAACAAGAGCTTGGCAAGAACTTGGAGACAAGGCAGGGCTGGAGCTTGATCAGGAACGAGACTGAAGCAGGACCACGGGAGAAACAATGCTGGAGCAGGACCATGGCAGGACTAGATAGGAACACGAAGACACACAGCAGCAAGACCTCATTGTGAAGGCCCTGATGGAGGACAGGCACCACCCTTAAATTCCTTCCAGGCCAGACTCTGACCTCCACAGGCATCCCCGAAACAGCAGCATGCTGCTCTTTTAAGAGCAGCTCTTTAATGCATGTGCCTAGGGGAAAAACCTCAATGCTGTCACACCAAAGTGCACGGTGTGGGACCAGGTCACGAGGCAGGAGGAGCAACGGAGAGCAGCAGAGGACCCAGCCCAACACCCCCTAAGGCATCTGAAGGCGAGCAGGGCACGAGTCACAGTGGGAACCGTGACAGGCAATGGTGGCGCACAGGGCACTAGGTAGGCACCGGTGGCAGCAGGCAGGACACTGTAGCATTGGCAGTGAAAGTTTCACAAACTTCTGCAGTAAATGCACTGTCTTCCAAAAGAGTGCATACTCATAATGATATTGGCCCTGGAACAAAAATGAAGGCTAATGACAAGACCCTAAATGAACAATGCTGCAAATGACTTGTGAAATGAAACAAAACAAAAAAATGTTGGGCTGCCCATCTCTTGCTTTTGCTTCTCTTAACATATTTTTAATCTTTGCTACTAGTTTTCTTTTTCTTCAATAATCCCTCCCACACACACACACTTGCTACTCTCCAAATATTTCTTGTATATTTCTCTCTCAAAATTGAGTTTGATTTAGGGAACTGCTTTTACCATCTTCCTGAGGTTTAAAAAAAATGTGCCTGTTGGTGGAAAATGGCCTTCATGGATACCTAGCAGAAGTGCTTCTACTGTTGGGGACCAAACCACTGCATTGTGAAAAATTACAAGAGGATCTTATGAGACTGGGAGACTGGGCATCTAAATGGCAGATGATGTTTAATGTGAGCAAGTGCAAAGTGATGCATGTGGAAAAGGGGAACCTGAGTTATAGCTACGTAATGCAAGGCTCCACATTAGGAGTCACCAACCAGGAAAGGAATCTAGGCGTCGTTGTTGATGTTACGTGAAAACCTTCTGCTCAGTCTGCGGTGGCAGCTAAGAAAGCAAGTAGAATATTAGGTATTATTAGGAAAGGAATGGAAAACAAAAATGAGCATGTTATAATACCTTTGTATCGCTCCATGGTTCGACCGCACCTTGAATATTGTGTTCAATTCTGGTCACCGCATCTTAAAAAAAGATATAGTGGAATTAGAAAAGGTACAGAGAAGGGTGATGAAAATGATAAAGGGGATGGGACAACTTCCCTATGAGGAAAGGCTAAAGTGGCTAAGGCTCTTCAGCTTGGAGAAAAGACAGCTGAGGGGGAGATATGATAGAGGGAATGGGAATTATATACCACCTTTCTGTGGTTTTTCCAACTACATTCAAAGCGGTTTACATATTATATACAGGTACTTATTTGTACCTGGGACAATGGAGGGTTAAGTGACTTGCCCAGAGTCACAAGGAGCTGCAGTGGGAATTGAACCCAGTTCCTCAGGATCAGAGTCCACTGCACTAACCACTAGGCTACTGCTCCAGAAGTTTATAACATAATGAGTGGAGTGGAACGGGTAGACGTGAATCGCTTATTTACTCTTTCCAAAAATACTAGGACTAGGGGACACACAATGAAGCTACAAAGTAGCTCTGTCCTTATGTTCCAACTACTGGAACTGCCGTCAAAGCCCACTCCAGCCTATCCGAATTCATCTGGTCATTTGCAGGACACAGACCGTAAAAGTCTGCCCGGCACTGTCCCCACGTTGCAAATTACTGGAGTTTCCATCGAAGCCCTCTCCAGCCCATCCTAAATCAGATTGCTATGTGCGGGAACTCGGACAGTTCAAGCCAGCCCAGCATCAGCCTTAGTTGCTACAGCCAGAGTTGCCGTCTTAAGCACCACTTGACATGCAGCACATATGCAACCCTTTAAGTTTTGTAGGAACATTTTATTTAGAACATTTATAAACCTGCACAATCCATAGAGCTCTCGGCAATTTACAGTAAGTACATTCACAGATAAAATGACATGGCATTACAAAAACAGAGACCACCACATAAAACACATTAGCAAGGAATCCTCACACAGTCAGCAAACTAGCATTAACTACATATTACACACACACTTACCTGAGCCGATAGGACTCATATCTATTCAGAGGCATGAAGGTCACCAAATGCCTCTTAAGAATAACAATGTTTTAGCTCCCGCCTAAATTGATCCAAGGCTTTCAAAGACCTTATATACATACATACATACATACATACAGGGTGGACACCCTGGAAGGTATGAATGACATGAGGAAGGACCTAGGGAAGCTTGAGGAATGGTCTGACATTTGGCAACTAAGATTTAATGCTAAAAAATGCAGGGTCATGCACTTGGGTCACAAGAACACAAGAGAACGATACAGTATAGGGGGTGTAGAGCTTCTGTGTACGAAAGAAGAGCAGGACTTGGGGATGATTATTTGTTTCTGATGACCTTAAAGCTCCCAAACAGGTAGAAAAAGCGACGATGAAAGCCAGAAGGATGCTTGGATACATAGAGAGGGATGACTAGCAGGAAAAAGGAGGTGATAGTGCCCCTTGTATAAGTCTCTGGTGAGGCCCCATTTAGAGTACTGTCTGCAGTTCTGGAGACCGCACCTAAGGAAAGATATAAACAGGATGGAGTTGGTCCAGAGGGCGGCTACAAAATTAGTAAGCGGTCTTGAACACAAAAAGTATAGGGACAGGCTTATAAACCTCAACATGTATACGCTGGAAGAGAGGAGGGAGAGAGGAGATGTGATAGAGATGTACAGGAAGTGAACCTTTTTCAACTGAAGGAAAACTCTGGAATGAGGGAGCATACAATGAAGTTAAGAGGGAGCACACTTAAAAGTAATCTAAGAAAGTATTATTTCACGGAAGGGGTGGTGGAAACATGGAATGGCCTCCCAGTGGAGGTTGTGGAGTCGAGAACTGTGTCAGAATTTAAGAAGGCATGGGATAACCATGTGGGATAAGCATGTGGGATCACTTAGGAAAAGTAAGAGTTAGGGGTCACAGATGATGTGCAGAGAGGATGGGCCATGTGCAGAGAAGGAGAGAGAGAGGAGTCGAAGATGACCCCAAGGTTATGAGTTGATTAGACAGGGAGGATGAGAGTGTTACTCCCAGTGCGCTATCATAACCAGCGCTACAAAAATATATACGTTTTTGTAGCACCAGTGTGTACCCAACGGTAATCAGGCAGTGCTGCGCGCTACGTAGCTACCACCGGGCCGGGTTAAGGCAGGAACCATTAATGCCAACTCAGTGGGTGGCAGTAAGGGCTCCACCTCTGAAATGGCCACACGGCCATTTCTTTAAAAAAAGAAAGACCTACCTTTTACCCACTGCAGCAAAAAGGGGCCTCGGCGTGTGTCACAAACACATGCCGAAGCCAGTGCAGCCCCCTTTTGCCGCGCCTTGGTAGAAGGGACCCTGAGTTTTCAATCATTTTTTTTTTAAACGTCACAGTCTGGCATAGGTAGATTTGTCCAGAAAGGGCATTCCACAGACTGACACAGGCCACAGAGAAAGCAGAAGCTCATGTATCAGCATACCAAATCTGCGCCACGGGAACTAGGGACGATCACATAGCATGCTCTGACTGCAAGGATTGCTTTGACCAGTAAACATTTACAGTTAAGTAGAAAGGAACCACAGAGTATAACTTTTGGTGTACCAAAGATAATACCTTATACTTGATTCTGTGAGACTCCGGCAGCCAGTGTAGTTGTTTTAACACTGGAGTAATATTTGAAAACCTTGGGGACCCAACTATGAGTCTCGCTGCTGCATCCTGAACTATTTGCAACACTCTGCATCTCGCTCTTGATATGCCAAGATAGAGATGAAGAAAAGCCATGTAAAGATTTAATTATTTCAATGTTTATCATTTCAGGAAATGAGCTAGTGCTCAACATCTGCATATCATACAGAATTCATCCTCTGGTGGAAAGAGCTCACAATGGATGGATGTATTCTGTGTTAATAATTATGCTTGGATATTCAAAGGCCTGGCATACAAATAGTTAGCATATGTTAACGCATGATTCAAGTCTACAGCAATTTTCCAAATCAAGAGTTGCTGCTGGTTTTCCACTAATCTGGACTGAAGTAAGAACTTCTATTTTATTCCTACTGAAGGTATTGGCAGATAAGGACCACCTATTTCTGCCTGATTACTGTGAAAAGTTTTCCTCAGTTATTAGTGCTCACTACATTAGTGCCACTGTGGTTCCGTTTGCATGCCCTGTGCTTTTTTTTTCAATTTTGCAACTATTATAGCTCCAACCTCATCTGCTAAGGATGTGCATGGATGAAATTTGGGGTTCATTTATGGATCATGTTGAGCTTTTTTGGGTCAATTGTTTTACATTTTCTTGTTTTTTTTCCCCAGAAATGGATGCATATAAAATGTTTTATTTTATCTAAATCAGCTTTATGCACATTAATTTAGAGGCATTGTGCTCATAGCCTATTTAGTGTTCATTCTTTACACACACAAAATTTTCCTAAGCAAAAGCTAGAAGTCCGTTCCACATGTCTCATGCCTTTTTAGTGACAAATATTTTCTCATATTCTCTATAAGCACCTTCCTATTCTTGAGCTTTTTCTACTAAGGAATATGTTACCTTAGGAGTGGAGGAGTAGCCTAATGGTTAGAGATCAGTGAGTTGAGAACCAAGGACGCCTGATTCAAATCACACTGCAGCTCCTTTTTATCTTTGGGAAGTCACTCAAACTCCATTGCCTCAGGTGCAAACCTTTGGGCCCATGCCCAGAACTCCGGACTAGAGCTAACAGCGCCTATCTCTCACTTCGGGATCAGTGCTGAGAAATAGCGCTCCAGTGCTGAGAACAAATTGTATTTGAATTATATGCATGCTGTGTAGGGGTGAGGAAAGTGACCGGGGCTGCAGAAAGCCTGTGCTTAATTTATATTAGAGAGACAGTCTTACCTCTGAAATCAAAACTGCTTTCTCCAGCTTGTGTCTCTGCCTAAGCGGTGGGCCCCTGTGACAGTGTATGTGAGAGCAGAGGATGAGAGAGAAAGAGGGCCAAGACAGACAGAGGCAAACATCTCACACATATGGCCAAGTGGACATACAGCCCAAATACTCGCAGGCCTTTTTTTTTTTTTGCTTGGATCTTGTACTGCTGCTGCCTTCAAATTCCATGAGAAATCCTCTTTTCAAATGCTTCAGCACCAGCTTGGAGCTGGTGTTAGATTTTCAGCAGTAAGGGCAGGGTTTGGTTTGTGCCCTGTTTCTGCGCATTAGGAGTGAATAACTAAGGACCTCATTTACATAGGATTGATTACATTTTAATGCAATTTGCAGCCATCTTTGGCACACACATTGTCCCCAATGTAAGTTCCGTTTGAACATTCTGAGAACCCTAACGTTGCCCCTAGCGCCGGCATTAGATTTTGAGCATCGGCTTCTTAGATTGTAAGCCCTCCGAAGACAGGAAAGTACGTACGGCATCTGAATATAACTTGCCATGATCTAAATCCAAAATCCCCTGACCCTGTATTGAAGCCTTCTACTTATCTGAATATTTGTATCATTTCCCTCTTTTTTCTAGAGAATGTGTCTTACTTTACATCATGCTCTGTGTATAACTTATAGTTCAGGCAGCATGATGTTATGGTGATCTTCCTTTGAATTGTCTCCAACTTGTCAATGTTCTTTTGATATGAAGTTTCCAGAATAATGATGGACTTTGAAAAATGTGCCTCCTCTGCCTTAAACAGAGCACATCTGTTCATTTACATGTGTGCTTAAATGAGAAGGAAGAGGTTGGTATCATCCTTTGTTTTCCTAGTATTCCAGAGCAGGAAACTAAAACTTTTCATTCAGTAGTTTATGACCAGCAGATGAAGCTGTGCAAAATCTTCCAATAAAATCAAGTCACTGGGTCCAGTTAACCCTTGGCAGCATGTCTAGCTGAACGTTTCTGGTTTAAAGTTAAGGAATAGAAAATGAGCAAAGCTGGGTTTAAATAAGAGCTGTGCAGGGTTAATGAATGTTATCACATTTTTGTGCTTGAAAATTCATATGACCCTCGGATGACCAAATTAAATTAGTGGGAGAATTTATAAAGGCACAGGAACTGAGGGCAGATGCAGCTTTAGCCAGTATAGATAGATACTGAGCAGGCATTTGATAGTGACTTGTGGGACTATATGTGGGAGGTACTGGCTTGCTGTGGCTTTGATGGAGACATTCGAAGAAAAATAAAAACATTTATATTCTACCCCTCAGGTACAACTTCAATTAAATGGCAGGCAGCCTTTTACTTTGGAGTGAGACACACAGAAGGGATGTCCTTGTCCCTGGAGGAGTAGCCTAGTAGTTAGTGCAATGAAGTTTGATCCTGGGGAACTGAGTTCCATTCCCACTGCAGCTCCTTGTGACTCTGGGCAAGTCACTTAACCCTCCATTGCCCCTGGTACAAAATAAGTACCTGAATATATGTAAACCGCTTTGAATGTAGTTGCAAAAACCTCAGAAAGGCAGTATATCAAGTCCCATTTCCCTTTCCCTTTATTTGTTTTATGCTTGGAGCCCCTCACAGTGAAATTAGGTTTAGATTCTAATATCTGAGGCATAAAGGTAGGCAACTAAGAATTAAAAGCTCTTTCTGTGGCAGACCTTCTGCTGATAATGAGAGATCTGTAGAATATGCTTTCATTGGCTCATTTTACACTCTTCAATAAATTCTCAGGCTTGCAAGTAAACCTAGGGAAATCCTCCCAATTGGGGATGACTTTGGGCCATGGCAGGGAACCTACTCCCTTCAGAGGCCTCACACAGCTTAAGTATTTAGCGGTCAAAGTGGCAGGCTTGAAGGTAGTGATAATTCTCTCTTTTCTCCAAGCATACATGACCCTCATCACTTCAAATGACCTAATGTGCAGCTGCTGCTCCTCCCAGATGTTGCACCTGAATAATCCCTTTTGTTTTCCACTCTTTAAAGTCCATATTCTGCATCCCCAGGGGGAAGTCACCATTTGCCTGCAGAGGCAAATAAAAAGAAAATCTCTCTGGAAATCCAAAAAGCCTACACCCTATTTTCCAAGTCCATTGAATTGATGTAATAAGAATATTATATTCCAGTATGGGCAGGAGATTATGTCCCTCTGCATACAAAAGGTAAACTAAAGCAGAAGGTTTGGCCATCTTGTCTCTCTAGCTGCAAATTACAGTATCCACTTGTTCCCCCAATCCGCATCAAGCAAGCCATGTTATAGATCTTTTATATCAGGGAGCCTCAGTCCTCCCTCCTCTTTTGGCTCTTGTGATAATGAGCATTTCATATGGGGCTTCATCCCACTCCACAAAAACATACACAACATTCACTTACATTGCTGGAACTCTTTTCTCTGAAGCACAAGGGGTAAATATTGGAGAAGCTAAAGCCATTTAGGCAAGACGATCATTTTCACCCCCATTCCCCCCCAAATCCACTGCTTATTTCTGGGATAAGCAGCATAAAATGTATTGTACTATTTTGGGATCTTGCCAGGTACTTGTGACCTGGATTGGCCACTGTTGGAAACAGTATGGCAATACTTATGTACTAATGTACATTCTACAACTTGCCCAAAGCTAAGGGGCCCTTTTACAAAGTGGCAGTAGAGCTACTGCCACTTTGTCATACACCCTTAGCGTGGATTACAAATAAAAGTAAAAGGAAACCATCATTCCCTGATTATACAAATTTTATTTTAAAAAACCCGAAAGTTTCATTAATTAAACAAGATTTAAAAAATTTCTTAAATAAGTATGATTTTAATAATTTTCTGAATCTTAAATAGGAGGGTTCCGTTCTTAATAAAAAAAAAGGTTGAGAGTTCCAAAATTTTACTGTTTGATAAATAAAGGAAGCAGTAAAAGAAACCTTTTAAACAGTATTTCGTTTTCAGATGGAATAAAAGGTATTAAATTATTTTTGAATTTGGATAGAGATAGGCCAGGTAAATAACTTGGAGCTAAACCACGTATTAATCTGAAAATGATGGTACATAGTTTAAATGAACAGCGGGCATGAAAAGGAAGCCAATGAAGCTGAATTAAAAGAGAGGGTTGCCCTTTCTGAACGGCTTTTAATAGAACCATGTAAGCAGGCATCCAATACATAATGCTGGACCGTCAGCCGTTTAGGAGATTAGCAAAAGCAACCAAGATTAATTCCAAATATAAAGCACATAGCCAGTAGCAAAAATTCCAGGCGTGTGGTCTGATACATTGTGAGTCAGTGCTTATGTTTGCTCTCTTGAGTTTAGTTTACTTTGCAGGAATGTTAAATCTCTAAAATGCCTTCTGCCTGTTTTTGCAATCAGTAGTCCTGCTGTAGGTCATTTTTTCCTGCCTTGTTTCTCAAGTCTAATGTCCAAAAACCCCAATGGTAGAAACATTATCTTGCAGTACAGTTTTGAAAAAATAAGTGGAATAACAAACCACAGGATATTTTCCTCTCATTTTAGGCTTACCTGATTAGCTGTGTGTGGAACTGCTACCGATACATTACCAGCAGAAACTCCTCTGATGTCTTGGTCTATATAACTAGCAATGATACTACGGTAAGCATGATTTGGGTCTGTCATTTCAATAGTAGTTATAGGGGTAAACTTTCAATTAGCTCAACGATGACATAGCTAGCTGTATTATACCTTGCTAAGGGGCCCTTTTACAAAGCTGCAGTAGGGCTATCGCGGTAATGGCATGTGGCAAATCTGTCCTACCTCTGGAGCCTGGTATTAGTTCCGGTGTGTGCTGCGTACCATTTCTGGTGCTTGAAAATTATTTTTATTTTTTTACTACCAGGGTCTTACTCGGCAGTAATCGGGCAGCGCTATGGCCCGGTTAGCGTAGGAGCCCTTACCGCCTCCTAAATAGGAAATGTCAAGGGTTCCCCCTGGTAATGGCCACATGGCAAGTGCTTAACTTACCGCACAACCATTTCCTTTTACCCGCTGCAGTAAAAGGGAGCCTCGACGCACGGCAAATCCATGTGGCGATGCCACTGCATGGCCCCTTTTACCACAGCTTGGTAAAGGACCCCTAAGGTAGGAAAATTTTCATCCACAATTTGTTCAGCTAGGTTGCAGCTGACTATAGAGCTCAATTTTGAAACAGAAAAACGTCCAAAAAAGGGCACAAAGCGACATTGGACTTTTTTTTTTTTTTTTTGTAAAAATGTCTAAATTGCTATTTTCAAAACTCATTTTAAGACTTTTTCTATTTAGTTTGTCTAAGTCTCAAGGGGGTGTGTTGAAGGTGCATTTTGGGTGGGACTAGGGTGGGCTTACAATTTGGTCATTTGTCTGCGATAATGGAACATTATAAAAATATCCAGGGCAAAAAATTGGACGTTTTTCGCTAGACGTGTTTCATTAACTACTAAGTGCCAAGAAGGTGACCAAACTGAACAGATCACCACTGGAAGGTAAAGGCATGACCCCCCCTTAATCCCCCAGTGGTCACTGACCTCCTCCCTCCCTTCCAAAAGGTCAGAGTGACAGTGCATACCAGGCTGTATGATGGCTGCAAATATAATGGCCATGTCTTAGAGCAGCAAGAAGGTCCCTGGAGTAGCCTAGTGGTTGGTTCAATTGACTGTAAAGAAGGGGACCCAGGTCCATATCCCACTTTAACTGGTACACTTGTGGTGGAAAATGTGAGCGCCCCAAAAACCATGAAATACCTACTGAACCCACATATAGGTGACACGTGGTGGCATAAGGACTATTGTAGTGGTTTACAGTTGGGTACAGCACATATTTAGCTGTTCCTGCAGGGCTCACCATACAATATAAAGGGGTTATGATGTGATGTGTACCTGGGACGTTTTATGTGAAGTTCACTGCAGTGCCCCTATGCTGCCCCACTGTTCTGCTGGGATGTCTGTGTGGCCAGTCTAGTAGGTCTGCTGACCCCCATACTTCCCAATGGCTTATTTTTATGCGTTTTTCTCATGGACATTTTTTGTTTGAAAATGGCCCTAAAAGAAAGACACACTGAGCACAAAAACATCTATGACAGGATGATTTTGAACCCAAAATATAGGCATCTTTCTGGTTTGAAAATGACCATGTTTGGAAGTTTTTTGCAAAATGTCCAAAATTGGATTTTGGTGTCATAGCTAAAATGCCCCTTCGCACTTTGTATCAGTAGTTTACTGAAAATGCAATCCTATATGTCTTGGTAGCTCACTCTTTAAAATAGCCCCCACTCTGCGGCCAGTGTTCACCTCTGTTCCCAACTCTGGCAATCTTATCTTTCTCATTCATGATCCTGTAATTCGAATCTTCAACATAACAACCTGCTCTGAGAGTAACCCTTCACGGGCTCTTTGAATACCAGAGCCCCCTCCCAGCACAAGGCCAGAGAAGTTCCTTCATCCAACCTGACTATTCCTGTAGGACCTCCCAGGATTTCAGTGGTTAAATATAGTCTAATGACTATATTTAGCCTCTCAGTTGTAAATTTTCAGAGCTTGAATCTAACAGGCTAACTCTGCTACGTGGCTAGATCACTGAAGATTTACCTCAAACTTCATTAGTATAAGTATATTTAATGACATGAAGTAATACTTCCAAGTAAAAATGATAGTGTTTATTTATTTATTACATTTGTACCCCGTGCTTTCCCACACATGGCAGGCTCAGTGTGTTATGTACTGCTTTTTATCACTGTTCAGTAAATTGGCAGGTGCACATGAGTGTTGTATGTGTTTGTAGTTGAATGGAGTTGATTGAACAGTCACCGTCATCACCAGTGAAAACTATCAAGGTAATATAAAGCCTTTGGCTTTAAATGCTGGCAAAGCTACAGTGAATGATGAAGACAATTTATTTATTTATTTTCCAAGTTTCTATTCCGCACTATCTTTTCAATTCTAGGCAGATTACAAATCAACATATACAGTTTATCCATATAAAACAAAAACATACAGACCAATTAAAATAAAATCAACAATAAAAATAAATCAGCAACCCACATATGCTGTCCTAATATAGTTTAAAAATATCATAGAGATTCTCTATCCTTATCATATATTCATGCTGAACGCACTTAGGAGACAGCTAGGAAAGCCAATTGATAGCATACATGGAAGCCTTTATCCGTGTAGCAGCGCAGGAATGGAGCTGGGATTGCCAGTTCTCCTCTCCCTGGGCTCATTATCATCTTCTCCCTATTCCGGATAAAGTAACAATATTCAGCACAGGGGCGGACTGACAGTGGTCGGGGCCCCTGAGCAGTAAAGGTCATTGGACTTCCCCCCGGCCACTGCCCACCGCCCCACTGCTGCGCCGCTGCCCCCCTCCCGCACCGCTGCTGCCCTCCCTGGTCCTACCTCAAAGGGCCTGGTGGTAAAGTGGCTTCCTAGGGGACAAGAAAAAAACCCACTCTTTTCTGCCTGCTATTGCTACTGTGCCCAAAATGGATACTGAAGTAGTCTCGCGGGTCTCAGCAGCATTTTTAAAACATAGCAAGTGGTGCTGGTGCCACCATGCAAAGTAGCAGCAGCAGGCAGGAAAGAGTGGGATTCTTTTCTGACCCCGCAGAGGCCACTAGATCACCAGGTCTTTCAGGGTAGGACTGGGCAGGGCTGCAATGTGCTGTGGCAGCGGCGGGCAACCATGCAGAGGCTCTGGGTCACTGCCCGGTTGCCCGCCGCTGCCACAGCACATTGAAGCCCTGCCCAGTTGCCTGAATGGTCAGTTCACCTCTGATTCAGCAGTATTATCTGGATAGTCACTGCCACTGAACGTTCGTATGGAGCAGTGAGGTGCAATCCGAAAGCAGTGATATTCAGCCACTGGCACAGACATACCAGATCACACACATTTAGCATGTGACACACACAATCGGGCCCCTTCTCCAGCTCACACACTTAAGGGGCCCGATCTCACGTATTGGCATCTTCATTGCCATCCGCAATCCGGTACCTCTTCTCTTCTTTTTTTTTTTTTTTGCATATATATTTTTATTAATTACCACGGAAGTTGAACACAGAAAAGCAAGTACTGTTACATTGTACACTTCATACACAAAGTATCTCGTGGTCCCCAAAGTAACAGCCAACATCTTGCAAAATGCACCCAAAACCTCCCCCCATCCTACCCCAGCCATCCACCCCAACACCCCCCCCACCCACTACCCCTCCTTCCACCAATTCAAAATCTACTCCAAACATGAAAACTATTAGCTGCATTGAGCCTGCCATGAGTGGGAAAGTGCGGGGTACAAATGTAACAAAAAAAAAAACCCATTCAGTATCCCAAAAGGGGGACCAACATTGGAGAAAGCGGTTTCCCCGCATTGAAGACAAGTCTTGAATGTCTTTACGTTCCAGGGCACTCAACGTGATCATGGCAGACCGCCATTGTTGTATAGAGGGGTAGTCAGAATGTAACCAGATGCAGAGAATAGTCTTTTTCCCCATGATCACTGCTCTCTTTAAAAAAATCCTTCAAACCTGCACGGGCTACTCTGCGTATGTGAAATGAGTCAAACAAAGTGGGGCTGGTCCACGTGACCCTCCACATCTGGGACACTTGATTACACAGTTGAGTCCAAAAGTCTAAAATCGGAGGGAAAGCCAGAACATGTGATCTAAATGTACCCCAGCCCCAGAATACTTCGGGCAATCATCACCAGGGCGGAGGGTAGCTTTAAATGCTCTGTGCAGGGAGATGTGGAGGTGCATGAGGAATTTAAATTGCAGCTCTCAAAAGTCTGCACTCCCCAAGGTTTTGTAGGTACTCAACAAACATGATTGGAGTTGTGTGACCCGGATACAGAGCCCCAACTCAAGAGACGATTTCTGAGCCAGGGGGCCATAGGCAGTCATAGGTGAGTTCTCTCGCAGGTGACCATAGTAGTACTTAGGGGGAACCAACAACTGAGCGTCCAGACCATACATCTCCACTAAACATTCCCACACCCATAAGGACAGTGAGGCTGGGGGGGGGAGGGGGGGCAAAGATGCAATTGAGCAGAGAGGTGGTGGCTGACCCACAGATCGTTGAACGATTTAAGTGTGCCATCTTTGTTCAGTACATGAAAAAACCTCTTCTCTTCTTTTAAAAGTTCTTTTTGCCACAATCTGTGCAGTGCCAGAACTCTTAGCAATAGCAGGTTGCTTCATCCAATCCCCCAGGACCTTCCTGCAGCTGCGTCCGGCCCTTGCTGAAGGAAGGCCACAAGATTGGCTGAAGCAGCCTGCTACTCAGCAGTAGCTATTTCTGCCAATCCTGGGAGCCTTCCTTCAGCTGCATCCCACCCTTGCTGATGGAAGGCCCTGGGGTTGGCTAAAGCAGGCTGTTCTTGCTGAGAGTGCCAGCATTGTATAGATCGTGGAAGAAGAACGTTAAAAGAAGAGGAGATGTATTGGTCTGGATTGCAGGGGGGTGGGGGGAGGACAGAGAGGGAGAGAAATGCTTTACGGTGGGGGGCAAGGATGGAGACAGGTGCTGCATGTTGGGGGGGGGGGGGTGGAAACTGATGCTGCATGGTGGGGGGCAATGAGGGAGACAGGTGCTGTATTGTGTTGGTGGACAACCAGCGGCACCAGTGAAAACAGCAGGGAAGGCTAGAGGCGAGCCGGAGCCTGCTGCTTTCACTGGTGCTGCTGCGACTTGAGCAGAATTCCTAGAAGGACCCAAGACATGGAATCTGAAGCGTGGATGCCCATAATTTATTGAGCAACTTCGCTTGAGGTAAATGGGAAAATTTGAGTTTTAATACAGAAAAGAGGTCATGCACGCCTTGAGACAGCCTTCAGCAACGAAACTCTGGCCATAGTCGGTGTGATTGACTGACTACACTCGTTTTTGCCCACCTGCACTTTGAAGTTTAATTTAAGTAATTCTCTCACTTCTTTTGCGGATCCATTAATTGCATTCCTGTGAAGTTTATCAATTTTGAACAAGAGTCAAGGGTTTTTTTAATGCCAATGAAGAGAGGTAACCCATGTGATTTCCTCCACCTTTGTTTTTGAAAATATCTATCTTGGGTGGAGGTTGGGTTGAGAGACTTTTTTCCCTTTTCTCATTAAGGTTTCTATTGCACTTCACAGGATTATAGTCCTGTTAAAGTGCTTTGCTATCTATCTTAGAGAGATATCAGGACTCTCTATTCCTTATTGTGGATTAAAATATGTAACATGTCATCCATGAAGACACATGAAGGCATTACTTTTCAATAAGTGTAGCCCGCAGCCCTTCCTTGGACTTCTGTTCCTTCACCACCATTTCAAATTTATAGATTTAATTCACAGTGAGAAAAACCTCACTCGACCTTCAGTTTTACTTATTGGGGTGGTACATGTCACTCTTCTGGATGGGCCACCCTTGGCATCTCTGACAACAAATGTTGAAAAAATAAATTAATTTTCTATTTATTGATTAGAATATGTCAGTGTTCAGAATGCGCATTTGCCAGAAGTAGTTTTAGACATGGCTGGGGCGCACGCGAAAAATCTCACTCATTTGGCCTTCAATCTCTAGCATTGCGGTGGTAAATCTCTAGTATTGGGCTGGGCCACCCTTGGCTTCTGTGCTGGCGCTATCCTACTTTATCTGGATAGCGGCACTGAAAAATGCCACTATCCAGATAGAACCCCTGGACTATCTGGCACTATCCAGATAGTGGCAAGGCAGTCTGTAAAGATTTTCAGCTGCACTGTCTGGATATTGCAACTAAATATCTGTCTCAGCAGCATTTATCAGGGTAGTAGGCACCGCTAGAGGGCCAGCAGAACACGGTAAGCCAGGTAAGGGTGGCAGGAGGCATTGATGTTTTAGGGGTGCCAGGCCCATGATTTCCAGTGCCTTGTGTGCTGCCCCTTCTGACAAGAAGTTGTCAGAGGAGACAGGATGCAGCCATGCTGGAATGCAGATTTGTGGAGGAAGGCCTTGTGTCACTGCAGTGGAGCTAGGGGGAATAGGGATAAGATGATAAAGAGCCCAGGGAGGGGTGCACTGGTAACCCTAGATCCACCCTTGCGCTTCTACCTGGATAAATTCTTTTAAACATCAAGTTGTCCATGTATACTACAAAAAACTCTCAACTGGCTTCCCTTGCTGTCTCCTAAGTGCTCGTAGCACATTGTCTTCATCATTCTCTGTAGCTTTGCCAAAGACACAATGCCACTGAGGCTGAGTAAATATAATACAGAGCTGGAACAAGCCTATCCATTGCCTGTTATGGTTTATACACAGCTAACCAAAAATTATGATCTCTGCCCTTCGTTTCATGCATTTCTGCTGTTTTTTTGACAAGGCACTTAATAAGATAAAACAAAGACTAGAGGAAATTAGTAGCTATGTATATTCTATAAAAAGAAAAAAAAATTATCACTCTGTTATACAAGAGTCTAGTGTTGCATTTCAAAGATAGAAAACTTTGTTTTTCAGTGTAAGAAAAGCCACAACTGCATGAATAAACCAAAATGGATCATTTACAACCACACTGTTTTGATTTTGCAAATCGGTGCATTTTTGTAGACTTATGAAATACAGTATTGGAAATGGAGATTTTCTTAATGACTATGTGGGAGAAAAGCAGCTCTTTATCTTTGCAACTTTTTGCAAGTCCAGCCAGTGAAAGGAATTTGATTATATCTCTGCCTCCAAGGAGCAAGTCCAAAACATAACATCACCAGAAAATATCTAGTGTGCCAGAAAGTGAGAGGAGTAACTGGAGGCTGAGCTATGCTCTACAAATTAAGGGCCCTGTTTACTGAGGTACGTTAGCATTTTTAACGTGCCTACAATTAGCGCGCATGCTAACCTTGTAGGTGCCTATAGGGATATTGTAGGCACATACACGGTTAACGTGAGTACATAGTTAACACGCATTAAAAACACTAATGTGCCTAACACGGCTTAGTAAACAAGGCCCTTAATTCCCTCCTGCTTGATAGAGCATGCTTGCTTTCTCATTTTGTTCTCCGCATTGCACTTTGTTTTTGTACAAAGAACATTTTTCATACTGGTGCTGTAAAGTTTTTAAGACACTCACTCAAAAACTAAGATAAAAGTTCAACATGATTTAAGAACTTTTTTCAAAATAATGGAATAATAATTAAGACATTTTAATTAAAAATTAAAATGCACAAAGAAGAAAAGTAACATTATGTTATCCTCCTTTTCCTTGTTGGTTAATATATTATTTTCTGTTATATTAATGCTGTATTTCTAATAATTGCATTATGTGTGGTTATATAATTTGAAAATTAATAATAAATTAAACCCCAAAATTAAAATGCACAATCTGGCCCAGTGTCAGTACTCAGCAACCAGGACTTGAGGTTTGATTCTTGGCTCTGGCCTTTTGCAACTGAGGCTGGAACTGGGGATGCGGAGAGGCAGCATTCAGAGCCCTCTGTGGTAGAAGAGAGGAAAGGGAGAGGTAATCTTTTCTGCTACTACTACTTATTTCCATAGCATTACTAGACATACACAGCATTGTACAAAAACAGGTAGTCCATGCTTGATAGAGCTTACAATCTATTTGACAGAGAAACAGGACAAATAAAAGGTTATTACATGTATTATGGGAATGATTAAAACAACGTGGGTACTGAACAGGTAAATAAGAGGTTAAGAGGTAGAAGCATATTCACACAATGGCAGCACCTAACAGCTGGATTTAGGGTCCACGTTAGCTGGAGTTTGGAAGAAGCTGAGATCTGTGGTCTCCAATCAAGGAATTTTCACTTTATCTGTTTTATTATCTTAAGTGCTAATTGTATTTACTATAGTACTGTTGCTCTCACTGAGCGTTATTGGAAGCTGTGGTAACATCAACAGTGAATTGAAATTGATGTCAGCTTGAGTTGGGAGCTGGATATTAAATAAGACAAAAACACCAGGTAGCTGCAGATGAAGTGGGTCAGTATTTAAAAAAAAACCCAAAACGTATCTGTTTTGCATTTGCCACTATACAGATAAGTCTCCTTATCCATTTGTTTCCAGCTACATGTACAGACAGTGGCATTGAAGAATTTCTCTGATCTCTCCGACACTATGTATTTATGAAGGTATTTCTGTGCATAGATGCCAGTGTATACATATAAAATTCCTTACAAAATTATCCTACATCTTGTAGGTGACTTTAGTGTAGGCATGTTCTGGGGTGGAGTTTGGGTGAAGTGTGAGCAGAATCACAATTTGCACATGTAGGACCTAATTTATTTATTTATCTAAAAATGTTCTGTGCCGTCTACAACTAAGCAGCTCACAACAACATATACACAATAAAATCATACACAACAATATCATCTTATATAATTCTGTATATGTCGCCTAAAAAATTGGCGTTGAAGGAAAGCATGCTTAGTGTATTCTTTAAATCATGCCTGACATTATGCTCGTTTTATAGAAAATGCTTAAATCCATCCAGATGACTAGAATTTAGGCGCAGCCATTTACGCCGATGAAAACCTGGTGTAAATGCCCATGCCTAACTTTAGGTGTGGAGAGGGTTATTCTGTAACACTGCGTACATTTTTGGAATGCCCATGACCTGCCCATGCTCCTTCCATAGCCATGCCCGAATTACAGCTATGTCATGCAAGGTTCCGCGTTAGGAGTCACAGACCTAGAAAGGGATCTGGGAGTCATCGTGGATACGACGTTAAAAACTTCTGCTCAGTGTGCTGCGGCGGCTAAGAAAGCGCACAGAATGTTGGGTATTATTAGGAAAGGGATGGAAAACAAACACAAGGATGTTATAATGCCGTTGTATCTCTCCATGGTGCGACCGCACCTCGAATATTGTGTCCAATACTGGTCGCCGCAACTCAAAAAAGATATAAAGGAATTGGAGAAGGTGCAGAGAAGGGCGACGAAAATGATAAAAGGGATGGAACAACTTCCCTATGAGGAAAGGCTGAGAAAGTTAGGGCTCTTCAGCTTGGAGAAAAGGTGGCTGAGGGATGATATGATAGAAGTCTACAAGATAATGAGCAGAGTAGAGCGGACAGATGTGAAGCGTTTGTTTACACTTTCAAACAACAATAGAACCAGGGGACACAAGATGAAGCTATAATATGGTAGATTTAAAACAAACTGGAGAAAGTTTTTATTTACTCAGCGTGTAGTTGGACTCTGGAACTCGTTGCCAGAGAATGTAGTAACAGCAGCTGGCCTTACAGAGTTTAAAGGGGGTTTGTACAGATTCCTGAGGGAAAAGTCTATTGAACATTATTAATTTTTTATTGGGGGGGGGGGTTGCCGGGTTCTTGAAGCCTGGTTTGGCCGCTGTCGGAGACGGGATGCTGGGCTTGATGGACCATTGGTTATTTCCCAGTATGGCAGTGCTTATATTCTTATGTTTTGGGATCTGCGCAGTAGAATTTATATGGACTACGTTATAGAATACGCATAGGGGGAAATTTTATATATGGTGCCTTAAAAATCAGCACCGTAAAACCATGCTGTTAGTGTGATTCTATAAACTATGTCTAAGTTAGGCATAGTTTATAAAATACACTCAAATGACATTCTTGCATTTAGGTGAACGAAAATCAGGCCTAATTACCTGCGCCTAAGTTAGGCGCAGATTGGGTGTATTCTATAATGGTACACAAAGTTTTTTTTTTTTAAATGCCCACAACCCACCCATTCCATGCCCATGGACACGCCCCCTTTTCAACTATCTGCTTTAGAATTTACGCGCACCACATTGTAGAATATACCTAGAAAGTTGTGTGCATAAATTCTAATTAAAGCCAATTAGTGCCGCTAATTGCTTGTTAACATCCAATTATCGGCGCTGACTTGTTAATCAATTAAGTTGTATGTGCAGTTTGGCTGTGTGGCCAAATTAGTACTCACAACTTAAGGCGCCATATGTAGAATTTGGTGGTTAGCGAGTAGTGCATGTAAATTCTAATTACTGCCAGTTAGTGCTGATAATTGCTTGTTAGCATCCAATTATTGGCAATGATTGGTTCATTATCAAATTAAGTTACGTGTGCAAATCAGAATGCGCCCAGATTTGCGCAATTAGATTCTGGGGGGGGGGGGGGTACTGTATAAGATATGCCCTAATCTCACATAATCCCCAAGATTCTATAAATGGCGTCCAAATTTGTGTGTGATCCTGAGATCCGCATGCAAATAACGAGCTAACCATCAATGATTGGCTGCTAACAAGCAATTATTGGCAGTAATTGACACTAATTTGGATTTGCGTGTGGATCTGATTATGCATGATTCTGTAACAATCTGCACCCATATCATCTCGCACACAACCCAAAAGGGGGCATGGCAATGGGAAGGTGGCAGAGGCAGGTCAGGGATGTTCCAGACAATTAGGCGCAGTGTATAGAAGTTGAGGGATGCATACCAAAGTTGTGCGCCAGGATTTACACCTGGTTTCAGCTGGCATAGGCCCTTGTGCCCAAATTTGGGCAGGAGAATCCCTGCTAGGCATTATTCTATAAAGGGGGTTCATCTTAGAACCCCCTTTATAGAATAGTGCTAATCGCTGAATTTTCCCGATGCCTATTTTTCAGCACCATTTACCTTGTGTACATGTACATTTATACTTAGAAAAACAAATAGTGAATTTTGAAGAGAAAAGACGCAGTTTGTTCCTCTGTGATTTCAGAATCAGAAAAGGAAAACAGTGTGACAGGATAGGAATGGGGGTGGGGTGAACTGGTGGAGAACTTGGGATTCTCATCATGAAAGTAGTAAGCTCTCATCTAGGCAAGAAGTAAAGGGAGTGGTAAGAGGGGTAGGCATAAGAACATAACATAAGAAGTGGTGTAGAACGAGTAGAAGTGAATCGATTTTTTAAAATTCTTTCAAAAAGTACAATGACCATGGGACCTTCAATGAAATTACATGGAAATACTTTTAAAACAAACAGGAGGAAATAGTTTTTCAGTCAAAGAACAGTTAAGCTCTGGAACTCCCTGCCAGAGGATGTGGTAACAGCAGTTATATCTGGGTTTAAAAAAGGTTTGGACAGGTTTTTGGAGGAAAAGTCCATATTCTGCTATTGAGACAGACATGAGGAAGCCACTGCTTGCTCTGGGATTGGTAGTATGGAGTGTTGCTACTATTTAGTATTCTTTTACATTATTCCTCCAGGTCATCTTGGATACTGAATCAGGTAGGCTAGCGGCTCCTCTCCCCAAGAAAGCGTAGCGAGACCCGAGCGCCTAGACCACCCACCCGCCTGCCGACCTCAAGGGCGGGTAGACAAGGGAGACAGCCCATCGGGGCACCGATCACCCGAGGTTTGGGCTGACCACTGGAGCAGCTACCTGCCGGAAGCCCAGGCCACCGGTCAGAACGCACAAGTCGCACAGGCACGGGGAGGGAAGTGAAAGACGGCACCATAAAGGCCCAAGCAAAGAGGGCTAACTACACCTTTATAAAAGGATAGCGCGAGGCCAGAGACCGAATGCCGACCTCCCTCTGTCAGGACAGTGACCGCCGACACCTTCCCACATCTACTACCAGTACGATGCGAAATGTCCACATACCTAACACCCCGATCCAGTTGACACGCTGCCCAAGTCGATCGAAACGTGCTGGAGGTTCGATACGAGGGCACTGATTGAGCACGCACAGAGACCAAAAGAGAACATAGCATGGATAAGGGCAGCACACCTGGCACCAAGTGAGAATACTGAACGAGCAGAGGAACAACGCTTGAGACTTCAAATCGTAAGCGATATCAAAATTGAACAATCGAAGTGCTGAATGACTAACTTCACTTTGTAGCATGCTAAACGACTTTGCTTTGGATGCTGCACACGCCTTAAATGCTTTGAATGATGCATTTGCTTTAATGCTCTATGTGCACCTGAATTAGACCACGGATGAAAATTGCCCTAAATGCTTTGAATGCTTTATGCGTTCTAATTGCTTCATATGCTGTAAGTGCCTTGCACCCGTAAATGCTTTATATGATTTAAATGCTCTATGTAATTTCAAAGCTTATTGCATGCATGTCTGAACCATGCTTGGATGAGAATTGCACTAAGCATTATAGGCGCAATCCATGCTCTATTTGCTTGGATCGCTCTATACGCACTAGATGCACTATACTAATCCGAATTGTGCCATAGACAAGAACTACACCATCGACTATAAGTGAGATTCTTGTCGTATATGCTTAAATGTTGTACTGCTTAATGTTGATACCGCTTGATGTTAAGACTGATTAATGCGAATGCTGCTGAAATTACATTTACTCACTACTAAATTGCTCACACTGCTTGAAGTTGACACTGCCTAATGCTGACAGTGCTTGATATTCATACACAATTTCATTCACTAATACCCTCAGGCACAACCAAGCACCACAATCCACAGCCAACATGAATACCAACAAACTACTCATGATAATCTACTTCCTCTCCCTAATCTACCACGCATGGACTACTCCCAACTTAAACAACAATCTACCCACAATACACAAACCATATAGACAACCCATTTACAACTTACCAGACCAAAAGAACAACAACCAACTAAAAGGAAAAACAAATACATAAGGAAATAACCAACAGAAAGGGAAGAAAGGAAACAACAAAACCAGATACCAAGAAAACAGGCAACTAATAAAAATTAACACATCTATGTCCCAAACTGAACCTTACCATTCAATCCAAATGGGGTACGTAAACGCCAGAGCAGTAGTAAATAAAACAGAGATTATAACAGACTGGATCACTACAGACAATCTTGACCTCCTATTCATCACTGAAACCTGGATCCACGACCTTAAAGACCCCATAATCTTAGATTTATGCCCACCAGGATACAAAATTACCCACTGGACAAGAAACGGAAAAAGAGGAGGAGGAATAGCCATAATATACAAATCCGAGTTCACCATCACAACCACAGCTGAATCCATTCTACCATAGCTTGAAATCGCCTCGGTAAGAATCAATCACCCAAACTTGCAGGAACACCTAAACGCAGTCCTACTCTACAGACCACCAGGCAACTGGCAAGATTCCCAAACACACTTTATGGACTTCATCTCGAGCACTTGTGTCTCAACCTCAAACCTTAATATAATAGGAGAAATCAACCTGCATCTTGAAGATCTTACCTCAACAAGCACCCAAGAATGCAAAGAGTTCCTACAACTATGGGATCTTCACATACCAAACACACAACCAACTCATACTAAAGGACACTAGTCATTATCACACACAAATTTGATCCAGACTCAAACCTTATACTAACAGATACAAGATGGACACCCGCACCGTGGTCAGACCACTATAAAGCATACATCTCCCTCCAATGACGAACGAAAGACACAATAATAAACAAGAACGCAAAACCTACACCACGAGAGGAAAAATAGACTCGGTAATATTCTGGCAACAGATCTACCACAACGGATGGACGATAAAGGCAGACACAAACCAGTTCTTCCTAGAATGGGACGATAGATGCAGATCAGTATTAGACAACATTGCCCCAACTCAAACCAGAACCTCACACAGGAAGAACTCAACACCATGGTTTAATGAAGAACTGAAAAAACTTAAAACACAAGTTAGAAGGTTAGAACGTGCGTGGAATAAAAAGAAAGATGACCCCACACTTAACGCCTGGAAACAACTTCATAGAAAATATAAATATACCGTAAGACAAACTAAAAGATTATTTTATAAAACTGAAATTGGACCAAACTACAGAGACACACATAAACTCTTCCAACTCGTGAACAAACTACTAGATATCACACCAATCACAACCAACAGCAAAGATAGACCAGGAGCAGACAATCTCGCGAGATACTTCAATGAGAAAATCGTACAACTGTGACTTAAAATACCAGTCGGTACCACCGGTTACGCCATACTCCTTGACTGTCTAGATCCAGACCCTGGTGTATATCCAGCAGACAGAAACTGGACCAACTTCGAGATACTATCGGAGGATCTCATCTCCCAAACGCTCAAAAGATTCGCCAAATCTCATTGCAAATTAGACATATTCCCAAACAACCTTATGACATCTGCCCCTCAACAATTTATAACAGACCTCACGAACCACGTGAACTATATGTTACAAATTGGACTCCTTCCCGAAGGAGAAAGGAAACATTCTACTCACCCCCATACCCAAAGACACAAAGAGTGCTAGTGAACTAACCAATTACAGGCCAGTAGCATCCATTCCCTTAATAACCAAACTAACAGAAGGGATGGTAACCAAACAACTCACAAACTATTTAGACAAATTCTCAATACTACACGACTCCCAGTCAGGATTACGGTCTAACCACAGTACGGAAACTGTGCTAGTTACTCTCATAATAAATTTAAACGGTACTAGTTACTCTCATAATAAATTTAAACAAATGATTGCAACTGGCAAGAACATACTAATTCTACAATTCGATATGTCTAGCGCCTTCGATATGGTTGATCATGGAATATTACTACATATCCTCGAGTACTTTGGAATTGGAGGCAACGTTCTTAATTGGTTCAAGGGGTTCCTAACCACACGATCATACCAAGTGACATCTAATTCGACTACATCAGCTACATAGATACCTGAATGTGGAGTTCCACAAGGATCCCCCCTCTCACCGACCTTATTCAACTTAATGATGATACCCTTGGCCAAACTACTGTCAAATCAAAACCTCAACCCAAATATATACGCAGACGACGTAACGATCTACATCCCATTTAAACAAGATTTAAAGGAAATTTCCAGTGACATCAACCAAAGCCTACATATCATGCATACATGGGCGTATGCATTTCAGCTGAAACTCAATGCAGAAAAATCCCAATGCCTAATACTCACTTCGCAACATAACACGAACAAATTCACCACCATTAACACACCAAAACTGAATCTTCCAATTTCGGACACCCTAAAAATTCTTGGAGTTACCATTGATTGACACCTAACACTTGAGAGTCACGCGAAAAACACAACCAAGAAGATGTTCCACTCAATGTGTAAATTAAAAAGAGTAAGACCTTTCTTCCCAAGGACCATCTTCCACAACCTGGTACAATCAATGGTACTCAGTCATCTAGACTACTGCAACACACTCTACGCTGGTTGCAAAGAGCAAATAATCAAGAAACTTCAGGCTCCCACTTAACGCATCACGTTCAAAATATGCACCCTAGTTCACAAAATCATTCACGGAGACGCCCCAGCCTATATGTCAGACCTGATAGACTTACCACCCAGGAATGCTAAAAAATCGTCCCGCACATTCCTTAATCTTCACTTCCCCAACTGTAAAGGTCTAAAATACAAACTAACGCATGCGTCAACCTTTTCCTACCTGAGCACACAATTCTGGAACGCGCTGCCGCGCAACTTAAAAATGATCTATGAACTAACTAACTTCCGCAAGCTACTGAAGACCCATCTCTTTAACAAGGTATACCACAAAGATCAACAAATGTGAACTCCTATACACATATCCAGAACTGTCTTATAATATTTGCTTGTTAAACTACTATCACGTTTTATTATTATCATGTTACCCAAGATCCTTCTGCAATACTAAATGTATATTTTCTTATGTATTGCCACCATTCGTGATGTATTGTAAGCCACATTGAGCCTGCAAAGAGGTGGTAAAATGTGGGATACAAATGAAATAAATAAATGATCAGTTGTGCTATCAGGGCAAAGCCTGTCTTGTCCCTGGTTAGTTATGTTTGCTTTCAATTTTTTCATTTGTTCAATAAGCTCAGTGTATTAACCATCTTTGACTTCCAAGATTTATATTGATGTTCCTTTTTATATGTTTTATCTTAAAGTTGACTTATCGTTGATTTTTATGTAAATATTTTTTATCATTTTGTGATATATCTTTTATTTCTTTGTTAGCTGTTTATTTCATTACCCCTGATGCAGCCTTATTGGCAAAACATGGCCACGTCAGGTCTGTAAGAATAAAGATTCTGTTTGGACTTTCAGTGTCTGCTTTTTGTTTATCTCTTTTGCTGTTGCAAGACACTCAGAGGGGCATTTTTGAACAGCGACGCCCATCTCTAAGGACATCCCCGCGAAGTGGTGGGGCATCCCGTATTATCAAAACAAGATGGGCGTCCATCTTTCGTTTCGATAATACGGTCGGGGAAGCCGAAATCATGAAATTTAGGTCGACCTTAGAGATGGTCGTCCTTAGGTTGTTTTTGAGATGGTCATCCCCGGTTTTCAGCGATAATGGAAACCGAGGACGCCCATCTCAAAAATGACCAAATCCAAGCCATTTGGTCGTGGGAGGAGCCAGCATTCGTAGTGCACTGGTCACCCCTTACATGCCAGGACACCAACCGGGCACCCTAGGGGGCACTGCAGTGGATTTCAGAAAAAGGTCCCAGGTACATAGCTCTCTTACCTTGTGTGCTGAGCCCCCCCAACCCCCCCCCAAACCCACTCCCCACAACTGTAGACTACTACCATAGCCCTAAGGGGTGAAGGGGGGGCACCTAGATGTGGGTACAGTGGGTTTCGGGTGGGTTTTGGAGGGCTCACATTTACCACCACAAGTGTAACAGGTGGGGGGGGGGGGGGGGGGATGGGCCTGTGTCCGCCTGCCTGAAGTGCACTGCAGTACCTACTAAAAACTGCTCCAGGGACCTGCATTCTGCTGTGTTGGAGTTGGGTATGACATTTGAGGCTGGCATAGAAGCTGGAAAAAATGTTTTTAAATTTTTTTTTTTAGGGTGGGAGGGGGTTGGTGTCCACTGGGGGAGTAAGGGGAGGTCATCCCCGATTCCCTCCGGTGGTCATCTGGTCAGTTCAGGCACCTTTTTGAGGCTTGGTCGTGAAAAAAAATTGGACCAAGTAAAGTCGGCCAAATGCTTGTCAGGGACGCCCTTCTTTTTTCCATTATAGGTCGAGGATGCCCATCTCTTAACCATGCCCCCATCTTGCCTTCGGTACACTGCCGATGCCCCCGTAAACTTTGGTCGTCCCCGCAACGGAAAGCAGTTGAGGATACCTAAAATCGGCTTTCCATTATGCCTATTTGGGCGACCCTGGGAGAAGGACGCCCATCTCCTGATTTGTGTCGGAAGATGGGCGTCCTTCTCTTTCGATTATGCCGCTGTCAGTGTCTCTTTGCTGTTCCCGTCAAGCACTGTCCACGTGCATACAGCACTGCTGTCTATTGGATAATGGCGCTGAATATACATGGCTTTTTAAATGCAGTGGTTAACAAATGTTTGCCATAGCGTTGATATATATATATATATATATATATATATATATATATATATATATATACATGCAGATGATATCCAAATATTGGCCTCATGGGATGCTCACTTCTTCATGCTTATTTAGCTCTTATTTTTCTCAAATTGCTCAATGGTTGCAAGACGATGCAGCTTAATATGCAAAAAACAAAGGCTTTATGCTTTGTTAGGGGTGGGCAGCCTGCAGTCTTATTGTCTCTATCAATATGTGGGGTTTAGATTCTGATCTGTAGAGAGAACAAGGCTGAGAACGTGTAATTAAACGCGTAATTAAACTCTGGAATTCGTTGCCACAGAACGTGGTGAAGGCGGTTAGCTTGGCAGAGTTTAAAAGGGGGTTAGATGGTTTCCTAAAGGACAAGTCCATAAACCGCTACTAAATGGACTTGGGAAAAATCCACAATTCCGGGAATAACATGTATAGAATGTTTGTACGTTTGGGAAGCTTGCCAGGTGCCCTTGGCCTGGATTGGCCGCTGTCATGGACAGGATGCTGGGTTCGATGGACCTTTGTTTTTTTCCCAGTGTGGCATTACTTATGTACTTATGAGAAGCCTTCCATATAGATTCTTAGTCTGGTGTTTTGGGTATATTGTGGCCCTGGCAGTTTGATTGAAACTAGGTACTGGGACCTGGAGGTGTGGAGGGGCATTTTCGATACGACGTCTAAATCTGAATTTGGACATTTTATGCAAAACGTCAAAATTGTGAACAGGAAAGAAGGTCATTTTCGAAAAAGAAAAACGTCTATCTTTTTTTTCAAAAATACTTTGGACGTTTTGGGGTTTTTGGGTCCATTTTTGAAAAAAAAAATGTCCACGTGCAAAACGTACAAAATCAAGCCATTGGGATGTAGGAGGAGCCAGCATTTTTAGTAGACTGGTCCCCCTGACATCCCAGAACAGCAATAGGGCACCCTAGGGGGCACTGCACTGGACTTCATAAAATGTTCCCAGGTACACATCTGACCATTGCTCCCTTACTTTGTCTGCTGAGCCCCCCAAAACCCACTACCCCCAACTGTATACCCTTACAGGTGAAGGAGGCACTTATATGTGGGTTTCTGGTGAGTTTTGGAAGGCTCGTAGTTTCTTCCAGAATTCTAACAGGTAGGGAGAGGTGCACTGCACCCACTACTAGACTACTCCAGGGACCTGCATGCTATTCTGATGGACCCAAGTATACCATCTTAGCGTGGCACAGAGGCTGGCAAGTAATGTTTTTCATCACATTTTTGGGGGGTGGGAGGGAGTTAGTGACCACTGGGGGAATAAGGGGAGGTCTTTCCTGATTCCCTCCAATGGAAATCTGGTCATTTAGGGCACCTTTTTGTGCCTTATTCTTAATAAAAACAGGTCTTACTCAAAACGCTTAAGTTTTAGTCCTGGACGTTTTTGTTTTGTTCCATTATGGCTGGAAAACGTCTAAGTCTTAGGAACGCCCAAGTTTCGCCCTGAACAAAAAAGCACAATATTTACTTGACTGACTCAATAGCATTCAAGGGAAGGAGATAATTCTAAAAGATTGCTAGCAGCATAAATGAAAAATTAGCTTGAACTTACTCAAGTGCATAGTATGACAGCAGTGCCTAATTGTATCCTAGTTAAGTCAAAAGGTAATTTTGATGCTTTCAAAAAACTTTAAGGATTCAGTGCCTGCCAACTGTAACATGACACATTGATAAGTCTGTACAGGAAAGTCTCTTGGGCAGAGTTGGTGACCCCCCAGTCAGTTGGATTTTCAGTATATCCACAATGAATATATAAAAGACACTTTGCATATACTTTGTCTTCAGTTTATGCATATTTATCTTCTACATATTCATTGTAGGTATCCCAAAACCCTGACTGGCTTGAGGTCTTCGGGACATATTTGGGAAGCCCTGTTCTAAAGAATCCCATGTCAAAAGAGAACCATGGAAGTGGGTCATTCTAGAACAAGGGTGGGCAACCATGGTTCTCAAGAGCCATAAACCAGTCAGGTTTTCAAGATTTCCACAACGAATATGCATGAGATCTATTTACATACAATGAAAGCAGTATATGCAAATCAATCTGATGCATATTCATTGTGGAACTCTTGAAAACCTGACTGGGTTGTGGCCCTCAAGAACTGTGGTTGCCCACCCCTGGTCTAGAAAGAGATTAGTCAAAATCAAATGTCAGCCTTGGAGTGGAGGAGTAACCAAATGGTAATGCAGGGTGCTGAGAACCTAGTGAGCCAGGTTCAGTTCCCAATTCAGCTCCTTGTGACCCTGGGCACATCACTTACTCTCCAATGCCCCAGGTGCAAAATACCACCTCCCCTCCCCCCATAAAACCCCAGAAAACATTTGATTATAAACTCACTAGGGGCAGAGAAATCACCTGTATATAATATATCTAAACTGTTTTGGTTGTACCACAGAAAAGTGGTATATCAAATCTGATCTGTTCTGCATTGCACACAAAGATAGCTTCTAATATCCCTCTTAATACATTGTGGTTAAGTCTGCTCCCTGCATTTCCTTAACTCACGCCCCTCCACCCACTGCCTTGAACGTTTTTAATAGATGAGGCAATATAAAAGGCTTTTACAATTTTGATCAGAGATGAAAGATTTAGGGGTAAGAAGACATCCAACATATTCTGTTGCAACATCTCTGTTGCAGCAAACATATTACAATATGGAAATTTTTAAAATAAATTGCTGGCACACAGTTGGTTTTCCACCATTTCTAATCTATTTTCAAGTAATTTCCCTTCAGTAAGGAAGAGTTCATCCCTTCCAAGCATTTAATTTTCTCTGAATGTTCATTTAAAGTTCCAATATGTGAAAACAAATCAGTCTCCAAGGAGGTCACTTTAATTGCTGTTTCTCCTGAGAATGAACATAGCTGAGACAAGCAACTCAGTAAAGTACTCCCTGTTTTTGCTGTTAATCTCCACAATTCCTTATTGGTGACCTCTTCTGGAAGAGTGACTATACATGGATCAATATTTTCTAAATGTCCCCAAAAAGTAACTGGTTTCAAAGAGAACGTAATAGATGGCAGCACTAGTCCTACATTGCTCTGAGATCTTTCAACAGCAGCGGGTTCAAGATTTCTGGCATTTCTTTATTTCCAAATACCTCAGGTCCATCCTGCTGTTGTAATTTCCCTCCTACTGCACTTAACTCCTGTAATGGACTTGATGAAGTAAGGGCTGGACCCAAAGATGCTGTAGGCAGCTGACGTGGTTAGTGAGGATTAGGACTCAAGGTGTGGGTGCTTCTGTGCTAACATTTCTTCTCATAGGTAACACCCTCTGCAGTAGTAGATCTTACACAGTTAATTCTAGGGATAGCAGGGTTATCCATAGAGTTTTGTGTTCCTGATAGTTATTTGGAGACTAATCCTTTAACTTGGCCTGCCTCTTGCCCATCACAGAAAAAATATGAAGGACAGAGTATCTTTTAAGATGGCGCTTACTGAACTTCTCGGTTAACAAATTCATGTCTCCTCAGTTGGCTCTGAAGTTACTCCAAAGAGGCTGGAAGTGCTCCTTCAGGTTTGTGACTATGGGCACGTATTCATGGTCTTTGGCAAAGCAAAGGCTCAGGGGTTGCCAGTAATGATGTCAGATGTCTGAGAAGGGTTCCCTGTGAAGCTCCATCCCCTCCTTCAGCAGTCTACAGCTCTATGCAGGGCAGCACCGATCTCTCCTCAGAATTTTATTTATTTTTATTTCCTTTCCCTCTGACCAGTCCTGGTGTTGTAAAAACAGGAAATTGTGTCAGAAGGGGTGAGACAGGTCATAGGGAAAGGCCCAGTGCAGGCTGCAGGCAGCCTATGAGTATCGCTGCTGCTGGCTCTGCCGGAGTGAAGATTTGATTTTTAACAGGTACAATGGGGAGGGGGGGGGGTGGAGTTGAGAGTTTTATGGAGCCACAGGCCAGAAGGGGAGGGAGAAATATTACTACTACTAATCATTTCTATAGTGCTACTACATATATGCAGTGCTGTACACATTATATGGAGGTACTTTCTCTGTCACAGTCTTATACCTGGGGCAATAGAGGGTTAAGTGACTTGCCCAAGATCACAAGAAGCTGCAGTGGGAATTGAACCCAGGTCACCAGGATCAAAGCCTCTGGGGGAGGGGGAGAGATTGCAAATTGAGGGATAAGAAGCGAGAGGGAGAAATGTTGGACTCGGAAGGAGGGAGGGAGGGAAGAAAGAGAGAGATAATGGACCTTGAGGTGAAGAGGATGGAGAAAAAGAAAGAGAGAGATGGAGCTGGGGGGGGGGGGGGGAAGAGAGAGAGAATGAAACTGGGGGTAGATGGAAGGGAGGGGAGAGATGCTTGACAATGGGAGAGGGTTCCTTGGGGACCTAGGCCCCCAACTTTGGGCTCAGACCTCCTCCAAAGCTGCAACACTTGTTCAGTGTTTGGTAGAGTAGCTGTAGCCCCCACTAGCCAAAGACATCTGCTGCCCGAGTCACCCCCTTCCTTCTTGTCCTGCCTCAAGAGCAAGGAAGTCAGCGGTTTGCCTCTGGCCACTGATGCTGGCACTCCTCAAGCATGCCTTTGTTGTACTATGCTGAATAAATAAAAAGTGTAATTAAATTTTTTTTAATGGGTCAATATTCAGCTGCCATGGTCAGCATTTTTTTAAATACCAACTGTGGCAGTCAAAAAGATCAAGATATTATGGGGTCAGTTCTAATATCTAGATAGTGGCTGATGTTGAATATCTGGATAAAAGAGGTCAGCACTGGAACTTATCTGGACTGTGGCAATCAGTCTGCTACCCATACAACTTAGAAACAGAAAAATGACAGCAGCTAAAGATCATGTGACTTCTATCCAGTCTTCCATCCATCCATCCACTATCCCTTCCTCTCCCTTAGAAATCCTATGCACTTAAAAAATGCAGGGTTATGCACTTGGGCTGCAAAAATCCAAGGGACTGGTTTAGTATAGGGCTGAGGAAGTAGTTCTGTGTAGGAAAGAAAAGCAGGTCTTGGGGGTGGTCATATCTGATGATTTTAAGGTGGCCAAACAGGTAGAAAAGCTGACAGTCAATGCCAGAAAAATACTCAGGTGCATAGGGAGAGAAATGGCCAGCAGGAGAAAGAGGTGATAGTGCCTATGAGGGGGTTTATAGAACTCTGCCCCTCATCCTTAAGAACAGTCCCTTAGACAACCTGACCCACCTTAATAGCACTAGTCCTACCCAGGAGGAGGGGTTGGAGCCAGGGTTGCCAGATGAGCGGTTTTCCCGCCCAATTGGGAAACTTTTGCCCGCGGCGGGTTGCGGTTTTTTGGGCTTTTTTTTTTTCGTGCGGGTTTTGGGCGGTTTTTCGGCCGGCGGGGGGGTGGGGCTAACGGCGACAGAGGCGGGATTTGGTGACGTATTGGGCGGGGTGATGATGGTGGGGCAAGGCTGATGACGGCGGGGCGGGGCTGATGACGGAAGGGGTGGGGTTGATGATGGCGGGGGTGGGGGTGATGACGGAAGGGGCGGGGTGATGACGGCGGGGGTGGAGTGTGGGCGGTTTTTGGGCTGTTTTGGGTGGGAATTTTTTTTTTTTATATGGCAACACTGGTTGGAGCTTAAACCAGAAAGTATATAAGACAGTATATGAAGAGGCCCAGAGAGAAGGAATTGAAGCCCCAGTGTATGCCACCACCACCTATGGTTAAAATTGTGACCTGGTTAAGGTAAGCTGCTTTTGTTTCTTGTTTGAGACTGACAAGTCTTGCTCTGAGGTCTGGCTAGAGCTAGACCCAAATAATTGGAGAAGAACCAAGAAAGACTCACAGGCTGTGTTTGGGGCAGAGCCACCCTACCAGCCACAGATTGTGTTCAGGCCTTGCCAGCCTGAGGCCTGTTTAAGACTGCTCTTTGAACTACAGAGGCATTCTATCTTTTAATCCTGGTCCCAGGATTCAATTAAATAAACACTAGTTTTCATTTATATTCCTTTGTTTGGCTGTGTTATTTCACAGGCCCACCCTCAACCCTCACTCGGGTTGTCACAGTGCCCTTGTATAAGTCTCTAGTGAGGCCCCGTTTAGAATACTATCCTGCTTATAATCGAATGAGAAAAACGCCCAAGTTCCGACCTAAATCGGGAGATGGACGTTTATCTCACAAAAACGAATAACGCGGTATAATCGAAAGCCGAACTTGGACGTTTTCAACTGCACTCCATCACGGAAGCGTATAAAGTTGACGGGGGCGTGTCGGAGGCGTGGTGAAGGCGGGACTGGGGCATGGTTATCACCCGAACAGAGATGGGTGCCTTTCGCCGATAATGGAAAAAAAGTATGCGTTTGTAGCTAGAATTTAGGGCACTTTTCCTGGACCCTGTTTTTTCACAACTAAGGCCCCAAAAAGTGCCCTAAATGACCAGATTACCACCAGAGGGAATCGGGGATGACCTCCCCTGACTCCCCCAGTGGTCACTAACCCCCTCCCACCACAAAAAATGATGTTTCACAACTTTTTATTTTCACCCTCGAATGTCATACCCACCTCCCTGGCAGCAGTATGCAGGTCCCTGGAGCAGTTGTTAGGGGGTGCAGTGGACTTCAGGCAGGTGGACCCAGGCCCATCCCCCCCTACCTGTTACAATTGTGCTGCTTAATGCTTAGTCGTCCAACCCCCCCCAAACCCACTGTACCCACATGTAGGTGCCCACATGTAGGTGCCCCCCTTCACCCCTTAGGGCTATAGTAATGGTGTAGACTTGTGGGCAGTGGGTTTTGAGGGGGATTTGGGGGGCTCAACACACAAGGGAAGGGTGCTATGCACCTGGGAGCTCTTTTACCTTTTTTTTTGTTTTTGTAAAAGTGCCCCCTAGGGTGCCCGGTTGGTATCCTGGCATGTGAGGGGGACCAGTGCACTACGAATCCTGGCCCCTCCCACGAACAAATGCCTTGGATTTATTTATTTTTGAGCTGGGCGCTTTCATTTTCCATTATCGCTGAAAAAAACGCCCAGCTCACAAATTGTCGAATAAAACATGGACGTCTATTTTTTTCGAAAATACGGTTCGGTCCGTCCCTTCACGGACCCGTTCTCGGAGATAAACGCCCATGGAGATAGACGTTTTCGTTCGATTATGCCCCTCCACGTGCAGTTCTGGAGATTGCACCTTCAAAAAGATATAAACAGAATGAAGTTGATTCAGAGGGCAGCTACAAAATTGGTCAGTGGCCTCTGTCATAAAGGGGACAGACTTATAGACCTCAATATGTATACTTTGGGAGAAAGGGGATATGATAGAGACTTCAAAATAATATGTAGCATTAATCTACAGGAGATGAACCTTTTTCATAGAAGAAAAATTCGAGAATCAGAGGGCATAACATGATGTTAAGATGTTATAAGCTGAGGAGTAATCTAAGGAAATACTTTTTTACAGAAAGGTTGGTGGATGTATAGAATAGCTTCCCTGTGGAGGTGGTGGAGACAGACTGTGTCTGAAGCCATGGGACAGGGATGTTGGATCTCTTAGGGAGGTGGAGATATTGGATACTGCAGATGGGCAGACTGGATGACTATTTGGCCTTTATCTTCTGTCACATTTTTTTTTTTGTCCCAAGCTTGCTTGAATTCAAATACAGTCTTCGTCTCTACCACCTCCACTGGGAGGCCATTCCACAAATTCAGCACCCTTTCTGTGGATAAGTATTTCCTCAGGTTAGTCCTCTGTTCCTTTTCAGCTTCATCCTATGTCCCCTCTTTCCAGATCTTCCTTTCAGATGCAAGAGACTTGCGCCCTGTGCATTTATGCCATGTAGGTATTTAAACATCTCTATCATATCTCCCGCCTTTCTTCCAAAGTATACATATTGAGATCTTTAAATCTGTCCCTATACCCTTTACAATGAAGACCACTGACCATTTTAGTGGCAGCTCTTTGGACCGACTCCATCCTGTTTATATCTATTTGAAGAAGTGGTCTCTAGCATTTTGTGTGTTTTAAGTTATCTGGATAGCAGACTCAGTAGTGCCACTATCCAGATAAGTTCCAAGACTACCCTGATTCTCCCCATTCTCCACCCGTACTATTTGCATAATGCAGAAGTGGTCTGCAAGTATAGTCTGAGGCACTATTTGGAGACTTCTGAATGTTTTGGTCAGCGGCACTTATTGAGGTAGCCCAACCACATAAAACTCCTTTAAAAATCAGTTGTAAACAACCATATTTTAGTTTTTAATCCAAAATGACAAGTAGTGCACTTCAGGCTGTATAACTCATTAGGAATTGAACTCAAAAGTGAGGGGGCGCACAAGACAAAAGCAAATTTCTATGGTAGTGCCAAAAGGCCTGATTGTGTGGTGTAGAAAGGGAATGGTACTTTTTTTCCCCCTATCTCTGTAGAAGTTTTGTTTGAGAACAATGAGTAGAGTGAGTAGAAGATCCAAATGTTTGGTTTGACAATGAATTATTAACCCAAAAACAACTTTGTAGAAAACTTGAAAGGATTTGGAGGAAAGATAACACTGAATTAAATAGGTCCAATTGGAGGATAGCAATCAATCAATCAATCAATCATTATAAGCAACTATTGAAAAATAAGAGAAGAGCTTATTATTCAAGAGAGATCAATGAAGTAAAGTTGGATCTAGGAAAATTATGTCAGATAGTAAATCACCTTAAAGATCCAATTGAGTTATTACATTCAGAAGACAGAAATATCCTACAGCCGAAATGTTGGCTAAATATTTTAGGGAAAAAGTACAGATTATTCATCAAAATGTATTATTAAATAATATTCTGACAATGGACCAGGAGCATAATGATAGTGACATGGATATGATCCCAGTTGATAGACTGTGGAATGAATTTGAGCCTATCAAAATGGTAAAACTTAAGGAGAATTTTAGGAAATATAATACATCATTCTGCATATTGGACATCTATCCCCCTTACTTACTGAAAATGGCCCCTCAATTGTACTTTGATATAAAAGATTAGTTGAATTCACAACTTTCATTGGACATTTTTCCAGAACATATAAACAATATAATGCTGACACTAATCCTTAAAAATAGTAAGGCAGGACCAGACATTACTAATTATAGACCAGTGTCTTGTATTCCCCTATTCCAAAAGATCACGGAGGATTTGGTAGTAAATCAATAAACTCTTATATAGATACTTTTGATGTTTTACACAGTTTTCACAGTCGGGGTTCTGTAAACAATACAGCACTGAAACTGTATTAGGTTCTTTACTAGAAGAAGGAGGATCACTGATTTGCAGAGGTCAGAAGGCTATTCTAATGCAATTTGACTTATCAAGCATGTTTGACCTAATGAATCATAAGCTTCTTTTGGCAATTGTAAGTCAAATTGGTGTAGA
The DNA here is from genome assembly GCF_901765095.1 of Microcaecilia unicolor. NCBI lineage: Eukaryota > Metazoa > Chordata > Amphibia > Gymnophiona > Siphonopidae > Microcaecilia > Microcaecilia unicolor. The sequence continues at coordinate 546,300,380 of NC_044031.1, forward strand.
TGGAAATACTTTGAAATGGTTTAGAGGGTTTCTCACTTATAGATCTTGTGAGGTAAAATTTCAAGGTTTAAGATCGTGCCCGTGGAAGCCCCAGTGCAGGGTTCCACAGGGATTGCCTCTGTCACCCATGTTATTTAGTATCTTCATTAGATCTCTAGATCAAATACTCTGTCAGTCTGGCTATAAAGTTTGCATATTTGCAGATGATATTACAGTTTTTCTTCCTGTGCTGTCATCTGCAGCTGAGATATCTCAGAATATAGCTGATTGGTTAGTTCTTCTTGGCCCAGCTTAGTGATTGAATTAATATTTTGATATTGAAAATTTACATCTGTTGGCTTTATTTGCACTGTACTGGAGGATATATTCTATTTCTCTAGTGTTGCACAATATGCAGAGTCTGGTATCTCTGCTTTCAGTTTTTGTCTGCATGTTTTTTGCAGTTCCTTATTTTGTATCAGGTGACTACTACTACTTATCATTTCTAAAGCGCTACTAGACGTACGCAGCCCTGTACACTTGAACATGTAGAGACAGTCCCTGCTCGACAGAGCTTACAATCCAATTAGGACAGACAGAACAAACAAGAGATAAGGGAATATTAAAGTGAGGATGATAAAATAAGGGTTCTGAACAAAGTGAATAAAGGTTAGGAGTTAAAAGCAGCATCAAAAAGGTGGGCTTTTAGCTTAGATTTGAAGACAGCCAGAGATGGAGCTTGACATACCGGCTCAGGAAGTCTATTCCAGGCATATGGTGCAGCAAGATAAAAGGAACGGAGTCTGGAGTTAGCAGTAGAGGAGAAGGGTGCAGGTAAGAGAGATTTACCCAGTGAACGGAGTTCCCGGGGAGGAATGTAGGGAGAGAAGAGAGTGGAGAGGTACTGAGGAGCTGCAGAGTGAATGCACTTATAGGTCAATAAGAGGAGTTTGAACTGTATGCGGAAACGGATAGGAAGCCAGTGAAGTGACTTGAGAAGAGGGCTAATATGAGCATTACGACACTGGTGAAAGTCATGCTCTATATTTGCAACTAAGGTGAAAGATTCTGCTGGCATCTGGCGTCTGTGTCCATCTTGTTTTAGTTTCCCAGTAGCAGGTATACTGGTGTTCTAATGTATTTCAGTCACATAATTAAATGAATTAACTACTTCTGGAGGTTACAGGTATGGGTGAGGATGGAGGAGATTACTTGTGGGGATGGAATGGATCTTAGTGGGACAGGCAGGTATGGGTTAGATTCCAGTGGTGTGCCTTAACAATTTTTGCACTTTGTAAGTGTGCCGCGAGGTGAAAAAGGTTGAAAATCACTGGTCTAAAATTTATGCATCTCACAAGCTCTACATCTGCCCCTTACACTGAAACACTTAAGGACATGAGGTGTGAGACCGAGGTGTCTGAGGTAGATCAGGCAGAAGTTGACCCCCCCTCTCCCCACCACAGGGTTACTGTCTTCACCTACTATCATTCTGCAAGGCTGTCAATCTCCAGAGGTCGACCTGCCTGATTTGACGCACTCTTCGTCTCCATCTGTGCTGGAGGAGCAAATCTCTCTGTCCACCTCGCAAGCAGATCTGTAACAATGTTTTCATATGGTTCAGTACCATTTCTGTAGCTTTCTGGCTATGCGGCTGTGTTTATCAAGCACTGTTTTCATAATGTTGGTGGTTTAATGGTGACAAAACCAGTACAGTACAGCACTTGATTACTGTGGTTTAAAGCTGTTTTTTTCTTTTTTCAAGCAATCTTTCCTTATGGTACAGTGCCATGTCTGTAGCCTCCTGGTTATGCAGTTATGTTTATCAAGCACTGTTTTCATAATGTTACCAACTGCAAGGATTGTAAAATATGGTGGCAAAATAATGGTACAGTATATATTTTATAGCACTGTTCTGTGCAATTTCTTTAAGAATGTGACTGTAGCATAGTACTGTAAGTGGGTCAGTAAATAAAAAAAAATATGGTGGCAGAACCTTGGTACAGTTCTTGATTACTGATGTGTAGTACTATATAGTATTTATTTTAGAAACATAGAAACATGACGGCAGATAAAGGCCATATGACCCATCCAGTCTGCTTATCCTCTGTAACCCCTAATTCTTCCTGTTCCTAAGCGATCCCACATGCTTATCCCATGCCTTTTTAAATTCTGGAACAGTCCTCCACTCTACCACCTCCACCGGGAGGCCATTCCATGCCTCCACCACCCTTTATGTGAAATAATACTTCCTTAGGTTACTCCTAAGCCTATTCTCTCTTAACTTTGTCATATGCCCCCTCATTCCAGAGCTCTCCTTCATTTGAAAAAGGCTCTCTTCCTGTACATAAATGCCCTTGAGATATTTAAACGTTTCTATCATGTCTCCTCTCTCCCTCCTCTCTTCCAGCGTATACATGTTGAGGTTCATAAGCCTGTCCCTATAATTTTTGCATTCAAGACCGCTTACTAATTTTGTAGCCGCCCTCTGGACCGACTCCATCCTGTTTATGTCTTTCCATAGGTGCGGTCTCCAGAACTGCACGCAGTACTCCAAATGAGGCCTCACCAGAGACTTATACAATGGCACTATCACCTCCTTTTTTCTGCTGGTCATGCCTCTCTTTATGCACCCAAGTAGCCTTCTGGCTTTGGCCATCGCTTTTTCTACCTGTTTGAAAGCTTTAAGGTCATCAGACACAATCAACCCCATGTACCGCTCTTCCTTCGCACACTGAAGCACTACACCCCCTATACTGTACCGTTCCATCGGAATTTTGCGACCCAAGTGCATGACCCTGCATTTTTTGGGATTAAACCTTAGTTGCCAAATATCAGTTCATTCCTCTAGCTTCGCTAGATCCTTCCTCATGTCATTCACACCCTCCAGGGTGTCCACCCTGTTGCAGAGTTTAGTATCATCCGCAAAGAGATAAACCTTACCAGACAGCCCTTCCGCAATATCACTCACAAAGACATTAAAAATAGCCGCTCCTAGGACTGATACCTGCGGTACTCTACTGACAACCTCCTTTTCTTCAGAGCAAGCTCCATTTACCACCACACTCTGTCTCCTACCATTCAACCAATTTTTTACCCAATCAGTTACTCTAGGTCCCACGCCGAGGGAACTCAATTTATTTATCAGTCGCCTGTGCGGAACCGTGTCAAAGGCTTTGCTGAAATCCAAGTATACCACATCAAGCGCCCCTCCCACATCCAACTATTTGGTCGCCCAGTCGAAGAAGACAGAGTCATCTGACACGACCTGCCACTAGTGAAGCCATGCTGCCTCGGGTCTCGCATTCCATGTAGTTCAAGAAATGTAACAATCCTACTTTTCAGAAGCGTTTCCATTAGCTTACTCACCACCAAGGTCAGACTGACAGGCCTGTAATTCCCAACCTCTTCCTTACTTCCACTCTTGTGCAAAGGAACCACATCCGCCCTTCTCCAGTCCACCGGGACCACTCCAGTTTCTAAGGAAGCATTGAAGAGGTCTGTCAGCGGAGCTGACAGAACTTCTCCGAGTTCCTTAAGCACCCTCGGGTATATCCCATCAGGCCCCATCGCTCTGTCTACTTTTAGTTTGGCAAGCTCCTCACGAACACAGTCCTCCGTAAACAGGTCTTGGTCTACCATACATCCACCCCCTTTAGCCTTTGTTTTCTGCAGCCCTACCCCCGGTCTTTCATTTGTGAACACCAAGCTAAAATAATCGTTAAGCAGTTCAGCTTTTTCCTTAGCTTCCACATATTTCTCTCCCTCAGCACTGTTCTGTGTAAATTCTTTAATTTAATAATGTTACTACAGTAAGTGGTTCAGCAAATAAAACAATTTTTTTTTTGTAACATACAGAATGTTTTTCAGGTTTTTGTTGTCGTCTTATGCATGAACCTAACCTTGTATTTCCTATAGGGATTTGTATTCACTTTTCATGTTTTTGAGGAAACATTGGTACAGATGGAACCTAACCCCTATTTCCCAAAAGTACGTTTTTTTGGTATTCGCTAATTTGCAGTTCATGAAGTTTTTGGGGAACCAAACCATTGTGAATGCCGAGAACAGACTGTGTATATAATTTTTCTATATATTTGCCCTAGAAGGACAGTTTTGAAATTGGTCTGTAATGTTAAGCCTCATTTAGATCCAAACCTTTTTACTAATTAAGCATTCACAATGCCAGAGGCAACCCCTCCTGGGCCATCTTCACAACATTTGATGGAACAGGATCCAAGGAGCACTAACTGGTTTCATTGCTTGTAGCACTTTGCCTGCTTTCTCTTCTGATGAGTGTTGGATATGGTTCAGTTGGATTTAAGCAAGGCTTCTGGTACAGGCACCTACTTTCCTTTATAGAATACTAGCATAACCAAATATATATGAGCATATAGGGGTGAATTATACTAACGGTGCCTAAAAATCGGCACTAAAAAAAGTGCTTAAGCGCTATTCTATAAGCTGCACCTAAAGTTAGGCATGGTTTATAGTCAGGCTTAAGTCCTGAGAGTCACATTTAAATTTAAAGGCATGCATTTGCACCAACAAATGTAGTGCAAATACCCACACTTAAATTTAGGTGCAGAACCCCCTTATTTTATAATTCTACATGTAACCAAAAACCACACCCCTGATCTCTCCTGAACCATCCATGACCTTCCCATTTCCGTGCTCCCTTTTTTGGGACCTGCGTAAAAGCCAATTAGATCTAATTAGTGCCAATAATTTCTTGTTAAAATGCCAATAATTGGCGCCAATTAGTACATAAGTATTGCCATACTGGGAAAGACCAAAGGTCCATCGAGCCCAGCATCCTGTTTCCAACAGTGGCCAATCCAGGTCACAAATACCTGGTAAGATCCCAAAAATGTACAAAACATTTTATACTGCTTATCCCAGAAATAGTGAATTTTCCCCAAGTCATTTAATAACGGTCTATGGACTTTTCCTTTAGGAAGCCGTCCAAACCTTTTTTAAACTCCGCTAAGCTAACCGCCTTTACCACATTCTCTGGCAACGAATTCCAGAGTTTAATTACACGTTGAGTGAAGAAAAAATTTTTCCGATTCGTTTTAAATTTACTACATTGTAGCTTTATCGCATGCCCCCTAGTCCTAATATTTTTGGAAAGCGTGAACAGACACTTCACATCTACCCGTTCAACTCCACTCATTATTTTATAGACCTCTATCATATCTCCCCTCAGCCACCTTTTCTCTAAGCTGAAGAGTCCTAGCCGCTTTAGCCTTTCCTCATAGGGAAGTCGTCCCATCCCCTTTATCATTTTCATCGCCCTTCTCTGCACGTTTTCTAATTCCACTATATCTTTTTTGAGATACTGCGACCAGAATTGAACACAATATTCAAGGTGCGGTCGCACCATGGAGCGATACAAAGGCATTATAACATAGTTTTATTCAATTAAATTGTGTGCACAAATTGCACACGCAATTTTTAGCGACTTTTATAGAATTAGGGGGTCATTGTTAGGTACAAGCACTTAAGCCAGCCATAGAGCTGGTGTAAGTGCTTGCACCTAAATGCTAGAGATATTCAGGTAAATATGAATCACACTTATGCTGCACCCAGACTCTACCTATCTGTACATCCATTTGTCAAATACACGCTATTGTAAGATATGCATGTATTTGCAGCATAGCGCATAGGTGGATTTTTGGCATTTAAGTGCATATGTGCACACATATATGCACATGTGCCATTTTTCTGATCATTTACATTTATAATTAGTGTGTAAACATAAGCACGTACTTTATAGTTACCTCCTCAATCTCTCAAATGTACTAACACATGCTATATTACTTGCATTCCTTTTGAGGTTCATAAGATGTGTAGGCAACTTATCAAGGTGTGCTTGAAAATTATTTTTTAATCAAACTATGGTACCCAATACGATGAAGAATATTTTTGTATCTTTCCGCCACACTTATTTCTTGGGTTGTGACTACCGTGCTTCACGATTGAAAATCTTCTCTTTTTCCACTTGATGCACAGATTAATCACTTGGCATTAAGACTTCTATATTCAGTGTTGTTCTCATCTTGTGTTTTTGTCTATTACTATGATTAATCACAAAAGAGAGGGTAATACAGCATACAAGCATACAATATAGACAAGAAAAAGCAACACTGGGCCTTCAAGAAAGAGACAATGGCAGTCCTTTATTGTGAAAAAGACCCGACACTGGCCGTGTTTCATCTTTTGGCAGTTTTCGCACAGACAGCGTCTGTTAGGATTGAACAAACGCTCAGTGGTGGCTGGCAATTTACTCAGACTGTCTGAACATTCCTGCTCATATATTGTGAAGACACACTTTGACCCCTGAGGCAGGCGCTTGTGTGCCGAAACACAACCCGTATCGGGTCTTTTTCACAATAAAGGACTGCTATTGTCTCTTTCTTGAAGGCCCAGTGTTGCTTTTTCTTGTCTATTTTGTCTATTACTATGACATCCTGTTTTCTTGCATCGAGTTTTTTTTTATCATTTGGAATTGGAATGTCTCAGGTGATCATATTCCATAGTTCTCTTAGGGTCTTGATCCCAATGCTTTTCCAGTACAGTGGTATTATAATGTTTGCAAAGTTTCCAATGAATGAGTTGCACCACCATATTGTGCCTTTCTGTTTACAAACTTTCTTCCATCAGAACTTTGCAGCAAGCTACAAGATGCATAACCTTTTCCAGCGTTTCCGTACAGAATCTGTCAGTTTCCCCCTTTTTTTTCTGCATTTGCTTGAATCATCTCATCCATAATCTATTTTCCTGTGCTGAAACTGTAAATCTCTTAACGTTTGGTTTTAGTTTGTCTCTCCATAATCATTCATGTGTCTGGTTTTGATCAACATATGATTCTTGGGGTAAAACTTTATATTTCCCCTGTATTTGTGCATTTGCTATTTTGTTTTTCTTTGCTGATTTAAATGTTTTCTTTACTGTGCATACTGGTGGATTCTCACTCCTGCTACCTTCATGTTGGAATGCTTGTGCAACTTTGATGGAGATAGATGTTTACTTTCATACTTATATTTTTTGTGTATTTCGATCTGTTGAAACCCAGAGACCTATGATAGAAGCTCTATATCTATAATTTTTCTCTCAGGCCCATTCCTCCTTCAGCCTAAAGAATGAAAAGTCCTAGCATGCACAGATTATTAAAAATTACTCATGGGCATGAGAGAGTTTCCTTGTTCTTACATCCTGTTTCTCAAGATTTTTAAGAAGTCAATCTTACAGTTGCAAATCTATATGAAAATTTCTTGCTTTATAATTGCTTGTATTTTATTTCATGATCTTAATGTATTTTTCAGTATCAGTTATGGTCTCGTGGTAATTTTTTCTCTCAGTGATTTATATTTATCACTCCTTCCTCTATGCTTATATATTTACTAGTAAAAAAGGCCCGTTTCTGGAACGAATGAAACGGGCGCTAGCAAGGTTTTCCTGGGAGTGTGTATGTTTGAGAGAGAGAGCCAGAGTGAATGTGCGGGTGTGTGACAGAGTGAGACTGTCTGTGTGACAGTGTGTGTGTGAGAATGAGAGTGTGTGACAGGGCCCCCTCCCCTGTTCCTAATGCCCCCTCACCCCGTTCCCTCCCCTCCTTTTCCTCCTCCTTCCCACACTTTGGGTTCCTTAAGGCTTTCAAAAGTCTATGTACCCCCGTGGCCCTAACGCCCAGTATCCGGATACCCCACTGCTTTCCTCCTCACCCCTCCCCCAAGATGTAACACTTTCACGTCCTTCATTTTTTAAAAAAAGTGTCCTATCTACCCTGTGTCCAAATGCCCGGCATTCAGATTGTGTTCCTCTCGTAAATTTTCATTTCTTTCATTCATTCAGAACTTGCCCCCCCCCCCTCCCATGGTTCCTTCAGTCTTTTAAAACTGTGCTATGTACCCTGTGTGCTAATGGCCAGCATTGAGATTGTTTTCCTGTCCCAAATTTGCATGTCTTTCAGTCATTCACAACTCCCCCCCCCCCCCCCTCTGCAGTTTAACACTTTCATCGTTTCCTTCAGTCTTTTAAAACTCTCCTATCTACCCTGTGTCCTAATGGCCAGTATTCGGATTGTTTTCCTTTCCCAAATGTTCATGTCTTTTAGTTGTTCAGAACTCCCCCTCCCCCCATTTAACACTTTCAGTTCCTTCAGTCTTTTAAAACTCTCCTATCTACCCTGTGTCCTAATGGCCAGCATTCAGATTGTTTTCCTTTCCCAAATGTTCATGTCTTTCAGTCCTTCAGAACTCCCCCCATTTAACACTTTCGGTTCCTTCAGTCTTTTAAAACTCTCCTATCAACCCTGTGTCCTAATGGCCAGCACTCAGATTGTTTTGCTTTGCCAAATTGTCTGTCACTGAGGTCAGTGCGTGCCTGCCTAGCAGACCACTTCTGGCAGGCACGGTCCCAGGCACTTCCTGTTGGAGGTGAGAATTATTATATAGGATATGCACCTTCCTTTTCAAGTTCCTTTATCTCAGAGTTGCAAGTCAGAGGGATGTTTTCAGTTTTGCTCAATTTTCCTTTAAGGAAGTTTATCTTAACCTTTTTAGCCAGACCAAAAATCATCTTGCTATCATCTGAGAAGCTTTTCACTACATGGAGTTGTTCTGCTAATTGTTAGTCACTGGAATCATAGAAATTCAAGTCATCTGCAAACATTAATTATGATAAAACCTCTGGATCATTGCCATCTTAAGGATTAAGACTAAATCCGTAGCCCGGGGATTTAATAAGAGTACTCGATGGATTAAGTGCCAAACAAAACAAATGTGGTGGCAGGGAGTCTCCTTGAAATATTCCTTACAGGATCTTAACATTAAACATTAGGAAAAACAAACTGTCCAACTTCATACTTCATAGTGTGGCTTGCCACACTTTCATGGTCAATTTGATGTACTTAATCAATCCAGGGTTATTTTGTACATTTCAAGGCAATTTATTATCTGGGAATGTGGGATTACTACTATACTAATATTTTCTGCTTTTTTTAGCACTAGCCATAATGACTTTATTCAGCATTATTGGTCTTTGGTTCCATATGCTCTCTCTTACTGCCCTTATGCTTTATTGCCATGTGATTAGAATCAGTATGGCAGTGAACAGTTTATAGACTTTGGAAGACAAATTATGAATCTATAATATTTGGAAGCATTACTTGGAGCTCACTTTGAAAGAAGTTGTTCTTTCTGTCATTAGCCATTGTGGTATTAAGTCTGGCTCTCTGACCAGTTGATTTTTGCAGTCTGCCAGGTCTTGGTTGAGTAATGTTAACTATTTCAGCCAAAAATTGTTGACTCCATCTCGACCAGGGTTATTCCAATTTGGGGCTCTTTTTAACCTTCGTTCAACTCTTATTTTAACATCAGACCATTCCCTAACTTTGTTTGCCTTTTCCAAATTCTCCTGTGTGTAGGGTAGCCATTCTGCTTCTTGGGTTTGCTCTACAGGGTCATTGTACAAATTTCTCCAGAATTTTTCAGTTTAAGCTGTAACTGAGCACGTTTCTGTTGTAGTAATGCTGTTCTCCAGTTCCATGTAGAATTGTTTTCAGTTCTCTAAAACAGTTTATTTTTCTATCTCTACTACTACTATTTAGCATTTCTATAGCGCTACAAGGCATACGCAGCGCTGCACAAACATAGAAGAAAGACAGTCCCTGCTCAAAGAGCTTACAATCTAATAGACAAAAAAATAAATAAAGGAATCAAAATAAATAAAGGAATCTCTCTTTTGTTTTCTTCATATCTCCAGTTTGTTTCAGCTGCTACTTTCAATTTATTATTGGACCATATGAATTTAAGATCTTCCTGTGTTAATAATTTGTTTGGATCTTTTTCATTATCTTTAGATATTCATCTATCATAGACATCTCAGTTAACAATGGAACTGATATTCAGCCCATAGCAGTCAGCAGTTTTTAGGCCACTGTCCCAAATATTTAATGCAGGGCCATGTCGGGGTTCTGATGTTGACTATCCAGATCAGTGGGGCTACTCAGAAGTTATTCGGGCACCGGCTGATACTCAGACTGGTGCCCAGGTAGCTTGGTGGATGAAATTAGGATACCCTTTTTGCTGTTCTAACTTTTATCCACTTACTTACTCAGGTAGTAGACTAAATATTTGTCGTTACCTGGGTAAATCATAAGTAATAAGAAGGGGGGGTGAGAGTAGCCATGAGTCTAGGTAAGCAAGGGGGCTGCTGGTTATGGCTTGAACTTTCTCCAAGCCAATGCCTCACTTCTTTCAGTTAGGATAAATCAGGGGGCCTGCTCATGAACAAATGGGGTTCTGCCCTGTATATTCCCAGCCAACCAGAGAGTTAGGTTTAAACCTTTCCTTCTTGTCGTGTCTTCAGCTTTCCTGAGCTGGATTTTTAACTTGGCCACATGCCCTTACTGTCTCCCATATGACCCTCTTTTTTTGCCTCACTTAGATAAGAAAACCACAACTAATCAAGCTGCCCTGGAAAAGCTTCCAGGTTTGTATTGGTATTAAGCAAGCTCGGATATTAGGGCAGAGGCTGTGGGATGGAATTGGGGTAGTAGCCAAGGTTTTCAAAGGCAAGAGGTTCTGCTAGCCTCCGATTGGTACTCCTACCAATCAGAAACATTAGGTTCTGCTCTATCCCTTATTCTGCATCCTGGCTACCTCTTCCAGTGGTACCCACTTATATATGCTGCCTGTTTACATGTTTGAACCTGCCCAGAACATGCAAATCACAGTGACAAATGGCAAAAACAAGTTTGTTTTTGTTTTTCATATTTTACTACTACTACTACTACTTAACATTTCTAAAGCGCTACTAGGGTTATGCAGCGCTGTACAGTTTAACAGAGAAGGACAGTCCCTGCTCAAGGAGCTTACAATCTAAAGGACAAATGTACAGTGATAAGCAGGTGATTCTTCTGCAGGGTGACCTGTTTGCACCCTCAAAACAGGGGTGTTGCCCTTTGACAATTTCTTATCAAAGGCAGCCCAACAGCAGAGCTAGCTTTTTCCATCAGAGACAGATATGTCAGACAAAATCCTAGGCCTTTCTGCCTCAGTATTAAAGTAAAATAGGTCAGTTAAAAATGTCTATATTCCATTTAAAAATACTACCCTCCAATTGAACCTTAACACACTCAAAAATACAGAAAAGTCCTTGAAAAAATCCCTACTATCTTCTACAAGAAAGCTGAAATTGGGATAGTTATCACCTTTCAGAATGTCAAGTGAACTGTCTAAGGAGCAAAGACTTAAATCTCTAGCTTAGTCCAGTTGAAAAGATTGCAGTCCATTAGTGCTGCCCAAGGAGCTTACCAGAATTTGAACAGTTTTGTGAACAACGGCCTAAACATAGGTAAATAAAGACATGCAATTTTGGTTGCAACCTATCCCAACATGTTCATAGCTATAATTTTTGTAAAAGGTTGCTTCCACAAAGTAGAGACTGAGTGGTGGAGACTTATCCAATGGTTGCATTTTAGGGTTTTTAAATTTTTTGTGTCAATCCCCCCCCCCCCCCATGAAACCCCAATAACATATTTTTTCTCATGAAAATGTGGAATATGCTGTGTTAATTCCTCCTTAAGTCACTTCACTGGCTCCCTATCCGTTTCTGTATTCAGTTCAAGCTTCTCTTATTGACCTATAAGTGTATTCACTCTGCTGCTCCCCAGTACCTCTCCACTCTCGTCTCTCCTTATGCCCCCTCCCCCCGTGTACTCCGTTCTGTAGATAAATCTCTCTTGTCTGTCCCCTTCTCCTCTACTGCTAATTCTAGACTCCGTTCCTTTTGTCTTGCTGCACCCCACGCCTGGAATAGACTTCCCAAGCCTGTGCATCTGGCCCCGTCTTTGGACGTTTTCAAGTCCAAACTTAAAGCCCACCTCTTTATCACTGCTTTTGACTCCTAACCACTTCTCACTTGCCCTGTCCTTAACCTCACCTATTATTCCCTTACCCTTAATTGTTCTGTCTGTTTACCTGTCTTATCTAGATTGTAAGCTCTTTGAGCAGGGACTGTCTTTTTGTGTTTGGTGTACAGCGCTGCGTATGCCTTGTAGCGCTATAGAAATGATAAATAGTAGTAGTAGTAGTAGTAGTAAATCCTGGCTTCATCCCAGCTCCACCCCTAGGCCACCACAGCATTTTAAGGAGAGTGTTGGCAGCAGTCTGAGGAAATATTTAGCAACACTGCCCAGTTAAGTGCTTCTGAATATTCCCTCTCAGCCTGTTCAGCTTGGTGTAACTGGACAAGAGCCCATCCTACCTGGTTAAATCATTTTGAATATCAGGCCCAGTGGTTTTATTTTTCCTTCTATGTGTCATATGTCCTTAACAATATTAGTAGAATTCTATGGTTAATAACAGTATTCAATTTGATTAATTTCTGTGATGTCAATAGATGTTCCTTTTTATAGGTTATGGCCTTACTCATTTTTCTTATACACTTTACTCTAGGTGTAAAGTTCAGCTTGGGCAATTTTTCCCTTTCTTGGAGTTCAGCATAGCTATTTCCAAATAGGCCAGGATCTCAACTGTTAATTCTTCCACCTCTGAAGTAGGATGCTAGGCTAGATGAACCTTTAGTTTGACCCAGTATAGCAATTCTTACGTTTTTTATGAGGGACAGGTTAAGACGTCAACTGCAGAGGAAGAAGAAAGGCAGGAGAAAGACTCAAATAATAATCAATCCAAGTCACAAGAACCTGGCAGGATCTCAAAATGGACCAAGAATCTATGCTACTTTCTTCTAGGGATAAGCAATGGCTTTCTCCAGATCTCTCTTAATAACAGTTTGTGGACTTTTCTTCCAGGTAATTGTCCAAACCTTTGCAAAATTCAGCTCTGCTAACTGCTTTTACTACATCCTCTGGCCATGAGTTCCAAGGCTTAACTATGGGTTGAGTGAAAAATATTTTCTCTGGTTTTAAATGCACTGCTTAGAAACTTCATGGCATGTCCTCTTCTAGTCTTAGTACTTTTTGAAAAAGTAAACAATTTGCATTTACTCATTACACTCCACTCAGTGTTTTATAGACCTCTATCATATCTTCCCTCAGCTGTCTTTTTTTCTAAACTGAACAGCCCCAATTTATCTTGCTGTCTTGCATTTCTGGATTTCCATCTCCACCTCAGCCTTCCGCCTAGTATTTTGGTTCTGAGCCTCCTCTTTCTCTCATTATTGGTCTTTCTTCTGATGTTACTTTGTACATTGCTTCTAACATAGGCAGGCGGCACACACCTGCTGTCACTGTCCCATCACGTATCACGTCAACGACATTAGTTTATTAATAACTGCACACCATACATTAGTGTAAAAAATGTGAGTTTTATTTAATAATTGTTCAACATAAAAATTCAGGAAGCACCTGAGCCTTCACTATAATCCAAAGTAAGTCTTTCCCCACCTTGTTCCAGCTAGGGGTCAGTGTCATCTTGATATCAGCGCTCATAGGCCTGCGGGATCACGTACTGTTTGCGGGGTCACCTTCTCCACACACTGTGCCCGCCATGTTCCAGCTGAGTGTGTGACACAGGACAGCGACCATGTGACACAGGACAGCGATTGTGTCAGTCCTAGTCTTCCTTTCGGTTGACCCAACGCCTTTCTCAGGTCTCTCTAGACAGGGAAGAAGTTCAAACTAGGCTTGGGTGCTTCGGCCACGGCCAGGACTGGCAAACACCAGCCCCCATCCCCAACTGAACAATTGGAAATTGTTGATTAATAGGTCCTGTGCCACATTTGACAGGTGTATTTGATCAGACAGAAAGTTTCCCATGATTGGTGCAGCAGCCCAGTCACACCATATATTACCCCCGCCAAGGAGGATGGTCCATACTTCAGTTTGGGGATTCACTTTCTTCAGTCCTCTGGTCCACAGCTTGGAACCGCTCCAGCGTAGGCACGAAATGATGTCCGACCACCAAATCCAGGTACGGGGTAGCACACACAACTACTGTCAAGTGCTCAGACACCTTGGAAGTAAACACCTCAACCCAGAGCATCCAGCTCCTACCATAGGACTACAGCCAACATCTATCATAAGCAACCCCAGTGCAATATCCCCCAAATTCTATAAATGGTGCTTATTGTGTACGCAAATTTGGGCTTGTGCCCAATTTGCGTGTGTAATTTCATTAAATAACAAGCAAATTAGTGCTGATAATTGGGCTCTAACAATTATCACTGCTAAAGGGCATTAGTTTAAATTCGTGCATGCATATTTATGTGCCCGTATCCGCATGTAAAGTTTACACATGGCTTCAAAAAGGGGTCATGGCCAAGGGAGGGTCATGAGCAGATTAGGGGCATTCCTGCAATCTATATGCGCTGTTATAGAATAAGGGGGATCCGTGCCTAAATTAGGCCTGAGGATTTACAACAGGATTCAGTTGGTGTAAATTCTGGCGCCTAAAAGTGGTCATGGATCCTGGCGCTAAGCTCTATTTTATAAACGGCAGCTAACTTTGAGGCCATTTACAGAATAGTGCTAAGCACTATTTTTTTTAGCACTGATCTTTCGGCGCCGTTTATAGAATTTGGTCCTATTTGTGTGGAGAAAAAAGCTCAAAGGGATTAAAAAACTCCACAAGCTGGTAGTGTAGACAAGACAGATATCATGCAGTAGTCCATAGTAAAACATAATAACAATAATAAAAGCAAATGGGTTATAAAACCCATGGGATAAGATTATCTTCAGGGTTCCACAGAGTCCCAGGGTATCTCCAACTAGCTCACCAGGCATACCCGATGAGGGCCCCTTGTCTGAATTTATTTTGCTTCACCCCTGATGCAGCAGTATGCTTGGTGCACCGGTTCGAGATATCCTGGTACATTGTGTAATCTTGAAGATAAGTGTGGGGTTGTTTTTGTTCCTGGATGTACTTTTCACTTTATCTGTGGTGTGTTGATATAGTACAACCCTCATGTAATTTTGTACTCATGTGTGAAATTATTTTCAAACTGCAGACACTATAAGTTGAATTTTCTTAGTTTCAAACTGCATTTTATGACAAAAAGAGGCCTGTCCTAGACTCTAAATTTTCTGGCACCTCTGGGCGGAGGCTGCCACCTGCTTCTGGAACTAAATAGGCACCCTTACCCCAAGAGGAGCCAGGATTTTTTTTGTTACATTTGTACCCCATGCTTTCCCACTCATGGCAGGCTCAATGTGGCTTACATGGGACAATGGAGGGTCAAGTGACTTGCCCAGAGTCACAAGGAGCTGCCTGTGCCTGAAGTGGGAATTGAACTCAGTTCCCCAGGACCAAAGTCCACCACCCTAACTACTAGGCCACTCCAGTTCCTCTCTCACTCCCAGGGAAAAGAGGAAAAACAAACAAAAATCAAAGGCGGTTAGCTTAGCAGAGTTTAAAAAGGGGTTGGACGGTTTCCTAAAGGACAAGTCCATAAACCGCTACTAAACGGACTTGGAAAAATCCAAAATTCCAGGAATAACATGTATAGAATGTTTGTACGTTTGGGAAGCTTGCCAGGTGCCCTTGGCCTGGATTGGCCGCTGTCGTGGACAGGATGCTGGGCTCGATGGACCCTTGGTCTTTTCCCAGTGTGGCATTACTTATGTACTTATGTACTAAATCCCCCCCCCCCCCCCCCCCCCCGTGAATTAGGCTTTTAAACATTTGTGTCTTGTGCATTTCCATGAATAGATGTAGTGATGTGTGAATATGAATGATGTGAGTGGTCATGTTAAAGTAAATATAAAATAGTGAGTGTTCTGGCTTTTATCCATAGCCACCAAAATATTTACCTGTGTATAAATGTATAAGTACAAAAAAAAAAGATTATATCCATAGAAACACGATAGCACTACTTCTAGTTAATTGCAGTATGCCCTCCTTATAAGACGTGCTCTCAGTAAGGAATTAATAGATCCATTATACAAGGAGTTATAGAAAGGTTCAATCCCTTAAGTTTACTTTATTGGTCAGGCTGATCCATTTTTAGCTGTACATTGTGGTTAGCTGCTTTCCTGTAATTGCTCGCTGTAGGATTTTTAGATACTGATCCAGAGATTTCTCTAAGAAAATAAAAAGGCAAAGGAAACCCACAGGTCTCTGGGTATTGCTGTGTGTTGGGAATGAGCTGCAGACCCAAGGTCTATGGGTCTTGTAGTAGCTCATTGTAACTGTGGAAGATAATGACTTGAGAAGATGTTGGTATTTCCAGTTCCTATTTTTCTTTTTTTGCAGTGTCAGATTTTGCTCTGTAATTTACATGAGGAATCGAGTTAAACTGTAGTTTTATAAGAACCCGTTCAGTTTTGTTATGGTGCTCAAAAAACTTTATTATTGCAAATTATGTAGTGACTCATTTGATAAGACTGCTTCACTGAGTTTTATCAACACATTATTGATTGTCGGAGTAAGAAAATGGCAAAGTACAAAAGCTATGAGTGATCATCCAAATTTTATCTATTTGAGTCTATCACCAGTATCATTCATGAGACACCTTTTATAGAAGTAAGAACCAGGTATTGAAGGCAGCCAAATGACTGATATTCTTCTTATTATCTAAGTGAAAGTCTAAGATAAATCTTACAAATGAGATTTCACACAGATCTGTGAAGCCTACTTTCTGAAATATGCACCTGCATCCACAAGTATGAGTGGTCAGATCCCCTTAAATTTGTTGACATGTCCTGAAGGTTTTGTGTCAGTAGGACATTAAACACAAATTTAGATGAGACACATATACACACCTCCTCCAATTTTTCCCTATGTTTACCCAACCCTATCACCTAATTATCTCAATCTAGCCTAAAACTAGCTCCTCCTCCTACCTCTTATATCCTTCTCCCTTATAATGTTACCTATCTACACATCTCCTTTACTCTGTTAAGTTTAGACTGTAATCACTCCATTTTACTTTTTAATCTTACTACTATGTAAGCCACATTGAACCTGTTATGAGTTGGCTGCAGAGGGGTTTCTACTTTCACCCTCCTGTAGTTTTCAACCCCTCCTCCTACCACAGTCTCTCTGCTTCTCATCCTTTGAAGTTCACTCCATCCGTCTGTTCTACCTGCTGCCACTCAGAATTGCAGTCATCTACCGCCCCCCTGATAAGTCCCCCTCTTCCTTCCTTACTGACTTTGATGCCTGGCTCTCTGTTTTTCTTGAACCCTCATCTCCGTCCCTCATTCTTGGAGACTTTAACATACACGCTGACGACCCATCCGACTCTTACGCTTCTCAGTTCCTCACTCTGACATCCTCCTTCAACCTCCAGCTGAGCTCCATCACCCCTACTCACCAAACTGGCCATTGTCTTTACCTCGTCCTCTCCTCTACCTGCTCACCCTCCAATTTCTGCGCCTCTGCTCTTCCTCTCTCAGATCATCACCTGATCACCTTCACACTTCATCACCCTCCTCCTCAGTCCAGCCCAACACTAACCACTACTTTCAGGAATCTCCAGGCTGTCGACCCTCCCACCTTATCCTCTAGTATCTCTAATCTCCTCCCGTCCATCATGTCCTCCGAGTCTGTCGACAAGGCTGTCTCTACTTACAATGCCACTCTCTCCTCTGCTCTGGACACCCTTGCATCATCCGTCTCCCGTCCCACAAGGCGTACTAATCCCCAGCCCTGGCTGACCCCTTGCATCCTATACCTTTGCTCCTGCGCCCGATCTGAACGCCTCTGGAGGAAATCTCGCACCCATAGCGACTTCATTTATTACAAATTCATGCTATCCTCCTTCCAGTCCTCCCTATTCCTTGCCAAACAGGACTATTACACCCAATTGACTAATTCTCTCGGCTCCAACCCTCATCGTCTCTTCGCCACCCTTAACTCCCTCCTCAAAGTGCCCTCCGCTCCCACCCCCCCTCACTCTCTCCTCAATCACTGGCTGACTACTTCCGCGACAAGGTGCAGAAGATCAACCTCGAATTCACTACCAAGCCACCTCTTCCTCTTCACCCTTTAACCCACTCCCTCAACCAACCAACCCAGGCCTCCTTCTCCTCTTTTCCTAATATCACCGAGGAGGAAACTGCCCACCTTCTTTCCTCCTCGAAATGCACCACTTGTTCCTCTGATCCCATCCCCACTAACTTACTAAACACCATCTCTCCTACTGTCACCCCCCCCCCCCCCCATCTGTCATATCCTCAACCTCTCTCTCTCCACTGCAACTGTCCCTGACTCCTTCAAGCATGCTGTAGTCACACCACTCCTCAAAAAACCATCACTAGACCCTACCTGCCCTTCCAACTACCACCCCATCTCCCTCCTATCCTTCATCTCCAAGATACTTGAACGCACCGTTCACAGCCGTTGCCTTGATTTTCTCTCCTCTCATGCCATCCTTGATCCGCTTCAATCCGGTTTTCGCCCTCTACACTCGACAGAAATGGCACTTACTAAAGTCTGTAATGACCTGTTCCTTGCCAAATCCAAAGGTCACTACTCCATCCTCATCCTCCTCGACCTATCCGCCGCTTTTGACACTGTCAATCATAATTTACTTCTTGCTACACTATCCTCATTTGGATTCCAGGGCTCTGTCCTCTCCCGGTTCTCCTCTTATCTCTCCCACCGTACCTTCAGAGTACATTCTCATGGATCTTCCTTCACCCCCATCCCGCTCTCTGTTGGAGTTCCTCAGGGATCTGTCCTGGGCTCTTCCCTGGGCTCGCTGATCTCATCTCATGGTTTCCAATATCATCTTTATGCTGATGACACCCAGCTTTATCTCTCCACACCAGACATCACTGTGGAAACCCAGGCCAAAGTATCAGCCTGCTTATCTGACATTGCTGCCTGGATGTCCAACCGCCACCTGAAACTGAACATGGCCAAGACCGAGCTCATTGTCTTTCCACCCAAACCCACTTCTTCTCTCTCTCCACTCTCTATTTCAGTCGAAAACACCCTCATCCTCCCCGTCTCATCTGCCCGCAACCTCGGAGTCATCTTCGACTCCTCCCTCTCCTTCTCTGCCCATATCCAGCAGACAGCCAAGACCTGTCGCTTCTTTCTCTATAACATCAGCAAAATTCGCCCGTTCCTCTCTGAGCACACCACCCGAACTCTCATCCACTCACTCATTACCTCTCGCCTTGACTACTGCAACCTACTCCTCACTGGCCTCTCACTTAACCATCTATCCCCCCTTCAATCCGTTCAGAACTCTGCTGCGCGTCTTATCTTCCACCTAGACTGATATGCTCATATCAACCCTCTCAAGTCACTTCACTGGCTTCTGATCAGGTACCGCATACAGTTCAAGCTTCTCCTACTAACCTACAAATGCACTCAATCTGCAGCCCCTCACTACCTCTCTACCCTCATCTCCCCTTACGCTCTTACCTGTAACCTCCGCTCACAGGACAAATCCCTCCTCTCAGTACTCTTCTCCACCACCGCCAACTCCAGACTCCGCCCTTTCTGCCTCGCCTCACCCTATGCTTGGAATAAACTCCCTGAGCCCATATGCCAAGCCCCCTCCCTACCCATCTTCAAATCCTTGCTCAAAGCCCACCTCTTTAATGTTGCTTTCGGCACCTAACCATTGTACCTCTATCCAGGAAATCTAGACTGCCTCAATCTTGATTGACTGCACTTTTTGTCCTTTAGATTGTAAGCTCCTTTGAGCAGGGACTGTCCTTTGTTAATTGTACAGCGCTGCGCAACACTGGTAGCGCTTTAGAAATGTTAAATAGTAGTAGTAGAAAGTGCGGGGTGCAAATGTAACAAATAAATAAATACACAGTCTGACCGATATTCAAAATGAGTTAACCAGCCGGGAATGGCTGCCGACTGGTTAACTTGCTTGTATGTGTCTATCTGGTCATTTTCAGCAGCACTTAACCAGTTAGTGGTGCAGAAAGTGACTGGTTAATCCAAAGTGGAAGCTGGCTACATCGGGGGCATTTCAGGGGTGGAGGCCGGTTAGCTCCCAATATTCAGAACCGCCGGCTGAATATCGGCCGGAGTGATTTCAGAAGCCACCTTCCCTTCAGAAAGAAGGCTAAAAGATTTATATTTTCTTAGAAATGCATCTGTAAATTTCTTAAGTCAATGGTGGCCCACATGTACCACAGAAAACCATCAGCTTTTTGTTCTTTTTAAATAATTATCTACAGTGGTGGAATTCAAACATACGTGGGATAAGCACAAAGGAATCCTGTTTAGAAGGAATGGATCAATGGAATCTTAGCGGAGATCGGGTGGCAACGCCGGTATTTGGAGAATCAAACCGGTACAGGGCGGACTTCTACGGTCTGTGCCCTGATCGTGACTGAATAGATATGGAAGGGCTGGAGTGTGAATTTTAAGGGGCTTCGACGTTAGCTTCAGAACTTTTAGTACAGGAACAGTGCTGGGCAGACTTTTATGGTCTGTGCCCTAAGAAAGGCAGGGACAAATCAAACTTGGGTATACATGTAAAGTATTACATACCATGTAAAACGAGTTTATCTTGTTGGGCAGACTGGATGGACCGTTTAGGCCTTTATCTGCCGTCATTTACTATGTTACTATAACCTAGTAAATGATGTATTTCTTCACGGAGAGAGTGGTGGATGCTTGGAATGCCCTCCCGCGGGAGGTGGTGGAGAGGAAAACAGTAACGGAATTCAAACATGCGTGGGACAAACATAAAGGAATCCTGTTTAGAAGGAAAGGATCCTCAGGAGCTTAACCGAGATTGGATAGCAGAGCCGGTAGTGGGAGGCGGGGCTGGAGGTTGGGAGGCGGGGATAGTGCGGGGCAGACTTATACGGTCTTTGCCACAGCCGGTGGTGGGAGGCGGGACTGAAGGTTGGGAGGCAGGGATAGCGCTGGGCAGACTTATACGGTCTGTGCCAGAGCCGGTGGTGGGAGGCGGGGATAGTGCTGGGCAGACTTATACGGTCTGTGCCAGAGCCGGTGGTTGGGAGGCGGGGCTGGTGGTTGGGAGGCGGGGCTAGTGCTAGGCAGACTTATACGGTCTGTGCCCTGAAGAGCACAGGTACAAATCAAAGTAGGGTATACACAAAAGTAGCACACATGAGTTGTCTTGTTGGGCAGACTGGATGGACCGTGCAGGTCGTTTTCTGCCGTCATCTACTATGTTACTATGACAGATAGAGACCAAATTGGCCCATCCTGTCTTTCCCTTACCCCTACCCTGCTGGTATATACATTGTAGTGTGTTATCCTCTGGTGTTTTCTTCAGAGAACTCATTTGGTTGAGTGTCAATTAGTTTTCATTTGCTTTAGTGATAAATGTTTTTGAGTTATGGTATATGACTTCATCTGTAATCATGTCATTGTGGTTTCTCTTGGATGTGCTGCATATGTTTATATGATTCTTTTCCCCTTTTCAAGCATCACACACAGATGTTTCTGGACAGATTGCATATTGCACAGTGCTATCACTGTTAACTCAATAAAGTTTAAATTAAAATACTTCTGTAACAAAAGTTCTAAGAATCCTGTTTACTAAACCCCACTTTTACAAAGCCACACAGTAATGCTGACACAGCCCATTCACTTTGAATGGGCTGTGTCGGCATTACCGCACCGGCAGCCGCTAGTGTGGCTTTGTAAAGGTGTGTGTGTGTGGGGGGGGGGGGGGGGGTAAGTGCAGTAATGGTTTGTACTTAACCACTTGGTAAGTGTAATATATGTATACTAATTTTGGGGTGGAAAACAAACCAGCAGATCAGTATAATATCCAAAAAGACTTTATTGAGGATACCGTGTATGAAACAAATGCCCGACACAGGCCGTGTTTCGCCCAACATTAGGGCTGCGTCAGGGGCTAGTCTGTATCTTTCTTAAATAAGATCGGTATCTAATTATATGTCAAAACAAGAATATAAGGAATCTTCTTCATAAAAAACCAGCATGAGCACCACATGTTGGAATGTGCATATTGCACATTCCCTTGAGGCAGGCTATATTATCTGGCTGGGCTGCATACTAGGTATTTTAACATGAAAGAATATACAGTAAATTAACTGGGATTGTCAGAATGTTTTGTAAACTCCATGCAATCTGACTGTGAGCCTTTTGTGTGAGTAACATCACCACTGGTGCAGTATGTTCTCAATGAGCGACTGTTTCATAAGTTTTCTGACTCATCAAGCTCATGATTATTACACGTTTTGTTAATTTAGGGCTTGAATGGATTTGATTTGGAGGATCTGAACAGTATCGCTCAAGCCTATCTGCAATTGCATGCTTCCTGCCCTGCACTTAAGATTTCCTCTTAGTTGTGGTAATATAAGTAGAGTGTGCCAGAATTATCTGACAGTGTCATAGTTATAATGTTGCATCATCTGCTATATGATTTTCTATACCTTCAACTCTTGTTCTCACCATTCCTGGGCTATAAAACATAGTCATCTGTTGTGGCTTCAATAACTAGAACTGGATGAGCAACCATGGTCCTCAAGGGCCACAGCCCAGTCAGGGTTTCAAAATTTCCACAATGAATATGCATGAGATCTATTGAAGCATACAATGGAGGCAGTACGTGGAAACTCAACTCATGCATATTCATTGTGGAAATCTTGCAAACCTTACTGGGTGGTGGCCCTCAAGGACTGCAGTTGCCTACCCCTGAATTAGACCATATTATTATGTAAAGCTAAGGTGCAGCTTTGGTAGTTTTAGTGGTGCGTTAAAGGAGTAAGGGTACAGATGGACCTAAGTAACATTGCCCAAACTGATAATTAATTAAATAAACCATGTGTGTGTGTGTGTGTGTGTGTGTGTATATATATATATATATATATATATATATATATATATATATATATATATATATATATATATAATATGAGAATCATGGTGCCCAAGGATAGAAAACACTACCAAGCTTATAAAAACTCATAGCTCTCTCTTAAAAAAAAAAAGAAATATAGATTGTGCTACAAGAAAATAAGGAGATATAAACAGGAAACAGTCTACTTCAGAAGTAGAACAGACAACCAAACAACAGCATCAATCCAAGGAAGGACAAATACAGCAAGAGTTTATCCAGATGTCAACTTTAATGGAAACAGGACCTAACCTGGCCAAGTAGACTCCTGAACAAGAAAATAAGGAACATAATATTTAAAATAAGTATGTGAAATAAGGATTATAATATTTAAGATTTTAGTGATCCTCTTTATAATCAATGGGTACTTTATGATTAAACATATAGAAGGCGTGTTATGAAACTTAGGGAGAATTTCCAAAATAGTTTTTATGCCTTTGATATGAACTTGACCACACCCCAGAAGAAGCCCCAGCAAACAGAACATGGACCGCCTTCACACAACTCACAAAAGAAACAGCACAAGCAGCAAGAAAATTCTCTTGTACCCACTGCATACTATACACCTTCCCTAATCACCTTCTAAAAGCAGCCCCATACCAGTTCTTATACCAATTCACCTCCCATCTCAATCACGTTTCAAGAAGGCTGCTTCCCACAGGAAAAAGGTAAAACACTGCTCACATCTATCCCGAAAGACACCAAGAAAAATGCCAACAAGACCTTGAACTACAGACCAGTACTATCCATACGTCTAACAACAAAAATACTAGCAGCCAACCAATTAACTGACTACATCAATAAATTTTCCATACTACATGAATCACAGGCTTCAGACTTCTGCACAGTACCGAAACAGTGTTGATCACACTTCTAGCTAACCTGAAAAAGGAAATCACAATTGGAAAAAACATTCTTCTACTACAATTTGACATATCAAGTGCTTTTGACATGGTTGACCATCAAATCCTATCCTCACAAGAATACTCGATAAAATTGGTATTGGAGGAAAAGGCTCGAACATTTCCTAGGTTTCCTATCAGAACCTATCAAGGGAAGATGAAATCATTTCTCTCCCCTCCATGGAAAGCAGAATGTGGAGTCTCCCAGGGCTCTCCACTATCACCAACACTATTCAAGATGGCTCCTCTTGCACGAAGACTAGCCAAACGTGGTTTCAACCTCTTATTTACGCTGATGGCGTATCAATCTACATACTGTTCAAAAAGAACCTGCACAAAATCGTGACCAGGATAGCAGAAGGTATAAACATAATGGAATCATGGGCATCATCATTCAAGCTCAAATTGAACAAGTAAAAAACACACTGCCTGATCCTCACGCCAGATAATACCGATCACTTCCCAAACATCAACGTCATGGGCACATCCCTCCCAATAGCTGACAACCTTAAAATCTTAGGAATCACTTTAGACTGCAACCTATACTTTGACAAACAAATCTCAAACATTATGAAGAAAATGTCCCAAACCACGTGGAAACTGAAGCGCATAAAAAACTATTTCCCAAAAAATATATTCCAACTATTAGTCCAATCCATGGTCCTCTCCCATGTCGACTACTGCAATGGAATTGACGCCGAATGCAGGGAACAACTGCTAAAGGAAATGCAAATAGCACAAAACACAGCTGCAAGACTAATATACAGTACTAATCACTTCAAAGCACCAAACCATTGCTCCAAAACCTACTTGCTACCCATAAAAGCACATATATCCTTCAAGATATGCACTCTGGCCTATAGAATAATATTTGGTCTTGCACCGAAATACATGTCAAACTTAATAGACCTACCTCTATGCAATGCATTCAATGGTGCAAGAACTTACCTCACCCTACACTTTCCCATTTCTCAGATGTCAAGGCCTAAAATGCAAATTTGCATACTCGACCACTTTTGTGTACATCGGCCCCAAGATTTGGAACACAATACCGAAAGTCATGAAACACATGAATGACTACTTGACATTCTGAAAACACCTGAAAGCCCAACTTATCAGAAGCTTTTTCGCCGACGATCCAAAACACCTCAATGCCTGACCACTGACAGAAATGAACATAGCTCATACAACAATGTAATTAGTCTAACCAACATAAATTGTAAGCCGTATTGAACTGACATCTTGATTGGAAAGTGGGGGGTACAAATGCAGATATAAATCAATACATTTATAGTTAAGTATTAAGCTAAAGTTATATTTGTAAAGCTGAAGTGTTTCTGAAGAATCTATTTTGAGCAAACTTCTTGTTTTGCACATCGTGATTGGCCTTTGTAAAATAGTCATCCAAAAATTCCCCCATAAGCTATAAACTGTTGGAGTGGAGGAGTAGCATAGTGGGTGGGCTGAAAGCCAGGAGAGCCAGGTTTGATTTCCACTGCATCTAGGTGAGTCACTTAACTCTCCATTGCCCCAAGTGAGCCCACTAGAGACAGAAAAAGTACCTGGATATAATAGGTAAGCCATTTTGGTTGTACCACAAAAAGGCAGTACATCAAATACCTTACCCTTATTACACCAAGAGGGGCATAATCGAACGAAAACGTCTATCTCCATGGGTGTTTATCTCCAAGAACGGGTCCGTGAAGGGGCGGACCGAACCGTATTTTCGCAAAAAATAGACGTCCATGTTTTATTCGACAATTTGTGAGCTGGGCGTTTTTGTTTTTCAGCGATAATGGAAAATGAAAGCGCCCAGCTCATAAACGAATAAATCCAAGGCATTTGTTCGTGGGAGGGGCCAGGATTCGTAGTGCACTGGTCCCCCTCACATGCCAGGACACCAACCAGGCACCCTAGGGGGCACTTTTACAAAAACAAAAGGTAAAAGAGCTCCCAGGTGCATAGCACCCTTCCCTTGTGTGTTGAGCCCCCCAAATCCCCCTCAAAACCCACTGCCCACAAGTCTACACCATTACTATAGCCCTAAGGGGTGAAGGGGGGCACCTACGTACATGTGGGTACAGTGGGTTTGGGGGGGGGGGGGTTGGACGACTAAGCATTAAGCAGCACAGTTGTAACAGGTAGGGGGGGATGGGCCTGGGTCCACCTGCCTGAAGTCCACTGCACCCCCTAACAACTGCTACAGGGACCTGCATACTGCTGCCAGGGAGGTGGGTATGACATTTGATGGTGAAAATAAAAAGTTGTGAAACATCATTTTTTTGTGGTGGGAGGGGGTTAGTGACCACTGGGGGAGTCAGGGGAGGTCATCCCCGATTCCCTCCGATGGTCATCTGGTCATTTAGAGCACTTTTTTGGGACCTGTTCGTGTGAAAAAAGGGTCCAACAAAAGTGTCCTAAATGTTCGCTAAAAACACCTTTATTTTTTCGATTATCGCCCTAATGCGTACATCTCTCCTCGGCCGATAACCACGCCCCGGTTCCACCTTCGCCACACCTCTTACAAGCCCCCATCAACTTTGTCCGCATCCGCGACGGAGTGCAGTTGAAAACGTCCAAAATCGGCTTTCGATTATACCGATTTATTCGTTTTTGTGAGATAAACGTCTATCTCCCGATTTGGGTCGAAATCTAGGCGTTTTTCTTTTTTGATTATAAGGTGGCAAGCGGCTCATTTTTGAAACAGAAAAATGTCCACAATGCGGTATTTAAAAAGCACCAGACCAGGAGCCTTCAAAAAAAGGGGAAAAAACCTTTAATCATATGTTTAGAGGAACATATGTTTGATTAAAGTTTTTTTCCCCTTTTTTTGAAGGCTCCTGGTACTTTTCTGTTTTGCTCTTTGGACTTTCGTTTGTACTTTGCTCCCTCTCTTTACTGTACGACACAATGCGGTATTTGACATTTTTTCCCCAAAACATCCAAATTACTATTTTTGAAACCCATTTAAAGACTTTTTCTATGTAGTTTGTCTGAAGTGCATCCAAATCACAAGGGGTGTGTGTTGGGGGGGGGGGGGGGGGGCGTGTTGGAGGTGGGATTTGGGCATTCCTAATGGATGTTTTTCTGCTATAATGGAACAAAGCAAATATACCTGTTTTAATAACAACTATGTCACAAAAAAGTGCCCTAAATGACCACGGGAAGGATTAAGGTATGACTTGTCCAGTGGTCATTGACCCCCCCCCCCCCCCACCCGCCAAAGTTGTAAAAGAAACAGTACATACCAGACTCTATGACAGCTTCAGATTTATGGCCAGTTTTATTAGAGAAGCAAGCAGATCCCTGGAGTAGCCTAGTGGTCGGTGCAATGGACTGTAAAGAAGAGGACCCAGGTCCATAACCCACTCTAACTAGTACACTTGTGGTGGAAAATGTGAGCTCTCCAAAACCCACCAAAAACCTACTGTACCCACATATAGGTGGCACTTGGAGATATAAGGGCTATTGTAGTGGTGAACAGATGTGTACAGTAGGCTTTTAGTGGGTTTTGGAGGGCTTACCATACAATATAAGGGGATAACAGTGAGAGGTGTACCTGGGACCTTTTATGTGAAGTCCACTGCAGCATCCCCTAGGGTGCCCCACTGCTCTGCTAGAATATTTGTGCGGCCAGTCTATAAGAATGCTAGCTCCTCCCAATGGTTTGACCCTGCCTAAGCTGGAGGCATTGTTAACATAGACAATGTGTGCACACCAAAGAGATGGTGTAAATGTAAGCACACAATTTCTCTGGGCTTAATTCTCAAAATGGAAATTATTGAGGCAATTTTATAACCTAGGCACTCACATTTACATGTGTAAATGCTAGCATGGCACCTAAATACTATTCTACCAAGTCCTGCTTACCTTACACAGTGCATATTTGCAAGGGGGATGCACACAAGGGTGGAGAATGAATGGAACATAGGCAGAGCTTTTTATGCGTATAACTTACGGAATATTGTAAGGTATGCACACCTCTGCTGCACTTAGGCATGTGCACTTACACCAGCTCTATGGCTGGTGTAAGTTAAAGCATCTAAATGTTAGGTCTGTGGATTTTAGTATGTCAGTGTTTATCAATGAAGAAATAGAACCTGTGCAAAGTGAAAGGTAAAACTCTAGCCACCTTGTTGGGCAGACTGGATGGACCATGTAAATCTTTATCTGCTGACATGTACTGTGTTAATACCTGGTTACGCTAGTTTTAGGAAACTTTCTCCTACGCTGTCAAATGCTCAATGAGGTCCCAACGGGGTCCCATTTCGCTGTGGCTTCTTCCGGAGACCCCACCTTCCTTGACGATCTCTTAATTTGGATATTTTCACAGCGTGTATTATCACATGAAGTTAATCTGCAGTGATTCACAATGAAGACAGTATTGCTGCAGCTAAAAACTTGTACTTTTTCTGTATTCACAGCTGGTTCAAGCTTTTTATGAAGTTGTGCGGAGTAACAAGAGGGATGAAGTAAGAGGGAACAGAGGAGAATAAAACTATGAGTAATCAACTAAATTTTAAATTGGATTCTAGAGGCAATAGGGAGCCAATGATGGAGCGCAACAGATGGGTGGCATGGTGAAAATGGATGGCCCAGGAGAATATTCATATGGCTGTGTTTTGCACAGTATGTAGGTGTTTGATAGCCACTTGAGTAATGCCGTAATAGGTAATATTACAATAATCAAGCCCTGAGATAAGGAGAGCATGAAGAAGGGTCCTCGGGGATGTGGCGTCCAGATAGGATCTGACTAGGTGATGTTGGTGCAAAGCCAAGAAGCAAATCCTGACCAAACTGTTGATATGATTATTGAAAGAGTTGAGAATCCATAATTATGTTTAAATGTGTTTATTAAAAGACAAAATAGTACAGTTTGTAGGGCTATAGTCAAAATACATTTCAAGAATATTAACTACAAAACATACAATTAATAGCCTCCAACAGTTTCGCCAGTTTTCTCTTTACTTTGAATCTCCCCTTTCCCCCCATCTTCCCTCCCCCCCTCCCTCCCGTCCCTCCCGTCTCTAAAGAGCAATTATGGATACGGAGGCAAAGAGTCACTATCTAGCTTAGCCTCTTATGGAGCTATCACACACAAAACTTATGTTTGATTTACAAAACCTGCCAGTGCTGCCAAATCAGGCCATGTCGGTTAGCTTCCAGAGGTCATTTCCTTTTAAAATTCTTAATCTCTAGGGCTTCGAGGATTCTAGACAAGTACCTCATTAATTTGTATTTTTTCTCTTACATCATTTCCCTCTGTTACCACGCCATGGAAAACACCTCCATTCAACCTTTAAGAATTCAAAATCCTACTTCTAGCCACCTCTGTTAATGAGTCCCAAAAAGGGGCCCATGTTTGGCAGAAAGACTCTCCTCTGGGTGAGGCCAGGTCGCCCACCGCTCTTCGTTCCAAAGAGCACAAAAAAATCATTCTCGCTCGCCATTGAGACAGGGTTGGTGAGTCTGGCGTTATCCATAATTGCAAGATAACCTTCTTACCCAGTAAAACCGTTTTTTTAAGAAACGGGCGCAACCCTATAGGTGGTCTTTGTACCAAGTGAAATTTATGGAATAGTAGCTGAGGCTTTTTCCGCCATGTAACCCTCCACATTTCCGACACATGACAACACACTTGCGTCCAAAATCTGGCTATTCGGGGACAAGCCCAGAACATGTGACCCAGCCCCGCTGGAGAGTGACCACACTTCTTACATCTATCTTCCTGACCTACATGCGCCCTCCATGCTCTATGTGGAGAAAAAAACATTCGAGACAGGAATTTATAGGCCGTTTCTTGCAGCGCCACGCTTTCAGAGATTTTGGGTAAATCCAAAAAGCATGCCTTCAAGTGATCAGATTTAACGTTCACTGGTAGTTCTTTATTCCATTGCATTGCCAATTGTTCGTAATCAATCTCACCTAATTGCTCACGTAGTTCCGAATGGTAATATTTTAAAGGGACTGACCCTTGAGCATCCAAAGCTAAAAGAGACATCAGTCGGCTCCATATTTGGGGACTCAAATGTGCAGGTGGAATAGATCGTAAATAATGTCTTAGTTGGAAGGAGGCAAAAAAATCTTTTCTAAGTACACCAAATTCTCTGTCTAATTCTTCAGTAGTTTTTAAAATACCCTCTTCTGAGTATAAGTGATGTATATAGCTAATCCCCCGTGTTTCCCACTCTAGGAAAAGTTTAGTCGAGCTCCCCGGGGGGAAGTGGTTGTTGCCTCTTATCGGCAATAGTGGAGTGCAAGTTGTAGAAAAAACAAATTTACGGCCCAGCCAACGCCAGGTTTGTCTTAATGGAGACACCACTGATGTGAAATACCGGGGTGTGTTTACTGCCCCTGGCGTAGCATGTAGCCATGCACTAAAATGTCGGGGGGAGAACACCATGGTCTCTATACTAGTACACGAAAAGAAACTAGTGCCACGAAACCAATCAGAGAGGTGGCGCATATTACTTGCCACAGAGAATAACTTTAGATTTAAGAGTCCCAATCCCCCCTTAGGTCTAGAGAGATATAATTTAGCAACTGGTAACCTTGGTCTCTTCCCCTGCCATAAATATTTGGTCATTACCCTCGTCAACGTCTGATCATCCTTATGTTTAAGGAACAAAGGAAGCACTTGCAATACATAAACCCATTTTGGGACCAGAATCATGTTATAGAGGGCTATCCGCCCCATCAAGGATAGGGGTAAAGTCGTCCATGTTTGCAAAGTCTGTCTAGTTTTCAGTTTAAGGGGTTCTATGTTTTGGCTATAAAGGGTGGTCAGATCGGCTGTCAGCCATATGCCAAGATATTTCAATTTATCCTCTGCCCATGTTAATGGAAATGCCCCCTCCCAGGTCGAACGTATCCGTGTCTGGACTGGCAGAGCCATAGACTTACTCCTATTCAGGGCAAGGCCCGAGTAGAAGCCAAACTCCTCCAGAATACCAAATAAATACAGGAGAGAGGATTGGGGTTTTGTTATAGTTACTAATATATCATCTGCAAAAGCTAAAGTTTTGAGCTCTCGCGAGTGTAATTTAATCCCCCGCACATCTGGGTCCCTTTGGATAGTGCATAACAATGGTTCAAGGTATAACAAAAATAAGAGTGGTGAGAGGGGGCAACCCTGTCTCGTGCCACATGCTATTGTAAAGGGGTTTGATTTCATACCATTAATCAATAATGACGCTTTTGGATTAGTGTATAGCGTTACAATAGCATTAAATATCCACCCTCGGATACCAATATAATCAAGGACAGAAAAAAGGTAATCCCATCTCACCTTGTCAAAAGCCTTTTCGGCATCTAAGCTAACTAGCAGCAACGGTTCGTTCTTGGTAAGGCTCTGTGCAATGGCTAAACAGGCCTTCCTGACATTGTGACAAGGGTGTCTACCCCGCACAAACCCCACTTGACCCTCTCCCACTAATTTTGGTATTAGAGGGGATAAGCGTTCCGAGATGATCTTCGCTAAAATCTTTAAATCAACATTTATAAGAGATATAGGTCTATATGAACCTGGATTTTCTGGTGGTTTGCCCTCTTTTGGAATTAGAGTTATCAAGGCTTCATTAGACTCTCGCCTAAATCCCCCACATTCAATGGATTCCTCAAAAAAATCAAGAAGCGGGCCACCCACTTGTGGAAAAAGCAATTGATAGTACTCAGCACCAAATCCATCCGGACCCGGAGCTGACCCACGTTTTAATGATTTCACTACTCTTTGCAGCTCCTTGGCCCTGATAGGCATATTTAATTGTTCTAGCACTTCAGGGTTCAGACGTGGCATTCCAGAGTCTGCCAAGTAATCTGTTATGAGAATCCATAATTATACCCAAACATTTAAGTTGACTAGCGTAACCAGGTATTAACACAGTACATGTCAGCAGATAAGGTGGTGGGGAACGGGTATGGCTTGGGAGTGGGTTTGGCAGTGACATCATCAAAGGGGGTGGGCATGGCTTAGGCATGTCCTCACTTCTGATTGGCTGAAAACCCAGAAGTGGGCATGTGACCTGTCAAAATCAATTAATTTTGACAAATGCATGTGAGGTACACTGCTCCTATAAGTTGCCCTTAAAGTTGTGACTTGAGAAAGAGCCATTCCACTTTATGTAAATAAATCATATCTAACACTTTGTTAAATGTTGTATATCAGTGTCTCTGGAGCTTCCAGGAAGCAGGAAGCAATGTCATTAATGTTGTAATTGTTTTCTACTGTGCGTTTAATAAGATCAGATCTTTGAGATTGTAACAGTGTGATTAAGGATGTTTGCACTAGCCCTGAAGAACTCTGAACTCTGATCCCGTTTTATTACACACTTTTTTTTGGCATTTGAAATTTTATGTATTTTTTTTTTTTTTGTTGTTCCAATATTTTTATTGTGTTTTGTAGTCAATAACAAATGGCTAAAATAAAACTAAATAACCAGTATAACAGATTAACAATAACAAAGCATCAGGGTACATGTTCAGACTAAGATTATACAAGAATTATTGCTATAATGTAACATGGGGTTAGGGAAAGAAGAAAAAAACAAAGTGGTAAAATGGGGATTTACTTGTGCTGGCGAACATTCCGCCAGTCAGCAATGTAGCTTGGAATTTTGAGAAGGGTTTTGGAATGGGAAGCTAAGGAGGGGTTACCTGGGAGACGGGGCTGGCTGGCAGTTGCAGAGAGGTTCTGGCAACTGAAGAGAGTGGATGTGCTGTTTGATGTGGGACAGGCAGTGTGGAATTGAAGGAAATTAAAAGTTTTAGGAAGTGAGTTTGGCTGGCAGTGAAAGTATTGAGGTGAGAGTGATAGTGAAAGTGAGATTTGGGAATTTTGTGTAAATGTGGAGTGAATGGTGAAGGGAGTGTGGCAGGGGGATATTTAAAATATCAGTAATAGGGAGCTGTGCATGGAATGCTGAGAATGTGGTGCATAGGACTGCAGGGTTGCAAGTCTCTCCCAGCTTAGGGAATTAAAAACTAAGAGTACAGGCTTGGGAAGGAAAGGGAATTTTGGTTAATTTTATTTTAATAGATTATTTTGGCCACAGTTTTTGTAATACTCCTCAGAAGCAGGGAAAGGTGTAAACCCCACTTATAGGAAAGATAGGGTTTTGCATTATTTGAGTTTTTTAAGAGTGAAGTTTAGGAAGAAGATTCAATTGGACAAGACTGGCAGACATACAGAAAACAACAAGGGCCCCTCCGCAAGAAAGTCTACGCTGCCAACAAATGAAGATCGGTAACAGCTAAGTGACTTTTGAAAACATGGAGAAAACTTAAGTAGAGAAAGACAATTAGGAAAGGGAAAGAGGAATAAAATGACATACTTACCTTGTTCCTTAGGAATAGTGAACGGAGTACCTGTGAAAACAATAAAAAGGGATACACAAAGAATCAATTCTTAAAGGTTATAAAAGAGATAAACAATATATTTTATAACTAATTTGAGGAATTGATTATTGGTAAAAGAAGATACTTATCTGAAAAGTGCTCTGTAAAGGCGAAGGTGGTTTCTGTGAAAAGAATACAAGTAAAATAAGGTTATTATTGGGAGTTCGGGTTTAAGGGTTACAAAGTTAACATTTAAGTGGGAAAGGGAAATTCTGGTGTATGTTGAAATTGATTTGTTGTTCTTTCTACAAAGTAAAATAATGTTTTAATAAAAATGTTATATTGTTTTTGAAAATCCAATCTCTTCTTATTGCCACCCAAACCGTTGAAAGAAAAATCCTGAATTTAGTTTAATTTCGTCCTTGGTTTCTAGGAAGTCAAGGACATGGTTAGTTATTTGTCTCTCCCTTCTCCTTCCTGTGAACTGAATTCCGGCAAGGTTGCCACGACTGCCTACATCTGACCAGCCGGAACCCGGGTCATCATACTCAGGCAGGAGGGGCAGAGTTACAATAACAAGTCATGATCATACATAAATTCAACTCTAAGAGAGGTTATTATGTAGTTGATCTAGTATTTATTAGGATTTATTTACCGCCTTTTTGAAGGAATTCACTCAAGGCGATGTACAGTAAGAATAGATCAAACATGATTCTCAGATTACCTTCAGGGCTTTTGAATAGGATGCTTACCTCTGAGTGCTGAAAAGTCTTATTTTAAATACTCCTTAAGGAAAATGCATGGGACTCAGAACAAAGTTTGTGCCTTGTTATCAGTCATGCAGATTAGAGATTTGGGTCTTAACCTAAATTCCTTTGGGTCAAGTCAAATAACCTAAAAAGGCAATTTTAGAAGGCATAAAAAGACCATTTAGATATGTAAATCTATATTCACTTATAAATAGGGATTTTAGAACAGGTGCTGCTTATGAATGTATAGAACTGCACACACAGATTTAAAGGAGGCATGGTATATTTTACAAAAGGCTCCGTGTCAAGTGAGCCTTTTGTAAAATACAGTGCAAATTTTGAACAACCCAACTTGGACATCCCATTCCAGAGCTAGACAAGCTATACAGAATTGGCCTTTAAGGGGCCCTTTTACTAAGCCACAGTAGAAAGTGGCCTGCTCTAGTTTTGGAGTGTGAAATTGGCACGTGCTGGGCCATTTTTTACTGTGGTGGGAAAAAGGCCTTTTTTTAAAATGAGGCAGTAAGTGGCAGTGTGCTAATATTAAAATTAGCGCATGGCTGTTTCCTGCCTGAGCCCTTACTGCCACGTATTTAGAAGGTGGTAAGGGCTCACGTTCTACTGGTGCGGTAATTGGGCAGTGCGCAGCCATGTGGCCGCACTGCCAATTACAGCTGGAAATTCCCCCTGCGGTAGAAAATAGAAAATTATTTCTACTGTGGGAAACTGTGCACACCAGCTTCAGAACAACCACTGGGTGCCCGTGCTACCCCGGCGGTAAGCACACGCTACCCACGCGGTAGCCCTACCACAGCTTAGTAAAAGAGCCCCTAACTGTAACATTTTAGATTATTTCCAAGGCGGGCTCAAAAAAAAATGATTTCCACCCTCCACAGCGCTAACAAATTTGAATATCAACTTCTACAAAACCACAGGAATGTTCACTTCACAAACAAAATTATGAATTTATAACTCTGCAATGATGTTGCTTTGACTTTTTATCTTGGAGAGTTAGTTTCTGAATATATTATTTAGCTGATTAATGTGTTTCCTGAAGTCTCCATTTCTTCCTGCTGTCAGGTCCTGTTGCCACCCTATGATGAAACCATGAATGGAGCAGTGAAAGATCCACCACCACCCTATGTGTCTGCCTAAAGTGAGGAGCAAGAGGCTGAGCCAGCTCCTGGTGTGATGGCTTTACTTATGATTCAAGCACTGGAGCAATAGATTATTCCACTTCATGTTACCTTAAACTTGTGATGTTTTCCTAGGGTTTTGAAATTAATAGATGATAAATCTCAAATTTGTGTGTTATAGTTTAGTTCATGTATGTTAACTGAAATAATATATTGAATTGACTGCATTGCACTTTTGAACTTGTATTAAAGAAGCAATACGCCAGAGCTGCCCCCATGTGAAGTGCTTGAAAAGCATATTTTTTTCATTTTCAAAGCACATGTCGATCCAATCAGTTGCATTGTTAAGTCAGTCCATAATAAGCATCTTAGTAGTTCTGAGATGGGAAAGACTAGCAAGATAATGAACTGGATGTCGTAATGAAAACCTTTGCCTTTAGGTCAGCAGTTCAAATCCAGTTCAGATCAGTATCATCTGAATGATGCTTGATCAGTGCAAAGTAAATTTATATTTACTTTGCTAGTATGTTTTGTGCATTAGGTTCGTTAATGGCCCTTAAGTTTGGTACATGCTAAATTAACATGCATTAACCTATGAATTAGTGCAGTGTTTCCCAAGTCCAGTCCTGCAGTACCCCTTTCTGGTCAGGTTTTCAGGATATTCACAATGAATATGCATAAACTTGATTTGCATACACTGCCTCCATTATATGCAAATCTCTTTCATGCATATTTATGGTGGATATCCTGAAAACCTGACTGGCAAGGGGTACTCCAGGACTGGACTTGGAATTAGTGCATCCCCTTCATCCCAACTTGTCCTCTTCCTGCTATGCTCACTGGCACAAGAAGGAGGAGGAGAGCGGCTGCGTAATAATATAGTAACAGTTCAGAAGAAGACAGCAAAAATGATATGGGGATTGTGCCAAAAGACGTATGAAAAGAGACTTGAAAACCTGAATATACATACCCTAGAGCAGTGTTTCCCAAGTCCAATCTTGGAGTACCGCTTGCTATTCAGGTTTTCAGGATATCCACAATGAATATGCATGAACCTGATTTGCATACACTCATAGTAGATCTCTTGTGGGTATCCTGAAAACCTGACTGGCAAGAGGTACTCCAGGACTGGGCTTGGGAAACACTGCCCTAGAGGAAAGGAGGGATAGGGGAGATATGATACAGACTTTTAAATACTTGAAAGGTATTAATAAACAAATCTGTTTCAGAGATAGAGAAATGGTAGAACTAAAGGACATGAATTGAAGTTGCAGAATGGTAGACGTAGGAGTAACATCAAGAAGTACTTCTTCATGGAGATGGTGATGAGTGCCTGAAATGTCCTCCCGGTGGAGGTGGTGGAGACAAAAAAAATAATGATGGAATTTAAAAATGCCTGGGCTAGATGCAGAGAGCCCTAAATAGAATTTGAAATCAAATAAAATTCAAATGACCTCATGATAGTTGGTGAGTTATGATAGACAGAATTGGAGCTTAGATGCAGCTGCAGTAGTTGGGAAGTAAGGCCGAACAGACTTCTACAGTCTATGTCCTGAAAATGGCAAAGACCGATCAGGGTAGGGTGGAGTGGGCTTTGACAGCAGCTCCAGTGATTGGGAAGTAAAGGCCAGCACTGGCCAGACTTCTATAGTCTATGTCCTGAAAATGGCAAAGATAAAATATGATAAAGTATTTGTATTTTATATCACATTCATATCAAATGCAATGGGTGTGTATGTGGGTGCCATGTATCTCAGTGGGGGAGGGGAAGACATCTTAAGATTGAAATTAGTGAGTAAAATGTTTACTTAACAACATGCTGCAGCTATAATAATAAGTCTTGTTGGACAAACTGGATGGACTGTGCAGGTTTTTATCTGCCACCATTTACTATGTTACATTAATGTGTATTAAAAGTTGTGTGCAATAGAACATTTTTTATTAATATGAATATTTATTTATTTATTGATAGCATTTATATCCCACAATTTCCCACCCACACGCAGGCTCAATGTGGCTTACAACAGTCTGTAAAAACATACATCAATTCAGCAAATAAACAATCAATTTCTTTGAAGTGTAAGAGAGAAAGGGTAAAAGCAAAGAAGGGAAAAAGAGAAAGAGTAGAGGTGATCAATATGACGCCTTGACATGTGATCCCCCCTCCCCCCCAAAAAAAGAAAAAGTCAATCAAAATGGGGGGAAAAGCCCAAGTAGAAAACAAAATATATATATTTTTTTGCTTTGTGCATGTTCCTACTGTTTGTTCACGGCAATAGTAGTTTTTTTAAAAAAATGTATTTCTCACCTGGGCAGTTTTAGCAGAAAGATTGAATTTACCTCTTTCTCTCCAGAGCAGGGCTGAAGGCACTGCCAAGGAGACTTGCCTGATCTCAAGGAAGGGGGGAGGATGACTGCTTCTGTAGTGATCCAAAAGGAGTAGTGTTGAATGTAAAGCTTGGAAGAGTTACCCTCCTGACCAGCAAGGAAAAATTGGTTATCCATATATATGGTAAAAGAATATGGAAGGGCTTTTAAAAATAATAATAATAATAATTTTGAACAGATTAATATATTTGATCATGATGCAAATTAAGCATTTCCTTCCAAATACTACCATCCAAAAATGAGATTATTTTTATTAGCAAGAGGTGACATTTGACTGCCTCTCATCCATTCAGGTTGGTGATTTTCACCAGAAAGAGTCAAAAGGCCAATGCGATTGACTAGCTCAAATGTTTCTAGCCAGGTAAAATGGTTGAAGCTATACTAAAAACAAAACAACAACAAGAAAGTACCATATAGATAACAACATGGTTTAATGGAAATGAGTCAGAATGATTTCAGCGAAGGCAAGACTTGCTTTACCAATTTATAATTTTTTTTAAGGTTTAAACAAACAAGTGGTCGATATAATGTATTTGGATTTTCTTTTTTTTAATAGCTTTTATTTCAGTTTGCAAAATACAAAAAGAAAACAGGAAATAAACTAGTCCACATTATGAGGATACAGTGAGAGAATTAAAATACAGGAAAAAAATCTTTAAACAAGAAATCAAGATACTTCTATCCATATTATAGATCCATATATCCATATGCCTAACCTTCACCACCTTTATCTTCTGTATCTAACAAAAAAGATTCCAACTGAGGAAGATCATAAAAATTAACCCACCTGTTTACTAAGCCACGCTAGCAGCTGCCGTGTGCTAGTTCCGACACAGCCCATTAATTTTGAATGGGCTGTGTTGGGCATTGCCATGCAGCTTAGTAAACGGGGGTAAATCCCTTTTCTTTATATGTAATAAAGCATGTATTTGGATTTTCAGAAGGTGTTTGACAAAGTTCATCATGAGAGGCTCCTGAGGAAATAAGCAGTGTTGTTCAAAGTACTAGGTCAAAGTACTTAAGTAAGAGTGAAAATAAATGTATATTTTAATACTTAAATAAAAGTACATTGAGGAACACATTAAAAATTTTAGTTACGTGAAAGTAAAAAAGTTAGGGATACCCTCTTGTGGCTTGCAAACTGGGTAAAAGCTGAAGATTGTGAGGCAGTGGCGTAGCTATGTGGGGGCCTGGGCCCCCGTAGATTTGGCCCTGGACCCCCCTGCCAACGACCCTCTCGACCCCCCCCCCCCCCCCGCCACCAACCCTCCCCCGCCATCGCTGTCGCCTACCTTTGCTGGTGGGGGACCCCAACCCCCACCAGCCGAGGTCCTCTTCTTCCGGCGCAAGGCTTCCTTCTGTTTCTGTGAGTCTGACGTCCTGCACGTTCGTTGTGCAGGATGTCAGACTCACAGAAACAGAATGAAGCCTTGCGCCGGAAGAAGAGGACCTCGGCTGGCGGGGGTTGTGGTCCCCCGCCAGCAAAGGTGGTGGCGGCGGCAGCGGTGGGGGGGTGGGGTTCGGCGGCGCCGGGGGGGGGTGCTAAAATGTGCCCCCTCACCTCGGACTTTGGATCCCCCCTCCCGCCGAAGTCTGGCTACGCCCCTGTTGTGAGGACTTGCAGAATGATCTTGTGAGGCTAAGAGACCGGGTGTCTAAATGGCAAGTGCCTTTAGAGGTTAACTCTATAATGGGGTACCTCATATAGCACTTATTTTAAGACAGTTCTATAAAGAAAATTAGAATACTAGTTCAAATAAGGTGAAAATGTGCTTATATTTGCGGCATGATCACTTTTGTCAGCACTGTAGTTGGTGTAAAATGCCCACACCTAGATGCTAGCCAAAATGGGCTAGATTCAGTATATGGTGCCTAAAAAATCGGTACCGAAAAATACCTGCTTAAGTAGTATTCTGTAAGAAGTGCCTAACGTTTGTCACAGTTTATAGAATTAATGCTTAAGCAGACAGGTTGTGTGTAAATTTAGGCGCTGCCATTTGCACCAATGAAAATATGGTACAAATGTCTGCACTAAATTTATAAACAGAGCACTATTCTGTAATTACACACGTAACTCAAAATCATGCCCCCGGCCCCAAAACACTCAAGACCCTCCCAATTCTTCACTCCCTTTTTTGGACCGTGTATAAATTGTAGGCTCAGATCCCATGCCTAAATTTACGCATTAGTTCCAATTAAATCTAATTGGTGCCAATAATTGCTTGTTAAGCCAATTATTGGCACTATTTGGCTCATTCTATTAAATTGAGTGCACAAAATCGGGAACGCACCTAAATTTGTGCAAGCAATTTTCAGTGACCTTTATAGAATCAGGGGGAATGTGTGTAAATTACAGCATTTAAAATTTACAAAATTGTGTGCTCCACCCAAACTCCGCTCATGTGCATGCCCACCGACAGTGTACGTGCCTTTAATGCGTAGCACATACTTTTCTATATGTGGAGGGGCATAATCGAACGGGGCGCCCAAGTTTTCCTGAGGACATCCTGGCGAAGGGCGGGGAAACCCATATTATTGAAACAAGATGGGCGGCCATCTTTCGTTTCGATAATACGATCGGGGACGCCCAAATCTCAACATTTAGGTTGACCATAGAGATGGTCGTCCCCGGTTTTCGGCGATAATGGAAACCGAGGGCGCCCATCTCAGAAATGACCAAATCCAAGCCATTTGGTCGTGGTTGGAGCCAGCATTCGTAGTGCACAGGTCCCCCTCAAATGCCAGGACCCCAACCGGGCACCCTAGGGGGCACTGCAGTGGACTTCAGAAATTGCTCCCAAGTGCATAGCTCCCTTACCTTGTGTGCTGAGCCCCCCAAACCCCCCCTAAAACCCACTCCCCACAACTGTACAACACTACCATAGCCCCAAGGGGTGAAGAGGGGCACCTACATGTGGGTATAGTGGGTTTCTGGTGGGTTTTGAAAGGCTCACATTTACCAGCACAAGTGTAACAAGTAGGGGGGATGGGCCTGGGTCCGCCTGCCTGAAGTGCACTGCACCCACTAAAACTGTTCCAGGGACCTGCATACTGCTGTCAGGGAGCTGAGGCTGGCAAAAAATATTTTTAAAGTTTTTTTTTTTTAGGGTGGGAGGGGGTTAGTGACCACTGGGGGAGTAAGGGGAGGTCATCCCCGGTTTCCTCCAGTGGTCATCTGGTCAGCTAGGGCACCTTTTTGAGGCTTGGTCGCAAGAAACAAATGGACCAAGTAAAGTCGGCCAAGT
The DNA here is from genome assembly GCF_901765095.1 of Microcaecilia unicolor. NCBI lineage: Eukaryota > Metazoa > Chordata > Amphibia > Gymnophiona > Siphonopidae > Microcaecilia > Microcaecilia unicolor. The sequence continues at coordinate 546,340,894 of NC_044031.1, forward strand.
GCTCTTCAGGGATGCCCTTCTTTTTTCCATTATCAGCTGAGGACGCCCATGTGTTAAGCACGCCCCAGTCCTGCCTTCGCTATGCTTCTGACATGCCCCTGGGAACTTTGGTCGTCCCCGCGACGGAAAGCAGTTGAGGGCGCCCAAAATCGGCTTTCGATTATGCCGATTCGGGCGACCCTGGGAGAAGGATGCCCATCTCTGGAGTTCTGTCGAAAGATGGGCATCCTTCTCTTTCGAAAATGAGCCCAATAGTCATTTACATGCCTAAGTAGCTAGAATGCCACCATTTACGGGCTTCTCTGATATCTAAAACTAGGGGGTCCTTTTACTAAGGTGCGCTGAAAAATGGCCTGTGGTATTGTAGACGCATGTTTTTCCTGAAAATGGACATGCGGTAAAATTAAAATTGCAGCACATCCATTTTGGGTCTGAGACCTTACCACAAGCCATTGACCTACAGGTGAGGTCTCACACGATAACTGGGCGGTAATGGTCTACGTTCGTCAGAAAATTTTAAAACATTTTCAGACGCGCATAGCGGACGAACGCCAAAATTGAAATTACCAGAAGGGCCAAGGCGTAACCGGGAGGTAATGGTCTACGTGCATCAGAAAATAAAATTTTTTCAGACGCGCATAGAGGACGAGCGCCAAAATTGAAATTACAAGGGCCACGCGGTAACTGAGTGCTAACTCCAATTTGGCGTGTGTTGGGTGTCTGTAGGCACCTACGCAGCTTAGTAAAAGGGCTCCTAGGTGACTCATAAAATTGAGAACTACCATGTGATATGTATTGGGAAAATAATGCCAATTAGAGGAACAAAATGATGGGTTCTGAGTTATTCACCACCCAAGAAAAAAATGTTGGGAGTTATTCTGGATAATAACTTGACATTTTTGGCCTAGTGTGCTGGGGCTGCTTGAAAAAAAAAAAAAGCAAACGGAATGTTAGAGATTATCCAAAAAGGGATGGAGAATAAAAACTGAGAATATCATGTCTTTTGTCCTATCTTGAATACTGCGTGAAGTTCTGGTCACCCCATCTCAAAAAGGATATACCAGAACAAAGAGTTCAGAGGAGGGTGGCAGAAACTGTAAAAAGACCTTATGAGAATCAAAACTGGGTGATAGTTGACTAGTACAAGTTATTCCCTAATGTGTCTGTACATATCTATTTCATTTAAAATAACATCACTCTATATTTGTTTCTTCACCAGAGGAGGCTTTCACCCCATGGTGCTATGTAAGCCACATTGAGCCTGCAAATAGGTGGGGAAAATGTGGGATACAAATGTAACAAATAAAAAAATAAAAATATTGGCAAATGCAATGCTTCTTGATAACATTTCAGATTTTATTTTTTGACTTTGTGTGTGGACACTAGTTGATTCTGTTAATTTGATATTGTTTAGGGGACACTGGCACAATAAATAACTCTTGACATGAGAAAATGTCAGTATTGTTTAAGCAGTGACTGGAAATTCATCCTTTGGCTTAAATGTATATTTAAGATTTAAAATTGCATATTGTCTACAAATCTTTCTGGAGTAGCCCAGTGGTTAGGCCTGAGAAGGCAGACTTCAACTCCTGCTTTAATTACTAAACTACATTCCGACATACCACCTAAGTCTATATATGGCACTCAAAATTGTGCGTGGAAATGATTGATGCTAATTGGCATTAATTTGAATTTGCGCTCACATCATAGTATTCTATAAAGATGTGCACATAAATTTTACACATGGATCTAAAAGAAGGGTGTGGCCACATTAGGGGCTTGGGCAGGTCAGGGGCATTCTTAGAATTTGTGTGCTGTGTTATAGAATGGCAAATCCGCACCTAAAGTTCTGTGTGAATCCCAGTGCTATTCTATAAATGGCGCCTAACTTTGAGCGCTACTTATAGATTAGCACTCATTTTTTTTGGCACCCAAATTTGAGTATCATTTTATAGAATTTAGTCCATAATCTGCAGGATTTGCCAGTTACACAACTTAACATAAAAATGTGCACCCCAATGCAGGTTTAAAAAATGAGCCATATTCTCTAGCGTACCTAGGTTGGGTGCCAGCAGCAATGGGCTGCGCGAATAGGTATGCGACTGTCGGCTCTGCCAGTCCTCTGCCTCAGAACAGGAAGTTAACAATGGAGGGGGGCAGGGGATCGGCAGAGTCGGCAGCCACGCATCTGCTCCGCGCACCCGCTTGCTTGGAGAAGGGGTGTGTGCACTGTGCGGGGGGTGGTGTGTGCATGCTACCCACCAGGTAGGTACGCTGCTGGCTATATCACATGCAATGCAGACCCTCCTGATATGGCATTTCCCTGATCCGGTCCCAACCTTCAAATTAGACTCCCTAGAACAGGGGTGGGCAACCTTGGTCCTTGAGGGTCACAACCTAGTCAGGTTTTCAGGATGTCCCCAATATATATGCAATATATGAGATCTATTTCCATGCACTGCCTCCATTGTGTGAAAAAAAGATCTCATGCATATTCACTGGGGACTGGGTTGTGGCCCTCGAGGACCGAGGTTGCCCACCTCTGCCCTAGAATGTTCCTCCTACCCAACTCAGGCATCATATGAAGCCCTACCCTCTTCCAAAAGATGACCCCTAACACAGTGGTTCTGAGCCCAGTCCTCGTGGCACCCCACGCCAGTCAGGTTTTCAGGATATCCACAATCAATAAACATGAGACAGATTTGTATACACTGCATTGTTTGTATGCAAATCTATCTCATGCATATTCTTTGCAGATTTCCTGAAAACCTGACTGGCCAGGTTTGCCTCAAGGACTGGGTTAAGAACCACTGCCCTAATATCCAGCTGACCCTCCCCCACCTGCCCTAACTCCCTGAGGACCCCCTGAATATTAGAGTGCCCTGTCTGGTGGTCTAATATGATGGGGTGGGAGCAGTCACTCTCTGTTCCTGTGCCATCTGGCTCCAGGTACAAAATGGCACCTGCTGACCCCTAGCAGTAGTCTTATGTTACTACCACTAAGGAGCAGTCTTCCATATAAGGGCAATATTTTTTCTGTTTAAACTGTACTTTTCTGTTATGCTATAGGTTAATTAATTCATTAATGGGATTTAGTAACTACATTTATGAAGAGATTTCATCCAAGGCGGAGTACAGCAGGAACAGCTTGACATAAAACGTACAATTTTGTTAACAGCAGAACATAACATAGGGTAACATAGTAAATGACGGCAGATAAAGGCCTGAATGGTCTATCCAGTGTGCCCAACAGTCACACTCATTATCAATTCATAATTAAACAATGAATGTGATATAAAAATACTTGATCATAGTCTTTCTTTTGGCGTTTCTGTGGACATCGACTATAGAAGCCTGCCTGACACTGTCCTCATGTTCCAGCTAATGAAGAAGTTGCTGTGGAAGGCTTTTCCAACCTATCCTAAACCAGACTGCCATATACGGGGCACAGACCGTACAAGGCTGCACAGCACTGGCCTCAGTTCTTCATGACGGAGTTGCCATCTAGGCGCCTCTCAATACATCCATCCATCCATCCATATGCAGCCATTTAAGTTCTGCTTTTTTTAAAAATACCACCCATTTTGTAACTAGAGATCCTTTGTGCTCATCCAGTGCCTTTTTGAGTTCCATTACTGTTTTATTTTGGCTCCATTACCTCCCTAGGGAGGGCATTCCAGGCATCAACCACCCTATCCGTGGAAAAGAATTTCCTGGCATTACTCCTAAGTCTAGCACACCGCAATCTCAATTCATGTCCTCTAGTTTTACCGAGGTCTCCTTTTAAGGAAAATATTTGTTTCTATAGTAATGCCTTTAAAGTATTTAAAACATATGCAAATGAGCTACACTGGCAAAAAGAAGAAAACTTCATGGGAATATTTCTGATTTAAATTTCTGAAAGCATCTTTCAGTTAGTATCATTCATGAGACTCTCTGGACTTCTATTAAAACTATTTAGGGCTAAATTGGCCAATAAGAACCATTGGTTCTGTTATCAGGTGTTGGTATTTTATCTCATGTTTTATTTTACTGTAGTGACATTCACTTTTTGGACAAATGATTGGAAAAGAAAAAGAGAGAATCTAGAGTGACTGACTCTCCTCAGCAAAACAGATTTACAGTAAACATTCTCCTCTGTATTGTGCTCAAGTATGGCAAATTGGAAGGACAGTGAACTGACATTAAATTGCACATAGAATATAATTATGAAAACTACTGCTGCTTAAAATGTTAATGTGATAAGTAATGCTGTTATTTCCCAGAATGGGCACCGTTATGTCTTTTTTTCATAAAGAACATCCTTGGCTTAAAAATAAAAGTTCACAATAAATAAATACTTTTAGGTCCCTCAGATTTTCTAATACAGCTCTGTTTCCCAGGCATACTTGTCATATGTGCTTTATTATTATTATTTTTGGGAGGGAGACAAGAAGGGGGAAAGATTTGAAGAGATTACAGCAACTAGAATAATTTTAAAAGGAACAATAGTAAAATAATCAAATCTAAACATAAATACAATCAATGAGGTAAACTTGGAAATGACAAATTGAATCCTAGTAATAGGGCTAACGATACAATATCAGAAATATAAACATTTATTTATTTATTTTATTTGTATCCCACATTTTCCCACCTATTTGCAGGCTCAATGTGGCTTACAAAAAACCTGTTATGGCATCGCCATTCCAGGGTAGCAGATACATTTGGTGTTACAACAAGATCAGGGATGAGAAAAAAGATCTATACAGGCAGTTATAGAAAGATGACTATCAGAATAGGGTGAAGTGGTGCAGTGTTATGATTAAGTTATGGATTCCCATTGTAGGCCTTGTTGAAGAGAGAGGTTTTCAGAGATTTGCGAAAGTTAGTTATTTCGTTAATCGTTCTCAGGTCAGTTGGTAGTGCATTCCATAGCTGTGTGCTCATGTAGGAGAAGCTAGTCGCATGTGTTAGCTTGTATTTTACTCCTTTACAGTTGGGGAAGTGTAGATTAAGGAATTTGCGGGCTGTTCTTTTAGCATTTCTGGGAGGCAGGTCCACGAGGTCTAGCATGTAGCTCGGGGCATCTCCGTGGATGATTTTGTGAACCATCGTGCAGATCTTGAACGCGATACGCTCTTTCAGTGGGAGCCAGTGAAGTTAGCAACACTGTAAAACAATCATGTAACAAATATGATAAATGTCAGCTGAATCTGAATGATACCATATTAGTATGGAAGAACATTCATATAACATAGATATGATATGATGTTAGCATATTATAAGTGATAGGTAGCTCTATTATTAGGTTTCAATCTACTTTTTTCAAGTTTACCTCATTTATTGTATTTATGTTTATTCTTGGTTATTTACTATTGTTATGGTGTTAACAAAATTGTAAGTTTTATGTTAAACTGTACCTGCTGTACACCGCCTTGGGTGAATCTCTTCATAAAGGCAGTTAATAAATCCCAATAAATAAATAAACATAGATATGATGCTAACACTGTTTGTCTAATACAATGGAATGTCTTAATAGGTAGCTAAGGGGGCAAGTGCAGTCGAGATATATAGACACGACAAAATGGGGTAATAAGTTTTATGTTAAATTGTACCTGCTATACACCGCCTTAGGTGAATCTCTTAATAAAGGTGGTTAATAAATCCTAATAAATATATAACTGGGTGGCTAAACTAAAGGCAAATTATATGTATAGTTGACCGGGGAGGAGCAAGATGGCGTCCTAGCTGTGCTCACGGAAGCTCTCGAATTGTTTGTTGGCAATTCTTAAGACTTTTTTCCTCGATTCCTACTATGCCCCATACTAAAAGAAAGGGGACGACAAAAGTGCAACCGCGAACTGCACTAACGTCGTCCCCTAACCAGCAGACGTTAGACCGCTTCGTGAGAAGCTTACCACTCGATACCGGTTCGGCGATCCCCGCGTTGGCCGACAACGAAGGAGCGATGTTGGCCAGGGGCCTAGATATCACCTTATCGCCGCCGACGCTGAATCCGCCTCCTTGTCCCGCAGGAGCCAGAGTGGAGTTAGGGGATCAAGCGGGAACCGATGTGGTCGATGACTTGTCCCTATCTGGCGGTTTCTCCCCTGGAACAGCGGTTGAGAATACACTGGAGCTGGAAATGCCCCAGGAGGTGACAATGGAAGCTATTTGGATGGCGCTCCAGAGACTGACTATTGAGGTGGCTAAATCTACAAGAGAAGTTTCCACGATTGCAAGTAAGTTGACTTTAATGTCAGAATCCCATGAGGAAATTAAAAGAGAATCTGCTACTCAATTTGCCACAGTAAAAGAAGAAATAAAAATGGTTAAGTCAACTGTTGATTCTCTTGTGAAGGATAAAGTTTTCACTGCTCGTAAAATAGAGCAGATAGAAAATCACAACCGACGCCTCACGCTTAGAATGTTGAATTTTCCTATTTCACCAGCTTTGACTCCCCGAGACTTTTTCAAAAAATATTTGCAGGAGATTCTGAAGTTTTCCCCAGCGGATATTCCACCTTGTAATAAGGTTTATTATTTACCTAAAGTGCAAAAGCAAGGAGAAGTACCTCAACCCCCAGCAATAGATATTCAGAATTTAACAGCACTATTGGAAGACTCAATGAAAGAAATAACTTCAAGAGGGACCCTTATAATATCTATGGTTTTTGAACAGGATTTGAATATGATTATGAAAATGTATTTTAAACATTTGTCAGCCCTGTTTTGTGGGCAGAAAATATGGGTTTACCCTGACGTTACTAAGATAACGCAGCAGAGGCGAAAGCAATTTCTTGCATTGAGAGATGAAGTGAAAGCGCTGGGTGCAATATTTACCTTGGCATATCCATGCAAATGCATAATTCGTATGTCTGGCATTAAATACGTTTTTTTTGAGCCATCTCAACTAAAGGTTTTTCTGGACGCTAAAAATCCATCTAGCTGAACAGGAAGAACGATTGATATCAGCAAGTAAGAATTAAGAGAAAGTAAAATCAGGACTATGCCAATTTGTGCGAAGTTTTTTTTTCCTTCTCTTTTAGAGTAATAATTCTCCTTAAGTTTGTTTGGACTCTCCCCCTTTATTTTATGGTTGTCTAAGGAAGAGAGATAAGATAAATAAGTTTGACATGTATGTTTAAATGGAATATATATATACATATTTTTTTCCTCAATAACTCTCTGTATTGCCTTACAAACTTGATTTGTTTGTATTATAATTAAAATTAATAAATAAAAAATTAAAAAAAAATTATATGTATAGTTGATACCCTAATGAGACTGTTCCACAAGAACCTATCTTACCACAACATCATTTTGTATTTGTGCACACTGGAGTCTGCGAACGCCTCTCCGGTACTATGTAAGCCACATTGAGCCTGCAAATAGGTGGGAAAATGTGGGATACAAATGCAATAAATTAAAAAATTAAAAAAAAAAAAGATATGAGGAACTGGTTTAAGTTAACAGGTATTTGAGCAAACTAAATACATCTTTTCAAGTTTATTATTTATTTATTAGGATTTATTTACTGCCTTTTTGAAGGAATTCACTCAAAGCAGTGTACAGTAAGAATAGATCAAACATGAGCAATAGGCAATTAACAGCAGTAAAAATAGTCAAATAATACAAAGTATGGCATAGTATACTACTTACAATGTCAACACAATATGTAATAGAACATTTTAATTGATAGTGAAGGATAAAGCAAAATGGAACATATAGATATGTAAGAGAGTAAGAAGAGTTAGAAAGTAAGATGACTGATTTAAAGAAAGTTGCACATGAGGTCAGAGAGATGGTTAAATATTATCTCAGCTAGGGTAGGAGTGGATAAGCATGTCCTGCTGCAGTATGTGCAGCTTGTGTCACTCCTTGTGTGTGTGAGCGAGACTAAAAAGTTAGTTACTTCCATTAAAGGCCTGGTTGAAGAGCCAAGCTTAACACAAGATTATCTCTGCTTCCTGGAGTAGAGATAGTCTTGTGTTAAGCTGAGCCTTTCAGGCAGTGCATTCCAGAGTGTGGGGGTTACTCCGGAGAAGGCTCGCTTGCGGGTATCACATCGTGTAATATCTTTTGGAGAGGTGTGGTTAGTGATAGTCCTTGAGAGGACCTTAGTGTCCTTGGCGGTGTGTAGAGGATCATCCTATTGTTCAGGTATTCAGGGCCATTTCCTTTAAGGGCCTTGAAGATCATACAAGATTGTCCTTCAGAGAATGAAAAAAGGACCCAAATGAAGAAATTAAGAAGCCACATAAGCACTGGCAAGTCAGATGCAAAGCATTAATAAAAAAGACTAAAACAGAATATGAAGAGAAACTTGCTGCAGAGGCTAAAACTCACAGTAACAACTTTTTCAGGTATATCAGAAGCAGAAAGCCTGCGAGGGAATCTGTGGGACCTTTAGATCATGAAGGAGGAAAAGGGGCGCTCAGGGAGGAAAGGGCCATAGTGGAGAAACTGAATTAATTCTTTGCTTCTATCTTTATGGAAAAAGATGTAAGAGATCTGCCTGTACCAGAAATGTTTTTCAAGGGTGATGAAGCGGAGAAATTAAAAGAAATCTCGGTGAACCTGGAAGATGTACTGAGCCAAATTGACAAATTAAAGAGTAGTAAATCACCTGGACCAGATGGCATACACCCAAGGGTACTCAAAGAACTTGCGGATCTGCTGTTAGTAATATGTAACATGTCATTAAAATCATCCGTAGTACCTGAAGATTGGATGGCCAATGTGATGCCGATTTTTAAAAAGGTTTCTAGGGGTGGTCCAGGAAATTATAGACCAGTAAGCCTGACATCGGTGCCAGGCAAAATAGTGGAAACTATTATAAAGAATAAAATTTTAGAACACGTAGACAAACGTGGTTTAATGGGACAGAGTCAGCATGGGTTCAGCCGAGGGAAGTCTTGCCTCACCAATTTGCTTCATTTCTTTGACGGCGTGAATAAACATGTGGATAAAGGTGAGCCGGTTGATGTAGTGTATCTAGATTTTCAGAAAGCTTTTGATTAATTTTCTCAGGAGTCTTTCATAAGGAACTTTAAGAGTCATGGGATAGGAGGCAAGGTTCTGGCGTGGATTAGGAATTGGTTATTAGACAGAAAACAGAGGGTAGGGTTAAATGGTCATTTCTCTCAATGGAGGGGAGTGGAGTTCTGCAGGGATCTGTGCTGGGACCGGTACTATTTAACATATTTATAAATGATATGGAAATCGGAACGACGAGTAAGGTGATCAAATTTGCAGATGATACAAAACAATTCAAGGTTGTTAAAACACGTGCGGACTGTGAAATATTTCAGGAAGCCCTTAGGAAATTGGAAGACTGGGCGTCCAAATGGCAGATGAAATTTAATGTGGACAAATGCAAGGTGATGCACATTGGAGAGAATAATCAGAATCATAGTTACCTGATGCTAGGGTCCACCTTGGGGGTCAGTGCTCAAGAAAAAGATCTGGGTGTCATTGTAGATAATACACTGAAATCTTCTGCTCAGTGTGTGGCGGCAGCTAACAAAGCAAACAGGATGCTAGGAATTATTTGGAAAGGGATGGTGAATAAGACCAAAAATACTATAATGCCTTTGTATCGCTCATGTGCGTCCACACCTTGAGTATTGCATTCAGTTCTGGTCGCCGTATCTCAAAAAAGATATAGCAGAATTAGAAAAGGTTCAAAGAAGAGTGACTAAAATGATAAAGGGGATGGAACTCCTCTCGTATGAGGAAATTCTAAAGAGGTTAGGGCTCTTCAGCTTCGAAAAGAGACGGATGAGGGGAGATATGATTGAGGTCTACAAAATCCTGAGTGGTGTAGAACGAGTAGAAGTAAATCGATTTTCTACTCATTCCAAAAGTACAAAGTCTAAGGGACATTCGAGGAAGTTACATGGAAATAAAATAGGAGGAAATATTTTTTCACTCAATTAATAGTTAAGCTCTGGAACTCTTTGCCGGAAGTGGTAACAGCGGTTAGCATAACTGGGTTTAAAAAAGGTTTGGACAAATTCCTGGAGGAAAAGTCCATAGTCTGCTATTGAGACAGACATAGGAAGCAACTGCTTGCCCTGGGATTTGTAGTATGAAGTGTTGCTACAATTTGGATTTCTGCCAGGTACTTGTGACCTGGCTTGGCCACTGTTTGGAAAACAGGATACTGGGCTAGATGGACCATTGGTCTGACCCAGTATGGCTACTCTTATGTAATGTTCTTATGTAGACAGAGAGTTTTAAATTTAGCCCTGTATTGTACTGGTAGCCAATGAAGTTTTTGCAAAAATGGTGTGATGTGGTCACATTGCTTGCAACCTTCTATGAGTCTTGCTGCTACATTCTGAATCAACTGGAGCTGGTGCAGGCCCTTTGTAATCAGACCTTTGTATAGTTATTTTCTAAAATAGGTTTTCCTTTTCTCTTGAAAGCCTTTCTATGCTGAAGAAATCCCAGGCTCTCTTTCACATGCCTTCCATTTTGTGAACATACTTAAAAACATGGGGTTTGAGTTTGTTTTTAAGCACATTACAAATAGCAGTGTGTTGGCTGGCTGACAGTATTCTCTGGCCATCTTACAACTCTCTTCAAATAAAGTAAAGCAGAAACTGTTCAGAAAATGTCCTGTTTTAATCTGATGTTTTATTGTAAATGAATTTATCTTGTAACCCAGCTGGAACACTTTGTGATGGATTGAGGAGAGAGAGAGAGAAAAAAAACTCCAAATAGATAAAATAAATATGTATTCAGATTGCTAGATGATTAATCATAACACAACAGAAATATGCAAATTGTAGTTTTTCATCAAATTGTCATGTCTTTTTTTTATTTTATATTTACAAATTTATAGAATTTACATCCCATAAAAGAAAAAAAAAAGCTACAAATATCACAAGGCAATAACAAAAATAAAGTATAAAACATCAACTCCACATCACAGGGATGGACTTGTGCATTGAGTTCTAAGTAAAAAATATAGATATATAAAAAGAAATAACCATACATGGGAATATAACCTACATCAAGGGTATGAACACAATAAATATTGTTGGACCTTATTATAACTTCTTACACACACCTACAAGCAGAAAGAAGGTAAACAAGAATACATATATGCTGTTGATGTCACCATTTATATCCCATTCTCTAAGGAATTACTTGAAATAACATGATTAGTCTAGGGATAAAACTTAATAGAATCTTGGGCTTCTAATTTCAAACTAAAGCTTAACACGGATAAAACCAAGTTTCTAATTATAACCAACCCTCACCATCCTATGAATCTTAGTAACTTTACTATTAAGAACAAAACCTATTCCCTTGAGTCATCAATGAAAATCTTGGGAGTCACAATAGATTGTTTCCTCACCCTTGAAAACCAAGTTTCTGCGTTGACCTTGAGTGTCTTTCACTCACTTTGGAAGCTAAAGAGATTGAAGCCATTTTTCTCTAAATCTGTCTTTCGTACTTTGGTTCAATCCCTTGTCCTCACCAAATTTGACTACTGCAATTCCATCTGTGCTGGACTTAAAGGTGGTCTTCTCAAAAAATCACAAACAGCTCAAAATACTGCTGCTCGTCTTATATGTAGATCTCCTTGCTTCGCCAAAGCCACTCCTCTTTTATATGAGCTACATTGGTTACCAATAAGAGATAGAATATCTTTCAAATTATGTGTTTTCATTCACCAAATTCTGTTTGGTCAAGCCCCATCATATACTATGAATAATTTCATTGAATTACTCCCTCGTAATGCTGTTTCATCATCCAGAGAATATCTGGTCCTACATTTTCCTATCTGTAAGAATGTGATATGTAAAACAATTCACTCTGCTAATTTCTCCTATCAAGGCACCAAAATTTGGAATTTGCTTCCTAAATCAATCAAGTTTACAGATGATTACCTAACTTTTAGAAGTCTTTAAAAACACATTTCTTCAGTCTGGCCTTTCTGAATACAAAGAACTCTATTTGAATTTTACCCACACACTTTTCTTAATCTCGTTTCCCATCTAGTCCTGCCTAATTATGCTCTCACCTGTTCACCCTTAATTATTTGTTTGGCCTTGAGGTAGTCTAAATCCCTGGTTACTGCACATGTATTAATTTGCTTCTTGAACTTATTGTAATTTGTGTTATATTCTGTACATTATTATGTTTTATTCACTTTATTGTTTGTAAGCCACATTGAACTTGAATCTATTTTAGGCTAATGTGGGGTATAAATGTCATTGATAAATAAAATAAAATAAATAAATGCCTTCCAGAGGAAACTTAAGAAAAAAGTGGCTCCTATCACCAAGACATGAGGCCTTAGCTGGAAAAAAAAGACCTACTATGCATTAACTCTAGCCACAGAACAAGGCATCTGTCAGGATTGCTGGACATACTTAGATTAATATGAAACCAGCTTCTGATAACTCCCCCCTCCCTCAGAAATCCCTGAGGATGGCAGATGGACCAAATGTTGCCCAGCTGCCTGCTAGCCCTTTGTTTCTCAAGTACCCCTACTTAACATACCTTTGTCCTGTCTGGGCATCTGGGACCAGGGCTTTCTGAGAACAATGAAAGCCAGACAGATAGGCTCCAAAACTAGGGACTTCAAAGATTAAAACCTGTGAAAGTGCTCACCTTCCTTACATCAGGAAATTAAACTGGGGGTTGCAAAGGAAATAGCTGATAACAAAGGCTGGGAAGGAAAGAAGTTATTTGATCCCTCTCTGTTCTTGTTAGGTATATAAGGCAGAGCACATGGCTCTGCATGCACTTCTCATTCTTTCTCTGCACACCCCCATCTTTAGCCCCAGAGCACCTGGCTCTGCTCTCCCCTTTCTCCTTCAGCCCTACCCCAAGGCTCTTGCTCTTTTTTCCTCTGAACACCCCTATCCTTACTTTTCTCTCATTGATGCCCATCTAAACACAGACACGGATACAGCATTGCAATATTTATCTGTACTAAGTGCTGAGAGCCTACATATGTAAATACAATATCCTTTCTATATATATCCAAGCCCGTGTGGATTGTGTATTGTTGGGAACCCACTGCCTCTGCGGACTGGACCCGGGACCATAACTGGACAACGAATGCTGACAGCATCCTTTTGTGCAAAGTGCAATTTCAGTATAGCCATCTCTGCTTCAGAGCAGAAACTTAACAATGCAGGATGTGTCAATATCACATCAGCTCAAGGTGGTCTAAATCTCCACCTTTGTTAGCTCCCACTTTCTCACTACTAGGTAAATAATATAAATTAACACCAGTTAAGGAATCTACTAGAGGGTAGTCAATAACCTCCCTCAAGTATTTGTTAAAGAGGTCAAGTTGGGACAATAAGGACTAAGGGGTCATTTTACTAAGCCACAGCATAAAGTGGCCTGCAGTAGTGTGGGCGCGTGTTTTTTGGTGTGCGCTGGGCCAGTTTTTACCGCGTCTGGGAAAAAGAGCTTTGTTTCAATAGGCCGGGAAAAGGGCCTGTGGTAAAATTAAAACTAGTGCATGCCTATTTATGGCCTGAGCCCTTACTGCCACCCATTGATCTAGCGGTAAGGGCTCACGTGCTACATGCACAATGACAGGCTGCCGATTAACACCAGAGACGACGCCATGCACAGTAGGAAATAAGATAATTTGCCCTGGCAGTATGGGCACATGCCAAATCTGAAATTACGCCAGGGGGGTATGCTAGCCTGGCGGTAGTCTCATTTTGGCACATACTGCACATGCGTAGAGCCTACCGCGCCTTTGTAAAAGGGCACCTAAATTCTCTAAGTGGCGCCTAAACAATTGGCGTAAAAAAATAGTGCTTAACGTTAATTCTATAAATGGTGCTTAAAGTTAGGCACAAAAAAGAAATAAAAAGTGAATGAGAACACCCTAATAATGCCGCTATCAAAAAAAGTGGAGAAAAAGAAGGGCCTCAGTTACACATAGGTTGAAAAACAACCATATGCCACAAACCCCATCACAGCACAGGACTTTCCTTTTGTGGCATATGGATGTTTTTCAACCTATGTGTAACTGAGGCCTTTCTTTTTCTCCACTTTTTTTGATAGTGGCGTTAGTAGAGTGTTCTCATTCAATTTTACTTGTTTTTTTGTGTTTTGACTTTGTGTAATTAGTTAATTTTTCTGGTTTATTTCAGCTTAACATTAGGCACCATTTATAGAATAGTGCTTAGCGCCAGGAACCACGACTACAGTTAGGCTTGACCATTTACACCAACCATGTCTAAATTAGGTGTGCATCCCCATTACTCTATAACAACATACATATATTGTGGGAATGCCGCCAATCTGCCCATTATCCTCCCATGGCTGTGCCCTCTTTTTGTATTTGCACATAAAATATACATGTGCAAATTTTAATTAAGTCCAATTAGCACCAATAATTGTTAAGCCAATTGCTGACACTAATTGGCTCATTATACAATTAAATTGCACATGCAAATTGGGAATGCACAATTTTAATTGCGTTTATAGAATTTGAGGGTAAATGTGCTTGGGGCAAATCAAAAATCAGAGATTTCTAGACCTTGCAAAATTTTCCAGAATTTCCAAATGATTGTGGACCACAAAGCTGGCTTTCACAGCTAAAGTCACAGTGGACTGCAGATGTGATCCTTCTTCTTCACCCAGCATGCATCCAACTGAGTTATTTTTTCATCATGTTCAACCAGTTTCATCATAGACTCCTTTGTAAACTCACACAAATGAGCTACAGTCTCTCTCAACACCTCCTCAGCCCGGGAGACTACAATCCAAATATATGTAAGAAATGCTTATATTTTTTAAAAAACATATTTCCAAGAAGTAAACGCTTGTTTCAGAAACCACAGAGCTATAGCAAAGGTAAAGAAAACGAAACAAAACTCCTTTTACTCTTTCTCTTACCTATCTATATGTTCCATCTTTGCTTATACCCTTCACTGTCAATAAAAATGTTCTATTACGTATTGTGTTGACATTGTAAGTGTACAGTATGCCATAATTTGTATTGTTATTTGAATATTTTTACTGCTGTAATTGTCTACTGCTCATGTTTTATTTATTCTTACTGTACACCACCTTGAGTAAATTCCTTCAAAAAGGTGGTAAATAAATCCTAATAAATAAATAAAATAAATAAATATTAACACCATACTGTGTATACGCAATAATAATATCCGTAGCAGGTGTAAATGTCTGCTGCTTCAATCTAAACAAAGCAAAGAAAAAAGGCACAAAACTGCTTGCACAAAAGCATAAACAAACAGAAAAGCAGAATACGGTCAAAAAGGTTTATTGGAACAATATGCTGAGTAGATCAGTTTTGTTGGAGCAAGAAGAAGGTCTTGATTGGAACTTGGTTTTTGAACAATTTTTGGTTTTACCATAAGTGTGTATAATATATTTATATACACCTTTGATAGTTTTACCCCTGACGCAGCCTGAGGGCGAAACGTGGCCACGTCGGGTATTGTTCCAATAAACCTTTTTGGCCGTATTCTGCTTTTCTGTTTGCTGCTTCAATCTAGCCATGATTTTTGCTGCTTTCCCCCTAGTAATTTATAAAGACATAAATGCCTGAATGTCATTATAGTATAGAGTGGAAATGGGTACTTGCCTGGCCTTTACACAACAGAACCCGTTATAAAAGTACCCTCCATGTGTCACTCTTGACTGCTGGTTATAGCTCTCTTCCTCCTGAGAGCTGTGAATACTCCCTCTGCAGCACACCCACAGCTAGCCAACTAAGAACAAAAGACTTCAATTTGGGGACCAAGCCAGGGTCCTTCTATATGGTAGTGCACAGCACTACCACCAGGCTGACCCTTTATATATGTTTAATCTAGGCATGCTCCAAGCTTTCAAATTTCTACTGCAATAACTGATAGCTTCTGACAGAGAAAGATGGAAATCTACTCAGCCTCTATTCTACCTGATATGAGTTTGACAAGCAACACAGATGTGGAGTGCAGGAGTGGCCTAGTGGTTAGAGCACAGGTCTTGCAATCCAGAGGTGGCTGGTTCAAACTTAGATTGTGAGCCCTCCTGGGAGAGAGAAATATCCACCGTACCTGAATGTAACTCACCTTGAGCTACTACTGAAAAAGGTGTGAGCAAAATCTAAATAAATAATAAATAGATGTTCACCAGATCCACTGGAAAAATTCATCCACTAATCTAATGAAATCCACTTTGTATTTTGTTATGATGCTAATTCAAAGTGGATTTTCATATTAAAATAGATTTTGCCACTCTAATTTGGGAATTTTAAGCAGCTTATCCAAACAGGCAGTGAATCTCTTTGAAATTTATATTTTCATGGACAGAATGATCAGCTCTCATCAGCTTTGTCCACTATTTAGCAAACACTGTGCTTATTTCTGACATGTTTGGCAGGAGGAAGGATTGTGTATACTGTAACTTTTGATACTCTCTCCTGATGTGGACAGTTCAAACTTGGACTGTTTCTGTAATCCCTTAGAAAGTCCTAATAGTGAGTATAAAGTGGAGAAAGCTAATTACAGATGTGTTCGGTTAGTCCTGGGTTCTCTAAGGACGTAAAGATGTGCTTTAAGGAGTGGGAGGTGTGAATGGTCTGTCTGCTGGCTATCTTTTCTGTTGGCTATTAGTTATTAGAAAAAAGAACACAGCTGACGTAAATTCTTCTGTTCCCAGCCAGGAAACACTTGACTTTTCTAGTTAAAGTAAGCTGTGATGCCAAGTACTATTTTTTTTTTTTGCATTGCGGCATTTCTTAGCAACCATTAGATACATTCTGAGTAGTTTATTTCCCCACACAGAAAACTTTTCAGAAGCACAGTGAAAAGAGATTGTATCAGGAAGAAACTGTTTTGAGGCTATGGGGAGAACATTTTACCTTAGGACAAGTTACAATCAAGACAGCAGACATGATTCCTACAAAACACAAAATAGTGTTATTTAAAACTGGGATTATAAGTGGCCGAGGCCTTCACCTGCACCTTCACATGTGAGCATGTTGTGAAATTCTCTCAGAAGACAGTATGTATGACTTGAGAAGTGATGCTAACATCTGAAAACAGAGTAGCCTGCTTTAGCATCTAAATCCACTGAATATTTTTTTCCAGAGAGAATTAAATAATTTTAAAAGGACCAAAACACTTGTGCAAACCTCTGCAAGACTTCTCAGAAGTGGAAGAAGAAGTTTACAGCTTTGTGTCAACACGTTTTAGGGATTATTTTAGAAGGCTTATCTGTGTAGCTAAGACAAATTTTCTGGGTCGGATCTTCTGATCTGCTGGTGGTGGTTCTACTGTCAATTTTGTGATTCTCTTGTGAGCTGGGATAGTGTGGAAGGTAAGGTTTCTCACGTGGATAATGTAATCCATGTGGCGTGGGTGAAATTGAAAATGGTGAGGCAGGTTCATTATTTTTTGCGCCTGCAGGATTTTCATACTTTGGTCCAAGCAACTGTTCTGACTCGCTTGGACTAATGTAACGCTCTTTGAGGTCCTTTTACTAAGGTGCGCTGAAAAATGGCCTGCGGTAGTGTAGACACGTGTTTTGGGTGTGCGCAGAATTATTTTTTACCTTGAATCCAAGGAGGTTTAATAATAGAACTGTCAGGTTACCCATTCCAGGAAAGAGACTTTTTGGCTGGCCTACCTGTATGTACGCCGGTCCAGTTAATTGGACATCTGGAAAATTGGCGTTCGGATAATCAGCGTCGTACTGTATACACAAATTCTGGCATCACTTCAACAACAGAAACACAAAATCCCTCCACTGCCAGATATTATAAATAAAGGCCGACTGAAACTGTCTAAATACTTTTGGCCAAAGTCGAACCTTATCACCTGGTTTCAACAGAAACGGAAACTAAAGTTTGGTTGTGTGAATGTGAACCAATGAGGCCCACTGGGGATTGTCAGAGCTTGCAGTCAGCAGCCCTTTGCTAAGCCCACAGGAAATTATTACCATGTAATACCAGGAAATGCAAGAACAGGCTGACAACTGAGAGAGCCATTTTAACAAGGGCGTACAAGTTTGATTAAAATGTTGTATCCTCATCATAAACAACAGAGCCTGGAAATTCTTTAGAATCACCCAAATGGTATCCAAGCCAGAGTATATATACTCCAAGCAAAATAGCCTCCACGCACATAGACCTCAGGTAATGAAAACTGAAACGAAAAGCCCAGGGGCATAGCCACGGGTGGGCCTGGATGGGCCTAGGCCCACCCAGTTTGGGTTCAGGCCCACCCAGCAGCGGAGTGGAGGGAGCAGGCAGCACTGATCCTGCAACTGCCTCCTCTCTGACAGCAGCGCTTTCCAGACGCTGCCTACCGCCGCCACGATCTACTTCCTCCCTCTGTCTCACTCTCAGTCTCAACAGCAGCGGTAGCATCGTGATTCAAACACGCTGCCTCCTGCTTCTAACCCGGAAGTGTCTCCTCTGCAGAGGAGACGCTTCCGGGTTAGAAGCAGGAGGCAGCGTGTTTGAATCGCTACCGCTGCTGTTGAGACTGAGAGTGAGACAGAGGGAGGACTCGGAGGTAGATCGTGGCGGCGGTAGGCAGCGTCTGGGAAGCGCTGCCGTCAGAGAGAGGGCGGGCAGGTGGAATGGGATGGAAGGATGCATGGGGGTGAAGGAGAATCGCTGGACACATGAATGGGAGAGAGGAGAGTCACGGGATGGAGGTGGGGGTCAGGGGAGAGAGGAGAATTGCTGGGGATGATGGATGGATGGATGGAGGTGGGGGGCAGGGGAGAGAGGAGAATTGCTGGGGATGATGGATGGAGGTGGGGGGCAAGGGAGAGAGGAGAATTGCTGGGGATGATGGATGGAGGTGGGGGGCAAGGGAGAGAGGAGAATTGCTGGGGATGATGGATGGAGGTGGGGGGCAAGGGAGAAAGGAGAATTGCTGGGGATGATGGATGGAGGTGGGGGGCAAGGGAGAGAGGAGAATTTCTGAGGATGGATGGATGGATGGAGGTGGGGGTCAGGGGAGAGAGGAGAATTGCTGGGGATGATGGATGGATGGAGGTGGGGTCAGGGGAGAGAGGAGAATTGCTGGCGATGGATGGAGGTGGGGGCAGGGGAGAGAGGAGAATTGCTGGGGATGGATGGATGGAGTGGGGGGCAGGGGAGAGAGGAGAATTGCTGGGGATGATGGATGGATGGATGGAGGTGGGGTATGGGAGAGAGGAGAATTGCTGGGGATGGATGGAGGTGGGGGGCAGGGGAGAGAGGAGAATTTCTGGGGATGGATGGATGGATGGATGGATGGATGGAGGTGGGGGGCAGGGGAGAGGAGAATTGCTGGGAATGGATGGAGGGAACAGGGGCAAGAACAGAATTGCTGGGGATGGATGGATAGGGGCAGGGGAGAGAAGAGAATTGCTGGGGATGGATGGAGGGGAGAGGAGAGTTGCTGGACATGGGTGGATGGAGGGGAGGGAAGAGGAGAGATGAAGGTTGCTGGACATGGGTGGATGGCGGGGAGGGCAGGGGGCAGAGGAGGGTTGCTGGACATGGATGGATGGAGGGAAGGGCAGGAGAGAGGAGGCTGCTGGATATGGATGGAGGAGAGGGAAGGGAGAGAGAAGGAATGCTGGACATGGATGGAGGGGAGGGAAGAGTGAGGAAGGAGATGAGATGAGGGAAAAGGAAGAGAGGAGAAAATTGCACATGGATGAAGAAAATAGGCAGAAGCTGGATCCACTGGACAGTCAAGTCTGCGGAGGACCCAGAGCAAGAAATGAAGAAGAAAGGCGGAAAGTAAAGAAATAAATGGAAAGGAAGCCCTGGAAACGGAGTAAAGAGGACAGATAGCAGCAGAATCAGATACTGGGCCAGTATGATCAGAAAAACAAAGTCACCAGACAGCAAAGGTAGAAAAAAATCATTTTATTTTCATTATAATGATTGGAACATGTCCACTTTGAGAATCAGGTGCTCAACATTAAAAGTTTATATTTATTTATTTATTTATTTACTTATTTATGGCATTTTATCCCACATTAAACATGAATGAGATTGGAACCTGGGATCATTTCATGTTTTTTTTCCTGGAGAGAGTAATGCATTGCCTCCCCCACCCCCCAGGCTCTCTCCCCGGCTATAGCCAGCTCTGCAATTTTGAGGGGAGGTGCACAGGTGGACGGGGGGGGGGGGGGGCGCAGAGGTGGACTGGGGAGAGAGCCTGTTGTTAAACATTTACCAGCACACCACTGTCTAGTGCCCACCCATCCAACCTGTTGGCCCACCCAAAAATTGACTTCTGGCTACGCCACTGGAAAAGCCACAATGCTGTTATAATGGCTGACTTTGCACCACATTTGGAGTGACAGCTGATATCATAAGAACATAAGAATTGCTATACTGGGTCAGACCAATGGTCCATCTAGCCCAGTATCCTGCTCCTACAGTGGCCAATCCAGGTCACAAGTACCTGGCAGAAACCCAAATAGTTGCAACATTCCATGTTACCAATCCCTGGGCAAGCAGTGGCTTCCCCATGTCCATCTCAATAATAAACTATGGACTTTTCCTCTAGGAACTTGTCCAAACCTTTTTTAAACCCAGATACACTAACTGCTGTTACCACGTCCTCCAGCAACGAGTTCCAGAGCTTAACTATTCTTTGAGTGAAAAAATATTTCCTCCTATTTATTTTAAAAGTATTTCCATATAATTTCATTGAGTGTCCCCCGGTCTTTGTACTTTTTGAAAGAGTGAAAAAAATCGATTCATTTTTACTCATTCTACACCACTCAGGATTTTGTAGACCTCAATCATATTTATTTATTTATTGTGGACATTTGATATACCGCACAAAGGCCTAGAAAGGCAACTAGGTGGTTTACAATAAAAACAAAATTATAATTAAAAGAAAACAAAGCCTACACAACAGGCAGCTAGGCGGCCACAATAAAATATACAGTTTTTAAAACAAGCAGTCTTAAAATGAAGTAGGAGGGGGAAAGCAAGAAGAAAGAGATGGGTTTTAGGAACTTGTTTAAAGGTTTGGAGAGAGATCTGATTCCTAATGAAGAGGGGCAGGTTATTCCAAAGCTTTGGACCGATGTAATAGAAAGCAGTGTCATAGGAGGAAGACGGAGTTACGTTGGAGGAGGCAGAACTAGGAGGTTGTTATCAGCAGAGCAGAGGCATCAAAGGGGTTATGGAGATAGGCAGGAGCAGTAGAAGATTTTGACATACACCAGAAGCAGGATCTTGTATGTGATTCAGACAGAGACAGGTAACCGATGTTCAGAGTGGAGAAGGGGGGGGGGGGGTGACATGGTCAAAATGGTGGGAGTTGTGAAGAAGTTTGACTGCTGTTGACTGAACTAACTGAAGACACTTGAGAGAAGTAAGACGAAGGCCAGCATAGAAATTACAGAAGTCGAGATGTGAGATAACAAGAGCTAAGATGAGGAGATGAAGGTGCATGATAGAGAGGATGGGGTGCATAAAGAAAACAGGGTGGAGAGCAGAGAAAGAGGAGTGTAACACAGAGTCAACTTGGGGTTTGAATGTGAGAAAAAAATCAAAAGTAACACCGAGAATCTTAACAGAATTGTTGAACGGAAGTGGGATACCATCGGGGGGGGGAGGGGGGGTGAAGAGAGATATCACGTGAGAAAAGCAAAAGAATAGATTCACACCAGGAGGAAACGTGAGAGAGACAAGAATTAAGGCACACAAGAAGAGCCTTAACCTCTTTAGCCTTTCCTCATATGAGAGGAGTTCCATCCACTTTATCATGCTGGTCGCTCTTCTTTGAACCTTTTCTAATTCCGCTACATCTTTTTTGAGATACGGCAACCAGAACTGAATGCAATACTCAAGGTAAGGTCGCACCATGGAGCAATACAGAGGCATTATAATATTCTTGGTCTTATTTTGAATCCCTTTCCTAATAATTCCTAGCATCCTGTTTGCTTTTTTAGCCACCGCCACACACTGAGCAGAAGGTTTCAGCGTATTGTCTACAATGACATCTAGATCTTTTTCTTGGGTGCTGACTCCTAAGGTGGACCTAGCATCAGAAAACTACAATTTGGATTATTCTTCCCTATGTGCATCACTTTGCATTTGTCCACATTAAATTTCATCTGCCATTTGGATGCCTATTGTGGCCTGAGCCCTTACCGCCAGCTGTTGACTTAGCGGTAAGGGCTCATGTGCTACCCACATGGTAACCTTGCATCAGGCGTCAATATGGCCGCGCTGCCAATTACTGCCGGGAATGCCCCCCGCGGTAGAAAATAGAAAAAATATTTTCTACCGTGGGATTTGGTGCACACCAAACTTGGAATTACTGCCAGCTGCCCCGACGGTAGTGCCGATTTGGCACATGCTACCCGTGTGTTAGTCCTACCGTGGCTTTGTAAAAGGACCCCACAATGTTACAGATCACTTTATTGTCACAAGCTGCGAGTGAGGGTGCTGTGCAGCTCAGGGTTGAGGGGAAGTCATCTTGACTGTTAAGTTGAATACTGTCAGCAATACTTGGGTACAATATATGGTTATAAGTACATCAAGCCCAACATCCTGTTTCCAACAGTGGCCAATCCAGGTCACAAGTACCTGGCAAGATCCCAAAACAGTACAATACATTTTATGCTGCCTAAGCAGTGGATTTTCCTCAAGCCATTTTAATAATGGCTTACGGACTTTTCTTTTAGGAAGGTATCTAAACCTTTTTTTAAGCCTGCTAACTGCTTTTACTACATTCTTTGGCGACAAATTCCAGAGTTTAATTACACATTTTCTCCAATTCATTTTAAATTTACTACTTTGTAGCTTTATTGCGTGCCCCTAGTCCTAGTATTTTTGGAAAGAGTAAACAAGCGATTCACATCTACCTGTTTCATTCCACTGATTATTTTATAGACTTCTATCATATCTCCCCTGAGCCTTCTTTTCTCCAAGCCGAAGAGTTCTAGCTACTTTAGCCTTTCCTCATAGGGAAGTCGTCCCATTCTCTTTATCATTTTCGTCCCCCTTCTCTGTACCTTTTCTAATTCCACTATATCTTTTTTGAGATGCGGCAACCAGAATTGAACACAATATTCAAGGTGCAGTCGCACCATAGACTGATACAAAGGCATTATAACGTCCTCACTTTTGTCTTCCATTCCTTTCCTAATAATTCCTGACATTCTATTTGCTTTCTTAGCCACAGCAGCACACTGAGCAGAAGGTTTCAGCGTATCATCAACAACGACACCTAGATCCCTTTCTTGGTCCGTGACTCCTAACGTGGAACCTTGCATGACGTAGCTATAATTCGGGTTCCTCTTTCCCACATGCATCACTTTGCACTTGCTCACATTAAACGTCATCTGCCATTTAGACGCCCAGTCTCGTAAGGTCCTCTTGTAATTTTTCACAATCCTCCCGTGATTTAACGACTTTGAGTAACTTTTCCTGGTCAGTGACTTCTAATGTGGAACCTTGCATTACGTAGCTATATTTCAGATTCCTCTTTCCCACATGCATCACTTTTCCCAGTGATCATGTTTGGCTGCCTACATGGTTGGCATGCTGGAGATTTTCAGTCACAACCAGTATTTAAGCATGGAAAGGGAAATGAAAAGGGGATGGGACTTGACATACTGCCTTTCTGTGATAATAATCAATTCAATTCAAATTAGGTCTTATACCACTAAAATCCTCTTTCCGGGGTTCAGTGCGGTTACATCAATTAAGCTACTTGACTAATAACATTGCGACAGAGGTCAAGCCTATGAGCAGTAGGGGAAATAGAGAAATCATAGACAACTGCCTATGCGTACCTTGGAGAATTGTATGGTGGTGGTTAATCACATGGCAGGCTGGGGCCCCCACAGAGTGGTGCATGCTGCTCCGGCCACTTTGTTGGGCAGACTGGATAGACCATGCGGGTCTTTATCTGTCATCATTTACTGTGTGACTGTTAACAGGGCATTCATGTGCATCATGACTCGAGACATAAAAGTGGTGCCCTGACCAGTCAGGTTCTTGGTGAGAATCCCCATATGGGAGAAGACCTCCCACAGGGCATTGGCTACGGTGGTAATCTTCATGTTGTGCAGTGCAATGACCTCTGGGAAGAGAGTGGCATTATCTAAATTAACTAGGATGTACTTGTTACCATGGGTTCTCCATTTAAGTGGCCTCATGATGTCCACAGCCACCCTGTCAAATGAGGGATCAACAATGTGCATGGGCACAAGATGGGCAGGTGGAACTGGCAGATTGGGCAGGATTGGCAAAACATTGCTACTTGTTCATATACATGGGGCTAGGATATGTTCTTGGGTTTTCTCTTCCCCCAAGTGACCTTCTAACACTCTGTGGCCTACATCAGTCAGAAGCTGTTTCCAAGGGAATGAAACTATGCAGTGATTGAAAAGGAAGCCCAAGTATCAGGGCCACTCGGGGGGGGGGGGGGGGCAAAATTCCCCAGGCCGACAGAAGCAGGAGAGAGAAAACTCTGGCACCGGGCCCCCCTTAGAGGCTGGGGAGGACCCAGAGGAGCAGACACAATAGGATGGGTCCCCCCAAGGCCCCACCAGCAGAAGATATTTTCCTCCAGTGCTGCTCTTCTTCACTCTGCTGTATTGCCTGGGCTGCTTTCCTCTCAGGCCGTGCATGCTTGGTTTTGAAACCAAGCATGTGCAATGTGAGAGAAAAAGTAGCTGCAGGGGCAGGGCAGAGTGAAGAAGAGCAGCGCTGGAGGAAGGCTCTTCTGCTGGAGGAACCTTAGGATCCTCGTCAGCCAAAGTATTACAGTTGCAGTTGCGGTGGGTGGGAGGAGTTGGTGGTGGCGACAATCCTGGGGGGGATGGCGGCGGTGATGATCCGGGGAGGGGGTGGCGGCCCTGCCCCAGGTACGGCTCAGTCTCTCGGAGGTCCTGCCAAGTGTTCTAGTATTATCTATGGGGGTGTCACTTCTGGCTCTTTATGGACCATGAACCCCCCCAAGTGGATGACTCATCTCATTTAGGGAAACTTTTACTAAAATGTGCTAGAAAATGGGCTTAGCTCGTTTTAATGTGGGACTTTCCTGCATGCTAAGCCCATTTGTAACACTGCCATAAAATAGGGGCTTTTTTCTTTATTTTTCCAGGTTCCGCACTAATTTTTCCATTAGCACACAAGACCTGCAAAAAAATTAAGATGGGCTACTTACCACCTCCTGTTTAGGAGATAAGTGCTCCTGTGTTAATTCTGTGATAACCAGAGCGGGCTAATCAGATTATGCTAGCAGACATGCCTATTCCTCACCCATAATAAGTCAAAAAATGCTCAGCTTCAATCGCTTTTCAATAGATATATCAATATAGTATACTGAGATCAAAATCACAGTGTATATAAATATTTTTATATCTACATATATCTATATGAAAGGATCTTTCAGATTAGCGCACTTACCCCTAATAAGGCTGAATGAGCCTAGCATATATTTCAAAGGGAAGTAACGCACTCGTCATCGATCCTAAGATATTCTTCATAATTTTTTTTAAATTTGTTTTATATAATATTCTCAATTTTCATATCTAATATTTTACATTCAATTCAATAATCCTTTTTTTGTGTAAGTACTTAACTTATCTCATTTTTCTCCTACTCGATATTTCATTATTTTCAATATTCCTGGAGACCAGATGTCACACCGACATAGATCCATGTTTCGCGTCTAATAACGCTGTTTCAAGGTAGTCTCCTAAGTATAAAAACAATTTTTAGACACTGCCAAGCAATAGTTCTACCTCTCACTGTGTTTCAATCTACAGCAAAACTGTTTACTCACCCCGCTCTTGTCAAATAGTCTCCATCTAAGATGGCCGACATATACTCGATACGGATTATATATCCGGTACCATAAGCTAACGTAAACTAACGTAAGCTAACGTACAGTGTGGTGCCTATTGAATATTTGGATAACAGTATTGCACCAATATGGAATTTTCTGGACATCATGAGGCCACTTAAATGTACAAAGACCAGCGTTGCTAGATGATAACGCTGAAAGCGTCTCTCTCAACTCCTGGACTGAATTATTAAATCAACATAAAAGACTGATTAGGGCAGAATTACATGGTAGCACGTTAGTGCAATATTTAAAGAATTCGATGATACCGAGAGGTCTGCGTCTCTTGAAAGAACCTAAATTATTTATACAAGATAAAGACTTTACTGATAAGTGGCTGGCAATCTTAAATAGATGCAGCCGCAATTTGATGTTACTAATTGTAGAGAAAACTACTACAACAGAAGAGGAGATTAAGGGGAAAATACAAGAAACGGAGGAACAGCTTAAACTTAAATATAATCTTGAGGAGTTTAATAAACAGCATTCGGATATGATTAAATCTATTGATATTTTTCGAGATACAACACGTCAGACAAAAATTAAGAAATATAAACGTGATGAACGTGATTATCAACAAGATAAAATATATTCATGGAAACGTATGACAATAAATAGAGAACAGAGACAACAGCAAACTTTTGAAGGATCTTCAGGTGATTCAGAGGGAAGTAGTGAAGACAATCGAGGCCAAGGGATGGTTCAATTTAATCAAAGAGGGAATCGATCTAATTACCCTTTGGAGAGAGGATGACGCGGCTATCGGAAAGGACGATATCGACAACAAGATCAATTAGGACCACGGGGACCGATAACCAGATCATTTCAAGAAACGAATCACTAGTGATTAATATCACGAATATAACTCTAACTCAATGTGAACAGGATGTTTTGAATCTGGGTTTATCGTTTGTCCCAGCAGTCCCATATGATCCATTTAAAACCAGGATCGCTCTGTACAGATTTTTTCGGCTGCTACAAATTAAAAAAAAATTTTCGGATCATCCCTCGACGATCGATATTTCTATCTGTAAACTAAAATCAAAATGGTACCCATATATTACAGATCCAGTAATCAATACTTTTTCCAAACTTATCTTGTATGATTTACAAAAATTAGAAAGAGATATTACTAGAAATAGAGTTAAGTATAATATCTCTAGAATAGAAAAGGAAGCTCTACATAATTTGAGAGCTCGTAAAGATATACTTGTATCACGTGCAGATAAAGGGGGAGCTATTGTCATTCAGACAGTTGAAAATTATCAAAAAGAAATGGAAAAACAATTGAATGATACTAAATTTTATCAACAATTATTGGAGGATCCGAAAACTACCCTTATGGAAAAAATTCATGATCTAGTAGAACCAGCTCTACAACGTGGGATGATTACGCAGAAAGAGGCCAATTTTTTGTGCTCTAAAAATCCCTCTACTTCTTATATTTATCTGTTACCAAAAATTCATAAAAATCTGGAGACACCCCCTGGAAGACCTATCGTATCCACAGTTAATACAGTTTTAGCTCCACTTTCAGACTTCATAGATTATTTCTTACGAGATGAGGTGAAGAAAGTTCCATCATTTATACAAGACTCTTCCCATATGTTAAAACTACTAAATGAAATACATGAAATTTCAGAAGAATCTTGGTTGGTTACACTTGATGTAACAGCATTATATACAAATATACCACAAGATTCGGCTATAATGATTATTGAATCGGTCCTGGAAAAACGAGATTTGAATCCTCGAATTGCTACCACCTTTCTATTAGAACTTGCAAAGTTAGTTATTGCATCTAATTATTTTTGGTATAATTATAAGTATTATCAACAAATACATGGGGTAGCCATGGGAGCAACATTAGCCCCATCAATAGCGAATTTGTATATGGATCAGTTTGAAACACGGTATATATATCCATCTGAAATTTTCAAATCTCGAATATGTCTCTGGAAGAGATATCTGGACGATATTTTTTTCATATGGCTGGGTACACAGGATGAACTTCAGGAGTTCATACAGTGGATTAATTCTATAAATGAAAATTTAAAATTTACAGCTACGTTTCATCAGAGGTTTATTGACTTTCTAGATATCCATATAATGAAGCAGAATGGAGATATAATAACATCTGTATACTATAAACACACAGATCGAAACAATTATCTCCACTATGATAGTTTTCATCCTGTACATTTGAAGAATAATTTACCTATAAGCCAGTTTCTCCGACTACGGAG
The DNA here is from genome assembly GCF_901765095.1 of Microcaecilia unicolor. NCBI lineage: Eukaryota > Metazoa > Chordata > Amphibia > Gymnophiona > Siphonopidae > Microcaecilia > Microcaecilia unicolor. The sequence goes on from NC_044031.1 coordinate 546,368,957, forward strand.
ACTTTGTTCGTCGTTGGAAGATTTTAAATATCATTCAAATAAACTTACAAATAAGTTTGAAGTCCGTGGATATCCAAAGAAAAATATTCGGAGAGCATATTTGAGAGCACGTTTCTCCCAGAGGGAGTTATTACTGACCTACAGGAATTATGAGGAACAGAATCGACCTGTATGTATTCTTCCTTTTTCATCTATGACTAAATATATTGTACAGATCATCATATCACATTGGCATGTCATTCAAATGGATGGACTCTTTGATGAAAAACCATTGATGGCATTTACTAGATCTAAAAACATTGGTGAAATATTATCATGGAAGAGACTGTATAGAAACACAAATAGGATGTCTATGGCTATGCAGACAAAATGTGAACAATGTCAATGGTGTAATACAGCTATATTAGGTCCCCTATGGAGTGACCCCTATTTAGGTAAACAAGTATCGTTGAAACTAGATTCAAATTGTAACACAAAGATGGTAGTATATGCTATTGAATGTCCCTGCAGGAAGATCTATGTAGGACGAAGTATGCGACAGATACGAATTAGACTGACAGAGCATAAATCAAGGATCTTAAATAGAAAGGTGGAAGCACCTTTAGTTCAACATTGGATAGATCAAGGCCACTCTATTTTAGATCTAAAGTGGCGTATTATTGATCAAATTATAGAAGGGTGGGAGGGAGGAGATCTTGAAAGTATACTAAATTATAAAGAACAGTACTGGATATTTACTTTGAATACGATTGAACCTGTAGGGTTGAATCGTGAAATTGATTGGCAGACGCTTGTATGAGGGATATACAATGGAAATGTTGTTTTGGTAATTATTATTACTCTTTAATTTTCATCAGCTGACAGATAGGGGGGTTGAGAGTGACGCTGTACGTTAGCTTACGTTAGTTTACGTTAGCTTACGGTACCGGATATATAATCCGTATCGAGTATATGTCGGCCATCTTAGATGGAGACTATTTGACAAGAGCGAGGTGAGTAAACAGTTTTGCTGTAGATTGAAACACAGTGAGAGGTAGAACTATTGCTTGGCAGTGTCTAAAAATTGTTTTTATACTTAGGAGACTACCTTGAAACAGCGTTATTAGACGCGAAACATGGATCTATGTCGGTGTGACATCTGGTCTCCAGGAATATTGAAAATAATGAAATATCGAGTAGGAGAAAAATGAGATAAGTTAAGTACTTACACAAAAAAAGGATTATTGAATTGAATGTAAAATATTAGATATGAAAATTGAGAATATTATATAAAACAAATTTAAAAAAAATTATGAAGAATATCTTAGGATCGATGACGAGTGCGTTACTTCCCTTTGAAATATATGCTAGGCTCATTCAGCCTTATTAGGGGTAAGTGCGCTAATCTGAAAGATCCTTTCATATAGATATATGTAGATATAAAAATATTTATATACACTGTGATTTTGATCTCAGTATACTATATTGATATATCTATTGAAAAGCGATTGAGGCTGAGCATTTTTTGACTTATTATTCTATGAGCTCCCTTCTAAATCAATAAATAGTGTGGTGCCTATTGAATATTCCTCACCCATGGCATACCTCTTCCATAAAATATTTTTAAAAATTAATTGAATGTACACTTGGCATGTGGAAAATGCAAAGTTATTAGACAAAACATTAATGTGTTTTGTGGTGAGCATTTTCCTGCAAGCTAAGTGCATGCTAAGTTTTAATGCCCTTTAATAAAATGGCCCCTTAAAATATTTTTCTATTTAGAAAGTGAAGGGAGCAAGATAAGGAAGCATAAAATTTTTTTTTTTTTTTTTGCAAAATCTTGTGCTGTAAGCACAGCGGAATGTTTGTCCAGTATTTTATGTCAGCACTTTTAGGCAAAATTTCCACCATGCTTTTTAGCAGGAAATTTGGATTGCACAGATTCTGTGTGGAATGTGATCCCTTCCTGAAGCTGCAGAATATTAAAGCCTTGAGGGGAAATGTATCATCTTAAAAGTGTGCAAGCAGACTGAATTACAGACTTCTTGGCTTTTGTGCTGTCCTGCTTTGAACTGAAACCAAAATCCACCCAAAATGGTTTAGAAATAAACAGGAAGCACATGAACAATAAATCTGACATTAATAATACATATATAACCAGGGCTTTTTTTGAGGGGGTACTTGGGGGTACTGAGTACCGGCACCTTTTCCATTGTCTGCCATAATTGACCCATGGTGGAAGGAACTCAGGCTCTACACACCAATTCTGCCTTGTCACAGATTCTATGACTGGTTGCAGGGGGGCTGGCTCTTGTGGGGTGGGTCCCTCAGTGATCAACCCATCCCTGAAGGGTGGCCTGGCATTTGAGTACCGACACCTTTTTCGCTAGAAAAATCCCGCGCTGTATATAACTGAAAAGCTAAACCAACATTTTGATCTTGTCCTGAGACCTTCATTGGGATATTTTTTCCTGTACTGTGGGTAAAACACCCTTGTACTATACTTACCTACAGATGGGTATAGATATATTATTTAAAAAGGAATACATGGCCTCAAAATAGTTTAGAGGGAAAAGAAATAGATACAGGAATGAGACAAATAGGAAAAATCAGTGAAGAAAGAAGCAGAGATATTTGGAGGAATTCCACCAAAGATGCTGCTTTCAGACATTTTTTCTTGACTGTTTATAAAATATTTTTGTCATGTCAAGTATTACTTATTACTTTCATAATAATCCTTAAAAGGGAAGACTCACAAACTGCAAAGCATAAAATAAACATGCTTACCCTCCATTTTATTTTCTGAGGTACTCTGAAATATTTCTGAAGCTTCCAACAAAAATAACTGTATTAGTTACTATAAACAGATATGGACATGCCATCCTTTTGCTCAGATATGGGCAGCTACTGAGGGGTAAGTCTATAACAGTGGGCCTATATACAGGTACCCAGTGAGTGCCAATTCTATAAAAGAAAGTAGGTGCTTACTTTCCTTTATAGAATACTACTGTAACAGGGGAAATATGCACCTATAATTTAGGCAGGAGCGCTTAAACCAGCCATGGAGCTGGTATAAATGCTGGGGATTCACGTGGAATTTATAGTATTCCGTAAGTTATATATGTAACTAGGGTCTCCCACTACTAGCTCAGGTCTAAACCCCAACCCTACAATTTCTGTCATATGCCTTCCCCTGCAGATCTCACACCATGCGGGTTGCTTTTCTCAGGACCACTTGTAGCCTTTCTACATCCTTGTTGAGCTATTTGGTATTATTTCCTGAATGTTCCCCAATGAAACTCACCTTGAGCTACTCCTAAAAAGGTGTGAGCTAGATCCAAATAAATAATAAAACAAACATACAGAACCCTAAACCAGTGCAGTGCGTACAGCAAAACAGATGCAGCTACACTGAGTACCCTGCACAAAGCAATGCCAGACAAAGCAGCAAGGCGTCAAAGAAAGTCAGAAGATTTCAACCTAGATCCCAGGCCAGGGGCGTAGCCAGACTTCGGCGGGAGGGGGGTCCAGAGCCTGAGGTGAGGGGCACATTTTAGCCCCCCTCCCAGTGCCGCCGACCCCCCCCCGCCACCGCCACCACCTTTGACACCCCCCCCCCGGCGCCAACCCTTTCGACCCCCCCTTCCCGCCGCCAGCAACCCTCCCCTGCCGTTGGGTACCTTTGCTAGTGGGGGTCCCCAACCCCCGCCAGTCGAAGTCTTCTCCACCACAGCCATGTTGCAGGACGTCAGACTCACAGAAACAGAAGCGTTGGCGGCGGGAGGGGGGGTCAAAGGGATTGGCGGCCAGGGAGGCCAGGGCCATATCTATGGGGGCCCGTGCCCCCGTGGCCCCATGTAGCTACGCCCCTGTCTCAGGCTATTATTCTAATTACTGGCTCACCTGCTCAACAGGCTGCTCTATGTAACACTTTTGACAAGAATTTGGTTGGATACAACTGAATGCTTGAAAAAGTAGCAGGTGCAATACTGTGTATTCATCACATTTGACTTCCCCATATTATTACATGGCCACTTTGTTTTCCATAAATGATTATTACCATCTTTGCCCAAACATACACACTACTGAGCTTTAAAAAAAAATTAAATCTAGAAATTCATTCAAAGCACTCAAACAGGGAGGATTTGGATGGGGAAATGGTACATGATTTATTTAGTGACTATTTTATTTGGCTATAGAAACACACTTTTGCTGAGCTCCATTTCCTAGATGGGTTTCCCTGGAAATTCTCCATGATGACTGCTTGGTAACTGCCAGTTGTAGCTCCATAAATTTCAGTAATTGTGAAATAGAGGGATTATAGTTCTCCCTTTTGCATTGTAGTTTTAAATCTGCATACCTCAAATCTGCAAAGAATATTTTATCTAAAAACAACAGGGAATCAAAGCAAAGGTTTCATCACACATATTAAGCTAAAGGGTTTAATACCCTTGTAAGTTTGGGAAGTAAATTTTGAAAGCCTTCTCATAGTTAGTTCTAGCTCTATAATTCTTTTAAAAGAAAAATAATATAAAGTCTATTACTTCCCCTTTATTATTTTGGGAGCCTGTACTGAGGTTAAAGGCATAAAAGTTAGGAGAGCATCCACGAAAACCTATAACTCATACTAGTTTATTGTGTGGGCATAAGGAGAATTTAGAATATAAGAATTCTGGCTTAGTTATGCACTATCATGAATTAAATATTACCAGTAGCCTGAACGATAGTCAAGGTTTAGGTTTTTATTTCCATCTCACCCGTGCTGCCCCTCCTCCACCTTATATGCAAATTATGTTTGCTTTTTTACCCCCCCCCCCCCCCCCCCCCCAATCCTCTCATCCAAGCCCCATTATTCTGTCTTCCTTTAATTTTCCTCTTGGACCTACTGGTTACTCTTTGCAGTTCACTTAATGGATCGGGACTGGAGCTCGCCTGTTCTTAGATAGTTCCGGGTTTAACTTTGCATCCCTCCCTCTCATACAGCCCGCTAATTGCTTGCTATGAAGTTATGAAGGCGAAAAAAAGTTACTGGAGGCAAGGAAGGAAGGAAGAAGCCCTGTTGCTGTTGGCCAGACTAATTCCACATCTGCACCAGCACGTCCCTTTCATTTCACTTTATCCCTATTCCCGTGTTCTCCTCCTCTTGGGAGGCGTCTGCTCCCCTCTCCTGAGTGCCCCATCGGCGCTGGCCAGAAAGAAAAGGCTTAGGAAGGAGAGGCGGATGTTTTGAAGCCCGGATCAGCCCCCAAAGGGACCTTCTGCCTCTTTTCCCTTTCTCTCTCTCTCCCCGGCTTGAAAACTGGGAAGAGAGTTTTGGAAGTGGCCGTTCCTGCTCCCCAGCCCCCGATCGATGACAGTCCCCAGGGCAGGTGGACAGTTTATCATCTCCTCGGACTGCTGCCTGCGCCAAGCTTTCTTCCCGGCTGCCTGTGACAGGTAAGACATGATTGCAACCTGCTGCATTGGAATGTGCGCAATGTTTCCAGTGCCAGACTTTGACCAGGGCGGGGGTGGATGGGGAAGAGATGCCGCTCCGAAACAGAAGCTGCAAGCGCTGCCTGCTGTGCCCCGGGCTTGCACGGCGGATGAAAAATGAACTACAGCGGTGGACGGAAAGAGAGGCAGCCAACGGCAACCACAATAATGTGCAATGCGAAAAGTTATCCCTGGGCACTGTCAGAGCAAAAGATCTGAAGACACGCGGTTAGATTTTCTGTCATCACTTTAGATCAGGGATGTGCTGGGAATGTAATGCTTAGAAAACTGGAGCGCCTCGGTGAGATAGAAAGAAGCCCGTGAATCGAGAAGGATAAGGAACCGCTATTGGCGCCCCCTATAGGCCAACTCTTTACACCTGGCTGAGCCTTCTGGTAGGGTTAAAGAGTAGGACCCGCAAATCCCCCATTTAACAATTATGTGCCTGACCACATCGGATGCTGCACTAATATATAGATCGTAATATGGGTCAGCAAACAACCCAGTTGTAGGTGATACTTTTTTTTCTTTTTTATTGCACTAAATATTACTTGTTTCGGTTTATGTCAAGCCTATTCAGAAGTAGAACAAGGCCAGTTTAAGTCAGGCACAGAAGGTGTTTACAATGTAAGGGCCAGAGAATGTCTAATCTTAAACACATTAAGGCAGTTATGTGCTCATTCAGTAAATAGGTCCCACTGACAGTAATGGAGATTGCATTAAATCACATTAATGTGTGTTAGCACACCTTAGTAAATCCAGCTCTAAGTTTGTAACTGTACTTCTCTGACCAGCTTTCTAGGGTTATCATCCATTCTTCAGGTCAGGGAAGGAAGGATAATCCTGGTAAGCTAGTCACATTGTACTAAGCTAGTCTAATGAAAAGGTATCACCCTTCAACCTGTTCGTTGACACTTATTTATTTCTGTTAATCAACCTGAATGCATGGAAATAAAGGTTAAAAAAATCAGGTGATACCTTTTTACTGAACTACCTTCCTGCATTTCTTACTAGCTTTCAGGAGTTAACACTCAAACAGCAACCACAGAACTATGTACTTAACTAAACTCAAAACTCTTTTTTGGAATTAAATATGACCCTGCGGATGCTTGTGGTTTCTCTGGGACTTGGGGGAATCTACAATTACCTTTGCTTGGCTCGTTCTGAAAAGAGTATTGAGTTCAGGTATATTTTTTATTATAATATTGCACAGATTTTTGTTATAGTTGGGGCAGGCCCTTCACCTAGGACAGCAGCTTCTTGGGGGGGGGGGGGGGAAGGGGAAGGGGGAAGAAGCTGCAGTTAAAGCAAAAAAAATAGATCTTGAAAATTGGCAGTTTTCAAATAGTCCGTTTACTCTTGTGAATAGCTTTTGGAAACTGTCCTCATTATATATACAGTGCAATCCGCTTAAGTGCAAGGGTCTGGGACCAAAGAAATACATGCAGTTAACCGGAGCGTGCACTTAACCGTTGTGACCCAAAGAAGCTTGACATCTGATAAACATATGTACAGTACTGTTTATTATACGTACAGTATACAGTCTCCGTTAACTGATGTTGTACAGTCTCCGTTAACTGACGTTAGGCTTACTTGAAGTAATCAGTCATAGTCCTCTGTACACTCTTGTGTCTGTGAGTTCCATAGACTACGTCTGCCAGATGGTAAAAACTGTCATAGGACTGACATTCAGTGGCCTCCAGATAGGCCCGCACGGTGTTGAGACTCTCCAGCGCTCTTGCAAAAGTGACAGGAGGAGGTTGTTGAATTTCATCAGCATGTGCCTCGCTGCTCATTTCTTCATCTGTTCCATCATCAGCCGTTGTTGCCTGTGTGTAGGTGCGTATCTCGACATCAGTGCTGTCTTCAGCTGTTTGTAGATCGTAATCAACAGCTACATAGAGATGGAACTCCTCTTCAGTAACACCGGCTGGGAGGTCAATAACCTCTTCATCTGACGTGTTTGCAACAGCTGCATCTGTTTCATCCCTCTCACATCCTTAACAAAGCTTGCCCACTTGTAGCAGTTCACAATGGTTGCCTGTGTAACAGGATTCCAGGCTTCTTTCTGCATATGTAGGGAATCAAACAGTGATAGATTATGAGCCAGTTCAACAGCACGTTTATCCTTGCCAGTCTGGTCATCCATAATGCTCATCAGACAACGTAGCACAAGAGCCCGATAATGTTGTTTGAAATTGGCTATTATACCCTGATCCCTAGGTTGGATCAGAGAGATAGTGTTTGGTGGCAGGAAGACCACCTTGACGTTAAACAGCCTGACATCATCACTGTGTGCAGCACAATTATCACAAAGCAACAAAATCTGACACTTTTGTGCCCGCATTCTAGTGTCTAACTTCTTTAGCCACTGCTTCCAAATTTTCCCAGTCATCCATGAATTTGCGTTAGCCTCGTATGACACAGGAAGTCGCTTAACATTCTTGAAACAATGGGGCTGTTTGCTCTTTCCAATGATGAGGGGTTCCACCTTCTCACTCCCATATTGCAGCAAAGGAAGATCGTCAGTCGGTCCTTCTATGTTTTACTTCCTGTAGTTTCGACTTGTTTGAATGCAAGTGTTCCATCAGGAATCGCTCACCAGTAGAGACCGTTTTCGTCAGCATTGAAAATGTCATGAGGTGCAAACTCGTTCAAGATGGTAGGAAGAACTGAAACAACCCAATTTTCAGCACCAAAGTCATCAGCGTCTTGTTTTTCACTATCCTGTTTCTTGAATTTTATGTTCTTCTTCTCCTTCCATCTTTCCAACCATTCAACAGTGGCTTTGAATTCAGTTAGTCCAAGACTTTCAGCTAGCTGATTAGCTTTCTCCATAAGCAGTGGACTACTGACAGGAAACTGTCTGCTCCTAACTTGAGAAAACCACCGAAGAAGAGCATCTTCTACATCCTCAGCTTTTCCCGCCCGTTTTCATTTCCTGTGTGGATTTGTATTGTTTTGCCAGTCTTCCAGAAGCTGATCTTTCTGCTTCAAGATATGTGAAATTTGACTGGGATTGACACCATATTCTTTAGCAATAGATGCTTGACTTTGTTTTCTAATTTTTTAAGAACTTCTATTTGTTCAGCCAGTGTTAAAGTCTTACAGTTGCACGACGATGACGATGACTCCAGTGTACACTCTAACAACAATCTTTCGCTTATTCTGCCTGTGGCAGTTAACCAACGAGATTTCAAATTTACCGCCCCTTTGTCACGTGCCAATCGGCTTCCATATTCCATGCATGCGCTTATGCGGAGTCTTTCCTGCAGAGGAGCGGTGTTAAACCATGCATATTAGCGAATCTTGCACTTATCAGTGGTGTGCTAGTTTGTCCCCATAGAAATTGATGGCACCAAAAAATGGGACCAAAGTACGGCATGCAGTTAAACAGAGCATGTGCTTATCCAACGTGCACTTAAATGGACTGCACTGTATAAATTTACAATGCAAAAGTTAGGGGCCCTTTTACTAAGGCACGTGGACAATGGGGAGCCGGTTGATATTGTATATCTGGATTTTCAGAAGGCGTTTGACAAAGTGCCGCATGAAAGACTCCTGAAGAAATTGCAGAGTCATGGAATCGGAGGTAGGGTATTATTATGGATTAAGAACTGGTTGAAAGATAGGAAGCAGAGAGTAGGATTGCGTGGCCAGTATTCTCAGTGGAGGAGGGTAGTTAGTGGGGTCCCGCAGGGGTCTGTGCTGGGTCCGTTGCTTTTTAATGTATTTATAAATGACCTAGAGATGGGAATAACTAGTGAGGTAATTAAATTCGCCGATGACACAAAATTATTCAGGGTCGTCAAGTCGCAGGAGGAATGTGAACGATTACAGGAGGACCTTGCGAGACTGGGAGAATGGGCGTGCAAGTGGCAGATGAAGTTCAATGTTGACAAGTGCAAAGTGATGCATGTGGGTAAGAGGAACCCGAATTATAGCTACGTCTTGCAAGGTTCCGCGTTAGGAGTTACGGATCAAGAAAGGGATCTGGGTGTCGTCGTCGATGATACGCTGAAACCTTCTGCTCAGTGTGCTGCTGCGGCTAGGAAAGCGAATAGAATGTTGGGTGTTATTAGGAAGGGTATGGAGTCCAGGTGTGCGGATGTTATAATGCCGTTGTATCGCTCCATGGTGCGACCGCACCTGGAGTATTGTGTTCAGTACTGGTCTCCGTATCTCAAAAAAGATATAGTAGAATTGGAAAAGGTACAGCGAAGGGCGACGAAAATGATAGTGGGGATGGGACGACTTTCCTATGAAGAGAGGCTGAGAAGGCTAGGGCTTTTCAGCTTGGAGAAGAGACGGCTGAGGGGAGATATGATAGAAGTGTATAAAATAATGAGTGGAATGGATCGGGTGGATGTGAAGCGACTGTTCACGCTATCCAAAAATACTAGGACTAGAGGGCATGAGTTGAAGCTACAGTGTGGTAAATTTAAAACGAATCGGAGAAAATTTTTCTTCACCCAACGTGTAATTAGACTCTGGAATTCGTTGCCGGAGAACGTGGTACGGGCGGTTAGCTTGACGGAGTTTAAAAAGGGGTTAGATAGATTCCTAAAGGACAAGTCCATAGACCGCTATTAAATGGACTTGGAAAAATTCCGCATTTTTAGGTATAACTTGTCTGGAATGTTTTTACGTTTGGGGAGCGTGCCAGGTGCCCTTGACCTGGATTGGCCACTGTCGGTGACAGGATGCTGGGCTAGATGGACCTTTGGTCTTTCCCAGTATGGCACTACTTATGTACTTATGTACGTAGGCCTAACGTGGGATGGACTGAGGCATCCCATGGTAATGTTCCATTTAGTGCACGCTAATCCTGTGCTGGAAAATACTTTTTATTTTTCAGCACGGGAGGCATACCCATCGGCAGACATTATGGCATGCCCGGCGCTAATCGGTTAACGTGGGCACATTACTGCACACTATCTGATTAGTGCAGGGGTAGCACAGGAGCCCTTACTGCCTCCTAAATATGTGTTGATAAGGGCTCCTATGGTATTGGCCATACGTTAATGGGGAAATTACAACTCCCCCCCCAAACACACACACAAACATGACCATTTTACTTGCATGCTAAAAGTGGCTGCAACATGCAGAAAACCCACATGCTGACAACAGTGCCGGCCACTTTTTAGCATGCCTTGGTAAAAGGACCCTTTAATATTTAAAAGTATGATGTTCAAATATGCATTTTTATAGGATGGAAAGGACGACTGTTGAGTTTAATTATTAAAATTGACGGGAGATACAAGAGGTCTAAAAGTTAATTGAAAGGATTTGTAAGGCTGAAGGTTTGTCTAGGACATCTAATACCCTTGCACTAGCCCTAGTTGTGTGTCCATATTTGTGAGTAACTAAACCATAACTGCTACAATAATGTACTGAGAAACAGTGAAAATGCAAATGTGCAGTCAATTACACTGCCACAGTTCTTAGTCTGGAGTTTGCATGTGGTAGTTATTATTACTGTCAATCACAGAAGCATTGGTGGTTTATGTGGCTATCATAAAATCTCATCACAGCTTCATCCCTTGTTAGCAGATATTGAAAAATTGGGTTTATGAAGGGGCAGGATCACCAGTGTGAGCGAGCAAAAGCGGTTATGAGGCAGAACACATTTCTACTAAAATCCAGAGTGAATTACTAAGCAGACTTAACATTTATTTTAACATATATAACTCAGTACCCACACTATCCAAAGTACTAACAGGTAACAATAAAAACATACATAATATATTCCAAGGAGACAGGACATTGCAAAAAAACAACATGGTAGCTCTTGACCCTCCCTTTCCCCAAGCCTTGGCTCACCTCTTGTGTTTGCTTCTTACATTCCTGTGCCCACTCTGCAAAGTGTTTGTGGCTAGAATCCTGTGCCCATGCTGACTTCATACATTTCAAAAATTCATAATGACCACCTTCCAGTCTGTTCTCACTCTTGCCAGGCAAAACTACTGTGTCTAGCTGACAAACTTCCTTGCCTCCAACCCTTGCTGGCCACACTCACCTCCCTCTTCAAACTGCACTCCCTTTGCTCTCTGCCTAGGTGAGAGCTTACTATTTTCATGACGAGAATCCCAAGTTCCCCTCCAGTTCTCCCCACCCCACACTGAAATCACAGGGAAACACACTGCCTCTTTTCTCCTCCAAATTCACTATTTGTTTCTGTAACCCAGCGGCGTAGCCAGACACCCAATGTTGGGTGGGCCTGGGCCCAAGATGGGTGGGCAGAAGAACCCCACACCATCCCACAGGTGATTTGGTCTCTCCTTCTCTCGCCTGCATGCCATATATTATCTCAAACATCTTTCCTCTCCCACATACCTTTTAAATAGCAGATTTTCACTGGCAGCGAGCAGCAACTAATACACAATGCTCATGTTGGCCCCACAGCCTTCCCACTGATGCAACTTCCTGTTTCCGTATAGGCGGGAATAAGGCTGTGGGGCTGGAGTTAGCGGTATGTATCAGTCGCTGCTTGCTGCAGATGAAAATGTGCTATTTACAAGGTATGCAGAAGGGATAGATGTTGGGAGTTTTCAGCTGTTGGGGCTTGGGAATCCCTAACAGCCATATCATAGGTGTGCTGCTACAGGTTGGGCCTGAGCCCAAAGTGGGTGGGCCTGGGTCCATCTGGGCCCACCCATGGCTACGCCACTGCTCTAACCCTATTCTCAGCCAGCTTCTTCAGTCATCCTCTTCATCTGCCGCAACCTCAGTTTATCATGCTTCACTGCAATTTTTCCTGCTAGGCCTAGATTTAGGTATAGACAACACAGGCAACTGCTCTGTGCTGCTACATTTTTAAGGTGCCAAACACCCAGGTCAAAGAGGAACCTGGTCCCACTTACCTTAGACCATATGCAAGCACTGCTTCAGAGGAGTGACCCTGTGGCACTATGGCCTTTCTCTGTTCTTCTTCCAGCTCTTCGGTCTTTGGGATCTTGGACACCTTCTCCCCACTCCTGCTCTCTGGGATCTACTGCTCTGGTCTTGCCTGTGGGTAGGGTTACCATATGGCTCCAGAAAAAGGAGGACGGATTGAGCCAGCCGGGTTTTACTTCCATTGCTTTCAATGCAAGTAATTGAGCAAGCCGGGTTTTACTTCCATTGCTTTCAATGGAAAGCAATGGAAGTAAAACCCGGCTGGCTCAATCCGTCCTCCTTTTTCTGGAGCCATATGGTAACCCTACCTGTGGGCACCAATATCTTATATCTATCCCAGATTGCTGGTTTCAGATATGCTGTGATCATGCTGCTTCTCAGAAACCAGCTAGCGCTAGATGATTTTCACAGGTACTGTGATAGGGAATTTGCCTCATTGTTAGTACTGCTGGATTTCTCAGCCATATTTGACACTATGGACCACAATGTCATTCTAACTCAACCATCAGAAACAGTACTTGCCTGATCCAGGTCCTATCTATCAGATAGACAAGTTCACACTGGTTGGCAGGCACCTCTTCGCCACCTTGGACACTGAGCTACAGGGTACTACAAAGACCCATACAGCCACCTATTTTGTTTAATTTCTACCTCAAGCCACTAGCCAAGATGATTTAGTCAATTGATATTCAGGTCTCCATCTATGCAGACCCCTGTCACTCATGAACATTTGTTCCAGACTTACCTACAGTGGGGGAAATAAGTATTTGATCCCTTGCTGATTTTGTAAGTTTGCCCACTGACAAAGACATGAGCAGCCCATAATTGAAGGGTAGGTTATTGGTAACAGTGAGAGATAGCACATCACAAATTAAATCCGGAAAATCACATTGTGGAAAGTATATGAATTTATTTGCATTCTGCAGAGGGAAATAAGTATTTAATCCCTCTGGCAAACAAGACCTAATACTTGGTGGCAAAACCCTTGTTGGCAAGCACAGCGGTCAGACGTCTTCTGTAGTTGATGATGAGGTTTGCACACATGTCAGGAGGAATTTTGGTCCACTCCTCTTTGCAGATCATCTCTAAATCATTAAGAGTTCTGGGCTGTCGCTTGGCAACTCGCATCTTCAGCTCCCTCCATAAGTTTTCAATGGGATTAAGGTCTGGTGACTGGCTAGGCCACTCCATGACCCTAATGTGCTTCTTCCTGAGCCACTCCTTTGTTGCCTTGGCTGTATGTTTTGGGTCATTGTCGTGCTGGAAGACCCAGCCACGACCCATTTTTAAGGCCCTGGCGGAGGGAAGGAGGTTGTCACTCAGAATTGTACGGTACATGGCCCCATCCATTCTCCCATTGATGCGGTGAAGTAGTCCTGTGCCCTTAGCAGAGAAACACCCCCAAAACATAACATTTCCACCTCCATGCTTGACAGTGGGGACGGTGTTCTTTGGGTCATAGGCAGCATTTCTCTTCCTCCAAACACGGCGAGTTGAGTTCATGCCAAAGAGCTCAATTTTGTCTCATCTGACCACAGCACCTTCTCCCAATCACTCTCGGCATCATCCAGGTGTTCACTGGCAAACTTCAGACGGGCCGTCACATGTGCCTTCCGGAGCAGGGGGACCTTGCGGGCACTGCAGGATTGCAATCCGTTATGTCGTTATGAGGCATATTTTCAAAGCACTTTGGGAGGCTAAGTTCCATAGGTTTCTATGGAACTTTGGGAGGCTAAGTGCTTTGAAAATGAGCCTCAATGTGTTACCAATGGTTTTCGTGGTGACAGTGGTCCCAGCTGCCTTGAGATCATTGACAAGTTCCCCCCTTGTAGTTGTAGGCTGATTTCTAACCTTCCTCATGATCAAGGATACCCCACGAGGTGAGATTTTGCGTGGAGCCCCAGATCTTTGTCGATTGACAGTCATTTTGTACTTCTTCCATTTTCTTACTATGGCACCAACAGTTGTCTCCTTCTCGCCCAGCGTCTTACTGATGGTTTTGTAGCCCATTCCAGCCTTGTGCAGGTGTATGATCTTGTCCCTGACATCCTTAGACAGCTCCTTGCTCTTGGCCATTTTGTAGAGGTTAGAGTCTGACTGATTCACTGAGTCTGTGGACAGGTGTCTTTCATACAGGTGACCATTGCCGACAGCTGTCTGTCATGCAGGTAACGAGTTGATTTGGAGCATCTACCTGGTCTGTAGGGGCCAGATCTCTTACTGGTTGGTGGGGGATCAAATACTTATTTCCCTCTGCAGAATGCAAATAAATTCATATACTTTCCACAATGTGATTTCCGGATTTAATTTGTGATGTGCTATCTCTCACTGTTACCAATAACCTACCCTTCAATTATGGGCTGCTCATGTCTTTGTCAGTGGGCAAACTTACAAAATCAGCAAGGGATCAAATACTTATTTCCCCCACTGTACATCCCTGAATAAACTGACCACCTGTATCAGCAATTCAAGAATGAACTAAAACAACAAACGTTACCTGAACCCAAGTAAAACAGAGCTCCAGTGGCGGGTCTCTAATGAAAACAGTCACACACCCAATATCAAAATTCCTTTTGGGAGCTGTGAACTCCCCTATAAAATCAAGGTCATGAAGCATGGGGTACAGCTAGATTCAACACTTAACACTGATTTTTCAAATCCAAGCAGATTTCAGGAGCTGCCTCTACCTTCTGCAACAACTACACTGTGTCTCACACAGTACATTGAGATGACAAGTCTTGTCACAGTGGTTATCACTTCATGATAACATCAAGGCTGATGCAAGCCCTTTAAAGTCACTCTGCACTTGATTGACTATAAGGGGCTTGCACCAGCTCCAGTTGATTCAGAATGCTGCAGCATGGCTAAAGGAAGCTTGTAAGTAATGTGATTACATCACTCCATTTCTGCAAAACCTTCACTGGCTACCAGTACAATTCAGGGATAAATTTAAAACTCTATGTCTAATCTTCAAGGTCCTTAAAGGAAAAGGACCAGAGTACCTGAAGACAAGGAGGTTAGATTGAGAACTGAAGACAATACGAGGCTATCTAGCCCATTTGTATGTCTTAAAGACTGTAGGCGGAACTTGCTGGCAGTGGGCAGAGTCACTAGTTCACCCAGAACAATAGCAAACGCTATTGAAAGCAGTAGTAAAAGATTAGTAGTGATAACGGATTGCCTATGAGTGGTCCAGCTGTAAAGTCAAAAGCTGTTCCAGTTGGATAGGCAGTGCCTTAAAAGGTGGAGTACAAAAGATTTTATTTTTACTTATTTGACAACTTTTTAATTTATTTGAAAGCTTCCCATATGTAGATATAAATATCTTGAAATAACAGCTTCAAAAATTATTGTAGCTGATGGAAACAGCACTAATAAAGGCTGTATTTTGTGCTCATTTTTCTACACTATACAGTAATACATGGCCAAATTTCAGTGAGAATATTTTAACTGTTGTTGTAATCTGCTTTGGGAAGCCTGGTATTATAAAGATTGGAAGTAAAATTAAATTCTCCATTCACTGGGGCACATGGAATCACATGTTCACCTCATCTCTTTTGTACAAATGGATTATTCTCTTTTGAGCATGTTTCAGAGAAAAGTGGTTTTCATAAGTCAAAATAATAAAAATAAATATTTGCTTTCATGCAGATCTCTCATTTGTTTAAGCATAACTAAATGGGCTGTAAGCTCCTAATCCAGTTCATTGGTTTTCTTATATTTTGTTCTTGTGATGACTTATACTGTGCCAAAACTGGAAATACAGTGAGACAGAATAATAGAATTAAGTAAAATCCAAAATTCATTAATTTACATTATAATTGTGTTTGCATTTGGGTAATAACTGAGAAAATGGTGTTGAAAAATGACAAAGAAGAAATAAATATATATCACAGAACTGGAAAATGTTGGCACATTTAGACTGACTCTAGACTTCTATATGAAGGTAGCTTTGCCCTCATTATTGAATTTCTTCTTTTAAATAGTAGTAATAAACAATATTGTGCATTTTTATAATGTACCACTGCATTCCACAAAACAAAAGGAGCAAGTTCCCACAAACTATCTTTCTTTTTTTATCTAGGCACAGGAAAAAAACAAGATTTCAAATGCTCCCAGTTTTCAACCTAATTCATGTTTAATGTGGGGTATAAATGTCATAAATAAGTAATAAATGATTAGATAGAAACTCTGAATGTTGAGCACCTGGTTTTCATAACATGATGTCTGTTTTAGTTACCCTTTACTAGGAGAAAAAAATCCCCTCCAAATGACACATTGATTACGATTTATAACAAATTATTACTCTACCTATGAAAAGTTATTCCATTTGTATACTTCCTCTGTGTACATCCATATGCTGCACAAGTTGGCATGTTTGAAAATATAAGTGAGATTAAATAAAAATGCTAAAAATAATAAAGAACGACAGAGTGGATGCAGCAGCTCCTAGGTTTGTTTGCTTTGTTTTGAGTGTATGCTGAATGATGGCTGTGCGAGGAAGGGAAACACTGACTAACCTAAGTGACTTCAACTTTTTGACGTCATGCCATCTCCTGTTCACAATCAAACCTCCTTGCTTGAAGAACAGGATGCCCTTCTGCACACCTCCAAGGAGTATCTCTAACCACACCCTCTCCAAAGGAAATCACATGATCAATGTAGCCCCCACACTCTGAAATGCACTCCCAGAAAGGCTTCATCTAACGCAAGAAGACTATTGGGCTCATTTTCAAAAGAGAAAAACATCCCAAAAGTGGCACAAGTCTGTATTTGGATGTTTTTCTCACAAAAACGTCCAAATCAGCATTTTTAAAACCTATTTTTAGATGTGTTTCTCAGAAGTGCATCCAAATCTCAAGGGGGAGTGCCAGGGGCGTGTTTCAGGGCGGAACATGGGCATTCCTAAGACTTAGCAGTGTTGCCAGGTGGGCGGTTTTACCGCCCAATTGGGCGGTTTTCCGCGACCCGCCGCGGGAAATTTTTGCCCGCGGCGGGTTGCGGTTTTTTGGGCTGCTTTTTGGGCTTCAGGGTGGTTTTTTGGGCGGCTTTTTCGGCCGCGGGGGGCGGGGTTAGTGATGTTTTTGGGCGGGGATAGTGACGTTTTGGGCGGGGTTAGTGACGTAGGAGGCGGGGGCCGATGACGTGGGAGGCGGGGCCGATGACGGGGGAGGCGGGGCCAGTGACGGCGGGGGCGGGGTTGATGACGGCGGGGGCGGGGGTGATGACGCGGGGTGGGGGTGTCAGGGGCGGGGTTTGAGTTTGGGCGGGTTTTGGGCGGTTTTTGTGCTGGATTGGGTGGGAAAAAAATTTTCCACCTGGCAACACTGAGACTTAGATGTTTTTCAGCCATAATGGAACAAAACAAAACCGTCCATGACTAAAACGTAGACGTTTTGAGCTAGACCTGTTTTTATAATGAATAAGGCACAAAAAGGTGCCCTAAATAACCAGATGACCACTGGAGGAAATCAGGAATGACCTCTCCTTATTCCCCCAGTGGTCAGTAACTCCCTCCCATCCCCAAAAATGTGATGAAAAACATTACTTGCCAGCCTCTGTGCCACCCTCAGATGTTATACTTAGGTCCATTAGAATAGCATGCAGGTCCCTGGAGTAGTCTAGTGGTGGGTGCAGTGCACTGCAGACAGGTGGGCCCAGGCTCCTACCTCCCCCACCTGTTACACTTGTGGAGGAAACTTTGAACCCTCCAAAACTCACCAGAAACCCACTGTACCCACATATAGGTGTCCCCTTCACTCGTAAGTGGTGTACAGTTGGGGGTAGTGGGTTTTGGGGGGGGCTTAGCAGACAAGGTAAAGGAGCAATGGTGAGATGTGTATCTGGGAGCATTTTACGAAGTCCACTGCAGTGCCCCCTAGGGTGCCCTATTGCTTTCCTGGCATGTCACTTTTCTATTATTCTACCTGATGCCAAGCTTTCTATTTTTTATAACATCTGAGTCTTGTGTCTATTGTTTATCAGTAGATTTGGGCTTTGAATTCAGATCTATAGATAAAAAGGAGGTCTCATTACATGTATGTAAATACCAGAGTGCTATTTCTCCATACTTCATAGCAAGAGTGTACATTCCCTAATTACCTGTCCCAATGCAACTGAAGCTTTTACCTCCTCAGTGCATGTAAATGGTTTCATCCCTGTGTGGATTCTCTGATGCCGTGTGAGGCTTTATTTCCAACCAAAGCTTTTTCCACACTCAGAACATGTAAATGGTTTTACTCCTGTGTGTATTCTCTGGTGCATTGTGAGGTTTACTTTCTGACAAAAGCTTTCAAATCCCAAGGGGGCATGTTGGGAGAATG
Organism: Microcaecilia unicolor; assembly: GCF_901765095.1. Lineage (NCBI taxonomy): Eukaryota > Metazoa > Chordata > Amphibia > Gymnophiona > Siphonopidae > Microcaecilia > Microcaecilia unicolor. The sequence goes on from NC_044031.1 coordinate 546,387,631, forward strand.
TTAAGGGTGGGATTTGGGCATTCCTAAGACTTGGACATTTTCCAGCCATAATGGAACAAAATAAAACAAATAAGGCACAAAAACATGCCCTAAATGACCAGATGACCGCCGGAAGGAATCAGGGTTGACCTCCCCTTACTCCCCCAGTGGTCACTGACCCTCTCCCACCCCAAAAAATGTGAATAAAAACATTACTTACTACCCTCTATGCCAGCCTCAGATGTAATTAGAGCAGCATGCAAGTCCCTGGAGTAGTCTAGTGGCGGGTGCAGTGCATTGCAGACAGGTGGACCCAGGTCCATATTTCCTCCTACCTGTTACACGTGTGGTGGAAACTGTGAGCCCCCCAAACTCACCAGAAACCCATTGTACCCACATATAGGTGCCCTCTTCACCCATAAGGACTATTGTGGTGGTGAACAGTTGGGGGTAGTGGGTTTTTTTGGGGGGGGGGGGGTTCAGCAGAGAAGATAAGGGAGCAATAGTGAGATGTGTGCTTGGGAGCATTTATTTGAAGTCCATTGCAGTGCCCTCTAGGGTGCCTCATTGTTCTCCTGAGATGTCTGGGGGACCAGTTTAGTAAGAATGCTGGCTCCTCCTACATACCAATGGCTTTCTTTTCTACGTTTTTGATTTGGACATTTTTTTTTTTTTTCAAAAATGGTCCAAAAAGAAAAATGTACAAAGCAGAAAACCTTGTTCAAAATGGTATTTTCGAAAAAAAAAAAAAAAAGATAGACGTTTTTCTTTTTTTGAAAATGACCATCTTTCCTATTCAGATTTTGGATGTTTTTTGCAAAACATCCAAAGTTGGACATAGACGTCATATTGAAAATGTCCCTTCACATTATAACGTGTACTGTTACTGGAATGTTTTTTTAATGTTATAATTGCTATAACAGGATGCCCACGTATAATACCACTTGGACACATAAGCGCTATTCTGTAGGGGTGTGCATAAGTAGCACAGTGTGTAAATGCCAAGGGATGTTCACATGGGTGGAGCAATGGAGGGGCATGGTCAGAAGTACCACTTATGCACACAACTTATAGAATACAATAACTTACATGTACCCTTGCTAGATTTGGCACCTGCAGTTACACCAGGGTCTCATTTTTGAAACAGAAAAACATCCAAAAACAGCACAAAGTGGCATTTTGACATTTTACTTGCCAAAACGTCCAATTCACTATTTTCAAAACACATTTTAAGCCATTTTTCTATGCAGTTCAACTGCAGTGCATCCAAATCACATGGGGGCATGTCAGGGGTGGGATTTGGGTGTCCCACAACTTGGACATTTTTCAGCCAAAATAGCAACTCTGGTTCCAGCTCTACTCTGTAGACTGGACCTGCTTTCCTATCTGCTTCAGCACCAGCAGCAATTCTTGGTTTCACTTCCTCTGGAGCACTCCTTGCTCCAGAACCAGCTTCTCTGCCAATTACACTCATGTGCAGGCTCTGTGCTTGATTAGGGAAGCCTCCAAGCTTGCTAATCAGTTTTAACTTTTTCCTCTGAGAAGTTCTGAGAGAAGAGGACATTTCTCTAGGAAGAGTGGAAGCAGTGCTACTGACCTCAATTAGGTGTTAATTAAGGTTATGTGAGGAAGGTAGAATAGCTGTAAAGATCACTAGGGCAGTCTGATTACTGTGCTAACTTTCAATGGGTCTGTTTGAAACAGTCCCCTTAGAATTAAAACTATATAGAGAGCAAAAGTCCCAGGTAACCTTATTCCTGAGAAGTTCTGAGAGAAGAGGACATTTCTTTGGGTAAGTGAACATTATTTTGCTCTGTGCTTTGCTGATTTAAAGATTGGGATAAAAGAGAAATTGTAGGTTTATTGATAAGGACAATTTGAATTAAAAAGCAAACTTTATTTATTAACTAGTTTCCATAGTGTAAACCCCTTTTCCCCATAGTTTTAAACTTGAACTTTCTGCCTAAGTAGAAACTCAACTGTCACAGCCTATAGCTTTAACAGATAGCCTCTAGAAGGCACAGAAGGGCCTAGTTCAGTCCTCTTTCTCACCCATCCTCCCTAACTCCCACCCACCCCTAACATGCCTCTTCATTTATAGTCCTAATTTATAGTCAACTAGTCAAATTAAGATAACACGAGGTGAGTTTTCATTACTGAGTTTTAATTTGTCGCGTGCCCGAGGACCTTGGCACACTGTCAGGCTTCTTCCCCGGGAGCACTGGTTTCGTGAGTCCTTGGACCACTACCGTGGAGCGGCAGTGGCAGGCAAGATCACCTACAAGGTAGAGATGAGACAAGACTGGACTGGAACCCCGGACTGGAGTTCTACACAGGAATACTCAGAACTGGAACGCACCGGACGGGTGCGCACTGGAGTGGGGCCCGCTGGACTGGACACACTGGAGTGGCCTCACAGGACTGGAACATACAGGAGTGAAACCCGCTGGACTGGAACCCACTGGACCTAGGCTTCACCTACACTTGACTGCCTTCCCCCTCGGGTTGAGCCCTCAGGTTCTGGCAGCCGGTAGGACTTACAGGAACCGCAGGAATGAAGGTCCAGGAGTGCCCCCTGGCCCCTAGGCGATGGCAAGGCAGACAGGCAGGGAATGTCCGGGTTCTGGCAGTAGGCAGGTTCAAAGCAATGGTCACAGAAGGGCTGGAAACCCACAGAGCAATAACACAGAAGGGCTGGAAACCCGCAAAGCAATAAACACAGAAGGGCAGAAAACCCACAGAGCAATAAACACAGAAGGGCTGGAACCCCACAGAGCAATAAACACAGAAGGGCTGGAAACCCACAGAGCAAATAACACAGAAGGGCAGAAAACCCACAGAGCAATAAACACAGAAGGGCTGGAACCCCACAGAGCAATAAACACAGAAGGGCTGGAAACCCACAAAGCAATAAACACAGAAGGGCAGAAAACCCACAGAGCAATAAACACAGAAGGGCTGGAACCCCACAGAGCAATAAACACAGAAGGGCTGGAAACCCACAAAGCAATAAACACAGAAGGGCAGAAAACCCACAGAGCAAATAACACAGAAGGGTAGGAAGCCCACAGAGCAATAAACACAGAAGGGCTGGAAACCCACAAAGCAAATAACACAGAAGGGTAGGAAGCCCACAGAACAATAAACACAGAAGGGCTGAAAACCCACAGAGCACAAGACAAGGAAAGCAATCAGTGCTAACAGCACACTAACCTCGGGACCTAAGGCACTGCCGAGGAAATGGCAATGCAAAGGCCAGGACTGTAGTCTTCAAGTCACTAATAAAGCCCTTCAACACCAGAGCCACAGGTGCAGCAATCACCTTGCAACCAAACAGAGGCTTGACACACAAAGCAGTCATCCCATAGGAAGGAACAGCGGGAGCCATCTTGGATACTGGCAAGGAGGAGGAAGCGGCAGCCATCTTGGAAGAGGCAAAGCCCACACAGGTGAGGTTCAGTAGGGCAATCAGCACACAGAGCCAGAGAGAAACTAAGACAGAGACAGACACAGAGACAAGCAGAAGCCAGCACAGCCACTGACTCCCAGAAACAGGGTAAGTATGAGGGTGGTCACGGCCACAGACGTGACAGTACCCCCTCCTCAAGACCCCCCTCTCGGTCTCCCTGAGGAGTTCGGGTGTCCAGGGGTAACTATGGTGAAACCTCCTGATGGGTCTCAAAAGCCCGACATAGATCACTGGACTGGAAGTCACAAAGAAGTTCAAAACTGGCAGACAGGAGCGGAACTTGTCAACAGGTGGCTCCTTCCAATCACCGCTGGGCCCACTCAGGAACTTGGATGCATCAAGAGGAACCACATTCAAAAAGAACCCTTCTCCGAGGGAACCCACAATGTCCTGGACCTCTTGGCAATTCCATATAATGACAGGAACAAAGCTGGAGCCACTACCCCAGCTAACATCAACAGCTGGGCCGGGGCCCGAAGTGGCAACCCAGTCTTGACAGGAACTAGAAGTCTGAACAGCAGTAGATCTGGAACTGGAACCTGGGTTGGCATCCAAAACGGGGCCGTGATTGGGACCCAGACTGGAATCAACCCCTTCACTGTAACTGGAACTGGATTGAGGAGCTTGACTGGAACTAAAACTCAGAGCAGGCTCAGCATCTTGGCTGGAAGTGGAACTAGGAACGGACTCAGCATCTTGGCTGGAACTGGAACTTTGAACAGGAGTAGAACCGGGACTGGGACCCGGACAGGAATCAGAAGCTTGACTGGCAGGGCCCCTCAAACTGGACTCAGGAGCTTGGCTGGGAGCGCCCCGCGAACTGGACTTTAACTGAGGCTTGGCAGAACACACCCTTTGGACAGGGATCGGAGGCTCGAGCGGAAGCGCCACTCGAACTGGCCTTCGGAGCTTGATTGGAGGTACCCTCCAGACTGGAAGTGGAGGTGCCACCTGAACCACCCTGTGGACTGGCATCGGAGGCTTGGTTAGAAGCCCCCCTCGAACTGGACTCAGTGGCTTGACTGGACGGGTCACTTGAACAAGAACCGGAGACTTGACCCGAAGCGCCACTTGCACAGGAATCTGAGGCTCCATCGAAGGCTTCCCTCGGACTGGACTCGGAGACTTCAAAGGGCGTGCCACTTGAACGAGGACTGGAGGCTCGACCTGGAGCGCCACTTGCATAGGAATCTGAGGCTCCATCGAAAGCCTCCCTCGGACTGGACTCGGAGACTTCAAGGGCGTGCCACTTGAACGAGGACTGGAGGCTCAACCTGGAGCGCCACTTGCATAGGAATCTGAGGCTCCATCAAACGTCTTCCTCGGACTGGCCTCGGAGACTTAAGCTTCCTCGTTACTTGGACTGCAATTGGAGGTTCAGTATGAAGCATCCCCTGGACTGGACTCAGTGACTTAGGAGGCAGCGCTACTTGAACTGGGGTCAGGGGCTTGGTGCGACGCCTCACTCGGCCTGACCTCAGAGACCTGGTCAGGACCGTCCCTCGGAACGAACTCAGAGGCTTAACTGGCGGCTTCACTCGAACAGGATTTGAAGACTCCACTTGAAACTCTCCTTGGACTGGACTCAGCGCCGGTGGACTGGAATCCCGAATAGGAACTAACCCGCTATGGTACCGCAGGCTGCTCTGCTGAGGAGACCTGAGCGGAGGAATTCCCCGGCGTCTTCTTTCGGCCTCAGCTTCAGGAGTATCCCGCAGAGCTGGCTCCTCCAGAAGTCTGAGGCGGTACTCACAGAGCGAGATAGCAGGATTCATGTCAGAAACTGGGCTATGGCGGACCAGACGCCACCAGAGACGCTTTCTTTCAGCTGCTGCTTCAGGAGTAGCCTTCAGGGCTGGATCAGACAAAAGTTTATCTCGGTACTCCCGAAGCGTCATAAAAGGACCCAAAAAAGAAACTGGGCTGACATAAGGATCAGAGTCAAAATCAGAAACTGCACCCAGATTGTCCACCGGGAACGAACTCATGGGCAGGCAGCCCACTGGGAGTGATGATCTTGCCGGACTCATGGCCTTTGCATTCTGTCGCGTGCCCGAGGACCTTGGCACACTGTCAGGCTTCTTCCCCGGGAGCACTGGTTTCGTGAGTCCTTGGACTACTACCGTGGAGCGGCAGTGGCAGGCAAGATCACCTACAAGGTAGAGATGAGACAAGACTGGACTGGAACCCTGGACTGGAGTTCTACACAGGAATACTCAGAACTGGAACGCACCGGACGGGTGCGCACTGGAGTGGGGCCCGCTGGACTGGACACACTGGAGTGGCCTCACAGGACTGGAACATACAGGAGTGAAACCCGCTGGACTGGAACCCACTGGACCTAGGCTTCACCTACACTTGACTGCCTTCCCCCTCGGGTTGAGCCCTCAGGTTCTGGCAGCCGGTAGGACTTACAGGAACCGCAGGAATGAAGGTCCAGGAGTGCCCCCTGGCCCCTAGGCGATGGCAAGGCAGACAGGCAGGGAATGTCCGGGTTCTGGCAGTAGGCAGGTTCAAAGCAATGGTCACAGAAGGGCTGGAAACCCACAGAGCAATAACACAGAAGGGCTGGAAACCCGCAAAGCAATAAACACAGAAGGGCAGAAAACCCACAGAGCAATAAACACAGAAGGGCTGGAACCCCACAGAGCAATAAACACAGAAGGGCTGGAAACCCACAAAGCAATAAACACAGAAGGGCTGGAAACCCGCAAGGCAATAAACACAGAAGGGCAGAAAACCCACAGAGCAAATAACACAGAAGGGCAGAAAACCCACAGAGCAATAAACACAGAAGGGCTGGAACCCCACAGAGCAATAAACACAGAAGGGCTGGAAACCCACAAAGCAATAAACACAGAAGGGCAGAAAACCCACAGAGCAAATAACACAGAAGGGTAGGAAGCCCACAGAGCAATAAACACAGAAGGGCTGGAAACCCACAGAACAATAAACACAGAAGGGTAGGAAGCCCACAGAACAATAAACACAGAAGGGCTGAAAACCCACAGAGCACAAGACAAGGAAAGCAAACAGTGCTAACAGCACACTAACCTCGGGACCTAAGGCACTGCCGAGGAAATGGCAATGCAAAGGCCAGGACTGTAGTCTTCAAGTCACTAATAAAGCCCTTCAACACCAGAGCCACAGGTGCAGCAATCACCTTGCAACCAAACAGAGGCTTGACACACAAAGCAGTCATCCCATAGGAAGGAACAGCGGGAGCCATCTTGGATACTGGCAAGGAGGAGGAAGCGGCAGCCATCTTGGAAGAGGCAAAGCCCACACAGGTGAGGTTCAGTAGGGCAATCAGCACACAGAGCCAGAGAGAAACTAAGACAGAGACAGACACAGAGACAAGCAGAAGCCAGCACAGCCACTGACTCCCAGAAACAGGGTAAGTATGAGGGTGGTCACGGCCACAGACGTGACATAATTACATTTCATTACTTCCTGAGAAGCAAACACTAAATAAATCGCACAATATACCACATAATCTTAAGGCTTTTTATATTAGTCTAATATCCACAACTCAATAATACTAAGATGCAGACGGCAGTCCAGCAGCGAGAGGGGTGCTATCCAATATTTTGCATTGAGTGACACATGTATGATTATCTCCTAGTTGGCGAGAGGTTATATTAGTGTTCTCAAATCATAGAGCTCCTAGCTTTCAGAGAATGAGCTTGTTCTCTTAAGGCTAGAGTATCAGACTTGGAGGAGGTGAGGGAGACAGAGAAGTACATAATGTAGACCTACATGGATGTTGTAGAGAAGTACCTTCTCCAATCTGGCAGTCCCTGTTCTGCCTTGGAGGAAGGAGGTCTTCTAAAGGGAGACCACCACCCTGCTGAAGTAATATGTAATCCTGTAGCCAGGACCTGCTCACCAGGGGATGCAATATCCTCTTGCACTGAGAATGTGTCTCCAGGGGCTTCTGCCCAGGAGGGAAGGGTTAGGACAGCCATTGCAGTTGGTGATTTGATCATTTGGCATGTAGATAGCTGAGTAGCTGGTGGACATGAGGATAGCCAGGTCACTTGCCTGCCTCGTATGAAGGTGGCAGACCTCACTGTAACCTAGATAGGATTTTAGACAGTGCTGGGGTGGAGCCAGTTCTCATGGTACATATGGGTACCAATGACATAGGAAAATATGGGAGGGAGGTTCTGGAAGCCAAATTTAGGGTCTTAGGTAGAAATCCAGACCTTCCAGGGTAGCATTGTCAGAAATGCTTCCTGTTCCAAATGCAGGACCCAAGAGGCAGGCAGAGCTCCGAAGTCTCAATGCATTTTTGAGACAATGGTGCAGGGATGCTTTAGATTTGTTAGGAACTGGGCAACATTCTGTGAAAAGGGAAGCCTGTTCCAAAAGGATGGAGTCCACCTTAACTGGGATGGAACCAGGCTGCTGGCACTAACGTTTAAAAAGGAGATACAGCAGTTTTTAAATTAAAATGGGGGAGAAGCCAATAGTCACCCAAGAGCGCATGGTTTGGTGTGGAGTATCCTTGAGGGATACTATTGAAACAGGACTTTTAGGGAATCCCAACAGAGAGATTTCAACAATCATGAAAAAACCCAGAAATGTTTAAGGGCTGCACGGATTTAAAAAAAGAAAAAGGCAGGCGGTGGCAGGAGAAGAGGGCTCTCTGGCTCTCAATGGAGGGGGGACGGGACTGGGACTGGGTTGGGGGGGGAGCTCAGAGGGGAGAAGGGGATTGGAGAGGAGTGGGGGAGTTCAGAGGAGGGGTGCTCAGAGGGGAGAATGGGGATTGGGGAGGGGTGGGGGGTGCTCAGAGGGGATTGGGGAGGGTGGGGGAGCTCAGAAGGGTACTCAGAGGGGAGAAGGGGATTGGGGAGGGTGGGGGTGCTCAGGGGAGAATGGAGAATGGGGATTGGGGAGGGGTGGGGTGCTCAGAGGGGATTGGGGAGGGTGGGGGAGCTCAGAAGGGTACTCAGAGGGGAGAAGGGGATTGGGGAGGGTGGGGGTACTCAGAGGGGAGAATGGAGAATGGGGATTGGGGAGGGGTTGGGTGCTCAGAGGGGATTGGGGAGGGTGGGGGAGCTCAGAAGGGTACTCAGAGGTGAGAAGGGGGTTGGGGAGGGGTGGGGGAGTTCAGAGGAGAGATGCTCAGAGGTGAGAAGGGGATTGCGGAGGGTGGGGGTGCTCAGAGGGGAGAATGGGGATTGGGGAGGGGTGGGGATGCTCAGAGGGGATAAGGGGACTGGGGAGGGAAGTGCTCATGGGAGAAGGGGTCTGAAACTGGAACTGGGGGCTGAAAAGGGGCAGGGGCTGAAACTGTGGGGGCTGGGGGCTTTAAAGGGGACAGGGAGAAGTGGCTGGGGCTGAAGCTCGGGACTGGTGAGAGAAAAGGGCTGGGGTTGAAACTAGGGGCTGAAAAGGGGACAGGGAGAAGTGACTGGGGGCTGAAGCCCAGGACTGATGGGAGAAAAGGGCTGGGGACTGGTGGGATAGTGGGGCTGAAAAGGGTGGCAGGTGGGAGATGTGGGCTGGAACTAGGTGCAGGTGGAAAGAGGGGGCAGAGAGAGGGGACAGACCCTGGATGGAAGTGGGGAGCGTGAGGGAGGGCAGACCCTGGATGGATGGGAGAGGGAGGGCAGCCGGATCGAAGGGGCAGAGAGAAAGAGCAGATGGTGGGTGGAAGGGGGAGAGAGAAAGAGGGCAGATGGTGGATGGAAGGGGCAGAGAGAGAGGGCAGACACTGGATTTCAGAGAAAGAGCGAAGACAGATGCTGGATGGAAGGAAGACAGTGAAAAGAAGATGAGGAAAGTAGAAACCAGAGACAACAAACTGTAAATAAAATATATATTTTTTATTTTTTTGCTTTAGGGTATAGTATTGTATCTGTGTTTATGTGTTAATAAATGTTTATAAATAGAACATATAAATAAGGTAATCATTTTATTGGACTAATTTTTAATACATTTTGACTTAACTTTCAGAGAACAAAACCCCCTTCCTCAGGTCAGGATAGGATACTATAACAGCACTATACTGTATTGACCTGAGGAAGGAGGTTTTGGCCTCTGAAAGCTAAATGTATTAGCCCAATAAAATGGTATTTTATTTTCTATATTTGTTTTATTTCTATTTGTTAATTTGTAAAGTGGTGATCGGATTTGTTAGTTTTTTCAAATTTACATCCACTGTCTTTATATTTTGCACAGTTACTAGGGGACATTTTCTGTTTCTGTGGTGTTGCATTGTATGCAGAGTCTGGCATCGGGGATTCAGTTTAATTTTTGTCTAAATAGAAAGTTTATGATTACTTATTCTATAGTGGATTAGGGTGTATCTGTGTTTGTGAAAAAGACATGGCTTTCGGTTGGCATTGACTGTGCAGGATCGACGATCTGTACAAATCTGTCTGTTTTCATTTTACAATAGGTGAATTGATGTTCTAGTGCTCACTGTAGCGTTTAAGATGCTTGTGTGACTTGTAGAAATGACTGCTTATGGTATGGTAGAATTGCGCTATAGGTCCTGAGTGTTTTGTATTCTCGGTATGCCTAGTACTGGATTTGGGGGGGGAGGGGTTAAAAAATGACCGGCTCCGGGTGTCAACTACCCTAGCTACGCCACTGGTTTTAACGTATCATCAACGACGACACCTAGATCCCTTTCTTGGTTCGTGACTCCCAATGTGGAACCTTGCATGACGTAGCTGTAATTCGGCTTCCTCTTTCCCACATGCATCACTTTGCACTTGCTCACATTAAACGTCATCTGCCATTTAGACACCCAGGCTCCCAGTCTTGTAAGGTCCTCTTGTAATTTTTCACAATCTTCCCGCGATTTAATGACTTTGAATAACTTTGTGTCATTAGCAAATTTAATTACCTCACTAGTTACTCCCATCTCTAGGTCATTTATAAATATGTTAAAAAGCAGTGGTCCCAGCACAGGCCCCTGGGGAACCCCACTAACTACCCTTTGCCATTGAGAATACTCACCATTTAACCCTACTCTCTGTGTTCTATCTTTTAACCAGTTTTTAATCCACAATAGAACACTACCTTCTATCCCTTTGATTTCTCCACTCAGCACTTCTTTGCATTACATTTAATTGCCAAACATTAGACCATTCTTCTAATTTTTCAGATCCTTTTTCATTTTTTCCACTCTCTCTAGGGTGTTCACTCTATTACAAATCTTGGTATTATCTGCAAAAAGGCAAACCTTACCTTCTGACCCTTTGGCAATGTTGTTCACAAATATATTGAACAGAATCGTCCCCAGCACTGATGCTTGAGGCACTCCGCTACTCACCTTTCCTTCATCCGAGTGAATTCCATTGACCACCATCCTCTGGCCTCTGTCTGTCAACCAGTTTCTAATCCAGTTCACCACTTTGAGTCATAACTTCAGCCTGTCAAGTTTATTCAAGAGCCTCCTATGAGGAACTGTTTCAAAGGCTTTGCTGAAATCCAAATAGATTACATCTAGCTCACATCCTTGATCCAATTCCCTGCTCTCCCAGTCAAAGAATTCAATCAAATTCATTTGGCATGATTTACCTTTGGTAAAACCTTGTTGCCTTGGACCTTGTAATCCATTGAATTCTAGGAAATTCACTATTCTTTCCTTCAGCAACATTTCCATTACTTTTCCAATAACCAAAGTGAGGCTTACTGGTCTATAGTTTCCCACTTCTTCTCTGTCATCACTGTTGTGAACAGGGATCACATCCACTCTTCTCCAATCCCACGGAACCTCTCTTGTCTCCAAGGATTTATTAAACAATCTTTAAGAGGACCCGCCAGAACCTCTCTTAGCTCCCTCAATTTCCTGGGATGAATCCTGCCAGTCCCATGGCTATATCCACCTTCAATTTTTCCAGTTGGTCATGTACACTTTCTTCCATGAACAGTACGATAGCCACTGCATTCCCATAAGTATCTTCGCCAGCTAATTGTGGTCCTTCTCCAGGATTTTCTTCTGTGAACACAGAACAGAAGTATTTGTTTAGCACATTTGCTTTTTCCTCATCGCTCTACATATAGTGGTTCATATCTTTCAGTCTCACAAGAGAGTTAGAATATATAGCACTAAATGAAGTAATAGATATAATAGGCATCTCAGAGACCTGGTGGAAGGAGGACAATCAATGGGACACTGTGTTGTCAGGGTACAAATTATATCACAATAATAGAGTGGATCATATTGGAGTGGGGGAGGGGGGTTGTGCTATATGTTAAAGAGGAAACTGAGTCAAACGAAAAACAAACATTCTACATGAAACACACAGCAGCGTGGAATCTATATGGATAGAAATTCCATATGTGAAGGGAAAGAGTATACTGGTAGGAATGTAATATCATCCACCAGAACAGAACAAACAGACAGATAAAGAAACATTTACAGAAATTAGGAAAGCTGGCAAATTGGGCAACAGTGTAATAATGGGTGATTTCAGTTACCCCAATATTGACTGGATAAACGTGACATCAGGGAGTGCTAGGGAGGTAAAATTCCTAGATGTAATAATTGACTGCTTATTGGAGCAACTGGTCCAGGAACTGACAAGAGGGGGAGCTATTCTAGGTCTAGTCCTTAGTAGAGTGCAGAGCATAGTACAAGATGTAACGATGTTGGGTCCTCTGAGAAACAGTGATGATAACATGATCAAATATGAGCTGATATCTGGAGTGAAGTCACTAAGGAAACCTACTGTAGCAGCATTTAATTTTCAAAAGGGTGACTATGAGAAAATGAGGGAAATGGTTTAAAAGAAGCTAAAAGGATCATCAGCAAAGGTTAGAGCTTTAAATCAAGCACAGATGCTGTTTAAAAATGCCATCTTGAAAGCCCAGACCAGATATATTCCACGTATTAACAAAGGTGGAAAGTAGAGACAGCAAGGTGGAAAGGTGGACAGCAAGCATGGTTAAAAGGTGAAGTGAGACAGGCTATTAGAGCCAAAAGAACATCCTTCAAAGAATGGAAAAAGGACCCGAATGAAGAGAATAAGAAGTAACATAAGCACTGGCAAAGCATTGATAAAGAAGGCTAAAAAGGAATATGAAGAGAAACTTGCCGCAGAGGCAAAAACTCACAGTAACAACTTCTTGAGGTACATCAGAAGCAGAAAGCCTGTGAAAGAATCCGTGGGACTGTTCGATAATGAAGGAGCAAAGTGGGCACTTTTGGGAGGACGAGGTCATATCGGAGAGACTGAATGAATGCTTTGCTTTAGTCTTTATGGAAGAAGATGTAAGAGATCTACCTGTGCTGGAAATGGTTTTCAAGGGTGATGATGAAGAGCAACCAAAAGAAATCTCAGTGAACCTGGAAGACGTACTGAGCCAAATCGACAAATTAAAGAGTAGTAAGTCACCTGGGCCAGAGGGCTTGCATCCAAGGGTACTGAAAGAACTCAAACATGAAAAATTCTGATCTGCTGTTAGTGATCTGTAACCTGTCGTTAAAATCATCCATAGACTGGAAGGTGGCCAATGTAACACTGGTTTTTAAAAAGGGTTCCAGGGGTGATCCAGGAAATTATAGACCTGTAAGCCTGAATCCAGCACTAAACAAAACAGTGGAAACTATTATAAAGAAAAAAATTATGGAAAACACATAGCTAAACATGATTTAATGGGACAGAGTCAGCATGAATTCAGCCAAGAGAAATCTTGCCTCACTATTTTACTTTGTTTCTTTGAAGGCTGAATAAACATCTGGATAAAGGTGAGCCGGTTGATGTAGTGTGTCTAGATTTTCAGAAAGTTTTTGACAAAGTTCCTCATGAGAGACTCCTGAGAAAATTAAAGAGTCATGGTATAGGAGGCAGAGAGTAGAGTTAAATCGCAAACAGTAACCGATGCACAAAGGGGGATCCATGCATCTCATTTGCATGAGATCCCTTTTGTGCATTGGTTGCTGTTTGCGACTCACTAAATTTTACCGAGGAAGCCGTATTTTACAGCTGCCTTTCTGCATCAGGCCCTCAGTAACAGGTACAGTATTTAGTACCATCGTTATGCCAATGTACGAATATCTTAGGCGGTTAGCTTGGCAGAGTTTAAAAAGGGGTTAGACAGTTTCCTAAAGGACAAGTCCATAAACCGCTACTAAATGGACTTGGGAAAAATCCACAATTCCGGGAATAACATTTATAGAATGTTTGTACGTTTGGGAAGCTTGTCAGTTGCCCTTGGCCTGGATTGGCCGCTGTCGTGGACAGGATGCTGGGCTCGATGGACCCTTGGTCTTTTCTCAGTGTGTCATTACTTATGCTGTTTTGTAGAATTGTTTATCATTGTGCGCAAGAACAGAAAGGACTTATCTAGGCTTTTGTAAGAAATTGAAAACATATCTATTTGAAAAATTCCTCCTGCAGCATTAGAGTAAGGATGTTTTGTTATGTGTTAAATTTTATTTGTAAATCCTACATTTGGCTAGCTTTTTATTGTGATCCACAGAGAGCCAGTTGGTATTCTGTGGAACATAAGAAAAAATATTGTATTATATTGTAAAAAAAAAAAAAAAAAAGAAGAAGAAGACAGAACTGAAGTGACGTGTGTGTGGGGAGGGGGGGGGAGAGGGTGGGCTGGGGTGTAAGCTGGAGCAAAGATTCTAGACTGTTGAGAGTTGCATGCACACACAGAGCCGAGCACAAAAAATTGAACTGGCATCCACAATTCGAAAGATGTGTGTCCGTGGATCCCATGTGCTCTCCCATCTTAGCACACAATATTTATGTTGGGCCTATTTGCATACTATTGGGATACTGTATTGGAAAGAAAGACTTTGGCATTAATCTTGCATTAGGAAGCTGTATGCTAAGCATCAGCGCACAGCTCTACCACAAGGTTTCTGTATCAGCCCTCTTGTGTTTAGTGAATAATATTTATTTGTTGCATTTGTATCCCACATTTTCCCACCTTTTTGCAGGCTCAATGTGGCTTACAGTATGCCGTAGTAGCGATCGCCATTTCCGGAATGAGAAATACAAAGTGGTATTGAATTAAGTACATAGATGGTAGAGTAAATTATAGATTAAATTAGATAATCAGTTCATTTCGGCGTGAGAAATAAGGTGATAGTGTGTTAACGTTCGTTAGTGATAGAGTTACTGAAGCAGTCAGGTATAGAGAGTTCGGTTTGTCTAGTTCTTGAAGAGTTTCTTGAAGAGTTTCGTTGTCTGGTATTTAGGATGGATCATTGTGGTATGCCTTTTTGAACAGGTTGGTTTTTAGTAATTTTCGGAAGATTGTTAGGTCGTGCGTTGTTTTTATGGCATTTGGTAATGCATTCCATAGTTGCGTGCTAATGTAGGAAAAGCTGGATGCATATGTTGATTTATATTTAAGTCCTTTGCAACTGGGATAGTGGAGATTCAGGAATGTGCGTGCTGACCTTTTTATGTTCCTGGTTGGTAAGTCTATGAGGTCTGATATATATACCGGGGCATCACCTTGAATGATTTTATGGACCAGGGTACAGATTTTGAACGCAATACGTTCTTTTAGTGGGAGCCAGTGCAATTTTTCTCTTAGGGGTTTGGCGCTTTCATATTTCGCTTTCCCAAATATAAGCAAGGCAGTGAGTAAAGAGTGGAGCCATGGTTGTCTTGTTGGGAAGGGTGTAATTTATCTTGCCATAATTCACGTCCCAAATATTGCCTTGTATAGCTGCAGTATTGTAAATGAGGGTAGAGGAGCACCTAATGGCCTACAGCAGTGGTCTAGGAAATGGAGGATCTAGGTTCAAATCCCACAGTAGCTCCTTGTGGCCTTAGGCAAGGCACTTAACCCTCCATGGCCTCAGAATGGCCAGGGGTGGCACTGACAACCTCCCCCATTTAGGGCCTGCCGTTGAAACTATCATACTTGTATGGCACCCCTCTAAGTCATTCTTAGGAACATAAGAATAGCCATAGTGGGTCAGACCAATGGTACAGCTAGCCAATGTCTGACATTGCTGTCTGGATGTCTCAGCGCCACCTGAAATTAAATATGACCAAAACCGAGCTTCTCATTTTTCCCCCCAAACCCACCTCCCCGCTCCCCCCGTTTTCTATTTCTGTTGATGGCTCTCTCATTCTCCCTGTCTCCTCAGCTCGAAACCTTGGGGTTATCTTTGACTCTTCTCTCTCCTTCTCTGCTCATATCCAGCAGACCGCCAAGACCTGTCGTTTCTTTCTTTACAACATCTGTAAAATCCGCCCCTTTCTTTCTGAGCACTCTACCAAAACCCTCATCCACACCCTTGTCACCTCTCGTTTGGACTACTGCAATCTGCTTCTTGCTGGCCTCCCACTTAGTCACCTCTCCCCTCTCCAGTCGGTTCAAACTCTGCTGCCCGTCTCGTCTTCTGCCAGGGTCGCTTTACTCATACTACCCCTCTCCTCAAGTCGCTTCACTGGCTCCCTATCCGTTTTTGCATCCTGTTCAAACTTCTACTAACTTATAAATGTACTCACTCTGCTGCTCCCCAGTATCTCTCCACACTCGTCCTTCCCTACACCCCTTCCCGTGCACTCCGTTCCATGGATAAATCCTTCTTATCTGTTCCCTTCTCCGCTACTGCCAACTCCAGACTTCGCTCCTTCTGTCTTGCTGCCCCCTATGCCTGGAATAGACTTCCTGAGCCCCTACGTCTTGCCCCATCCTTGACCATCTTTAAATCTAGATTGAAAGCCCACCTCTTTAACATTGCTTTTGACTCGTAACCACTTGTATCCACTCGCCTCCACCTACCCTCCTCTCCTCTACACATTGATTTGTTTGCTTTATTTTTTGTCTACTAGATTGTAAGCTCTTTGAGCAGGACTGTCTTTCTTCTATGTTTGTGCAGCGCTGCGTACGCTTTGTAGCGCTATAGAAATGCTAAATAGTAGTAGTAGTAGTAGTAGTATCCTGCTCCAACAGTGGCCAATCCAGGTCACAAGTACCTGACAGAAACCCAAATAGTAGCAACATTCCATGCTACCAATCCCAGGGCAAGCAGTGGCTTCCCCATGACTGTCTCAATAGCAGACTATGGACTTTTCCTCTAGGAATTTGTCCAAACCTTTTTTAAACCCAGCTATGCTAACCGCTGTTACCACATCCTCTGGCGGCGAGTTCCAGAGCTTAACTATTCATTGAGTGAAAAAATATGTCCTCCTATTTGTTTTAAAAGTATTTTCATGTAGCTTTACTGCTTGCTGCTTGTGGGCAGCAGGTATGAGAGATTATAAAATATGACTCCTGCTTTCTTAAATAAAGCTCTAAGAAATGCATCAAATTCACTATTTCCTGCTGCAGTTGGTAGATCTACAGCAGTGTTCTTCATTGCAAGTCCCAAGGGGCAGTGGTGGCCCCATTGACCCCAGGTGTGGCTCTCTAACTTTTCTCTAATTAATATATACTTCCCCCCACCTTATCCAGAGGCTTGCTGCTGGCACTGTCTCTAGGGGCCAGATGCATCAACCAAACGTAAAAAAAAAATCTAAAACGTAAATGTCCCTAACGAATTTGGAAAAACGAAGAATGCACCAAAAAACCAAGTCGCACATGTTCGGTGCGGTATTGTAAAGTACAATGCATTTAGCTGGTGTAATCCCCGTCGGTAATCGGCCCCTAAAGCATGCGCAGAGCAGCCAAGCGTTATGCTGGCTGCTCTGCGCATGCCACAAACGTCAAAACAACAACAAAAAAACAAACCAAAACACAAACACATGTGTTTTGGGAGGGGGCAAAGGTGCTCATCAGGAGCGTCCTGTATGGACGGCCTTGTCCCCCCCCCCCACCCGAGGTCACAGCTGCTCCCCGCTTCCCTCTGCAGCATAGAAATCCAAACTTTAGCAGCCCCGGCCCCCTCCCTTCCTCTCTTCCTTTCTTTCGCCCACAGCTCCGCCTCCCGCCATCCTCCGCCCCCATGCCCCGCCCCCGTCTAACCTACGTAGGTTACTTACGTCAGACGGGGGCGGGTCCAGCTCAGGGAAGGAGAGACGTCCTGAAGACTCGCGGTGATCAGATGTTCTTCTTGCCTGTGCAGCACCTTCACACAGAGGTGAAAGGCGCTGCATGGGCCCGGTAAGGCGGAGGGGGGGCCCGATGGAGGGGGGAGCGGTGGCGACGACCTCAGGGGGGCGGGGCACGGGGGCGGAGGATGGCGGGAAGCAGAACTGTGGGCGAAAGAAAGGAAGAAAGGAAGGGAGGGAGGGGTCCGGGGCTGTTAAAGTTTGTATTTCTATGCTGCAGGGGGAAGCGGGGAGCAGCGGCGACCTCGGGCGGGGGGGGCACGGGGCGGAGGATGGCGGGAGGCGGAGCTGTGGGAGAAAGAAAGGAGAAAGGGAGGGCGGAGGATGGCAGGAGGCGGAGCTGTGGGAGAAAGAAAGGAGAAAGGGAGGGAGGGGGGCCGGGGCTGATAAAGTTTTAAGTTTTGTGCTTTTTAATGCAGGGGGAGCGGGGAGCAGTGGTGACCTCGGGCGAGGGGGGGGGCAAGGATGCTCATAAAGGATGCTCCTGACGAGCGTTTTTGCCCCCTCCCTCCCAATTTTTTTTTTTTTTTACATTACAGTTTGGAAGCCGGGCAGCCCTAACAAGAGGTTCAGACCTCTAGTTAGCTTTCCGGTGGTTTTACTGCATTAGGGCAGGCGGTAAACTTTGATGCAGCTCATTCCAATAGGGTTTCTAAACAATTTGCTCATCTGCATTCCGTTTTCGTTAGCTGCTGTCGTCTTCGGAAAAAGGCCTTTAATGCATGTCACGGTTTAAAACTTGTTCGTTAAAGGGTTGTAAAAGGGTCGTTAAAGTTTAGTGCATCTGGCCCTAGGTCAACTGCTCTGTTATCCTTCAGTACTGTGCAGCTCTCAGAGAGTTTGAGTTAGTGAGTTATACAGTGTACAACCTCCCACGCTATTTTTGCAAGACTGTAGAAACTGTGAAGAAGAGCCATGTGATCCTGGAAGAAAACAGAACAGTTGTGCGAAAGTCAGCGAGACTCTGAGACAGCCCGGGGGGGGGGGGGGGGGGGAGAGCAGCTTGGGTGATGATGGCTAACTGGGAGGAGAAACTGGTGGGTGCTGAGATTCACTGGCAGACAGATGATCAAAACCCCGCGCTGTTCCAAACAGCGCTCAAAAAATAGCGCTGGAACAGCGTGGGGTGTTATTAGACCTATGATCAGAGATAATTGCATGCAAATTTAAGCACACAATTATCTCTGATCGTGAGGTAGAAGTGCGGGAGAATTGTGCCTGAGCATGCGCTCAGCACAATCCTCCCGCACTTGTTTGACAGGTCTGGGCTGTCAAAAGCCCAAACCTGTCAAACACAGGGGCTGGAGGTCCATGGGACCACCAGGCCCCAACTACCCCTGCCCCGAGCAGGTTCAGGGAGGGCTGGAGATCCAGTGGGTCTCCAGTCTCCCCTAGTCCCCCAGCAAGGGGTCCCTGGTGGTCCAGACCCCTCCTACCTTGTGGGTTGGAAGAGGGAGGGTAGCCTGCCTGCCTCCCTCCTCTTCCTGCAATGCTGCAAAATGGCAGCACCCAGCCCTGCCCATTGTATCCTGGGATGCGCTGGGTGGATCTATACACCATATAAGGGAGCCCTCTCTGAACCTGGGGGTGGGGATCGTCGGGGGGACCGGAGGTCCGCCGGACCTCCAGCCCTCTGTTGCTGGCAGGTTTGCTGTTGGGGGGAATGGGGGTCTGCCAGCATGCACCATTCCTCCCTAATGATCTGCAAACCCTGACGCCAGCTCGGAGCTGGCGTAGGGTTTGCCACAGCCAGCAACCCAATCTTTGACGTGCTGGCCGCTGATCATTGGGGATGAATATATTTAGCCCTGTTTAGCATGCATTTGCATGCTAGTTGCGTTCAGAGCCCTCAAGTGCGTTGTTTCACGCACTCGAGGGCTCTGATCATGGGACGTTAGCAAACGCCGGTGCTAACAGCTTCTAGCCCTGGCGTTTGCTTCTGATCATCCCCCTGTGGGATAGGGTTGAGGAGAGTGTGTATTGCGGAACAAAGTTGTAGGGGAAATGAGGATTAGGGTGCACAATGTGGGCTGAGACAGAGAGAGAGAGTCTGGGGAATCAAAATTCATTCATATACACCTATTGCTGTAAATGAGACTGAGCAGCGGGACTGGCCTCATTATTGGAGAGGGTTAGAATTTTCTATGACACTTTGTTCAAATGATAAAAATGATTTTTTTTGCCATATTTGCATATATTTGAATGCCACCACATTCTTTCCTAGCACATAGATCATTTCTATTAAAAAACAAACATTTCTGCCCCAAGTTTTTCGAATGAATTCTATCTGAATAATCCCTTTCATTTATTTTGTTCTGTCTCCCATGTTATTTTCCTTTACTTTTCCTTCCTTTGGCTTTCCTCCTTCCTCCTTCTTTCTCTGGTCTTTTCTCTAATGCCACACTTTTTTTCACAAGTCTCTTATCCTTTTTCTCTCAGTACTTCTACTCTCTGTTCTCCTCCCTCTCAGTCACCTTCTTTGTTCTCATCTCATGTCTCTCATTTATTCCTCTTTCTGGTTTCTTCTTGTCTCATCCTTGCTTCCTTCCAGTTATGGCTGCTATTTGACACACTGGGGCCCTGTGCACAAATTAAGAAGTGGGCCCAGACTGAGCCAGGCCCCAAGCTCTGCCTCAATAACGTCACTCAACTTCATCAAAGAGTCCTCTTGTGATACTGGGGCCCCAGGCAATTGTCATCTTTATCTGCCCTAAAATTATCACTGTCTCTAAAATCACCCTCCTCATCTCTCCAACTTTCTCCTTTTATTCAGCCTTCTCTTCTCCAATACTGCTGGTCCTGCATCTCGATTATTTACCCTGAGCCAAGTACTAGCAGCAGGGCCGGCTTTAGGGGGTGGCATGCAGGGCATCTGCCTTGGGCCCCCATGCCACAGAGGACCCCCAAGATTGCCTCAAACTGAAGGAGGCATAGCCTGCAGGTAGGCTTGGAGTCCCCTTGGCAGTTTCTGCTCTGGGCCCCTGTGTGTCTAACACTGGCCCTGACTAGCAGAGTGGCAGCTTCAGCCATAGCCGCCGAGAGGGGGGGCAGAGGGGGCAAAATTCCCTGGGCCCGGGTCTCCCAGGGGGGCCCAGCACCGGGGGTCTCTCTTTCTTTCGTGCTCCTGACGGGACATGGGTGATCGTGTCCCGACAGGAGCGGGAGAGAGAAAACTCCGGTGCCAGGCTCACCCTTGCCTGCCTATTAGCTGCTGGGCCATCAGGCCACGCATGCTCAGTTTTGAGACTGAGCATGTGCGACCTGAGGAAAGCAGCCAAAGGGGCAGGCAATGCTGGGCAGAGCCAGCTAAGGTACTGCGGGCGAGGGAGGGGGGCGGTGGCTCAGATGATTTTGGGGGGCAGGGGCGGCGGTAGAGATGATGATTTTGCTCTGGGCCCAGTTCAGTCTCTCGGTGGCTCAGACGATTTTGCCCCTGCCCCAGGCCCAGCTCAGTCTCTCGGCTGCCCTGGCTTCAGCATCCTGGAAAGAGAAAAGGAGTCTGAAGCAGCTAGGAAGACAGACAGGAAGGCGCTGTGCTGAACTGGTATCCCCAGAGGCAGAGCTGGCTTAACTATTAGACAAACTAGGGGCCCACGCTTGAGGTGTGCTAGAGTTTTTAGTGCACTTTAAGCATTAGCACACGCTAACCATGCGGATGCCCCAAATATTCCTATGGGCATCTACACGGTTAGCACACACTAAAAACACTAGCACTCCTTACTGAACAGGACCCTAAATCATTTAGGGTGGCAGCTACAAAGAAAAAATATAGGTCTTGACAGTCCCACCGACTCAAAGAACCATCAGCATGTGTGTTTACATTTGTATGCACTTCTATAAATAAACATTAAATATTATGCATAGTTTTTTGATTGGTTTTGTCAGTGTTTACTACCCTGTTGATATATTTCTGAATTGAGAATAATTTGTTGGCACAACTAACATAAATAATGACAGGGGATACAGAGGATCCGAACTAGGAAGAGGATGGGATCAAAAGAAAAGAAATGGCATAGAGGAAGTAGCCTGCATTTCTGTACAGAGCAACAGGTCCGAGTCTAGCCACCTTGCTGGGCAGATGAGATGGACTATGATGGTTTTTATCTGCCATCTATATAGACAAGTGACACACAGGAGCACAGCTGCCCATACGCATTCACTTTCTCTGCTCCTGCTTCCACAGACTGGCAGATCTGCCAAGTTATCCAACTCTAGGAGGGAGATTTTAGGCCAGTCCCGGATTTCTGACAACCCTATGCACTATGGAATCCGCAGAACTGATTTCTATGTGCAGAATCAAGAACTACAAATTCCACACTTCTTTGGGGGTGTACGTGCAAACCCAGGACCGGCCAACAAGTCTCCCTCCTGGAACTGGGTAACTTGGCAGCTCTGGACCAGAGGTCAGAGCAGCAAGTGCAGGGGTGTTATTTGCTTTAGAGTATTGTTGTCAGGGAGAACATTTTTGGATCATACTTTGTTTCTGCGAGGTTCAGAAAAGCATCTTGGGCAAATGAAATGAAAAGGTCCTTTGTCCAAGCAACAGCTGAAGAAACATCATTAACAAGGAGATCGATGTTGTTGTAAAGAAGGACATAGTTCCCCAGTGACAGCCCTGCTGGTGGGTGAGTGGAAAGTATGTGCACAGAGTTAGCTGAGGTGATTCCCTTCCTGCCGATATTAATAAACCTTGGCACCGATTACAGCTGTGCTGCTGAAAGGTGCACTGCAAGCAATTTACTGTCTGCAAGTAACTAGAAGAGAAAACAGTGTGTTGCTCTTATCCTCACTTCAAATCTAGGGCCCCTTTTACTAAACAGCATAAGCGTCTACATGCGGCCAACACGCACCAAAATGAACTTACCACCTGACTACTGCGTGCCTCTTGCGCTAATTTCATTTTTGGCGCACGTCCGCTACGTGCACCTGAAACATGGGCCAATATTCAAAGCAATTTAAGTGGGCAGGAGAGATTCCTGCCTGCTTAGATCACCTACCATCACCTAACCAGGGCCGGACCAAGGCAAGGTGCCACCTGAGGTGGAGCTTGCATGCCGCCCCCCTCCCGGCCGAGATGCCGCTGCCCCCCCCCCTGGGTGTTTTACCTGGTCATAGTGACTTTTCAAACCCGGCAGCAGCAGCGATTCCCATATGCTACCCTGCCACTGCTGGCACCCGTCTCTTCCCTTTACTGAGGCTGCCTGAGCAAAACAGGAAGTTACTTCAGGCGGCCAAAGTAAAGGGAAGAGGCGGGTGCCGGTGGCAGGGCAGTGTATGGGAATCGCTGCCGGGTTTGGAAAGTCACCGTGACCAGGTAAAACGCTGTGAAGCCGCCCCCTGAGATGCCACTCCTAAAGAGTGCCGCCTGAAGCCCCCACCTCAGGTGGCCTAATGGTAGGGCCACCCCTGCACCTAACCCCCGCTATTCAATGGCATTAAAGCAAGCAGTGCCACTCAATATTGCCTCTGAGTGGCCCTAAAAAAAGTGGGCAAGTCAGGGGCAGTACAGTGGGCAGCGTTGGGGAGGAGCCAAAGGTTATGCAGGTGCTGGCAATATTCAATGCTAGAACCTGCATAGCTAAGCAGGTGAATTTAGGACTGCTCAAAAGCTGTGCTGCTTTACTGATGACTCATAAGTGCACCTGCATGAGTGACAGTTATTTTGAAAATTTAGTTATACTAAAAGCAAAGGGGTCGATATTTAAAGTGATATTTATTTATTGCATTTGTATCCCACATTTTCCCACCTATTTGCAGGCTCAACGTGGCTTACAAGGTCCAGTTATGGCAATTGCCATTCCAGGGTGAAAGATACAATTGGTAGCCCGTAGGGACCAGATGTAAAAAGAAAATAGTCAGAAACTTGGTGGAGTGTTGATGTGTTATAAATAACTATTATTCCATTTGGTATGCCTTGTTGAAGAGATAGGTCTTCAAAGATTTATGAAAGTTAGTTATTTTGTAGATTGTTTTTAGGTTACGTGGCAGGGCATTCCATATCTGTGTGCTCATATAGGAAAAGCTGGCTGTGTGTGTTAGTTTGTATTTTAAACCTTTACAGCTGGGGAAGTGTAGGTTAAGAAATGTGCGTGCAGGTCTTTTGGCATTTCTGGATGGCAGGTCGATGAGGTCTAGCATGTAGGCCGGGGGCATCTCCGTGAATGATTTTATGAACTAGAGTGCAGATTTTAAACGTGATTCGTTCTTTAAGTGGAAGCCAGTGTAGTTTTTCTCTTAGGGGTTTTGCACTTTCATATTTTGTTTTTCCAAATATGAGTCTGGCTGCGGTGTTCTGGGCTGTTTGAAGTTTCTTAATGATTTGCTCTTTGCAGCCAGCGTAGAGTGCATTGCAGGGGAGCCTCCTGCTCATTTAAATTGCTTGTACCTGCCTAGCCACCAGTATTCAGTGGCACTTAGCTGGACAATGCTGCAGAATATTGGCACTGGTGGAAGTGGGCAGGTGAGGAGCAGTACAGGGGATAGAGCTGGAGAGGAACCCGGGACTTAAGCAATATTCAGCGCCAGTGCCCATATAGCTAAGGGGGCACATAGGACCACATAAAAAGCTGTCCTAACTTTACCCGGTTAGCTATGCAGGTGCTGGCAATTAATATCAGCCAGCATCTGCATAACTGCTGCATTGTGTCCTGAAGCTGCTCTACTTGCCCTCCCCATCATCAAACAAAGCCGTGATCCCCCTCCCTCCCACCTCCCCGGCCAAAGTAGTAATCCGTTCTCCCTCCTCCCCCTCCCCCCTTGTAAAGGACGATCACCCTCTTGGCCCTCCTCCCAGGTCATAGCAGGCCCTCCTGGGCTTACCTGAAGAGGCCTGGTGGTCTAGTGGTGGTTAGGGTGGGAACAAACTTCACTCACTCCTGCCACTCATGGCTCCTATGCATTTACTGAGAAGGTGAGGAAGACTCTGGACGGGGGTGGAGAGAAGGGAAACACATGCCGGCCCACGGGGGCCCCCTGGAGATGTGGGACCCAGGGCAGCTGCCCTGTTTGCTCCCCCTAACGCCAGTCCTGGTTGGCTAGAGCGCAAGGCCCTTGGTGGAGCACTTAACCACCTAAGCGACAATGCATAAAGATAGGACTGTGTTTTATGCCGTCTGATTTGGCCATTTAACTTAGGCAGTTAAGTGCCAACTCTGCTCCTGGACCACCAACATAATAGCCAGCTTTCAGTTTAGTGGTCAGTGCTGATATTCAGCTTCCACTAACCAGGTTTAGTGCTGTTGAATATCAGCAGATAGCTCTGCACAGGCCATTTAAGTGACCACCCCAGCTTTTTTTTTTTTCTTTCCCTCTCTTTGCATCCCAGTCTCTTGCTCAACTCCCAGCAAGCCCCACACTTCTCTTCAGCCCCCAGTTTTCTCTCCCTCTCTGAAGTATGGATTTAGGATAATCCCTCTCTTCTCGATCCCTCCCCAAACAAATGCCCTATGGTCTAATCCCACCAAGGACATGCTAAGGTCACAACTATTGCAAGCAGGAAGATTAAACTCCTGTTTAAAAAATAAATAAAGTACCATTTCTCTCATGTTACTAGGCGTATGCAGTATAAATTAGTGCCATAAGCAAATGTTAGTTATTTCAAACTGTACAGAGGTGGGGAAAAACTATTGGAACCACATCCACAAAAGCCTAACGTTCAAACATTTGCCAGTGTAATCTCCTTTTTACTCTTCTGGGAGGGCGGTGAACAAATACCGCGGGTTGTATTCACTTGTTACTGCCTATTCAATGCAGAGAGGTGTTGAATGCAGGTGTTAATTTGCGTGAAAGACATGGGGCTACACAGCATTAAAATGAATGGTAGGACTAGGGGGCATGCGATGAAGCTATAAAGTAGTAAATTTAAAACAAATCAGAGAAAATGTTTCTTCACTCAATGTGTAATTCAAACTCTGGAATTCGTTGCCAGAAAATGTGGTAAAGGCGGTTAGCTTAGCAGAGTTTTAAAAAGGTTTGGACGGCTTCCTAAAGGAAAAGTTCATAGACCATTATTAAATTGGACTTGGGGAAAATCCACTATTTCTGGGATAAGCAGGATAAAATGTTTTGTACTTTTTTGGGGATCTTGCCAGGTATTTGTGACCTGAATTGGCCACTGTTGGAAACAGGATGCTGGGCTTGATGGACCTTTGGTCTGTCCCAGTATGGCAATACTTATGTACTTAAGTATTCCACTACAATGCACAGAAGGAAACAGTGGCACTGAAAAAAATTGGCACCGAAAAAAAGCTATTCTATAAGCCACACTTAAAGCTAGGCGTGGTTTACAGAATAGCGCTTACGTCCCGGACTCGTGCCTAACTGTAGGTGTGGGCATTTGCATCAACTGAAGTGTGGTGTTAATGTACATGCCTAAATTGGACACGTAACCCCATAAATTGTACGATTGCCCCGTTCTGTCCATGACCCTTCCATTTCTGCGTCCCTTTATTTTTTAAATTGTGTGTAAAATTTTACTTGTGTGCCTAAATTTTCACATGTAAGTTCCAATTAAACCTAATTACTGCCAATAATTGCTTCTTAAAAAGCCAATTATTGGCACAAATTAGCTTGTTATTCAATTAAATTATGTGCGCAAATTGGGCGCATGCCCAAATTTGCGTTTGAAATTTTTGGTGACTTTTATAGAATTAGAATTAGAGGGAAATTGTCTACTCCTTTCCTATATGATAGTTGGCGTTCTTTTCTCATTTTAATTAGTTAATTATTTTATTGTAAGCCGCTATGGTATGTGCACATAAATAGTGGGATAGCAAGTATTTTAATAAACAAACATAAACTTGTCCATTATCGATCACCATTAAGCAAAAAACAGCAACAAAACTAGCATCGTATTACAAATTTTTTAAATATGTTCACATACAATATCTAATTGGAGCAAACTCTCACTCTACTAATCTGATAACTGTGTAGTTATAGAGGAAAAGACTTCAGAATCTCGGTCTCAGCTGATAATGCTAATAGCTAAACAGCTGACCGCTATGCTCTGCGAGGCTAAAATTCAGCTCACGCTGGCGAGAATCCTCATTAGTCTAAAAAACCTCTGGAACACAAGCAATAATTTTATATATATATGATGTGCTACAACTGTGCTCTGAAAGTACTTAGCTGTGGTTTTGTGCTGGAGAAAATATACATGTCCGCGCCCGACTGCGAGCTCCCGCTTCGCTCTTCGCTTCCTAAGGAGCCGGACTAAACATCTCTTCACAGCACCTTCCAAAACCACCAGCTTTTTAAATAAAAAAGTTTTTAAATGATTCCTGAATACAAAATAATCAGATGGCAAGGTATTCCAACATTTGGTCATCTGATATTGCAAATCTAATTCAGCCAGTTTTTTTAAACTGTGTCTCTATAACTGTAGGAAAGCTTGAGGATAAGTGCCTTCTGGTATGACTATATCTGCGGACAGAGGATAGTATAACAAGCAAAGCCATATACAAATGAACTAAACCGTACAGGTTTTAAAAATAGTCCTTGTTTCTACAGGAAGTCAATGCAATTTAAGTAGTAATTGGGTCACTCTGTCTTGCCTATGAGCCAAGCACAGCAAGCTAGCCGCTGTGTTTTGCAAAGTCTGTAATTTGTGTCAAATTGATTATGCCAGTTTAAATCACAGAGAGGAGGTAACAGTGTGTCCAAACAAGAATGAAATTGCCTGCAAACATCTGAGATTGTTGCATGTGCATAAATATTTGTCTTGAAAATATTTCATGTGAAAGAATGGAGTTATCATGTTAAGCCTTTGATGTTTGTTTATAGTGATTCATCACTGATACCTTTATATCTCCTTAATCGCTATTGTTCACTCTCCCATTTGTTGTTGTTTTAGGGAAGTGAAAATGATTGATTCTTATAATGGACATTTTCATTTTGTAGCATTTTCTTTCTGAGTTGCTTGGAACAAGAGTTTATCACGTGGGTATTGTGAAATTGCAATTAAAAAAAAAATAGTTTCAAACACAGGAAAACCTTAGCTTTGTGATGCTAGGATAGGACTGCAGCTGCAGTCCCAAGCCAAACATATCCAAAAACAAACGAACTAGCAGCCAAAAGGAGTAACTGTTCAAAACAGGAAAAATTTACAGCCCAAGCCAACCCATCTTGTCTATGACACTCAGGTAGAAGGGCTTAGGGATGGAAATACACTCTGTTCCACAAAGAGAAAGAGAGAAACAATAAACTCATAACTTTTGTAAGCTGACCTAAAAGCTCTGACTTGGCTCTCGCATGTGGTTCAGCATCACTCCAGGTACAGTGTGGAAGCAGCCATATTGAAGGGTTCCTTTTTTTCTAATAAGTTGGCTACAATTCTGGGTAAGCACAAGCCAGTAGCATCTCTGAACTCTCAAGAAAGGTCCTTTCAGATCTAAACTGAGGAGAGGAAGGAGCACTAGAGTTTCAGGTGGTCTTAGACCCCAGGAGATGCTCCTCTAAAGCAAGGCAGTGGAAGAGCAGCCTAGTGGTTTTTTTTTGTTACATTTGTACCCTACGCTTTCCCACTCATGGCAGGCTCAATGCGGCTTACATGTGGCAATGGAGGGTTAAGTGACTTGCCCAGAGTCACAAGGAGCTGCCTGTGCCTGAAGTGGGAATCAAACCGTGGGCTGACAGTAAGGGAAGCCGAGTTCAAATCCCACCATGTGGCCTTGTGATCTTGGGCAAGTCACTTATTCCTCCATTGTCTCAGATACAAACTCCAAGGACAAGAAAATGCCTATTGTACTTGAACGTAACTTACTTTAAACCAATCAGGTAACGCAGCTAGGCTACCAGGAACTTGTCTGTAGAGAGGAGTGCAAGGGAGAATCAAGTCTTCTTGCCATGAAAGGAGGAGAATAAAACTATCATTTATACTACTGTACATTTGTAGAAGAAACTAACTATTGTGTTCCTTTTGCAGCTATTTATCTTGATTAATGACTGTTTCTGCAGTTTTACAATTACCTGATCATGTGTAGAATGGCCTTATTTCTGGGATCATCACTACCAAGAAGGTGCAGGTGCGGAAGCCAGATGACATGGGAGAGCTGCAGGTGTGAGGGCCTTAAAGAGAATCCCATCATCTTATTAGTTGTGTAGCCCTATAAAACATCCTCAAACAGGGATCTGCCTGCGGGTCCCTACATATAAATTCTCCCTCTCTCCATCATACATGACCCCTGTGCCATTCTAACCCTACCATTGTAGTAATAGTGCTCGTCCTAATATCTCAGATTGCAGCTCCTCATGAAACCTAGTGTACGTGCACCCCAACTCTGGCTTTTAGGGTCACTGTTGTGTAATGGCTCGAACTCTCTAGTTCAGGAGCTATGAATGCGGCTTCTACCTCACTAACTGGAAGAGCAGAAGCCAGGCTCAGGAATTAAATCTACAACTGAGCCACCAGGCTGATATCAGGACCCCCAGCGATAAATATAAGTCTCCGAAGAGTGTGAAGGTAGTTTTGTAATAGGATGTCTAGGTTAATGGGGCAAGAAGGCGCCTAGTTATAGCCTAGTTTAGAAAGACAAATAGGCGCCTATGAGTCTTTATAAAATATTAGCACGAAACCCTACAGATAGTCAGGAGTAGGCATAAATGTTAGCATGTGAAGTGTGCTCATAGGCGTATATTTTATAAAATACATGTGTACATCGCAACTCCACCCACGCTCTGTCCAAACTCCTCTGATCACACCTATTGGTCAAGTGTGTGCTGACTTGCACCTTGTGCCCTTTTAGACATCACCTAATTTTATAAAACAATAGCCCAATAAGTCCAGTGGAAACACAGTGCAGTCTCAATTATCCGACATAAATGGGTCCGAGCTGTCGTTGGATAAGTGAAAAGTCGGATTATACAGAATGGTAACCCCTTAAAAAATGCACGGAAAACATAATTTATGCATAAAGAGCAGGCTTAGGGTATCTGTATTTAAATACAGTATTGCTTATTAACACTAACCAGCAGCGTGTGAAGCCGGAAAACAGGATGAGAACCTGCGCACTTCTTAACGGCAACCTGATGACGTCACCGGGGGGGGGGGGGGGGTTGTCGAATATACTAGATTGTCAGATTAGTGAAGGTTGGATAATCAAGACTGTATTATACCACCATAGCTAAAATAGTTCACAAACCCCCAAATTCTATATATGGCCAAACTTCATACACAACTTAATTGATTAACAAGCCAATCGGCATTGATAATTGGTACTTAACAACCAATTAGCAGCACTAATTGGCTTTAATCAGAATTTACGTGCACAATATTCAAGGTATATTCTATAACGTTATGCACATAAATTCTAATGCATGCAGATGAAAAGGGGGCATGGCCATGGCTGTGGAGCGGCGGGTTGTGGGCATTTCAAAAAACTATGCACACTATTTTGGAATACACCAGATCTGTGCCTAGGTTAGGTTCAGGAATTAAGGCCTGGTTTAAGGTAGCCTAAATGGGTGCACCTAAATTTTAGTTAAAAAAACATTGCGTGAGCATATTCTATATACTACGCCTAACTTTAGACTTCGTTTATAGAATCGCACTAACTGCATGTTTTTTTGGCACCGATTTTTAAGGCACCGTTTCTGAAATTGGTCCAAAATGCTATGCCAAGAAAAAAATGGAGCACAAAAGTATATATGTGCATGAGGGACCATCAGAAAAATTGCACATCCTTCTTACAACCAGCTCCGTGAATTGCTCCTTTTAAATTATTGATACTCTCTAAATAAAATATCGCACACAGCTAGTGGACAGTTCAATGTGCTTTGTGAGGACTCTGAAAGTAGTCCAGTTCCAGTCATGCTGAGACCGGGACGGGGAAGAGGTTTTCCTTTGAAATGTAATGATTCTTCTTCACTAATCCCTTCTAGACAAAAGGTTCGCCCTCTAGTGGTCAAAGCCCCAGTGAAAATACTAGTTAGGGAGAGAAACTACCAGTCCCAGAAACCACTGGGGCATCAGCAGGCCTCTCAGGAACTGGAGGGAGGGGTGAATGATTGGGAAATGAGCTCTGATCCAGGGAATGAGCAGCAGCTGGGGGAACCCAGGGTGGAGGAGGAGATGGAATCAAGGTTGCCAGGTGGGCGGTTTTACCGCCCAATTGGGCGGGTTTTCACTAGCGGCGTCAGGAAAATTTCACCTGCCGCGGGATGCGGTTTTTTGGACAGTTTTTCCGTCGCTGCTGTGCGAGTTCGGCGTTTTTTCCGGGGCTTCTATTGGTCAAAATTGGACCAATAGAAGCCTTTTAGGGGCGGGGCTGACATCAGGGATGACGTAGGGGTGGGGCTAGTGACGTGGGAGGCGGGGTTAGTGACGTGGGAGGCTGGGTTAGTGGCGCAGGGGCGGGGTTAGTGATGCGGGGGCGGGGTTAGTGATGCGGGGGCGGGGTTTGGTGACGCAGAAGACGGGGATTGGCTACGGGCGGATTTACTGCTGTTTCGGGCTGGGAAAATTTTTCCCAGCTGGCAACCCTGGATGGAATGGGATATAGAGGAAGGAGGAGAAGAGAAAGAGGAAGAGTGCATGGAGGTTGGAGGGCTTGCTCAAACTTCCTCAGGAAAGGTAAAGGCTCTGGTGGTGGGAGTGTGGCCCAAGCTGTGTATACTTGGAGAGGAGAAAATAATCCAGTGGGGAAGCCACTGGTGGAAGAAGCTAACCCATAAACTATCTAAGAGTAGAAGATAGTGCTGATGAGGGGAGGCTACAATTGGGAGCAAGACAAAGGTGTGATATTCTGAGTTAAGATTGGACTGTGTTAATAAGCTGAATGTGGAAAAACTGAACTGACTCTTGCATTGTTGATGAGGAAACTGCTTGACGATTACGACTGTATTAAAAGGTGCTGAAGAAATAAAGACCTGTGGTTTTCAAGAACTATAAGACTGCTGAAGTTTTGTGTGTCCCAGTCATGAGCTGATCCTGGGTGCAGGTCAGCTGGGGAGCGGTTAAACCAGGACAAGCAGTGCAGCGAGGAGGTGGTTTGGAGCCTGTACTGGGGAAACAGTCAGCCAAGCTCAGCAGGATTAGCTCTGGCCACCATATGGAAGGGAGACCCAGCTCACAGCTTTCATCAAAAAATTATTATTATAATATGCACTCTTTCCAAAAATACTAGGACTAGGGGGCATGCAATGAAGCTACAAAGTAGTAAATTTAAAATGAATCGGAGAAAATATTTCTTCACTCAATGTGTAATTAAACTCAGGAATTCGTTGCCAGAGAATGTAGTAAAAGTAGTTAGCTTAACAGAGCTTTATAAAGGATTGATAGCTTCGTAAAAATCCATAAGCCATTATTAAAATGGACTTGGGGAAAATCCTCTGGTTATTTCTAGGATAAGCAGCATAAAATCTATTGTACTGTTTAGGGATCTTGCTAGGTACTTGTGACCTGGATTGGCCATTGTTGGAAACAGGATGCTGGGCTTGATCTTTGGTATGTATTTATGTATGCACTAGAGGGATATCAAATGGCAATTCGGCATTTGTGATGCACTGCAGCCTTTTGGCTTAAGAAGGTGGTTCCCAAACCTGGTCCTGGAGGTACCCCAGCCAGTCAGGTTTTCAGGATATCCACAATAGATTTGCATTCAGTGGAGGCAGTGCATGCAAATCTTTCTCATGAATATTCATTGTGGGTATCCTAAAAACCTGACTGGCTGGGGTGCCTCCAGGACCAGGTTTGGGAGCCACTGGTTTAAGCTAAGTGGCTCCTTCCACATATGAGTTGGAGCTGTGCTGATAATGAAACAAAGTTGTTCTGAAGCTTAGATGTGTCTGTCATAATAATAATTTTTTGGTAAAAGCACATTGACCTGGCCACTAACCCCCCTAATTCTAGTGTACAAAACTGTGCATGCAAGTT
Source organism: Microcaecilia unicolor (assembly GCF_901765095.1). Lineage (NCBI taxonomy): Eukaryota > Metazoa > Chordata > Amphibia > Gymnophiona > Siphonopidae > Microcaecilia > Microcaecilia unicolor. Next base: position 546,419,945 of record NC_044031.1, read on the forward strand.
ATAGAATAGTGCCTAACTTAATAGTTTAAGTGGGTGCTAATAGGCTTTAAGTGTCAATCATGACCTTTAAGTGGCGTTCATTGGTACCAGTTTGCAGTTATCTGCACAACTGCACTTGGGTGCTATTCTATAAATTTAGTGCCTGAGTTCTATAGCACATAACTGCAAAGAGGAACGCTAACATGGAAGGGGCATGGGCAGGTCAGACACTTACATGCTTAAGTTAATAGAATACTGTCAGCTGTGCACACAACTGACAGTACATAGGCCCGAACATGTACACCAGCCTTTGATACATTGTAAATGCTCGTGCCTAAAGTTAAAAGACAATACTATAACCAGGACTACTTGCTGCTACCCAAACACAGATCACAGCAATGCAAGTCCACACTTCATATACATAAATATGGTACTAAACCATTTGTACTGACAATTTTTTTTATTAAAATTACGTTTTTTTATTGTTGTGTAGAATTTTTTTCAAAGAAGTTTTTAGAAAAGAGTGGCCTCAGCAAGAACCACTTTGTACAGGCACTATATTGCTTTGCCAAGTGGTATAGCACTTCATTCATAGGGCTTCTCTTATATTTTTAAAATTTTTAAAGTGCTATGAACTATGTGAATAGTGCTGCTACGAAAATAATAAATCAAAACAAACTTATCTCAAGTTCTTTTTGCCAACAAATCACTTCACTCTCCTCCGGTCACAATCTACGACCAAATGATAGGCTTCCCCTGGAAACGCCTGACACCGCGGGTTTCAACAAGTCTTTCCTCAGGGACTTGGGGTTAAAGCCACCAACAAGCATGATATGAAGCCATCTCTCTTTACGTAAAGAGAGATGGCTTCATGCTTGTTGGTGGCTTTAACCCCAAGTCCCTAACTTTTTAGTGCCCTTTTGTGAATCTACCCCTAACTGTGTGGCTACATCTTTCCCTTCTGTCTCGAAGAAAGTAGCCTCTCGCTTCAGAGCCAAAGGCTTTGAGAAGTAGAACCTCTGGCTGGCATGTTTTATATCTTGTTTATATTAAATTATAACAATCACTGCAGAGGAAAGTTAGATTTCTCAAAATGTCTCCAGTAATTTCCTATATGCCTATCCTAGATGCTGAGCAGTACATTCTAAATATGAAAGTCATCTACTTGTATCAGACTTAGAGACAATGTTCCCTCTAAGCTGCACGAGAGTCAGCTGCTGACATTCTTACCGTCAAGCATACTGCAGTGGTTTTGTGGTTCCAATCACATGGAGCAAGCAGGTTCTGTGGGATTTCAGGGGGCCTGTCTGTCACCACATGCTTGAAACCAATTAGAACATGGGTGTCTGATACCAACTCAGTCAATTTGATTGTATTGTGATCCTACCTAAACGATTAGAAGGTCACTCTCTTGATAGCCTTCAGAGGAATTTCCTAGGATTTATGTATATAAAACAGGCATTCAGTTGTTCCTTTACCTCCTTCTCACAGCATTACATCCCCGAAGTATATTGTGCCTGGACCTGTGAGCTGCTGTCAGACATGAAGACACCATTGACCTGCCTCCTTCTGCTGTCACTTGGACTAGCTCTGCTAGACACAATAGAGGCCAGGGAGAGGCGTCAGCAATGGCCACTTCGCAAGAGGGGAAATGACGCTAGGCTCCAAGCTAATCTACTCGGTAAGTATTGGTTTTGTTACTGTACAATCACAAGTTCTAAAATCAAAGTGAGATTTTGATTCAAAATGTCATCTTGATCTAGGTTACAGATGCTCCTAATCTTAACGTTTGTGGTGTGGAAATGAATTTCTTTGTGGTGATGACTGTGGTTGTGTTTCAAATAACAGTGTTTTGGCTGGAAAGGATCTCACTTCAGTACAGAAACCGTTTTGGCTGCCTTTTTAAGTGAAATACATTCTCACCTTGATCTCTCAGCAGTATTTGAACTGGTTAATCATTCTCTGCTTCTTTCTCAGCTTTCTCCTCTTGGGATTTCAGGAGCAGTGCTTTCTTGGTTTACTTCCTTTTTGTCCCACGGTTGTTTTCAGGTAGCTGTCTCTGATTCTATTTCACAGAAGTGAGAATTACACTGTGGTGTTCCCCAGGGTTCAATCCTTTCCCCTCTTCTTTTCAATCTATTTTAAGCCCTCTTGCTTCTCTTATTCAATCTATTCGTATATCAGCATGTTTTTATGCAGATGATATCCCTTTCCTCATAGGGAAATCATCCCATCTCCTTTATCATTTTCTAATTTTCTAATTCTGCTATATCTTTTCTTAGATGGGATGACCAAAATTGCACACAATCTCCCAGATACTATATATCACGCTTTGAATTGCATGCTCAGATCCTTGGACCCCTTGCTCCGGGATGTTCTTTTTTTTGTTGTTGTTGTTACATTTGTACACTGCGCTTTCCCACTCATGGCAGGCTCAATGCGGTGGGCAATGGAGGGTTAAGTGACTTGCCCAGAGTCACAAGGAGCTGCCTGTGCCGGGAATCGAACTCAGTTCCTCAAGGACCAAAGTCCACCACCCTAACCACTAGGCCACTCCTCCACAATTCATGATGGGACCCCAGAAATTCAGGCCATATGTATTGACCAGTATATTTTTAAGGCAGCTGCCTTTGTGAATTAAATCCTAGTTCACCTTATTGACCCCCAGCACTCCTTAGATCCTTTGTTGAAAACGTTTCCTGAGTATGGGGACTATTTGGGTTTTCACTTGAACCTCGCCAAATCGGAGGCACGGTCTTTGTCAGTGCAGCTCTGTCAGACCTGAGTTTTATCACCACAAATATGTTTGTTCACATTCAAAGGTCTTTTTAAAGACCAATTTGTATCCCACAAACCAGGACTATTTGATGTTCATTCATCCATCTATCCATACAGACTCCTGAAGCAGGCCTAGTGGCCGAAACACAGCGTTGTGTCGAGTCCTTTATTAATAAATTGTTTTAACTCAAGATTGTGTTCCTCCAGTCTCTGGGTGTTGTGGTCAACCTCCCACTTCTTCTTTCTTTTTGGACCTTTTCATGGGACTCTAGTGTTCTCCGCGTTTGAAAATTTTCTTTGGACTGCTTTATATCCACATAGTGTTTCCAAAATGTTAGATGAAACGAAGTGATGTTTGGAGGGGTGGGGAGACCTGCCATTTTCCTTGATTGAGAGAATCAGTCTGATACGTATGATAATTTTGCCTAGGTGGCTCTACCTTTTGCAAACAATACCACTTTACATACTGCGCAGGGATTTGAGGAGATTGTATCATCTGTTTTCTAAATTCTGCTGGGCCTCTAAGAAGCCAAAATTAAGAATTACTTGGTTACTTGGGCATTGGAATCAGGGCTGCCTAACATACGTCTCTATAATCAGGCCTGCTTGTTGTGACGTATCAAAGATTGGATATTTCAGAAATCTCACTATACCCCTACGGAGCTTGAACATGCTTATTACATGGCCCATAGTCTCCTTTCTCTCCTGCATCATGCTGCCTCTAAAATTCAACGGAGGTTGAAGAGAAGTATCCTTCTAAGGCCATTGCAGGAGATATGGAACTCTTTTATTAGAAGTCTGGGGGGCATCCCCTGGGGTTACCAAACAGCTTTCACTGAGAGGTAACCTGGCATTTGCACCTGAACTGGATAATAGGGCCTTTGTGACCTGGGAGTGGGAGGGATTATTCCTACTTCAACATGTCTTGGATGGGGAGGGTGGTATAGTTTCTTTTGATGAGATTCAACAGACGGTAGGGATGGGAGCAGTGATTCGCCTATAGTCAAATCAAGCGTAGTGACCCTAGACAAAGATCAGCTCAAATTATGTATTGGCGAAAGGGTTAGAGATTTTTTTAGTGACATCTCAGAAAGAACAGTTTCTAGCTTAGGGGCCCATAAGACTCTCGTAACTTTTGAGAAACCTAAGGACCTAGAAGGTGTCCCGTTGCGATGGGCCAGGGATTTGGGGGTAGCCCTTCCTGGATGGGATTTCTCAATTAATATTAGAGGTATACCTTCTCTTACTACCTGGGTCTGGTTGCGAGAAAGTTATTATCGAGTCTTGCTCTGGGCATATTGTACACAAATACAGTTGTTTTGGGCGGGTGGTATACAGCACTTATATACTCTAAGTGCACGAGAGAGGAAAATACATTTGCCCACACATTATGGCAGTGCTCAGAGGTCCAGTGGTTCTAGGCTGAGTTGGTGCACTATATCACTAATGATTGGGGTTTGCAGGGGGTTGGTTCTGTGGAACAACTGCTACTTGACATACCGGGGGCTTATCAGGGTCAAGCAAAGGGCACTATACTTCTGCTATGGAAAATGTGTTTGGTAGCATGGAAATGCCTTATGTGATATTGGATATCTCAGGAGGCCCCTAACTGCTGGCATTGGAGAAACCAGTTTCATAGTTGGCTCAGTGGGAGGCTCGGGAGACCCTGTGGATATGATACAGACGTTCAAATATTTGAAAGGTATTAATCCGCAAAAGAACCTTTTCCGGAGATGGGAAGGCGGTAGAATGAGAGGGCATGAAATGAGATTGAAGGGGGGCAGACTCAAGAAAAATGTCAGGAAGTATTTTTTCACGGAGAGGGTGGTGGATGCTTGGAATGCCCTCCCGCGGGAGGTGGTGGAGATGAAAACGGTAACGGAATTCAAACATGCTTGGGATAAACATAAAGGAATCCTGTGCAGAAGAAAGGGATCCTCAGGAGCTTAGCCTAGAATGGGTGGCAGAGCTGGTGGTTGGGAGGCGGAGCTAGTGTGGGCAGACATAGTAACATAGTAACATAGTAGATGACGGCAGAAAAAGACCTGCGCGGTCCATCCAGTCTGCCCAACAAGATAAACTCACATGTGCTACTTTTTGTGTATACCTTACCTTGATTTGTACCTGTCCTTTTCCGGGCACAGACCGTATAAGTTTGCTCAGCACTAGTCCCGCCTCCCAACCACCAGCCCCGCCTCCCACCACTGGCTCTGGCACAGACCGTATAAGTCTGCCCAGCACTATCCCCGCCTCCCACCATCACATATACGGTCTGTGCTGGGGCTGGTGGTTGGGAGGAGGGACTAGTGCTGGGCAGACTTATACAGTCTGTGCCGGGGCTGGTGGTTGGGTGGCGGGATTGGTGGTTGGGAGGCGGGGATAGGGCTGGCCAGACTTATACGGTCTGTGCACTGAAGAGGATAGTACAAATAAAAAAAGTAGCACATATGAATTTATCTTCTTGGGCAGACTGGATGGACCGTACAGGTCTTTTTCTGCCGTCATCTACTATGTTACTATGTAAATGTAAAAAAACAATTTCTCAATACATGGGAGCTTTATTTGCACACACTTCATCCCTGGGAATGTAGTCTCCTGTTAAATACTTGTGTGGATTAGAGTGGGATAGTCCTCCTTGGCACAAAGATATCACCTTCACATTCTGTGTGTGTGTGTGGGGGGGGGGGGGGGTCCTCCCTTTCTTTTACAAGACACATGGAGAACACCAGCTCTCTGTGTGGCCCTAGCTGGGCCTTGTATCGAAGCACGAGGGGGGGGGGGTCCTTGATGATTGATTTTTTCTTACCTGTACTTCCTATATAGGGAGGGAGGTTTTAGGAGGGGGAAAGGAGGAGGGGATGGGGGAAGGGATTCTTATGTGTAAAACGAAAAATGATTTGGATAATGTTTCATTGTTCTGATCTGTTTGTTAGATAAAGCTGTTTAAACATAAATATGTCTGTGTTATACACGTAAAAATTCCACAATATTAACAAATGTTCCATTCATTCCATGTCAGCACTAAATCATGTTTATGTTTATTAGATTCTTGATATATCACCTTTTTGTGGTATAGCCAAAGTGGTTTTCATATTACATACAGGTCCCTAGTGGGCTCACAATCTAAGATTTGTACTTGGGGCAATGGAGGGTTATGTGACTTGCCCAGGGTAAACCACCTTGTTGATCTTAGAATAATTAGCTTGTAAAGATATGAAAATGAACTGTGTGCAGAATGACTTCCAGTGCACCAAGCTGTGCTAAGCAGTCACAGATTTCTTTGTTTTTACTTTCCTGTCACTGCGAAAACTTGTTTTAAGTTCGATTAACTTCAATGAAAATTAATAGGAAGATTTTTAAAAACTGCTGGATCTCTAAGTCAGGGACTTACAGGGTCCAGGACACCCCCCTAACCCAGACACCTTGAGCAAGTGCATTCCCAGTCTGTGCACCCCAGACTAAGGCACTCCTGGCCCAGGCCCTTGGCATAAGGATACCTTTGAGCAGAGAACAATCATACCTCTGGTTCCTCCCCAAGGAACAAGTAATACCTAGTTCTGGGGATGCATATCCATTGTCCTCTTCAGCTGCCACCATCTTGGAAAATGGCAGTCATTCAGCGGTTGTCAATGATATCAGTTAAACTGTCATTTTCCAAGATGGCAGTGATCGAAGAGGATCAGATAAGGAGTGTGCTGGAGGTCTGGGGGCTCCCTAGCCAAGAGCATCCTGGTCCAGAAGAGCCCTAAGACATGTCTCTTACATGTTTCTGTAAAGCACTGTACATATATGGTAACATAAGAGCATAAGGACAAATAATTACAATAATAGGCAGATATAATCAATTCATACACGTTTGGAATGAAAAAGGTTTTGGTAATGCAAAATCTCAATCTTAAAAATTGAGACTAGGATCCAGCTGTTCTGCTACTGAAAGGGTTCAGACATCCATAGTGTAATGATATCATGTTACTTTCACTTTTGGCTTGGCTGACATCAGTATATTAGCTGAAATTTATTCTGACTGCTATGACCTGCTGCTTTAAATTATCACTTTGGGACTCTGAAGGAAGCTGCGTCCTGCTTATTCAACCCTAGAGACCTAGATTGTGTAAGAGAGTAAGGGAAAACATAGAGATAGAGATAGAGGTAGTACCTGCATTTGCTGCAGCAGGGAGGGTGAAAGTGGCTCTTTCCATTCTCCGTCGTACTGAAATGTGAATGAACAGATGGGATGGGGATGTCTGCTCCGGCTGGTGTGTGCTGCCGCAGGATAACATGCACTGCTAAAAGTTTCAACCCTGAGACCCACTTGGCCTGGAAACACATTGTTCAGTCAGAGGACCATTTTCACTTGGCTGAAGAGTAAAGTTCGTGTGCTGCAGTATACAGCGGGGAAAAAACAATTTTTGTGTTCCTTTTTTGACTTTAATGATTCTGCAGTAAACCTATCCCAGTCTAATCTAACTGCACACAGGTATGTTGTGCCCTAGAGCTGCGGTTGAGCTGCATCTTGACACATGTGAAGACACTTCCCTTTTCATCATGATGTTTTAAGAGTTTAAGTAATGTTAGCCAGTGTATGTTGCCTATAAAGTGTAATCCCTCTTCTGGATATATATTAGATACCAAGGGCTTATACAAACCTAGGTCCTTATTCCTCTGAGCTACTGAGGATACCTGATGTGGATTCTTTTACCGTGGAGTGGGGAGGGAAGATTACTGTACTGTTGAAGAAGTAAAATCAACTTGGTAATAAAGAAGTTTAATCAATTTGGTAGTTTATTAAGCAAAGCAATTATGAGTACAAAAAAAAGCAAATAAATTCAAAGTGCCAGACAGGAGAGAAACTTTCAATGAGTTAATGAATTAATTAGAATGTGGCACCACAAACAAGAAGACAGTCTGATAAATCAAACTTACTTATGGATTAATATAGGTTTGTCAATTATACACCTTTTATAATGACATCTGACCACCCGTGTGTCACACCAGTTAGTGTGTGCTAGTTATATAGTACATATTTTTATACTCAGCTAGGTTCTGCCCTCTTTACCTATTGGTACTTTCTTCTGGCTGGGGACTCCCACTTTTCCTCACTTCTGGCCTACTTCCTTTTTGGCTGATGCCCCCGGGTCATCACTTAATCATATAATGAAGTTAAAAATTGGACTTCCCTTATTTGATGTCAGTGAGTCAGGGCTTTTTGAGAATAGAGAAGCCCTGTTTACCATTTTAAACTGTAGTAAGTTCTAGCAGACCTTTCCTGCTTAGCTCTTCGGTTTTCTCCCCACAATCAGTGGTGCAGTTTGGATTGATTAACCCCATACTTCCACACTCCAGGAGGGGAATATCCTGCCAATGGTTGTAGAGGAGTGTGGTAGCCGTGTTAGTCCACTCTTAAGGTTATCAATAGAAATCAAACAAAATAAAACATGGAAAAGAAAATAAGATGATACCTTTTTTATTGGACATAACTTAATACATTTCTTGATTAGCTTTCGAAGGTTGCCCTTCTTCGTCAGATCGGAAATAAGCAAATGTGCTAGCTGACAGTGTATATAAGTGAAAACATTCAAGCATTACTTTGACAGTCTGACAGTCTGACAGGGTGGGAGGGTGGGGGTGGCTAGGAGGTATGCATGGGGACATCAAAGCATATCATTGATATTCTAACAGGATGGGTGTGGATAGGTGAGGGGAGGGGTGATCAACAGAGACTTACAGCTTTATGGTTTATAATGGGCTAGGAAACCCAGATCCTTGTTAAGTCCTTTCTGTTGGGTGTTAAAATATCCAATCATTCTGACTTCAAAGGTCTTACGTTCTTGTACGGTTTTAAAGTTACCTTTCAGGATTCTCACTGTGAAATCACTGGTACAGTGTCCTGGTCCTGTAAAATGCTGACCAACAGGGGTGGGAGCCCTACTGGCACCAGTATTGTTCATGTGATGTCTATGTAAATTGAATCTTGTCTTAAGCATCTGGCCTGTTTCTCCAATATAACATCCTTCGTTACATTTTTTACACTGAATGATATATACCACATTGGAAGATGAGCAAGTGAAAGATTCCTTTATGTTGAATATCTTTCCTTTGTGGATGACTGTGGGTCCTGTGAAATGTTTTGGCATAGTTTGCAACTGGATAAATTACAGGGAAGTGTGCCCTTCTGTTCCTTTTCAGTCTGTGATGGAAGTTTACTTCTGATTAGCTTGTGTTTTAAGTTGGGTGGCTGTCGGAAGGCCAGTACTGGTGGGGATGGGAATATCTCTTTCAGTAATTCATCCTCCTGGAGTAGAGGTTGTAGATCTCTTATGATTTTCCTCAGTTTTTCCAGCTCTGGATTGTATGTCACTACAAGGGGGATTCTGTCTGTGGCTTTTTTCTCCTTGTACTGTAGTAGATTCTCCCTGGGTGTTTTGAGGGAGGATGCAATATTCTTGGAGATTATTTGGGGGTTGTAGCCTTTCTGTTTGAAGGATGCAGTCAGGCTTTTAAGGTGTCTGTCTCTGTCCCCTGGGTCATAGCAGATACGGTGGTATCTTGTGGCTTGGCTGTAAATGATGGATCTTTTTGTATGTGAAGGATGGAAGCTGGAGTTGTGGAGGTAGCTGCATCTGTCTGTGGGTTTCTTGTATATAGATGTTTGTATACAGCCATCACTGATTGAGACCGTGGCATCCAAAAAATTGACTTTTTCTGGGGAGTAGTCAATTTTGAATCTGATTGTAGGATGGTATGTATTGAAGGAAGAATAAAATTGTTTCAGAGTTTCTTCACCCTCCGTCCAAATCATAAAAATGTCATCGATGTACCGGTAGTATTTTAGAGGTTTGGTCTGGTGTGTATTCAGAAATGTCTCTTCCAGCTCAGCCATAAAAAGGTTGGCATATTGGGGTGCTGTCCTGGTGCCCATCGCAGTGCCCATTATTTGTAGATAGATATAATTGTTAAAGCGGAAGTAGTTGTGAGTTAAAGGAGGGGTGGGGGGACTGTATTGAAATGTTTTGGGGTCAACAGGGTTAGAACACAGACACCTCTCAATAACAGAAAACAAAAACAAACAAACGAAATCACTATCCACACTGAGCTCTATTAAGCTGGGAAATATAAGTGATGTAGACAATTTAGCAGACAGTACATTTAAGTGTGGTGTAATTCATTCAGAAATCAAAATCAAAATATCCAAAAATATCCACACAACAGTCAATTGAAGTCTGCATACAGCAGGCATTTCTTCACCAACCACTCCCTAGCAAAGACACTCTTTGGAAGGAACCATCCCTGATTTCCAAAAACAAGGTGCCCAATTCAAGATGCAGACTCCAACTCCAAGCAGGCCAGGGATTCTTCTCCTTGGAACAATCCTCCTGACACACATTTAGGAGCAATTCTGAAGCAGCTTCTAAGGCTTCACCTTTCAATGGTTCAAACTAAAACTTATCTACTCTTTATACTTTATGACTTTTGTGCTGGCATCCACCTGTACTGTGATGGACATGAGCCTTCCTTCCTCTTGAAGGAGCTGTGTTCCAATCCCTTCTCTGTCTTTGTGACATGTTTGTGTCCTCTTGTCTTGCCTGCTTTGTCTTGTCTGATTGGCCCTGCTGGGACCAGCCCAGAGAACAAAGGATTTATCTAACAGAATATTCGTTAAGCAATTCTGCCTTATCCTTATCAGCTTCTACATATTTCTCTCCTTCAACTTTGAGTCTTAAAATGCTATTTTTGCTCTTCTTCCTATTACTAACATATCTAAAAAATGTGTTGTCTCCCCATTTTACCGTGTTGGATATGTTTTCTCAGCGTGTTTTTTCTAGCAAAAAAGGTGCCGGTACTCAAATGCCAGGCCACCCTTCAGGGGTGGGGTGATTACCGAGGGACCCACCCCACAATAGCCAGGCCTCCTGCAATCAGTCACAGAATCTATGGTAAGGCAGAATTGGTGTGTAGAGCCTGAGCTCTTTCATTAAAACTTGGGGTCCATGGGTCAATTTTTGCAGACAATGGAAAAGGTGCCGGTACTCAGTACCCCCAAGTACCCCCTCAAAAAAAGCCCTGTGTTTTCTTCAGTTTTTATCTTTGCTTTCCTCACTACTTTATCAGCTTCTCGTAGCTTTTCCAGATATTATTGCTTGTCTTCCTCTTTCTGCAATCTCTTGTAGTTTATGAAGGCAACCTCTTTTTCCTTAACTTTCAGCTACTGCTTTTGAGAACCAAAGCAGCCTTCTTTTTCTCTAACTTTTATTTACCTTCCTTACAAAAAGGTTTGTTGCTCTTAAAATAGCTCCTTTCGGTTTTGCCCATTGCTTTTTTTTTACTTTTCCTAGATGTTCCCATCCAGCTAACAACTCCTAAGGTATTCCCCTATCTCATAAAAGTTAGTTTTTTTTGAAGTGGCGCCCTTCCTAAAATAAAAAAATACCACAACCAATCGCCATGGTGGTGCTCCCCACACACATATTCCCCCTCCTCATCCCAATGCCTCTGTTTTACCTGTCTTGCCTGTCTATATGCCCCAATTATACATGTACCTTCTGCTGCATTGTAAGATATTTCTTTATATTGCATCGACATGGTATTATATTTGTGCTAAACACTAAGATGACCATTATACTCCCATGGGTGTCTTAGCATTTAGCGTGTGATAAATCTGCTAGCGTGCCTTAGTAAAAGGGGCACTAAATATTCTACTGTGCTGTTTTAACATGTATGACACTGACATTTTAATATTATTATATTACTATAATTTTCCTGTTTCCAAGGTTACCTCACTGTTCTAATTGTGGATTATCCTGATATTTGATCATTTCACTATAGCTATGCTGTTATTACAATGTTAGTTGTCACGTCAAGCTATATCTGTTTTATACTGCCATGGGTGAATTCCTGCATAAAGGTGGTTAATATATCATAACGAATAACTAAATAAAACCCACCCAGTTTTAGAAACCAGACATTGGCTTCCAATTACTGTCAGAGTTAAATTTAAGGCAGTGTGGTATTTTTCTATATTTTAAAAAATGTATAGACCTCTCTTTGTGACTCAAACAGGCTGTTCATTGAGAGCTTTTGGGCCTGTTTATTTTAAGGCTAAATTTTTAGAATATGCTCTTGTTCATTATTATGTTCTTCACAGGAAGTTGTGCTTCAAGGTCCTTCCAATGTGAGACTGGTTGCCATGAGAAACAGATCATTTTCAGTCTTTGGCCCAGTTCTCTGGAACTGTTTTCCTAGGGAGGTTCACCAAATGTCTGACATACTGAAATTTAGGAAAGTGATGAAAAGCTTTTATGGCTTTGGCTAATCCTTGAGCCATTCTGTAGAATGTATTTAAATTTAGTCAGTTTATGTTGGGTGCCAGAAATATTTGATGCCGTTTTTGGTGTATTTTTATGGTCTTTGGTTTTATATTTTGATCACTGGGGTTCTTTAATATTGAGACTACTTATAGGTGCCTGTTCTATAAAGAAAAGTAGGAGCCTACTTTTCAACATACTAATATAACTGAGCACTTATGCCAGCCATAGGTTTGGTGTAATAATGTGCATATGTGTTGATGATAATCACATAACATATATATAGATAGATATATAGATAGATATATAGCTATATATCTACTATAATAAAAAGCACCTCCAACGTTCTGAAGCTGACTCCGTGGCAGTGAAGGTTTTGTGCTGCCTGCTGTATCCATCTCCTGTCCTGACGTTTGCGTGCTTCCATGGTTCGTCACAAGCAGCAGTGACCAATTACTGGAAGGGAACGCTGCAGAGTTGCCAGGCAAAGGAACGCGATGTCACACGCATGAGGGTATTGTCGTCCCTCCCTTCCTCCCTCCTTCCCTTCCAGTTCCAGGCCCCCTCCCTCCGAATTTTAAATGTCATCTTCTCTTAGCAAGTCAGGTTTACGACGACCAGCAGCAGCGGTAAAAGGCGTGCAGGCTCGGCCCTTCTCTCTCTCTCAGCTCTGGTCTGGTCTGACTTGTCACTTTTATCTTATCCTTGTGTCCTTCTGTCTGTCCTTCCCTTATCCTTATTGATCCTGTCTGTTTGTCCTGATTTAGATTGTAAGCTCTTTTGAGCAGGGACTGTCTTTCTTCATGTTCAATTGTAAAGTGCTGCGTACGACTGGTAGCGCTATAGAAGTGATTTATAGTAGTAGTAGGAGGGACAACGACCCTGGAACTGGGAGGGGGATCCTGGAACTGGGAGGGAGGGAGGGGGACCCTGAAACTCAGAGGGAGGGAGGGAACAACCCTGGAACTCGGAGGGAGGGAGGGAACGACCCTGGAACTCGGAGGGAGGGGGGATGACCCTGGAACTCGGAGGGAGGGGGACGACCCTGGAACTGGGAGGAAGGGAGGGAGGGGGGCCCATGGCACACACTCTCATTCTCACACACACACTCTCTCTCAGAGACACACTCGCACTCAGTCTCACTCTCTGTCACACACACACACACTCGCACATTCACTCTCTCTCACACAGTCACTCTCCCACACACTCTCTCAAACATACACACTCCAAGGAAAACCTTGCTAGTGCCTGTTTCATTTGTGTCAGAAACGGGCCTTTTTATATATATATATATATATATATATATAACATCTTTCCAGTGGTGTGCTGGAGTCGGCTCGCACCGGCTCGCAAGAGCCGGTTGTTAACTTTGCGAGCCGGTTGTTAAAACGCGCGAGCCGGCTCTCCTCTCTCTCTCCCTCCCTCCCTCTGGATCTGGTCCCTGTCCCTCACGTCAGCGACCTCACAAATTCTTCGGGGCAGGCAGTCTTGCCTGCCCCCTGCAAGCGCTGACTCTCCCCCGCTGGCGCTGCAGGTTCGTGCTTTAAAAATGGCCACCAAGACTTCCAGAGGTGGCCTCGCGAGACTTCAGACTGAAGTGAAAATCGCAAATTGGAAGTCAAGGATTCCACAGACCCTGAAGCAGGACGAGAGAGAGAGAGCAATTCCAAAACCTTGGCCAACGTTGGCCGAGGAAAGGACCGACTAAGCGATGGCAGTCTTAAGTTAAGTGATTGTTACCTGAAATTAAAGAGTATATTAGCTGAGATTAAAAGAGTATACAGGAGGTTTTTTGCCTATGATGACAGCAAGAACTCCAGTAACTAACGAGCTGTATAGCCAATAGTAGGAGTTTGTTGAGGCTTTTTCCTCCATGTTAGCATATAATAAATACACTGTTTACTGTTGGGATTAAATTTTGATAGTACAGTTCCTCATAGAACAAGCACCCCATGGGAGTCATAAAGATTTCAAGAGAGTGTTCTTCAAAAGAGTGTAGACCATTCCACCTCCTTATTTAACTCATTGGGCTGAACCATATCCCAAAGAAAAATAAATTGCTGCTCCTTTTCTTGCAAAATACGAGTTAGTTTTCCTCCTTGAGGCAACTGAATATATAAAAGCACCACAAATCTGAGATCATCAAGACTATGCAGAGCTTGATGCCAATGTTCAGTCAAAGGAGCCTCCTCACATCCTAAGCGTGTATTTTTCAAGTGTTCTTCTTTACAAGTTTTTATTTTCCTGCGAGTGTGGCCAATATAAATCAGCTGACATGGACACTGAATCAAATATACAACTTGAGTAGTATTACAATTTGTTGCTGATCATAACTTATGTATATATCCCATTTTTGGATGCTGAATAAAATCTGTTTCTAATGCATATTTACAAAAATTACAATGCCCACATTTTCGATGTCCAATATATCCAGTGAATCTGAAGATGATTTCCAAAGTTGACTGTACATTGGGATACATGAGTTACTCACAGTGTGCAGCCTAATAGGTTAAATAAGGAAGTGGAGCAGTCTACGCTCCTTTGAAGAACAGAAACTTTTTTTGAAATCCTCTTAGCCAATAGCATAATAGTTTACTGCTTACATCTACAATGGATATAAATGGTTGGCATTTTTGAACAGTTAACTACGGAGACTATGGTGCTTGTTCTATGAGGAACTGTGTCAAGAATTTTCAGATGGTATCTCAATGGTTTGAAGAATTTTGTGGGAAATAGGTTAAATCAAAAAGGATAAATTTGTTAGCTCAGTCTTTTTTCTGTATTGCCGGATTTGTTATCAACCCCCTGAAGAAGCGAATGTGAAACACAGCTTGTGTTGGGGAGATTGCTTTGAAGCATATCACGTTTGTTTTGCATGCTAGCAGAAAAGGATGACCAAAAAGCATAATCTTTCATCACATCAGAGTCTATTAACATAAGTTTTTATGTTAGACAAATTTGAATATTGAGTATTGATTATTGTAAGAAACTTTCTTGGACACAAGTGTGCCATGATGGGATGGATGGTCACCTTTTCTATTTTAGGCACCTGGTTTTGAGTACACAAATAATATTTTAATAATAACAATAAAAAACATTTTAAAATTAATTTATTTTGGAGTAAATTAGTTTAAAGAACTGAACAGTGTAATCCTAGCAATTTAAATTTTGTTATGTATCAGGTCAGATTATTTAAAGGAGTAACCCCGAAAGAACTATTAGTCAATTCCCTGGTTCTTAGCCTGCTGTTAGTTACTCATCCAGTTCCTCTATTCAACCTAGACTTAACTGACCCCAATGGATGGGGATTCTAACCCAGTTTCTTCTGCAAGAAAGTGTGTAACCAGAGGCTGATTAACCTCTTAGGTTCCCCTAGATGCAGGAATGTGGGAGGGGAATTACCTTCTAAGAAGGAGGAGTGTGTATACAGCCCTTTTTAAAATGTACCATGATGAAAGAATGTGTCCTCCGTTCATAATAACCTGATTCCTAAGCTCCTCTCAATCTGAATGACTGTTTCTTGTGTGTCCCTTAAGGGAGCTGGGATCAGCCAGAAGCAATAATATTGTACAGTAATGCCATCTACCTGCAAGTCCCTACATCTTTAAGGGATAGGTTCATCGGGATGCTGCCACTCAGGTTGAGCAGCACTTGGAAGAGAGGGTGGCCTGGATAGAAGAGGAATTGCCTCTTTTGTTGTGATGCCCTTAGGCATTTGCCTACTGTATGTAATCGGGAAGCCTGGTCTTGTGCAGCACAGCTACTTAAGCCCTGGGACTGACCTCATGCAGACTGCATGTTATTCAGCTGCTTCTAATTTTAGCAGAAATTAAAAATAGAAATCAAAGCAGTATCCAAATATTTCTGTTTTGTAAACAGAATGCAGATCTGAGATATCATGCCATTTAAGACTCTTTTCATCCAACATAGTTTCAGAATGCCAAATCGAGCCAACTGTCACCCGCAAACTATGAGATTTCTAAAAAAAATATAGCTGTCAGTGGAAACTCGAGGAACTCAAGTCCACAAGGGCAGTCATTCTATTCCTGACTGGGCATCCATGATTATTCCTAATGTGGGCAAAATACATTGAACAAGACCACAATCAGACTTCATGTCCTCATTAATAGATCTGGAAAAATTAAATACAGATCATTTTATTTTTCTATCTTAAAGGTTAATAAACAGAAATACAATAAAATAAAACAAAAAAAGAGAGAGAAAATAAGATGATACTATTTTGATTGGATTAAAGTAATACATGTTTTGAATAACTTTCCAATTTTAGAACCTTCTTCCTCAGGTCTTTTTTTTCATAATTCTAAGGCAACATGGTCTTAAGGGAGGCAGATTATGTTAAAAAAAAACAAAACTCTGATTTGTTCAATCGGGTGATTGATTTCTTTGGTCAGAAACAAGTCCTGGATGTGGTTACCTGGATATCAGCAAAGCTTTGGATACTGTCTCAAATAGGAAGCCCCTGAATAAACCTAGCAGCCTTGAGGTGGAGTGGATTAGAAATCTGTGAACGATAGATGACAGAGGGCTTTGGTAAATGAAATTCTCTCCAAGTAGGCAAAGGTGATTAGTGAAGTACCTCGGGGAATAATCCTGGGCCAAGTTCCATTCAGTATCTTTGTAATATTGTAGTGGAGTTAAGTTCTCTTTTGTTGGAGATGGCACAAAGATGTGTAATTGAGTGGACATTCTTGAGGAAGTTGGTGGAATGAGAAGAGATCTAATAAAGGGAAAGGGAATAGGACTTGATATACCACCTTTCAGTGGTTACTTATTTACCTGGGACAATGTCAAACCCGGTTCCCTTGGTTCTCAGGCTACTGCACTAACCATTAGGCTACTCCTCCGCTCCTTGAAGAGTGGGCAATGGGGCAATTCCATAATAATACCAAGATGAGGTGCCATAAATGGATGCTTAGTGCTAATTCTATAATTTCTCCGACCTCATGTGCAACTTTCTTTAAATCAATCACCTTACTTTCTAACTCTTCCTACTTTCTTACCCTTCTATATGTTACATCTTTGCTTTACCTTTCGCTATCACTTATAATGTTCTATTACATATTGTGTTGACATTGTAAATAGTATACCATGCCATACTTTGTATTGTTTTTGAATATTTTTACTGCTGTAATTATCTATTGCTCATTTGATCTATTCTTACTGTATACCGCCGTGAGTGAGTTCCTTCAAACAGGTGGTAAATAAATCCTAATAAATAAATGGCGCCAGGGTGGACCTAGACTGTTATAAAATACTAGCACAAACCCGCATTGGTGTACCAAAATATAGATGTGCCCACATATGACAGGTGAATGGCTGGTATAAATTGGCCTTCCTCAGGGCTGCTGAGAGACACAGCCGGGCCAGGCTTGGGGCAGAACTGGACCGCTGCGCGCTGCCCCCTCATTTACGCCGCCGCTCCCTCCCACCCATCCCCTTACCTTTCTGTCTCAACCTCCAAGGCGGGGGGGCCTGGTGCTGGCAAGCTTCTTCCTGCCTGCCTGCTCCCACGGTCTGTTCTCTCCTGCTCCTGTCCATGCTGGGTCGGGACCTGGATGATTGCATTAATGCAATATCACGCTAATGCAATTATCCAGGTCCTGGGCGGCATGCAGGAGCAGGAGAGGACAGACCCGGAAGCAGGAAGGCAGGAAGAAGCTTGCCAGTGCTGGGACAAGGCCCCCCCCCCCCCCTTGGAAGTTGAGCCCAGTGAATTTTGCCCGCCCCCCCCCCCCTTGACAGCCCTGGCATACCTAAGATCACCATGCTGATAGTATTGTATAAGCAGTTTGGTGAGATGCCCATGGCCCGTTCATGCTCTAGCCATGTATACATCCCTCTCACAGGTACACAGTAATAGGCACATTCTATAAAGTGTGCCTAATTTTAGGCAAAGTTTATAGAATATGCCTAGCTGTGGTATTTTTGACATGGCTTATAGAATACGTCTATTGGTAACTAAACGCAGGTGTGGCCATTTATGCTAAGTAAACCTTGGTGTAAAATCCCACGCCTAAATTAGGTGCGGACCATGTGTATTCTATAACAATGCACATAGTTTTTAGAAACTCCCACAACCTGTCCATTCCATGCCCCCCTTTTTGGCTGTATGCATTAGAATTTACGCACATCACTTTGAAGTATACACTTAGCAAGTTATGCGCGTAAATTCTAATTAAAGCCAATTAAGTTGTGTGTTCAAATCTTATTAAGTCAATTAAGTTGTGTGTGCAAGTCCAGAATGCGACTGGATTTGCGTGCGCAATTCAAGTCGCACTACATAGAAACTGGGGGTTGGCGCTTAACTTTGGGCTTGCAGTTATAGAATTGTTGTTTACATGTATAGTGGTTAAGATTCAGCGCAGAGTCATGCATTTGGGGTGTAGAAACGCTAACGTATTTGATTTCCTATGTATACTTACTTCAAAGCTAATATCAAATGGCAACACTTATGTTCTTATGTCAGCAGTTCCCAAACCTGGTCCTGGAGACACCTCATCCAGTCAGGTTTTCATGTATCTATAATGAATATTCATGAGAGCGATTTGCATGCAGTAGAGGCAGTGCATGCAAATCTCTCTCATGAACATTGATTGTGGGTATCCTGAAAACCTGACTGGCTGGGGTGCCTCTAGGACCAGGTCTGGGAACCACTGTCTTACGTAGTTAGCTTTCCTTACTTTTTCAGCTACTTCTTTTGAGAACCATAGCAGCAATCTCCTTTTTTTTTGGTTACCTTTATTTACTTTCGTAACTAAAAGGGTCATTTCAATTAAAATATTTCTTCCAGTTTTGCTCACTGCTTTTCTGCTTCCTCTAAATGGTTGTCAGTTGCCCCTCTTTAAGGAAGGTACAGCATCACAAGTATTTTTAAACCTTATAGGTTTATACTTTGACTACTGACTTCAGGCATCATGAGATCATCAGTCTGGATGTTAGACATGCTGGCCTGCAAATTTTAAGAAGGCTTTTGGTGCCAACAAGGGACCATGGATAAACCTCTCTAACCAGCAGCTAAAGACAGGAAGAGATCTGGAGCTACTGTGATTTGGAAAGAAGAGAGAGGGAAAGAGATGCTGGGTAGGTGTGGAAAGAAGAGAGAGAGACAACGGCTCATCCAGTAGGGAGCTTGGAGGGACAGGGTGCTGGGTAAGTGGAGGGGGTGGATGGAAGTGGAAAGAGAGAAAATGGTGGGTGAGTGGGATGGAGAGAAAGGATGCTGAACTGGTGGAGAAACTGGGAAAAGAGGAAGCATATTGGACCCGATTCTATATATGGTATCTGAAAAATCAGTGCTGAGAAAATGTCTGCCTAGGCATATTCTAAACTGCCTAAATCTAGGTGTGGTTTATAGAATACACCTGAGGGTTTATAGAATATGCCTAGTGAGCATGACAGCACCTAACTCTAGGTGTGTCCATTTACACTAAGTAAAACTTGGTGTAAATACTGGCACCTTAGTTAGGTACAGAGCAGGTATATTCTATAACCCTATGTATAGTTTTTCAGAACACCCATGACCCGCTAATTCCACGCCCATAGCCACACCCCCTTTTTGGCAGCACACATTTGAATTTACGTGCACTGCTTTGCAGAATACGCTTAGTGAGTTGTACGCATAAATTCTAATTAATGCCAATTAGTGTTGTTGATTGCTGGTTAAGGTCTGTTATCAATGCTGATTGGCTTTTTAAGGTATTAAATTATATGTGCAAATCCAGAATACAACTGGATTTATACACACAATTTTGGTCACACTATATAGAATTCGGGGGATTGTGGGGAATGAATTTGTAAGACTGTTCTGGTAGAGGTCCTTTACAGCTATACTCTCTCTGGATCCTTTCTTCAGAGAAGAGCTCTCTAAGCCTTCAGGTACAAATCTGTTTAGGTGGTCCCTTCCCCTCAGAGTTCACCGTTACTAAGGTTGTTGTTGTTGTAATTGATGTAGAATAATAAAGCTGTGAAGTTAAAAAAGAAGAGGTATGGCATCTAGAACTAAGCACAGTATCTTAAGGTGCACCCCACTCCTTGTTGCTCCAAATGCAGTGGTTGTGCTAGCCAGAGATCCTCTTACCTTTTTACTAGAAGTATTACAGTTTGGGAAGTAACAGCCAAGTCTCTCCCCTTACAGCAGTGATACGGTGGCCGGGGAGCCTAAACCAAAGACAAGGCTATCCCCGTTGAGCTTAGCATTTATGCCAACACAGTTTCCCTCCAAATGGTGTTTCCTCCTTCTACTGTGTATCAAGCAAGAGAACCAGCTCTTTGTTCCAGAAGCTGTGAGAAATTCAGAGTCAAATGTTTTGCTGGTAGAGTCACTAGAGATCTCAGCTGAACACTTTATAGAAGCAGAACCCGAGTGCCCTTTACACCTGCAAATGAATTGTACCACGATATTGGTAGTGTTTCTGAAAAGAAGTAAAAAAATTAGGCTTCTTTATAGTAATTATTATTGTAGGAAATAATAAACATGCCATCTCTGTTACATGCTCTGTCTGAGAGCTTTGCCAGGTTTAGACTTTTTTAGATCTATGCCAAGGCCAAGTCATCCTTAGAAGGCAGATCTCCTCCCCCCCCCCCCCCAGATTCTATATAAGTTGCCCAAAGTTGAGTGCACAAATTTAGGAGCAGATCCCAGATCTATGTGCAAACTAATGAATGAGCAGTTAACAATCAATGGTGTTAATTGGCACTCATTTGGAGCTACGCAAGGATCTGCCCTGTCCCCTATTATATAACACGTGTGCCTAAATATTATGGCGTGCAACTCAATAGGGGGCCTGGCCATGGGAGGGTCAGAGGTGTTCCCAGATTTTAGGTGTGATGTTATAGAATAGTATCATTGATGCACTCATCTACCATTAGTTGCGCGCCAACATGTAAATCGGATTTCAGTAGGCATAAGTGCTTGAGCCCAACGTTAGGCGTGAGATCCACACTGTGCAGAGCGCCCTTCGCAAAATATTAGTTTAGTGCGGATCTTCCCAGCGCCCAACTTTGGGCATCATTTACTGGATTCCCCCCTTCTTGCTCCAGAATGTGTCCCAGAATCTTGTCCCCTAGTGTAAATTCAAATACATAATGCTTCATAGACTCCCTACATCTCCACAGAAGGTGGAGAAAGAGAGAACGTGCTGGGTGAGGGGGAGGGGTAGAAAAAAGAAAGAGAAAGGATGTTATGTGGTGATAGAGAGAGAGAAAAGATGGTAGGTATAATGGAAAGGGAGACAAGAGATTAGGCTGTTGTTAGTATGCAAGACAGTAGGAAAGGAAGATGTTGCAGCAGGGAAGAAAAAGAGAGGGGGGATACTGGGCGCTGAGGGCAGGAGATAAAGACTGAAAGGAGAGAAAGGTGGTACTGTGCCTAAAGGAGAACTGAGCTGGAGCTACTCCTTGTAGATAAGTCTGGGCAGGGGGAGGGGAGAGGCATAAGGCTCTGGCGCAAGGTGAGGCAGAAAGTAAAATGAGAGCAGAGAGGGGGGAGAGGAGATACAAGAGAGGTTGTGAGAGGCAATATAGCAAGGGGGAGAGCTATACGTATGGACAAGTGGTGCAAAGTAAGAACAAGAGGAGAGGAAAGAGAGAGAATAGTGGGTTAGAGAGCAGGGAGGGAAAGGGAGGTGAGAATGGGGAAAGTTGGAAGGGGTAAAATGAACAATGGGATATGAGAGGGGTGAGTGTAATGGGCTGAGAGTGATGAGCACAAGTTTGGAAGGGGGGGGGGACAGACATATATGATATAGTAACAAAACAAGTGGTCCCAGATTTCATCACTGCACCACGGTCTGCTCCAGTCTAAAGGCAACTGCATACAACATTACAGCCTGATTAATAGGGACAGTGCATTTTCTTTAATACCAACAGATTTGATCAAGAAAAATCATTCATTAGACCACAACTAAAAACATGATGTTCCCTTAGCACTCTTCAATTCCACAGAAACAATAACTCATTTTAATCATTTTCAGGCAAGTTCCTCTCATCGTCAGCTCCTTTTCTGTAACTGTATTCAGGGAATTCTTAAACTGCCTCGTTTCTTAAACCAGGATTATTTTTATGTGGATTAACCACACTGCATGTTTCTCTCATTATTGCATCTGCTGAGTGAGTGACAGACCAGTGCTGACACACATCCAGGAGCCTGATGAGGAGATAATTCACTGGCACAGAATGTGCAGGTGCATAGAACTGAGGAGTGCAGGGCTGTCTTAAAAAGGGGGAATTTGATGACAGGAAGGACAGTCAGAATAGTGAAGAAAGCACACATTAGGTCTGGTAAGAGCATTCAGAAAGCTGATAGAATCCTAAAAGCCATAAGGAGTTTTTGATAATAAAGTGAAAAGATCCTAGTGATGTCCCAGAAAACCCCCAGGATGTTAGGGGGATGGGAACCATAAGAAGATCAAAGACTTTCAGAAGAATAGGTAGGTTGGATGGGAGAAAGGGGAGAAAGGGGGAGCATCATAAAACAGAAATATGACAATGTCTCAAGAACAAGTACAATAGATCCAATTGTAATGCCAAAGTCAAATATATTTTATATAGCGGGGGTAGAATATTAAATTATAATTTAAATGCCTAGCACTACTAAATCTTCTTAGATGATTCAATCATAAGGCAGTAGTCATCATGTAGGTATATCCAACTACACATTTGTATGCATTTAGGACCTCAGCAATAACGATTCTTTTAAGAAGAGTCAACGATTCTTTTAGGAATTCACCACCATCAACACACCTAATCTAAGTCTACCAGTCTCAGACACCCTAAAAATCCTTGGAGTCACCATTGATCGACACCTAACACTTGAGAATCATGCAAAAAACATAACTAAACAGATGTTCCACTCAATGTGGAAACTAAAAAGAGTCAGACCATTTTTCCCAAGGAATGTTTTCCGCTACCTGGTACAATCACTGGTAATTAGTCATCTGGACTATTGCAACTCACTCTACGCTGGCTGCAAAGAGCAAATACTCAAAAAACTCCAGACAGCCCAGAACACGGCAGCCAGACTTATATTCGGCAGACCAAAATACGAAAGCGCAACACCCCTTCACGAAAAACTACACTGGCTCTCACTCAAAGAATGCATCATGTTCAAACTCTGCACCTTGGTCCATAAAATCATCCATGGTGACGCCCCAGCCTACATGTCAGACCTAGTAGAACTACCACCCAGAAATGCAAAAAAGTCCTCCCGCACATTCCTCAACCTTCATCCTCCCAAATGTAAAGGCTTGAAATACAAATCGATGCATGCATCAACCTTTTCATATACAAGCACACAGCTCTGGAACACACTGCCACGTAACCTGAAAATGGTCTACGAAATGACCAATTTCCACAAACTCCTGAAAACTTATCTCTTCGACAAAATATATCATAAAGAACAACACGCGTAACTCTACATTCTTTAAGATATCCAGGAACGTTCTCTAATGTCTTTTGCTTTCACATTATCATGTACCTAATGTCTATGACTTTAATACTATCATGTATCTCACCATCATGCACCCAAAACTTCTGCCAATACAAATGTATACTCTTTTCTATTTCCAGTACTATGTATTTCACCATCATGCACCTAATACTGGCTGTAAAACCAAATGTATATTCCTTTCTATTTCCAGTTTCCACGATGAATTGTAAGCCACATTGAGCCTGCAAAAAGGTGGGATAATGTGGGATACAAATGCAATAAATAAATAAATAAATAAATAAATAAACTTACTCTCAATTTGCTCAAGTCTTCATTGGTCCAACAATTCTTTAATCAAAAATTCTATCATTTACTTTTTTTTGCTTCTTCGCTTACTTTTTTCATAAAATAGTAATATGATACGTCAAGAAAGCATGTAATGAGGTATACTTAGCTTGAATATGATAGCCATACGGCGAATGGCTTTATAAGCTATCATATTCAAGCTAAGTATACCTCATTACATGCTTTCTTGAGGTATATTGTTCTGTCCTCTGACAGCCTTTCCCTGATTGTAATGTGGCTCTGGGGTGGGTGTGACACTTTTTCTGTCATTCTCACTGCAGAGTCACATGAACGTTGCATTGTGGGGGGTGTAGTTATCAGGCAACATGACTTCACTAGCCTGTCTGCATAGAACTGTTATATGATTGGTTATGCTGTTGCTAGTTGGCAGGCTCTGTTCCCATTGGTGGGTTTCCCCCCTGCTCACTGGGTCAGAGTGTGCCCTTTTTTGTTTCCCTCTAGTCTGAGGTAGGCTCCATTTGTTAGACAGTACAGAACCCTTTCCTGCGTTACCCTCTGTTAGAGTACTTAGTTTTTATCTTGAATGTATCTTGCTGAAAAAGATATTGTACACCATTCAACCAACTCTGAGCTAATGTTGTTCTCAGTACCACGGAGACTCTTTGCCATTGGGGCAGAACCTCTGATCTACAGTTGACTGTGAGTAAACATTGTGTTATTCAAATAAAGGACTTTCAGAGAGATAGAGTCTTCAGGTGTGAACTGGTGTACCGAGGTTATACGTCAGGATATAAGACTTAGAAGCTGCAAGTCTTAGAGGCCTGAACACATATCACTATTTTAT
Organism: Microcaecilia unicolor; assembly: GCF_901765095.1. Lineage (NCBI taxonomy): Eukaryota > Metazoa > Chordata > Amphibia > Gymnophiona > Siphonopidae > Microcaecilia > Microcaecilia unicolor. Next base: position 546,444,600 of record NC_044031.1, read on the forward strand.
GGAAACAATAAGTTTAAAAGCAAAAAAAGTAAATGATAGAATTTTTGATTAAAGAATTGTTGGACCAATGAAGACTTGAGCGAATTGAGAGTAAGTTGGTTGTTCTTAAAAGAATCGCTATTGCTGAGATCCTAAATATATACAAATGTATAGTTGGATATACCTACATGATGACTACTGCTATATGATTGAATCATCTAAGAAGATTTAGTAGCGCTGGGCATTTAAATTATAATTCAAGAACAAGCACATGCAGGCAAAGAAAGGTAAAGGTCTAAAAGAAAAAGGGAGTACTACTGAAAATTAGCATTTTATTTTTTATTAGTATTTATCAACCACCTTTCTTGAAAAAATTCACTCAAGGCAGTGTGCAGCAAGAATAAGTCAAACATAGGCAATAGACAATTACAGCAGTAAAAATATTCAAACAACAGTACGTGGAGGGGCAAAATTGAACGAAAACATCTATCTCCATGGGCGTTTATCTCTGAGAACGGGTCCGTGAAGGAGCGGACCGAACCGAACCGTATTTTCGAAAAAAATAGACGTCCATGTTTTATTCGACAATTTGTGAGCTGGGCGTTTTTGTTTTTCAGTGATAATGGAAAATGAAAATGCCCAGCTCAAAAACGAATAAATCCAAGGCATTTGTTCGTGGGAGGGGCCAAGATTCGTAGTGCACTGGTCCCCCTCACATGCCAGGACACCAACCGGGCACCCTAGGGGGCACTTTTACAAAAACAAAAGGTAAAAGAGCTCCCAGGTGCATAGCACCCTTCCCTTGTGTGTTGAGCCCCCCAAATCCCCCTCAAAACCCACTGCCCACAAGTCTACACCATTACTATAGCCCTAAGGGGTGAAGGGGGGCACCTACGTACATGTGGGTACAGTGGGTTTGGGGGGGGGGTTGGACGACTAAGCATTAAGCAGCACAATTGTAACAGGTAGGGGGGATGGGCCTGGGTCCACCTGCTTGAAGTCCACTGCACCCCCTAACAACTGCTCCAGGGACCTGCATACTGCTGCCAGGGAGGTGGGTATGACATTTGAGGGTGAAAATAAAAAGTTGTGAAACATCATTTTTTGTGGTGGGAGGGGGTTAGTGACCACTGGGGGAGTCAGGGGAGGTCATCCCCGATTCCCTCTGGGGTAATCTGGTCATTTAGGGCACTTTTTGGGGCCTTATTCGTGAAAAAAACAGGGTCCAGGAAAAGTGCCCTAAATTCTAGCTACAAACGCATACTTTTTTTCCATTATCGGCGAAAGGCGCCCATCTCTCCTCGGCCGATAACCACGCCCCAGTTCCACCTTCGCCACGCCTCCGACACGCCCCCGTCAACTTTGTACGCTTCCACGATGGAGTGCAGTTGAAAACGACCAAAATCGGCTTTCCATTATACCGATTTATTCGTTTTTGTGAGATAAACGTCTGTCTCCCGATTTGGGTTGAAATCTAGGCGTTTTTCTCTTTCAATTATAAGGTGGATAGTATGGCATGGTAATCTACATTACAATGTCAACCCAATACACAATAAAACATTTTAATAGACAGCATAGGTTGTAAGCAAAGATAGAACATATTGGTAGATCAGATAGAGTAACTTATTCGTGAAACACTACAAGACTTGGGTAGTGTGGATCCTGTCCTGTCCTTAGATAGTGTGCTGTAAATGGAACCGATTTTCTCAAGTAATGGCTGGAGAAGAGTGTGGATTCAAATAGAGTATAAAAAGGCTTAGTGTGTCAAACATAACCATTTCAAGACTGAGGCCTCAATGCTCAAAACTGCAGCGCTGTTCCAAACAGCGCTGTAAAAATACCACTGGAACAGCGCAAAGGAACAACGCCCTAATGCTCAGCACTAATGAGATGCAAATATAGGCGTGCTCATAGCGTTCAGCATTAGGAAGCTCAGTGGGAGGATTGTGCTGGTGCATATGCCTGGTAAAACCCGAAAATGAAGTACACGTTTGCATGTTTTCTGCGGCCTAAATATAAGCCTTTGCAATTTGTTTTTTTTTTTAGCTTGGACGCTTATATTTAGATGCAGGAAACAGATGCCAATTTGTGCTTGCACTGGGCAATCCTTTTTTTTTTTTAGCATGGATGCTTTAAATTTAGAGGTAGGAAACAGACGCTCATGTGTGCTTTCGCTTGAGACTGCTGTTTCTCATGACCAGCGCTTAAAGGCTTGCATGGCTTCCTTCTACTTCCAAAAGCAATCAAAACCAGCATATTTTGCAGAAAGAACCATGAGAGAAGCATGCGAATCATGAAAAATCCTCTCTTCCAACACCCTAACACCTGCTCTGACCTGGCATTATTTTTTGCAGCGGTAAGGCAGTTTTGTTCTGTGCACTCTTTTCTGAGCATTGGGAAGGAATACAAAATGACCTCATTTACATGAGCTTGACTACATTTGCATGCTATCTGTGCTAGTGCCTGGCATGCTCATTGTTTGCTAGACCCATCTGAACATTCTGCACAGGTAAATGCGGTCATTAGAATGGCACTAATGGTCTCTAGCACCTGTGTTTACTTTTGAGCATCAGGGCCTGAGAGAAGCAGCATACATATGGGAAAAAGAATAAGAAAGGGTAAAAGATAGAAGAACAGGAGAGATAGAGGATAAGAAATTATCAGTCAGATCAAAGAAATGGGGCTGGAGGAGAGAAGAGTAATAGGTGAGAACATACAGAAAGATCAATGACCTCACAAACTATAGACCAGTGGCCTCAATACCACTACTGACCAAAACAATGGAGGGACTAGTAGCAAATCAACTAATGGACTACCTGACACATTTCTCACTCCTTCATAACTCACAGTGAGGTTTCAGACCATTATACAGCACTGAAACCGTCATAACCATGCTGTTAACAAAATTCAGAAGAATAATATGCCAAGGACAAAACATACTACTACTACTACTACAATTTGATACGTCAAGTGCCTTCAGTCTAGTAGACCACACAACACTGATGACCCTACTCGACAATACAGGAATCAGCGGAGCAGTGGCAGCCTGGTTCAATGGCTTCTTAAGGACTAGATCCTACACTGTAAAGATGTCTAACCAGCTCTCAGCCTCCTGGATACCAGAATGTGGGGTACCACAGGGCTCTCCATATCACCTATACTGTTTAATGTAATGATGACCTTACTTGGCAAAAAACTGGAATAAATGGGATTCAACCCATTCATACATGCCGATGAGGTCACCATTTACATACCTTACAACAACAACATCACAGAAATATTGGATAAGACTGAAAAGGTCTGGATCTTATGCAAAAATGGGACGTAACCTTCAAACTTCAACTAAATAAAGACAAAACCAAATTCCTGGTTCTATCCAGTCCACACAAACCCACTTCCTTCCAAAACTTCATAAATCGACCAACAAACATACCAAACTGAAACACAACTAAAAATACTAGGCATTATTCTCGATAAACACCTGACACTAGAAAGCCAAGTATCAGCAATCATATGAAAGTACTTCAGAAACCTATGGAAACCGAGATGGATTAGAGACTACTTTCTCAGACAATCATTTCGCCTAATAACACAATCACTGATACTGTCCCAACTAGACTACTGCAACACAGCATACATAGGGTGCAAAGAAAGCATACTAAAATTGCTGCAGACCATTCAAAACTCAGCAGCAAGACTGATATTCAACACCAGTACTCAAAGCACTACACTGGCTCCCAATCAAGGTAAGATTATTCTTCAAAGCAAGCACTCTTATTTTCATGCTAGATCTAATAGAACTATTCCCAAGAAATGCAAACCCAGGAACCAGAAGCTACCTACTACTTCACCTACCAAACTGCAGAAACATAACATACAAATCCATCTACATATCTGGATTTAGCTGTCTGGGATCTGAATGGTAGAACTCCAATACGCAAGATCACAAGAAGCATCACAAACTATCTCCAGTTCAGAAAAGAACTAAAGACATACCTTTTCAAGAAATTCTATGGATAATCACACGCACAACTCATGCTCTATACCACTTTGTAATTATAATGCACCAATGTAACACTGTACAACTGAAAATTAGAAAACCACACACATCAGTGCAATTTCAGTAATTGTAAACTGTAAGCCACTTTGAACCAAAACTTACTTTTGGATAATAGTGAATAAATAAATAAATAAATAAATAAATAAAGATGTTGGGAAGGCATTAAACAGAAACATAGAATATGATGGCGATAAGACCTGAAAGATTCATATAGCCTGCCCAATTTTATTCTCATTACAAAGCAATAGACCTAGTTGATATCTGGCTTTCCCTTCACGTCTTTACCAGTAGGAATCTTCTGTGCCTATTCTGTTCCATGGTGTGACTGCACCTTGAATACTGTATGCAGTTCTGGTCACCACATCTCAAAAAAGATATAGTGGAATTTCGAAAAGATAGAGAGAAGGGTGACAAAACTGATAAAGGGGATGGGAAAGGCTGAAACTGGCTAATGCTCTTCAGCTTGGAGAAGAAACAGCGGAGGGGAGATATGATAGAGGTTTATAAAATGCTGAATGAAGTGGAACAGTTAGATGTGAATCACTTGTTTACTCTTTCCAAAAATACTAGGACTAAGTATTTCTTCACTCAACGAGTAATACAATTCTGGAATTCGTTGCCAGAGAATGTGGTAAAAGCAGTTAGCTTAGCAGGGTTTAAAAAAGGTATGGATAATTTTCTAAAAGTCCATAAGCCATTATTAAGATGCACTTGGGGAAAATCCACTGCATATTCTAGGATAAGCAGCATAAAATCTGTTTTGCTGTTCTGAAGTCTTCCCAGGTACTTGTGACCTGGATTAGCCACTGTTGGAAACAGGATACTGGGCCTTCGGTCCGTCCTTGAAAGGCAATATGTTCTTATACAAGAGTCACCATGAAGCACGAGAAAACAGCAGGGATATCAAAGGACTAATAATTATAATCACGTTTCTAGTATACAATTGAAAATAGATTGCTGTAAAAAATTATTTAATAAAAGCAATTACAACAATTTTCCAGAATGTTTCAAACAACTTATTAAAGTTCTATAAACTGATGCAGTGTGAATAGCTTACAAAAAAGTCAGATATGGACACCAGGGGATTTCATATTTCTACCTTGATTTTTCAAAATCTGGAAAAGTAGTATACCTCAGCAATACCATAAATCAAATTCTTTGCCCACTATATAAACATTTAGAAACAATACTGAAGATAAACTCTCAAATATGCTATATTGATTATAGTCACAACAACAATAAACTTTTTTTCTTTCGCATTTTATCTAGACAATTGGGAAATTCATTTTAAAACTATAACTTTTTTTTTAAGGAGGTAAAAGCCTCAGAGAATTTAACCATAGTCTGAAGAAACACTACTTGTGTGGTAATCAAACACTTTTCAATCACAGGCAAAAACTTGTTTTTAATTTTCATCAGTACTGTTCAAAGGATGGAGTAGAAAAATAAAGCAATATCTGAAAAAGTTTTTAAAAATATGATTTAAATAATTGAACTTCCGCTGATAAGAGAAACTCATTTTCAAAACTGTCCTGCTGTAAATGTGCTTCTTCCCATCCATCCAGATGAATTTATCCATTTGCAGCACTGGAAATCACTAATGCTTTCTAGAAAATAAGTCTGTGAGCCTCTATAAAGTCCAAAAGTAGGCCAACATTGATTAGCATTTTGCCATTAAGCCTGCATCAGGGCTTGCTAGAAGAAATACAATTTTAAAAATACACATAAGAACTTCATGCTTTCAACAAAAGCATGAACATTAGTGTTTTTACCAACCTTCCCAAAAATGAATGCCATTTCTTCATAAACGTTTTAAAAAATGTTGTTAGTTTACCTCAGCAACACACCTGGTCCAAAAATTGGCAGGAGGAATCAGGAAACTCCTGGTAGTTTTGAAGAGAATTCTAAGTACGTGACATGTAGAGGTAGGTGAGAGAGCAGCTTGGTTGGTGCAGAGAGCTGCTGTTTGAATCCAAAGGAAAAGCTGTAGATTAACTCTTGTTTATGGGGCAAAAGACCAATCTGTTTGCTAAATTAGTTCTGCTACTGCAAACTTAATTGCAACCGAAACCTGTTCACTGGCAGACAGAGGGCTTTCTCTGTGTTTTTGACAAGAGTTAACAGTTGTAACCAATTTTCCTGAAAGAAATATGCGTTTACTACAAACAACTTGAAAAATAACCATCTAAAGGAATCAGTGAGTAAAATATAAAATCCTCCGTAACCATGTTTCTCTACAATGAAGGGGAAATCAGAGAATCCTGTAGGGGAATGGCTATGCACTAAGATAAATATAGATATAGGATGTGGAAACGTATAATCTTTAGAAATGATCACTTATATTAATTTCCACTACTTAAAGAATTAGAGGTATTCAACCATAGCACCGTTCTGCATTTAAGAAGAAAAAAAAGGCCTCACAGAGCTCCTAGATTATAGTTATCTATCGGAGCTGAAACGGATCTATACTGACCCTCTGTTCATCATTGGCCAAAAACCTTCAAAAATGTGTGGTATTATAATTTCCTTCACACAATAATTTCAATATATGGATTATTAAAGATTTTTAACTCTTTATGGTGCTCAAACGAGCTACTCAACACGGTGGTGTAGTGAATATATATGGTTCAAAAGAACACTTAGCTTTTGAAACTGCTTGCACTAGGAAATTCAATGATTCCAACTCGCCCCTTCTCTCCCCTCGCCACAAGCCAATGATGGCCAGTGTTTCTTCTCACTGCGTCAGGGTCTTGGTGGTGGGACTGCTTTGGAACCTAGTATTCACACTACATGAATAGTGCCTGGCTATGACCAGTTACTAGAGTTAGCAGCTTTCCTCATTTAGTTAGATTGGTCACTGTCTCGTGTTGAGACTTTTAATTGTAAGGCTCCATTGGGAACCTTATGAAGGAGTGTGTGTGGCTAATAAAAAGGATCATACTGAGCAGTGTATGCTAGACGATTATATTATACCACCCTTGCCACGGCAGCTCCCCAGAAGGTTTTATTCCTGCTTTCATATTCCTAGGTGATCACTATTGCCTGCATGTATTTTTGATTTGGATTTTGGGAGAGTAGGAGCTTTCAACCTTCTGAATTCCTGCTTGAAATCTGCAGGACGAAAGCATAGGAGCCCCTTTACAAGAGACTTGGGGAGGCTAAGCCTCACCTCTTTCCTACTGCTTCCACTGCCAGACTTGCTGTCTTTCCAGGTCTGTGATGGCAGTGACATTGGTAAAAGCAACTTGAAGACACATGGGAGAGAGACAGAGAACAGATGCTGCATGGCAGAGGACAGAGAGAGGGAGAGAGAGACTAAGAGAAAGGAGATGCTGTATAATATGAGGGAGGGGCAGGGGAGAGAGACAGACAGATGGAGGAGATATTGGATGGCAGGGGAGAGACAGAAGAGTTAAAGAAAGACTGGGAAATAAAAGAAAGGGGAATGAAGAGCTTTGTTGAGAGGAATAGATGAAAACTATAAATATAGAGGCGTATTTTCAAAGCACTTTGAAAATACGCCTCTATACTTACATGTATATTTATATGTAACTATTGTAAGTCTAAGCACTTAGACTTATAAAGTTACATAGAGGGGCATTTTCGATGTAATGTCTAAGTCTGACTTTGGACATTTTGTGTAAAACATCCAAAATCCAAATAGGAAAGAAGGTCATTCAAAAAAAGATAAATGTCTATTTTTTTTAAATACTGTTTTGGACAAGGTTTTGTGCTTTGGATGTTTTGGTTTTTGGTCCATTTCTGGGAAAAAAAAAAAAGAATAAGTGTAAAATGTAGCAATTCATGCCATTGGGATGTAGGAGGAGCCAGCATTTCTAGTAGACTGGTCCCCCAAACATCCCAGGAGATCAGTGGGGCACCCTGGAGGGCACTTCTGTGCACTTCATAAAGATGTTCCCAGATGCCCATCTCACCTTTCCTCATCCCCTGAGCCCTCCAAACCCACCCAAAACATACTGTCCCCCACTACAATAGCTCTTATGGGTGAAGGGGGCACCTATATGTAGGTACAGTAGGGTTTTGATGACTTTGGGAGGGGTCACAGTTTCCACCACAAGTGTAACAGGTAGAAGGAGATAGGGACTTGTGTCCCCCACCCCATAGTGCACTGCACTGACCACTACACTACTCCAGGGACCTGCATGCTGCTCTAACAGACCTGACTTTAATATCTGAGGCTGGGGTGGGGGAGGTATTGAGGGGTCACCCTTGATTCCCTCTGGTGGACATCTGGTCATTTAGGCAGTGGCGTTCCTAGCCTCGACGACACCTGGGGCGGATCGCCGATGCGCCCCCCCCCCCCCGGGTGCAGCACGCCCCCCCCCCGGCAAAATGACACCCCCCCGGGTGCACGCTGCTAGGGGGGGGTGCCGTGGCGCGCGCCTGTTGGCTGCGAGTTCGAATCGCTATGCTAAATTCTCTCGTTCGCTGCAGCTCCCTCCCTCTGCCCCGGAACAGGAAGTAACCTGTTCCGAGGCAGAGGGAGGGAGCTGCAGCGAACAAGAGAATTTAGCGTAGTGATTCAAACTCGCAGCCGACAGGCACGCGCCGCGGCACCCCCCAGCGGCATGCACCCGGGGCGGACCGCCCCCACCGCCCCCTCTTGCTACGCCACTGCATTTAGGGCACCTTTTTGTGCCTTATCTCTATATAATAATTGGTAACTCTGCCTCCCTGGATGGCTGGCTGGCTGAGTTCAAAACAGCATGCAAATGAGTTGATGTCAACTTGCCTCCAGTGTTCCCTTCCCTCTCAGTGTCCTGCCCTCGCATAAAGACAAAATGACATCAGAGGAGGGCAGGACACTGAGAGGGAAGGCAAGGGAAGGCTGGCGGTGACGTGAGCTGAGCCTGCTGCCACTTTAACCTCAGGTAAATGAACGGCTTAAAGGCAGGGATGCAGGAAGGAGAAGAGGGCAGGGGAGAGGAAGGGAGAATGGCTGGACATGGATGGGAGGGGAGGGGAGGAAAGGGGAGAGGAGCAGAGAATCGCTGGACATGGGAGGGAGGGGAGGGGAGAATCACTGGACATGGATGAGAGGGAGGGCAGAGGAGAATCAATGGACATGGAGGGGAGGGGAGAGGAAAGGAGGGGAGAATTGCTGGACATGGATGGGAGAGGATGGGAGGGCAGGGAAGGGCAGAGGAGAATCGCTGGACATGGATGGGATGGGAGGGGAGAATCGCTGGACATGGAGGGGAGGGTAGAATCTCGGGACACGGATGGGCAGGGCAGAGGAGAATCGCTGGACATGGATGGGATGGGAGGGGAGGGCAGGGAAGGGCAGAGGAGAATCGCTGGACATGGATGGGATGGGAGGGGAGAATCGCTGGACATGGAGGGGAGGGTAGAATCTCGGGACACAGATGGGCAGAGGAGAATTGCTGGACATGGATTGGATGGGAGGGGAGGGCAGGGCAAAGGAGAATTGCTGGACATGGAGGGGAAGGCAGGGGAGAGAGGAGAAATCACTTAGATGAGAGCCTTCCTAGGGACCATTTCATTTTTCATGAAACGGGCTTTGTTGCTTGTTAATTATAAAAGCAGGTCTAGCTCAAATCGTCTTAGTTTTAGTCCTGGACATTTTTGTTTTGTTCCAATATGTATGTAAAGCATGCATGTGTTAGGCATGCCCTAATCCTGCCTTTGGAATGCCCCCTACATGCCCTCTTGTGATTTGGATGCACTGCAGATGAATTGCATAGATAAATGTCTGCAAAATAGGTTTCAAAAATTGAGAAGAAAAAACATCCAAATTGGGCTTTATGACACTTTTTGGACGTTTTTCTCTTTTGAAAATGAGCTCCATATTAACCTGTGGAACTTTGTAAGTCTAAGTGCTTTGAAAATGCGCCTTATAGTTAGAAAAAGACTGGATAGTAAGAATGATTGAAATCTGAATAAATGTGAAAGAAAAAGATCAGTGTCAGAGACTGATGTAGTAGAGGAAGTGAAGGTGAAAGAAAAATGACAATTGGACAGGAGACCATGGAAAGAGAATTAAGTAGCCGTGAGTTATTTGGAGTAAAGTTTTGGCCATAGACACCACTTCTTGATTATATACCAACCTCTGAGGTAACCCTTAGCCTCAATATCTGAGAGGAACTACACTAATAATAGCAATATATATTCTTGCTGATTTACCAGCAAGAATATATGCTCCAAACTGAATTTATATTTAAATTTAGTCATCTCCAGCAATTTGGTCAACATTTGTCAAGAATAGATGGTTTCATAAGCTGCCGATAATTACTAGTGCTGTGTTTGTAGATCTTTCTGGAAACAATCCTTGACGTGTTGTGTTAGACTGATTAGCTGGCTTGTGCATGATTTACTCAGCTGAAATCCAGATTGTTCTAGGATCTACCTCTTGTTAACATGGGGTATGATGCAATTCAGTATGCACCTTTCCAACAGTCTGTACTTGTAGTGCAAGATGGAAAAAGGTGAAAAACTATTTACCTTTAATGGGTCTTTCCCAGATATGACTAGTACCACTACTTTGGTTTGCAACAGATTTTTGGGCTTTGGTAGGTGCTCGCACATGAGTAGTAGACAGTGGTGTGCTGGAGCCAGCTTGCACAGGCTCGCAAGAGCCGGTTGTTAAATTTACTGGCATCTTGCGAGCTGGTTGTTGGCCCGTGCGAGCCGGCTCGCCTCTGCTCCCCCGCTCGTCCATCTTCCGTCTGTCCTCTGCAGATATGCCGATAGTAGCCCTGGTTTACTTCTTGCCCCGCCACCCTGCCTTTAAAATTTTTATTTTCCCTCGAGGTGCGCCAGCGTTGAAGCGAAGGCAGCAGGCTCTGCTCGGTTCCAGCCTTCGTTCCGTTCCTTCGCATCATGGCTCCGCCCTCCCCTGACGTATTTCCTGTTTGTGCGAGGGCGGAGCCATGATGCGAAGGAATGGAACGAAGGCTGGAACCGAGCTGAGCCTGCTGCCTTCGCTTCAATGCTGGCGCGCCTTGAGGGAAAATAAAAATTTTAAAGGCAGGGTGGCGGGGCAAGAAGGAAACCAGGGCTACTATCGGGGAGCAGAGCTGCAGAGGGCAGACGGAAGATGGACGACCAGGGGAGTGGGGAGGGCTGGAAGAAGGCAGATGGAGGAGAGGAGGGCAGGGGGGAGACGAGGGTTGCTGGACATGGGTGGGTGGATGGAGGGCAGGGGAGAGGAGGGTTGCTGGATGTGGGTGGGTGGATGGAGGACAGGGGGGAGACGAGGGTTGCTGGACATGGGTGGGTGGATGGAGGGCAGGGGAGAGGAGGGTTGCTGGACATGGGTGGGTGGATGGAGGGCAGGGGAGAGGAGGGTTGCTGGACATGGGTGGAGGAGATGGAAGGGAGAGAGAAGAAATGCTGGACATGGGTGGAGGGGAGGGAAGAGTGAGGAATGAGATGAGAAGAGGGAAAAGGAAGAGAGGAGAATAACTGCAAATGGATGGAGAAAATAGGCAGAAGCTGAGGACCAGAAATGAAGAAGAAAGGAGGAAAGAAATAAATGGAAAGGAAGCCCTGGAAACGGAGTTAAGAGGACAGATAGCAGCAGAATCGGATACTGGGCCAGCATGATCAGAAAAACAGTCACCAGACAACAAAGGTAGAAAAAATCATTTTATTTTCATTATAGTGTTTGAAATATGTTCACTTTGAGAATCAGGTGCTCAACATTAAAAGTTTATATTTATTTACTTATTTATGGCATTTTATCCCACATTAAACATGAATTAGATTGGAACCTGGGATCATTTAATAATTTTTTCCTGGAGAGAGTAATGCATTGCCCCCCCCCCCCCCCGGCTATAGCCAGCTCTGCAATTTGGGGGGGGGGGCGCAGAGGTGGGGGGGGGGGGGGCGCAGTGGTGGACGGGGTGGGAGGGGGCGCCGAGGTGGACCGGGGAGAGAGCCTGTTCTTAAAAATTTACCAGCACACCACTGGTAGTAGAGGAAGATTAACATGTTCTGAGTTTTTCTTCCAAAGTGTTTAGTTTGCTTTATCATCTAATCCTGATGCTTTATTATTCTTCAATGATTTAATGCCACAGTATTGGCCATCAGGAATGGCTTGGGAACTCATAATTCAGTGGGTGATGGTGTTGATTAAGGCGAAGTTTTGCTTATGTGGCGTGTACTCATTCAAATTCAACTAGTGGCCCACCTGGTTTGTGTAATATAAAAATCCTGTTTTCTATTTTGATATTACTGTTGTATTTGCATAAAGTACTTCAGGCCTTCTTGCTGTTATTCATTCAACTAAATGGGTTAGTGTAATGTGATGGTTGTGATCCTAAAGGTGGTTACTTCCTCTCAATCAAAGTGAATGCCTGCTTTGGTAAGATCCCTAAAGTCTGATTTCAGATCATGATCTATGAAAACACAACAATCTGATGCAGGCCTTGCCTCTTCAGACCACAGGCGTTGAAAGCTTGTTCTAAGCCTTACAGATGGCAGCAATCAGAACAGGCAGTTCCATGTTGTTGCGCATTTAAGGAGGCATTTTGGCTTAGCTGACTCAGAAGGTTGGCTCGGTAGATCTGCTTCTTTAATTTTGGGTGTTTGTGCTGAAATACACCATTATACATATGCAGAAAGAGAGAACATTTGTAGGGTTGGGGCTATTTTCAAACTGCCTGCCTTTGCCAAAGTCTTTAGAAACAGACTTTGTAGCAGATTTCAAACCAACAGTACCTGTGCACGTTCCTCTTGAAAACTGCTACAGGTACAACGTACCTGTGGATTTTTCCACGTGTTTTTAATGCAAGTAACCTTTTTTTACAGAAAATAATATATTTAGAGGGCGACAAAAATGATAAAGGGGATGGGACGACTTCCCTATGAGGAAAGGCTAAAGCGGCTAGGGCTCTTCAGCTTGGAGAAAAGGCGGCTGAGGGGAGATATGATAGAGGTCTATAAAATAATGAGTGGAGTTGAACGGGTAGATGTGAAGCGTCTGTTCTCGCTTTCCAAAAATACTAGGACTAGGGGGCATGCGATGAAGCTGCAATGTAGTAAATTTAAAACGAATCAGAGAAAATGTTTCTTCACTCAACGTGTAATTAAACTCTGAAATTCGTTGCCAGAGAATGTGGCAAAGGCGGTTAGCTTAGCAGAGTTTAAAAAAGGTTTGGACGGCTTCATATAGGAAAAGTCCATAGACCATTATTAAATGGACTTGGGGAAAATCCACTATTTCTGGGATAAGCAGTATAAAATGTTTTGTACATTTTTGGGATCTTGCGGGTATTTGTGACCTGGATTGGCCACTGTTGGAAACAGGTTGCTGGGTTCGATGGACCTTTGGTCTTTCACAGTATGGCAATACTTATGTACTTATAAACTTAGGGCCCTGTTTACTAAAGTGTGCTATTGTTTTTAGCGCATGCTAAAAAATAGCATGCACTAACCATGTAGACGCCCATAGGAATATAATGGGCATCTACACGGTTAGCGAGTGCTAATGCTTAGCACACGCTGAAAATGCTAATGCATCTCTAGCATGGATTAGTAAACAGGCCCCTTAGTTTTAGTTTGGCACTTATCATCCTCTTACATCCAGAGAGTTTTTGGTGGAATACACTCAGCAGGCTAAAAATCATAAAGTTCATAAAAACTTTTAACAGATTAAGGGCCTAATTTACCAACATGTTAACCAGCTGATGTACACTAATTCAAGTTGAGCCTCACTGAGAAAATTGGGGCTTGCATTATTTAACATGCTTTAAATCACATTGTCATACCTTACTGCTGGGTCTTCCAAAATATGTTTTACATAGATTACAACTTCTTCAGAACACTGCAGCAAGTCTACTAGAGCGATGCGCGTTGCATTGGCTACCGATAGAATGGAGAGTTAGATTCAAATTCTTGTTTCTGAAGTCTTTACCAGTTGTACCTTCATACTTATCTGGTCGGTCCAGACAGTTGTATGTTCCAAAGAGTACATTGCATTCCTCACAACAGAAAGTGCCGGAAGTACCAGTGGCTGGTTCTTTTAGCCTAGTGCATGGATTCTCAACCTTTCTTGTGTGACACAGTGAATGGTGTGTCTGCAGCGGAACAAAAAAAAAAAAGTAAATATCTCATTGTTTAAAATGATTCAAGAGAAATAGAAAATATTCTTAACATAATTTGCTTGAGTACAAGGGAACCACAGAACTGTGGTATTTAGATGAGGACAAAGAGATTGAAGTTGTTGTAAGGTGAAGAACAATTTTTCGATGATGTTGAAAACATGACTATTAAAACTAAGGGGTCCTTTTACTAAGGTGCGCTGAAAAATGGCCTGCAGTAGTGTAGATGCGTGTTTTGGGCGTGTGCAGAATCATTTTTCAGCACACCTGTAAAAAATGCCTTTTTAAAATTGTTGTCGAAAATGGATGTGCGGCAAAATGAAAATTGCTGTGTGTCCATTTTGGGTCTGAGACCTTACCGCTAGCCGTTGACCTAGTGGTAAAATCTCACGCGGTAACCGGGCGGTAATGACCTATGCACATCAAATGCCACTTGGCGCATGCCCAATACGCACATCCAAAAATAAAAATTATTTTTTTAGACGTGCATATCAGACACGCGCCAAAAATGAAATTACCGCAAGAGCCATGTGGTAGCCAGGCGGTAACTCCATTTTGGCATGCGTTGGGCGCATGTAGACACTTACGCGGCTTAGTAAAAGGGCCCCTAATGGTGCTATCAATAGTGACATCTAGAAGTTTAGCAGAAGTGTGGAGGGGGATGGGAGTGCCTCAGATTTCTTTATTAGGATTTATTTATCACCTTTTTAAAGGAATTCACTCAAGGTGGTGTAGAGCAAGAATAAGTCAAACATAAGCAATAGACACTTACAACAGTAAAAATATTCAAACAATAATATAAAGTATGGCTTAGTATGCTATATTACAATGTCAACACAATACGTAATAAAACATTTTCATAGACAGCCTAGAGTATAAGCAAAGATGGAATATATAGATAGATAAGATAGAGTAACAGGAGTAAGAAAATAAGGTGATTAATTTAAAGAAAGTTGCAAATGAGGTCAGAAAGGTGCTCAAACATTACCTTAGCTAGGGTAGGAATGGGTAAACATGTCCTGCTATAGTATGTGCAGCCAGTGTCATTTACATTTTCCATTAAAGGCCTGGTTGAAAAGCCAAGCTTTCAGCTGCTTCCTGAAATATAGTTAGTCTTGTGTTAAGCGGAGCCTTTCAGGCAGTCAGTGGCGTAGGAAGGGGGGGCGGTGGGGCAGTCCGCCCCGGGTGCATGCTGCTGGGGGGGGGGGGGGTGTTGGCTTCGCTGGTTCCCTGCTCCCTCTGCCCCGGAACAGGTTACTTCCTGTTCCGGGGCAGAGAGAACAGGGAACCAGCGGAGCCGACGCAGCTCCCAGCGACGTGCACTCGGGGCGGATCGCCCCTCGCCGCTTCCCTATGCAAGTATGAATGTGCTCCGGAGGGTGCTCACCAAGGGGGGGTGCACCGTAGTTTTGGATAGGTTAATCTTGATACCGTTATTAGTAAGCCAATCTGCCATAGTATCCAGTTTAGCGGAGAAATCAGAAGTGGAAGAAAGAGGATCAATAACAGAGAACAGCTGGATATTATTATTATTAATAACATTTGTATAGCGCTACCAGACACACGCAGCGCTGAACACCTGATACAAAGAGACAGTCCCTGCTCAAAAGAGCTTACAATCTAAATAATACAGACAGACAAGACAGTTACGGATGAGGGAAGTAATGCGTGAGAAGGAAGGAGGGGACAAGGGGAGGGCAATTGGTAGTGGCTAGGACAGTGGCGTAGCCAGAAGTCAATTTTTGGGTGGGGCCAACAGGTTGGATGGGTGGGCACTAGACAGTGGTGTGCTGGTAAATGTTTAACAACAGGCTCTCTCCCCGGTCCACCTCTGCACCCCCCCCCCCCCCCCCCCCCCGTCCACCTGTGCACCTCCCCTCAAAATTGCAGAGCTGGCTATATCTGGGGAGAGAGCCTGGGGGGGGGGGAGGAGGCAATGCATTACTCCCTCCAGGAAAAAAAAAATTAAATGATCCAAGGTTCCAATCTAATTCATGTTTATTGTGGGATAAAATGCCATAAATAAGTAAATAAATATAAACTTTTAATGTTGAGCACCTGATTCTAAAAGTGGATATATTCCAAATACTAAAATGAAAATAAAGTGATTTTTTTCTACCTTTGTTGTCTAGTGACTGTTTTTCTGATCATGCTGGCCCAGTATCTGATTCTGCTGCTATCTGTCCTCTTAACTCCGTTTCCAGGGCTTCCTTTCCATTTATTTCTTTACTTTCCGCCTTTCTTCTTCATTTCTTGCCCTACATCCGTAAGTAAAAGCTGGGTCCTCTGCAGACGACTGTCCAGTGGATCCTGCTTCTGCCTATTTTCTTCATCTATGTGCAGATTTTCTCCTCTCTTCCTTTTCCCTCATCTCATCTATTCGCCTTCCTCACTCTTCCATCCCCTCCATCCATGTCCAGCATTTCTTCTCTCTCCCTTCCCTCTCCTCCATCCATGTCCAGCAACCCTCCTCTCCCCTGCCCTTCCCTCCATCTATCCATGCCAGCAACCCTCCTCTCCCCTGCCGTTCCGTCCATCCATCTATCCATGTCCAGCAACCCTCCTCTCCCCTGCCCTTCCGTCCATCCATCCACCCATGTCCAGCAACTCTCCTCTCCCCTCCATCCATCCATACCCAACAATTCTCATCTCTGCCCTGCCCCTATCCATTCATACCCAGCATTTCTGTTCTTGCCCCTGCCCCCCTCTATCCATCCATACCCAGCAATTCTGTTCTTGCCCCTGCCCCCCTCTATCCATCCATACCCAGCAATTCTATTTTATCCCCTGTCCCCTCCCTCCAGCCATCAGCGATTCTCTTCTCTCCCCTGCAATTCCCTCCGGGCTCCATCCTTCCCTCCCATTCAATTCCACCTGCCCGCCCTCTTCTCCCCCAAAAAATTTACAGTGGGAGCAGGCTGAGCTCCTGCATCTGCCTCCCTCTCCCAGATGCTGCCTACCGCTGCCATGATCGCAGGTCTACCTCCCTCCATCTCAGCACTCATCAGCAGCAGCACCGGTAGCGAATCATACACGCTGCCTTCTTCTAACCTGGAAGCGACTTCTCTGCCGCGTTCCGCCCCCATTATCAGAACTTCCTGTTTCTGCTGGGGCTGGACGCGGCAGAGAAGACGCTTCTGGGTTAGAAGAAGGCAGCATGTATGATTCGCTACCGGCGCTGCTGCTGCTGAGTGCTGAGACGGAGGGAGGTAGATCCTGCGATCATGGCGGCGGTAGGCAGCGTCTGGGAGAGGGAGGCAGATGCAGGAACGGAGCTCAGCCTGCTCTCTCCGCTCTGCTGCCTCCACTGCTGGGTGGGCCTGAACCCAAACTGGGTGGGCCTAGGCCCACCCAGGCCCACCCATGGCTACGCCCCTGGGCTAGGAGCTAAAAAGCAGCAGTGAAAAGGTGGGTTTTCAGCATAGATTTGAAAACAGGTAGAGATGGAGCTAGACGTATAGATC
The DNA here is from genome assembly GCF_901765095.1 of Microcaecilia unicolor. NCBI lineage: Eukaryota > Metazoa > Chordata > Amphibia > Gymnophiona > Siphonopidae > Microcaecilia > Microcaecilia unicolor. The sequence goes on from NC_044031.1 coordinate 546,462,188, forward strand.
CAGGAAGTCTATTCCAGGCATAAGGTGCTGCGAGAGAAAAGGAGCGAGGCCTGGAGTTAGCAGTGGAGGAGAAGGGGGATGACAAGAGAGAGTTGTCCAATGAGCGGAGTTCACGAGGAGGAATGTAGGGAGAGATGAGAGTGGAGATATCATTGCATACTTGAAGAATTTTAATTCTAGGGATTGGATAGGCAGTGTGAATGGTGCAAGGTAAATTTTAAAAAGGATAGGACCAAGGATAGAACCCTTTTATACCACTATTGTATGGACAATTTATTTTTCTAATTATGGTGATCCTGGTCTCTTTCCACTCTCTTTTTGTTGCTCTTCTCCTAGATCTATTACCTATTACTAAAGAGAGTTAAGGTTTTGCACTTAACGTGGGTTAAGCAATGCACCTTAAGTGCAAAGGTTCTGCAGCAACTGTTGGGGGGGGGGGGGGGGGGGGGTCAGCATTTCCCCTGCAGTTTCTGCACAGACAAGTATTCTAATGTGCCTTACCTTTGCATGCTATGAGCGTGGATGCACATAATGCTACCTATTGCACTTAACTGCTTAGTGCACATGCCCCTAAGTCTCATTTTTGTTTCTTATCTTCTCCCTTCCTTCCCTACTCCCATCTCTGACATTAATCTTCCCTTTTCATTTTTCTCCATTTCTTTCTTCTGTCCTTCTCTAACAGTCATATCTAGATTTCACCTCTCCTTTCACTTCTTCTCCAGTCCTCAATCTTCCGTTTGTCACCTCTTACCTACCTTCTAGATTTCCATCTGCTACTCTCCCCTCAACTGATTCTACTACTACTACTACTACTACTACTACTTGACATTTCTAAAGCGCTACTAGGGTTGCGCAGCGCTGTACAATTTAACATAGAAGGACAGTCCCTGTTCAAAGGAGCTTACAATCTAAAGGACATTCATTCCCCAGCCTTCTATTCCTCCTGTCTTCCATTCAGTCCCTAGAACCCCATTTCCAATATTCTGCCCTTAATACCTTCCCCAAGCCCTCATTTATCTTCATCTGCCTCTCATTCTCTTACCAGCCCCATCACCTTCCCTGTCACTCATCCACTCCCTGGCCAACAACTATTCTTCTGTTTCTTACTGCCTACTTAGGTTCCCATACCTCCTTTCATCTCTTCCCCAACTCCTCCATTTTTCTACCTTCTCTCATTCCTTCGCAGACCTTTTTCTTCATTCTCTCAGCCCTTTAATAGCACTTCCACATCCTGCAGTATCTTACATCAACCCTCCACCCACCCCTTTTTCCAGTCGTGTGTCAAATACCCCATCCCATTTAACATACCCATATACATATTCCTACCCAGTATCTTGCCCTAACTGTCACCCAATCTCTATCCCCACCATCTCTAAGTCCTTATTCAATTACCAAGAACCCACACTCCAACTCAATCCCTGAGTCTTTTCTCCCTCACCTTCCAGGTCCCCACCTAGCCTCAATCCTGAAAGCTGTTTTTTGGGGAGGAGGCACTTGCCATCCTTAGGGTTCCATTCCTGCAGCAATACCATTGCACTAGGTTCATTTCTTCTCTCTCATTCCCCTAGGGCTCACCTTTTCACTCAACCCCTGTCTCCCCCCCACTTACAGATTACCCAGTGCTATGTTTATCTCCCCTCTCTTTCTGCTTTCAATACCCTTCTCCTTCCAGGCCTTATTTTAAAACTCACCCACTTAACCCAATCATCAGAGCTGGTTAGAAAAAGAGAGCAGGGGTGTTTCCTCAGATTAGCTCCTCCTCTACAGCAAGAAATAATAGAAATCACTGCCACAGAGGAGGAAACAGGATCTTGCATAACTGGGCCAGACCAATAGTAGTGATTGGTCACAAGGGAGGGTGCAGCCAAGGTTGTTGGCAGCAGTAAGTGTGGTGGCTGTATTGAAGGGTGCACGACACAGTGCTTCTGACTGCTGGAGGGGTGGGTGTGTGCATGTGTGTGGCGGGGGAGGGGGTGGGGACAGATCTGCAAAACTTCCAGTTGTTGCAGACATCACTAGTGATTACTGAGGGCACAGGGAGGCAGTAATAGAGACTGCTTATGGGGATTTCAAGCACCTGACTCCCTGGCTGGTTGCTCTCCCCAGCCTGCTGACACACACGATTGCTGAGGAAAGCACAGGCTTGTGTTGTCTATGCCAAGTTTTTGGAGACATACCTCCCAGCACTTGGTGACACACTGGGTGAGAACCACTGTTTTAGATGGATTAAGGAGGTGCAATTTTCAAATAGCCAAGTTACTTAAATAAATGACTTTGAAAATTGCCATAAAAACATGTTTTAAGTTGTTTCCTGAAAGTCGTAATTCATTTGCTGTTTAAAAAAAATGATGGGAGATGATTCCAGGCCCATGCAGCAGTTCCTCAAAAGGTTTGTAGCCATTGTTGGGTAGACTGGATGGACCATACGGGTCTTTATCTGACGACATTTACTATGTTGATAACTGACAGTTATTTTCCGTATAATTCAAGGCCATAGGCGCCCGGTATAAGAGGCTTGGGGAGGCTAAGCCTCCCCAGCCGCAAGCAGACCTGACAAGCCTCGTTGGGGCAGTGGAACACCATGCATGTATGCAGCATAGTCAGCACAGGAATAGAATTAGATGCTGCAGCCTGCGGGACCTGTTACTACCTTACTGACAGCCGGCCCCGGGACTCCCATTGTTCTGCCTCCCCCAGCTCCAACTCACACACTAGTGTCACACGCCACAGATAGCGGTCTCCAGTTTAAAAATTATAGCAGGGCTGCCTTGGGACTCGGCCTTCCCCCTATTTCGTGTCCCGCCTCCTTTGACGGCTGATGCAACTTCCTGCTTTTGCGAGGGTGGGACATATCACAGGAAGAAGGTCGAGTTCTCAAGGCAGGCCTGCTATGATCTCTAGAGTGCAGACCGCAGCAGAAAGACATCAAGGGCTCAAGGGAAATATTTCCATTCCCCCATGTAGCCGTTATACAGTACACTCAAAACAAAGCAAGCAAACCTATGAGCTGCTGCATCCACGTTGTCGTTCTTTATTGTCGGTCCATCTGTAACAAGTCTAATAAAGCTGGTTCAGTTGGATAGGCAACGCTTTAAAAGGTGGAGGAGAAAATATATTTTTTAATTTATTGGACAGCTCTTTAATTTATTTGAAAGCTTCCCATATATAGATATAAATATCATGAAATAACAAATGAATATCACTAAAACAGCTTAAAATGTATTATAGCTGGTAGAAACAGTAAATATAAACTCTGTATTTTGTGCTCATTTTTCTACACTAAAATGTAACTAACTAACTAACTAAATACACTGTATACAATGCAGATGGCCAAATGGATATCATGTTTCCTGTTGGGTTCATCTTAACTTTTGTAATCTGCCTTGGGAAGCCTGGTGTTTTAAAGATGTAATATATTGAAATTAAATGGAAGTAAAATTAAAGTCTCCTTTCATTGGGGCATATGGAATCACATCTTCATCTGTTTTGTAGAAGTTTACATTTTAGATACACAAATGGATTATTCTGTTTTGAACATGTTTCAGGGGCAAGTGGTTTTATAAGTCAAAATAAAAATAAATATTTTGTTTCATGCAGATCTCTTTTGTTTAAACATAACTAATTGGGCTATAAGCCCCTAATGTAGTCCATTAGTTTTCTTATATTTTGTTTTTGTGATGACTTATACTGTGCCAAAACTGAAAACTCTTATCTCTGTGTGGTCGATAATAAAAGGAGCTCATTGTGAACACTACCCACCCTAAAAGGTTGTTTTGTGGCTGTACATAAGGAATTGTGATATTGAATAAATAAGTGCATGTTTGTGTCCCTAGTCATGCTTCCAAAAGTTATATAATCCTTTCAAGAACTCCAGTTAATCGTTACTTATTAGTGGAACATAACCACAGAGGCATGAGTATGGTCGCATTTTCAATATGGTAATACTAGGGCCCAGCTAAGGAACAGTTTATTTTGAGTTTGTCTTCACTGGACCAAACTTGCTTTCCTTGTGCCATCACCATCCAACTGGATAGGCAGTGTCTTTAAAAAAATGGAGAATAAAGGAATTTTTTTTTTTTTTTACATTTGTATCACATAGAGGGGCATAATCGAACGAAAACGTCTATCTCCATGGGCGTTTATCTCCGAGAACGGGTCCGTGAAAGGGGCGGACCAAACCGTATTTTCGAAAAAAATAGACGTCCATGTTTTATTCGACAGTTTGTGAGCTGGGCGTTTTTGTTTTTCAGCGATAATGGAAAATGAAAGCACCCAGCTCAAAAACGAATAAATCCAAGGCATTTGTTCATGGGAGGGGCCAGGAGTCGTAGTGCACTGGTCCCCCTCACATGCCAGGACACCAACCGGGCACCCTAGGGGGCACTTTTACAAAAACAAAAAAAAAGGTAAAAGAGCTCCCAGGTGCAATACACCCTTCCCTTGTGTGTTGAGCCCCCCAAATCCCCCTCAAAACCCACTGCCCACAAGTCTACACCATTACTATACCCCTAAGGGGTGAAGGGGGGCACCTACATGTGGGTACAGTGGGTTTGGGGGGGGGTTGGACGACTAAGCATTAAGCAGCACAATTGTAACAGGTAGGGGGGGATGGGCCTGGGTCCACCTGTCTGAAGTCCACTGCACCCCCTAACAACTGCTCCAGGGACCTGCATACTGCTGCCAGGGAGGTGGGTATGACTTTTGAGGGTGAAAATAAAAAGTTGTGAAACATCATTTTTTGTGGTGGGAGGGGGTTAGTGACCACTGGGGGGGTCAGAGGAGGTCATCCCCGATTCCTTCCGGTGGTCATCTGGTCATTTAGGGCACTTTTTGGGGCCTTATTCGTGAAAAAACAGGGTCCAGGAAAAGTGTCCTAAATTCTAGCTAAAAACGCATACTTTTTTTCCATTATCGGTGAAATGTGCCCATCTCTGTTTGGCCGATAACCACGCCCCAGTTCCGCCTTCGCCACACCTCTGACACGCCCCCATCAACTTTGTCCGCATCCGCGACGGAGTGCAGTTGAAAACGTCCAAAATCGGCTTTTGCTTATACCGATTTATTCGTTTTTGTGAGATAAACGTCTATCTCCCAATTTGGGTTGCAATATAGGCGTTTTTCTCTTTCGATTATAAGCTGGACATTATCCCAAGCAAAGTTGGCTTACATTTTAAAATACTGTGAGACAGATTAATAGAAATGAGTTATATCATGGGAGCAGATAGATGGATATGTCTAACATAGTTGAGGTTAGCATATATACCCAACTGGGCATTTAAAAGTTTAAACTTTAATGGAAATGTAGACAAAACAAGAAGAACAAATTTCTTACAAAGTAGTCAGTATAACAAAACAGTACTTTGAATGCACTTCAACTTGAAAAAAATGTGCTTTATTAATGTTTACTACAAGTTGTTTGCACTCATCCTTGGACTACTCTGACTCTTTCTAGGTCATCCTTGCTGTTTTGTTATATTAGCTTTTGGAAATGTGTGTTCTGATCTTTTGGATTTTTTCTGTATTTATAGTATTGCTGTATGCAGAGTTTGACTTCATGAGGTTTCTAGTTCTGTTTTTCTTGCCTTCAAATCTCTATTACTGATCTGTGGTCTCTTGTTTCGTATTGTTGACGGTCTGTATTGTTGTGTATGCTATTCTGCTAGCATGTATTATCTATGTAGAGATCTTGTTGCAGAGAGAGAGAGAGAGAGAGAGTGGCTGCAGGCCTCTATGGAGGGGCTGGCATCATCTACAAACACTTTTTTCAATGCACTTTAAGTTTTCTAAGATATCTATCTATCTATCTATCTATCTATCTATCTATCTATCTATCTATCTATCTATCTATCTATCTATCTATCTATCTACACACACATACTGAAGACTTCACTGTTTAATGTTGTTGCCACTCAGTGCCGTAGCGAGGGCGGCTGACACCCGGGGCGGGTTGCCGCTGCGCACCCCCCCGGGTACAGCACGGCGCACCCCCCCCCCCCGGAGCGCATTCTTACTGCCATACGAAAGTGGGGGGTGGGCGGGAACGCCGATCCGCCCCGAGTGCACGTCGCTGGGAGCTGCGTCAGCTCCGCTGGCTCTCTGCTCTCTCTGCCCCAGAACAGGAAGTAACCTGTTCCGGGGCAGAGGGAGCAGGGAACCAGCGGAGCCGACACCCCCCCAGCGGCATGCATCCAGGGCGGACCGCCCCACCGCCCCACCTTCCTACGCCACTGTTGCCACTTTATTCTTTGATGCATATCTAATATCTAAATTTAATAAAAGGCATTACTTGTGACTTTTACTTTTTTTTTCCTGCATGTTGTCAGACAATTATGAATGTAAGCACCACCCCTGATCCCACCCCCTTTAGCCTCCCCAAACAGTTGGGCCACCGACCGCCTATGTTCAAGGCTTTGTGCAGTTTGTTCCCACATCTCCCTGCGGTGCACTCAGATCAGGGTGTAAGAAATCAACCAGGTGGGGAGCACCCAGGAAGAAGCATGAGAATTATAAGAAAACTGAATTTTATTGTGAAAGTCACTTTTGCCAAGTCATAGGCTTGTTTGTTGAGCAGTATATTTCAGCTGGTAGTGCAGCCTAGATGCCTTTGGTGTAAGGTATGTCAAGATACCTCTGTAATATACATCAGCCTTTTCCCTCTCTTTAGAAGCTGTCACATCAGTGCCTCATTAAGAGCTTTTTGAAAAAAATACAATAATATTACTCCATGCTTTAATATGCTTTAAAATAAACATTTACATGCAGTACTACAGAAAGCACAACATAAAGATTTTATTACTGAAAAGAAAACAATGGAGTTTTTTATGTGCTCTTTCATTTAACTTAAGAAAATGCCAAGAGCTATGGATCAGAAATCATGAGGCACACCAACTGTGCTGTTTTTCACACTATTATAATGGTCTTGAAAATGAACAGATCCCGAGTAAATTTCCAGTGTTAGGAAACAGAGGAGCTGGCCTGTCGCACTTCAATTTGTGGCCATGTTTCATTTTACTTTAGCAAAAATAAGAACTAATTAGATACAGTACCAAGAGAAAATGATGGAAACTGGATGAAATGCCAGCATTTCTGCATTCTATTAAAACAGGAATGCTAGTTTCATTGAATCTGGCTTACTGTTCGGCATCTTCTGTGATAGAAGTAGAGGATTGTGAATAAAGCTTTCTATATAATTTCAAAAGAACAACTGAAGCAGTCACTCAGCCATCCAAAAACTGCATTTTACTTAATGCCCACACATCTTCTGGTTAATTGATGGGTTTTGTAACTATGAACATGTAATTTGATCACTTACTAACCAACACACCACTAGAGGGTCAATATTCAAAGTTGCTGTTGCTACATAAAAATAGGGGCATGGTCTCAAAACAGATTTTTTTTTCACTTAATTGAATCAAACAGCATTAATAGTCTCTCAACTTCATTTGTAAGTATGGGACCTCAGTGATACTACTACTACTACTATAAATCATTTCTATAGTGACCAAAGTAACAGGAGATAGCTTAACTCATGTGTTGTCCAATTCTTCATTGGTCCAACAATACTTTATTTTAGCAACTCAGCTTTTTAATGAATTTTTACGTTTTTTACATTTTTAACTTTTTCTTTTAAAAACCTCACTCCCAAATGAATGTCTTAGGAAGCAAGTTCAGAATGATATGTAGTTTGAAGACCAACCCTGACGCAGCTTAAGTAAAATATGCTACATTGATTTGTATATATTTTGTTGACTTTTGTCATTTTACTTTTTAGACAACGTCTGCGATAAGAAACCTCTGGACCTCGTCTTCATCATTGACAGCTCCCGCAGTGTACGTCCCTATGACTATGGGAAAGTGAAAGAGTTCATCATAACCATCTTGAAATTCCTGGACATTCGTCCTGACATGACTAGGGTGGGTCTTCTCCAATACGGAAGCACAGTCAAGCACGAGTTTTCTTTGAAAACCTATAGAAGGAAAGTGGAGGTGGAAAATGCAGTCAGAAGAATGATGCACCTGGCTACGGGGACCATGACTGGGTTGGCTATACAGTACATGATGAACATTGCATTTTCAGAGGCTGAGGGGGCTCGGCCGCTGAGTCAGAATGTGCCGAGAATTGCCATGATAGTGACGGATGGAAGACCTCAGGATTCTGTGGCTAAGATTGCAGCTAAAGCCCGGAATTCGGGCATCCTGATTTTTGCTGTTGGCGTAGGAAAAGTTGATTTAAACACCCTGAAGTCTATTGGAAGTGAGCCACATGCCGAACATGTCTTTTTAGTGGCTAATTTCAGCCAGATTGAAACCCTGACATCAGTGTTCCAGAATAAACTGTGCGGTAAGGAAACATTTCTGAGTTTGACGTGAGAGGTTTATTATAAAAAGGGCAGAACATTATGTTGTTCTTAATGTTTGAATGTTATAATCAATACAGAGACCATGTTAGAAAAAAAAAAGCACAAAAGCTGAATCCAAAAAAATGCTAACTTCAATAAAATGAGAGGTTTTTGTGTGACAAAAACTTGAAAGGCAACCAAAATTTCAGTTATTTGAGTGAAAAACTAATTCTGCTGCTGGGTAGCATACACAAATACATTGGCCTTTTGTTCTGCAAAATTGGCTAGTGTGCAAAAAAAAAAAAGCAAGGGGTAACATTTCTGCTGATCACAACCAAATATTGCCTGAGCCAGCTTGGATAGCTTTTTGCTGCACAATAAGAAAATGGAAAACCAGTGGGACCTAAATAATGACGAGACTAGGGATATGACTCAAGAATTTCTTAGGATAGGGGAGTTTACTGTACTTTTTATTTATTTATTTATTTGTTACATTTGTATCCTACATTTTCCCACCTATTTGCAGGCTCAATGTGGCTTACATATACCGTAGAGGCGTGTGCCATTTCCGGTACAGAAACAAATACAGAGAGTTGTTGTGGACGTATAAGGTTCATGTGTTATAGACACAAAGCAGTTAGCTGTTAATTATTCTGCACTGTTACCACATGAGCGCAGTAACCGTCACTATACTGGCATGATAGTGCACATGCTAGCTGATAAGTATAGAGTGGGATATGGACCGGGAATGGCTAGATTCTATTATATTGTGCCTCAATTTCCTTGTGGAAAGTACACTTTAACTTAAGCATACATTATAGAATACGCCGAGTGCTGCTCCACATGACCAACTAAAACCTGGTGTAAATCCTGATGCCTACGTTAGGTGTGGAGAGGGTGTATTCTATAACAACAAGCACAGATTCTAGATTCTAGAAACACCCACGACCCGTCCATTCCACTCCCATAAATTCTAAGGCACTTTTAAACTATGTGCCTTAGAATTTACGCGCACCAAATTACAGAATACGCTTAGTAAATAGTGTGCATAAATTCTAATTAATGCCAATTAGTTCTGATAATTGCTTGTTAACATCCAACTTTCAGCGCTGATTAGCTTGTTAACAAGTTCTGCGCATTGTTATGGAATATGCTTCGAGTTCCATGTGGGAACTGAGGCGTGATATAACACCACTAAGCTGCGCTAGAGACGCGTTAGCATTTTTAGCGCATGCTATGCATTAGCACGCGCTAACCATGTAGAAGCCTATAATATTCCTATGGGCATCTACATGGTTAGCGTGCGCTAATTTTTATCACATGCTAAAAACGCTACCACACCTTAGTAAACAGGGCCCCTTATGTTCTCATTTTTGTTTCTCTGTTTGCTGTTCTATTTGAAAACTCATAAATAAAAGGTTTTTTTTTAAACTCCCGGGGCTATTGTGGCTCCCCTTACTGTCATCTCTATATGAGGTGGTAAGTGTATCTGTGCTTGAAGGCCCATTGCAGATAGAACACACACATCAGAATTGATTAAGTCCAGGTTGAGACAATGTACAATTCCAGTATTATTTTTGAAATTATTTCTGACATCTTAGTGAAGTTTCTAGGCTCTAATATTCATTTATTTCCTGATTTGTCTCAGATGACACAAGTGTAGAGAAGAATTCTTGGCTCTTAGACCAAGGGTTGTTGCTTTAAGTGCCACATTTGTTTTGAAATTTCCTGCTAAATGCTGTCTTGTGTATAAATCTAAGCGTTTTTGGTTTTTTTTTTTTTTTTGAGCCTAGACAATTTATTTGGGATTTATTGTGGCTAGGGAGAAGGTTGATGTGTTAGTGGGTTGTGATGTATTGTCTTAGAGTTAGCACATTCAGGCTTTACACAATTGCTTAGTTCATGCTGCTACCTTTTTATTTTTAATTTCTTCTAATTGTTAAATATCTTGATTTGATCCCCTTTATTGTGGACTAAATATTTGATCTTTTTTTCTTTTTTTGTTTATGATTCTAAGTTGGATTTCTGATGTATTCAAATTATGGACGATGTATACTTGATATTATTGGAACATGCCTAAATAAAATTATTGTCAAAAGTGATCTGCCAGCATAGAGCCTTTTCTACGATATATGCAAAAATGTGCTTGTATGATGTGGCTATATCCATTTTACAATTGTCAATGTAAAAAATATCAACAGAAGGAACATGGCAGTTTACATGTTGTAACCAGGTACCTCTAAGTGCAGCCAAGGATAGAACAATCTCCTCCAGCCACAGGCTCCTGGTACAGTCAAGAAATAAATGTCCACCAGCAACTTCAATCTTAAGGATTTTATTCCATGCAGGTTTCTAGTAGACCTCATACACAGTTTCAACAGCAGCATTCACCTTCCATCTTAAGCACATATAAGCCACCTGAAAGTGTGTGGCAAATAGTCCCCTTTAAGCAGTAGGCTATCAGCACATACCAGGATTCAATACAGGCTCACAGTTAGCTCCAGTCTGGGCTCTTTATCCAGTGCACAATAAACAGTAGTTCAATTCCAAATAGAAGCAGTTCTTTCAGTCCATCATCACAGTTAAATCACAAAGCAGCAGTTTCTACTTTCTACTCTCTTTACCTTCAGGAGAGTTCAATACTTTAGGACTCCTCATACCCAAGGGATTTCGCCCTGCATCAGCTTCACTGGTAAATTCAATATTTTAGGGACCTCCCTTACCCAAGGATTTTCAGCCTGCAAATACTTTTGGGACTTCCTCCCACCCAAGGGATTTCAGCCTGCTTCAGTACTTTAGGGACCTCTCTTACCCAAGGATTTTCAGCCTGCAACTGCTTCTCTCCCCTGGGACTCCTTCCCACCTGCCTAATCAATCCCTGGCTTCTGCTCTCACAACCAATCATTCTCCTTCCATTAGCTTCCCCCACACCCATACCAGCTGAGTTAAGCATTAGACTAATGATGAGCTTCTGCACACAGGGTTTCCTATCTCTCTTTCCCCCTAGTGGCAGCCAATCTACACGTCCTGCCAGCTTACACCCATATCTTCCCCTATTGCAGCTAGGAGTCCCGTCCGGGTTCTTCATCTCACCCCCTTGCTCCTTGCCTGCAATGCCTTCTGGGACTTGTATTTCAAACTGACACTGCCTTAACCCAACTATCCTGGATGTGACTTTATCACAATGTGTAAGTGCTCACACATATACATGTAAAAGGGCATGTTAGAACTTCCTATGTAAATGTTGACACATGCAAGAGTATACTCTGGTGGAAAGGAGAAACAGGGGTGATATGATACAGATGTTCAAATATTTGAAAGGTATTAATCCGCAAACAAACATTTTCCAGAGATAGAAAGATGATAGAACTAGAGAACATGAATTGAGGTTGAAAGGAGCCAACTCAGGAATAATGTCAGGATGTATTTTTTTCACCGAGAGGGTGGTAGATACCTGGAATGCCCTACCGCAGGCAGTGGTAGAGATGAAAATGGTAATGGAATTCAAAAATGCATGGGATAAGCACAAAGAAATCCTATAAAAAAGAAGGAATGGATCCAAAGAAGCTTAGTGAAGATTAGGTGGCAACACCGGTAAATGGGAAGTAAAGCCAGTTGGTAATATGCAAAACTGTCCACTATATGAGTAGATAAACCTTCTCCCAGCTCCTCCAAAGACATCAACGATCCATCTGGATTAAGTACATGTTCTAACCTTGATATACCATTTTAGGAATGTGCGATTATCACAGCCTGGGTGAAACTGTGCATTGCCTTGTATAGGTAAGAAAGTAGAGATGTGTGGGGAGACATTTCATAATTTTGAAAGAGCTTTTCATAAATCTTGTAATGATTGTAACATGATACTACCTTTCAGTTCAAAAGCAAAAAGGTTAAAATGCAAGGGCTGAAAAATTTCCCTTTCTAACCTACGAGGGATGTAATCCTCCTGATCTAAAAGCCAGTTATCCAAATGACAAGCCAGACAAGCTTGATTGTATTTATAAAGGTCTGGCAGACCCATACCTCCCCTTTTCCATGCACCTATTAAATAATACAATGGAAACTGAGGCTTCCTCCCACCACAGCAAAAACTAGTATAAAAATTCTTCCGACGCAACTTAAGGGGAAGCATCTGCAGCATATACAACCATTTGGGGAAATCTACCATTTTAAACAAGTGAATTCTTCCGTGCAGACCCAGGGGTAAAGCCTGCCAACTGGTCAGTAATGCTGATGTGGATTCTATTAAATGTGAAACATTAAGGTTATATAGCTCTGATGTATGCATAGAAAGATGAATCCCAAGACAATGAAATTACTGAGTTGCCACTGTAAGGGAAACACTCCCTTCCCACATTATCTGATGATGCCTGAGCCATAGATTTCTGAAAGTTTATAGAAAAACTGGAAAAGTCACCGTATTCCTGAAATAATTCAAGTAACGCTGCTAACGAGCCTTGAGGGTCAGTTAAATGAACTAAAATATCGGCTGTGAAACCCAATATTTTAAAGGTGAGGGTGTGGAAGGTCACACTCTGGATCTCTGGATGAGCTAAGATATCTCGAATTAGGGAATCCAACACTAAGGCAAGCAGGGGAGAGAGGGGACACCCCTAGCGAGTTCCTCTGTGTATCCAGAAGAGAGTGGAAGAGATCCCATTAACCCACATGATTGCTGACGGGTTTGAATATAACACTCGAACAGCCTCCAAGAAAAACCCTGATATATCATACTTCTATAACACCTGAAATAAGAAGGATCAGTAGCCCCGATTGAAGGCCTTCTCCGCATCAAAGCTGACAAGGATGGAAGGGTTGTTTCAGAGATGGGCAAACTCTAGGGAGGCTAAAATCTTAGGTATGTTTTTAACTGCTGACTGGCCTCTTACAAAGCCTGCCTGAGAGTCCTCCACTAAATGTTGCAAAATCCGCACTAGACGATTCACTAGTAATTTGGCAAACAACTTGGCTTCAAAATTTATCAAAGAGATGGGTCTATATGAGGCAGGAGAACAGGGGTCTCTACTTAGCTTCAGGAGTACTATGATTTGTTCCGTATTAAGTGAGTCTGGTAATGTCTGGTGTTGTACTATATATGTAAACATCTGTAACAACGATGGGCCAATGTATTCCACCAAAATCTTACAAAATTCGGATCTAAAGCCATCTGGACCAGGTGGTTTATGAAGAGCACAACCCCCATGGCCAAAGCCAGTTCATCTCCTGTGAAAGGAGCATTTAAAATCTCCTTCTGAGAAGACGTAACTCTGGGTATCCCGACGTTTTCTAGAAAGAGAGACCCATCCAGCGTATCATCAGCTGACGCCTCTTCTAGCTTTTCATAAAAACTTTGAAATATAGCATTAATGGTGACCAACCAGGTTCGAGCTGTTTTCTGGATCCAAGATGGCCGCACTCCACTAAGACACTGTGAGCCTCAATTTTCCTTTGGACAAACAATGCCAAAACGTAGAGGGAGATTAGCGGTCAGAGCCTCCCCACTACCTCCCTCCTTACCTGGACCTATGGACCGATTTGTGAAACCAAAGGGAGCTGGTCAAGAAGGCAGAACGTCTCCAGTAGGGAATGCCGGTGAACTGGAGTTTTCGGCTTCCCCTGGTCTTGAAACCACCTTGAGCCCCGCTAATCGCACTTCACCTCCCCAACCGGTAGGCGTGAGTTCCTTTCTCTCTGAGTCGATGGGGTCCCCTCTGGAAGGTATCACGGGCCCTGAAGAAAGTCGAGGAGAGGCTTCGTTTCCATCTGAGAAGGGAATGGAGGGCTGTGTGCCCTCGGAACCGCCACGGAGTGAGGGGAGAGGAGCTGAGGGACAGAGTGAAATCCGGATGCAGTCTTCTGAAAGGTTTGAAATTCCTAAAGAGTTAGTAGTAAAACCAAAAGAAGTAACATTGGAAGCCTTATGGGACTTGGTTTCTAACCTGGGACAAACATTCTTAAAACAGATAAATGATGTTTCACCAAAAATAAAGCTGTTAGAAACGGACTTACAAAAAAAAGAAGAGATTAAGGTTATAAATGATAAAGTTGAAAAAATGGATCAGAGAATTATGACGATTGAAACGATACAACCTACAATGATAAAAGATTTGACAAATCTCAGGTTGAAAATGGAAATGTTTGACAATTATACTAAAAATCATAACTTGAGATTTGTTAACTTTGCTAGAGTAAAAACTGTTGCTCCTCTTCAAATGTTAAAACGTTATATGCGGGACGTTTTGGCTATACCTGAACAGAATATACCACCATTTACCCAGGCATATTATATCCCAGGAAAGGAACTGAATCAGTTAAATGAAAATCCGATTGATGTTTCTCTTTTGTTTGAAACTTCTTGACACTGAACTTGCAACAGCCGCTACTTTGGTGGTGACTGTTGCATCATTGCCTGATAAAAATGGGATTTTTTTGTATGTTCTTTCGAAGCAAGGATAAACCTTTTTTGGGTCTTAAAATATTGTTATTTCCTGATGTCTCGAAAGAGACACGGCGACGGAGGAAACAATTCTTGCTCCTTAAACCTGAAATATTGCACTTGGGGGGTACCTTCTTTTTAAGATACTCTGCAAGTGCATAATAAGATATAAGGAAAATAAATATGTATTTACAGAACCTGCACACGCATCGGCACTTATAACCTCAGCGGAAATGGAGAAGCTATAAAGAAATATCAACTCTGCTTAGTAGAGTTTGTGTTATCCTAATTTCTTTTTTCCTCTTTTCGATTTCCCTGATTTCCTAAATCTTGGATTCGAATTTATGGATTTGAGTGTCATTTTACCTTATTGAAAATGTTAACTTTATTTTAAATATTCTGTTAAAGATGCTTTGCTACACAAGATTTGTTTCTTGTAAC
This sequence comes from Microcaecilia unicolor, assembly GCF_901765095.1. Taxonomy (NCBI): domain Eukaryota; kingdom Metazoa; phylum Chordata; class Amphibia; order Gymnophiona; family Siphonopidae; genus Microcaecilia; species Microcaecilia unicolor. The sequence continues at coordinate 546,477,407 of NC_044031.1, forward strand.
ATATTGAGTAAATGAATTAAAAAAAAAAAAAAAAGAAATATAGCATTAATGTCTGCATCAGAAGAAGTCCTATGCCACATGGTATCAGTAAGTTGTAGCACCCTGGATGGACCTCTATGCATTGTAATCAAATGGGAGAGCATTTTACCACATTTACTCAGTGTAAATAAAACTGATATCTATAATAGGCCAAAGATTTAACTGGCCTTTGGTGTAACAATGTATTAAGAGATGCTTGTGATGCCAGAAGGTTTTCTCTAGCTACAGGTGTTTTCTGGGCTCCAAAAACTATCCTCTCTCTAATCACCTATTTTTCTAAACACAATATTTCCTTATCCTGCATAGCCCTTCTAAGAGCTGCAAATGCAATAATTTTTCCTTTAAGCACGGCCTTAGAGGTGTCCCAATAAAGAAATGGTTGTGTCACATGGGCTTCATTGTTGTGGGTATAATCCTTCCACTTGTCTATCAAAAAGGAATGAAATGAGGAGTCCCAATACAATTCAATTGGAAATCACCACTGTCGTGGCACTCCAACCCCTGCTTACAGGTGAAATGTCATCCATATCAAGGCATGGTCTGAAATACCATATGGGCCAATTTCTGAGGCAGACAAATATTTAAAGAAAGAACGAGACATAGAAAGATAGTCAATTCTCAATTGTGTGGAATGAGCTCTAGATAGATACGTATAATCTCTTTCTCTTGTATGAAAGAGGCGCCAGGAATCCACCATGCCCAAAGTGTCACGTAGCAGAGGCAACACCCGAGAATAGTGAATTCTATGGTCCCCAGAAGGATGGGAGTGATCCCAAGCGAGATCAAACACCAAATTTAAATCACCCTCCACAACAATATCTTGGTGAGCATGAGGCAATAAAACCTTAATGAGGGCAGAAAAGAATCTTTTGTCATATGAGTTGGGTGTGCATACGTTACAAAGAATCATGGAGTGTTCATTGATAGTCACTTGAGCCACCACAAAGCAACCCTTAGGTCTCTGGGTTACAGAGAAGGGCATAATCGAAAGGGACGCCCAAGTTTTGCTGAGGACGTCCTCACAAAACTTCCTGGCGAAGGGGTGGGGAAACCCGTATTATCGAGACAAGATGGACATCCATCTTTCATTTTGATAATACGGTCGGGGACACCGAAATCTTGAAATTTAGGTCATCCTTAGAGATGGTCTTCCCTAGACTTGGTCATTTCTGATTTTCGGCGAGAATGCAAACTAAGGACGCCCATCTCAGAAACAACCAAATCCAAGCCATTTGGTCATGGGAGGGGCCAGCATTTGTAGTGCACTGGTCCCCCTGACATGCCAGGACACCAACCGGGCACCCTAGGGGGCACTGCAGTAGACTTCAAAAATTGCTCCCAGGTGCATACCTCCCTTACCTTGTGTGCTGAGCCCCCCAAATCCCCCCCAAACCCAGTCCCCACAACTCTACACCATTACCATAGCCATTATGGGTGAAGGGGGGCACCTACATGTGGGTACAGTGGGTTTTGGGGGGGGTTTGGAGGGCTCCCATTTACCACCACAAGTGTAACAGGTAGGGGGGGATGGGCCTGGGTCCACCTGCCTGAAGTGCAATGCACCCACAAAAAACTGCTCCATGGACTTGCATACTGCTGTCAGGGAGCTGGGTATGACATTTGAGGCTGGCATAGAGGCTGTCAAAAAATATTTTTCTTTTTTTTGGGTGGGAGGGGGTTGGTGACCACTGGGGGAGTAAGGGGAGGTTATCCCCGATTCCCTCCAGTGGTCATTTGGTCAGTTGGGGCACTTTTTTGAAGCTTGGTCCTGAAGAAAAAGGGACCAAGTGAAGCTGGCGAAATACTCATCAGGGCCAGCTTTCTTTTTTCCATTATTGGGCGAAGCCGGCCATCTCGTGACCACGCCCCTGTCCCGCCTTCGCTACCCTACCGACACGCCCCCTTGAAGTTTCGCCGGCTCCGTGACAGAAAGCAGTTGGCGCCGGCCAAAATCAGCTTTCGATTATACCGATTTGGCCGGGTTCAGGAGATCACCGGCCATCTCCCGATTTGTGTCGGAAGATGGCCGGCGATCTCCTTCAAAAATGAGCTGGTCTATCTCATCACCATCCTTCTCCAAGAACAGAATTTGTATATTGACAGCAATCAAAGAGACCGAATATAAGAAAAGACAGGCCAACTACCTGAAACTCCCAGACAATGACCCACCTAATCTTGTCAAGTACATTTGGGTGTGTGCTACAGTACATGATCAGCCAGGAACCCTTATGATATAGTTTAAACCTGTGACCATCTTAATCAACATTTCATCTCCATTAAAACCAGAAAGAACCAGGTTCAACTATCCCAGAGTTTTGATTGGTTTAATACATCCCATATGATCAACCCTTATGGATCAACAGGAATTATTATAAAAACTGGGCTTCCTCTGAATTCCCCCCTGTTTTCTCTCTGGTCTCTGGACCTGCACCTTTCAGTGGACCTTCAGTGAATCTCTCCGGGCCTTGCTGGACTTCACACACACACACCCAAGATAAGATTTTCTCCAGGTTCCATTTTCAACAAATCTGCAAAAAGACTTCTTTTCCAGCAAGGATCCACAAGACCTCCTTCACCATTCCAACCAGCAACAGAAAGAATACATGTGAACCTCAATGAAAGTGAGTTAATATTAATCCAGCATATTAATAATTCTACCCAGTGGCGTTCCTAGGGGGGGCGGTGGGTGCGGTCCACCCCGGGTGCACGCCGCTGGGGGATGCCGCGCGTGCCTGTCCATCGTTTGTTCCATGCTCCCTCTGCCCCGGAACACGTTACTTCCTGTTCTGGGGCAGAGCGGGAGCATGGAACAAACGGACAGGCGCACACGGCACCTCCCCAGCGGCGTGCACCTGGGGGGGTTCTGTCGTGGGGTGGATGTCCATTAGCCGGGGGGGGGGGGGGGGTCGCACTGCACCCGGGGGGTGGGGCGCAATGGTGATCCGCCTCGGGTGTTAGCCCCCCCTAGGAACGCCACTGATTCTACCTTGCTAACAATATTTATCTTGTGGCACATTTCCCTTGTGTAAAATCCCTAAATTGCCTTCTAAAACTATTGCATTACCTGTATTGTAAATAAAACTTGTACCTGAGAATAAAAATCTAGTCCTTATGTTCTGAGCACATTTCCTTAAATATTATACAGTGCAGGCTAATGTAATTCCCCAAAAAACATATAAATGTCCTTACCACATTATCTATCTATCTATCTATCTATCTATCTATCTATCTATCTATCTATATACACACTCACACATATACACATTATCTTGTTTTTTTTGTGTCTGTTTATAGATTTGTTGACTCCTGAGGCAGTCATGTATGCACCAAAACACAGATCTGCGTCGAGGCTAATCAATATAATAAAATATACTTTTCTACTCCTGAGTTGGAATTTCATTGGTCCCCCCCTACTTTCCATTTTATTTACAAAAAATCAAAACATTCATAATAAAATAGACAAATCACATACAGCAACCACTTACATCAACTAACCTCCTGGGAATACTACCTCCATACAGGGCTGACTGCAGGAGTTAGCCGGGCTAACTCTTGCGATCTGAATATCGGCTCCATAATGTTCTAGAGGGCAGTTGTATAGAGAGTATTCACATATTCTCACAAGGAGGAAAAGATAAGAAACCTTGACACTCAATTTCTTATTAAACATTTAATTAGTATTATGCTGATAATGTATTATTTGAATTTAAGTGCTGTTAAATATGTATATTTTTGATCCTGTTTCATGGTAGTCCTATTTGTAGGTTTCAATTTGCTGTTTTCAAGTTTACCTCATTCACTTTGTTTATGTTTATACTTGCTCATTTTACTATTGTTTTATGGTAAACTGTACCTGCTGTACACTGCCTTGGGTGAATCTCTTCATAAAGGCAATTAATAAATCCCAATAAATAAAGAAATAAATTTTTGAAGCAGATGGATGTCTCAAAATGGCCTAAAAAATGTCCCTCTGCCAAAAATGTTCAAATCACAATTTTTGAAAGGCAGAATTTGGGTGTTTTACATTGCAGTTCATCCAAATAGCACAGGGTTGTGTTGCAGGTGTTTTGGGCGGGACTAGGGCGGGCCCAAAACTAAGACGCCTTTTCAGCAATAATGGAAAGAGAAGAAATGTCTAAGGCAAAAACGAAGGACATTTTTATCTAAACCTGTTTCAATCACGTCCAGGGTACAAAAACTTGCCCTGATTGAGCAGCTGACCACTGGAGGGATGAAGACATGACCCCTCTTTAATCTCCCAGTGGTTGCTTCCACCCACCCCCTAAGAAGTGAAAGTGACCGTGGATACCAGATTCTATGACAGCTTCAGGTGGTATGGCCATTCCTAACAAAGCAGCAAGTGTCAGGAGTAGCCTAGTGGTCAGTGCAGTGGACTTTGAACAACAGGATTCAGGTGTAACTCACACTTTAACTCTTCTTTTCTGTACAAATACGTGAGCCTTCTTGGAACACAGAAATACCTACTGTACCTAAATTTATAAGACACCTACAAGCATCATGGCTATTGTAGTGGTGTACCTTTATGTACAGTAGGTTTTTAACTACTCCTGGAAGGTTCACAATAACATACAATGGAATTAAGTTGGGATTTGTATCTGGATCCTGTTTAAAGTCCACTGCACTGACCACCAGGCTGCCTCTGTGCTTTGCAGGGACATCTGTGTTGCCATTTTCGTACAAATAATGCCAGACAAATGTTTTTGTGCCTGCTTTTTGATGTTTATATTTTGGACATTTCATTTTGGAAAATGGATATTCATTTTGGATGTTTTCAGCGCAAGAACATCCTTCTCACAATTTTTTTGAAAAGGAAAACCCGATGCTTTTCCTGCTTGAAAATAGCTGTGAGATGGACAGTTTATTTGGATGTTATGAGCAGGACATCCTAATTCTGACTTGGACATTCTTTCGAAAAAAAACCTCCATGTAAATAGTTTTGTCTAATGCCTCTGCTAACGTGACTGCCTCTGTGGTTATGATCTCCAATTTACTTTCTGACTGAAGACTTTTAAGTAAAGAAGTTTCTTCAGGACACATCTAAGAGAACAGCATGTGTGGTAATTGTCCCGGCCTTGGTCTTAACAAACTTCATTTTGTTTATGTACAGGGATTGCTCTGATTCTGTGCACCTAGCAGCCACCTAGTCAAACATTAGACCCCAGTTTACACTCGTTCATTTACTGCACTCATACTTATAATTGTCTGGAATACAGATCTTATGTATATGATTGCCTGCACTTAGACTTTACATTAGTGAAAATTGGCACTTTCATGTGTAATTGCTTGCACTTAACTGCTGAGTGATACCACACTTTTTCTGATCAATTCTCTCACTGTACATGCTGGCAGATACACCTGGATATGTATTTTACATAAAGTTTCATGTTCAGCAGAGCCTCTAATAAAATATTGAGGGTATTGTGAATATCTTGATCTGAACGTACTGATTGTTACCTAGAGGTACAGTTACAGTTCACGCTTATTTATATCCTGCCAATCACTAATACATATCTAGGTGGTTTACAGGGTAAAAATTGAATTCCTTCAATCAGCTATGGCAGCCACTGGTGAAGCCTCAGGTATAGAGCACACAGCAGACCCTCGGCTAATGGACGGACGATGTGACATTTGGAAATACCATATCTGACAACCCTCACCACTGCACCCTTTCCCCCTCTTTTTGAACCTATAGTATCCTCCTTTAGGAATGTTTACAAACAGGATGCCAACTTGAAAATGAACAATACACACTTGCTTGCCTAAATGTTAGGTTATAATGTTGGTTGAGGATTATCTTCCAGGTCCAAAAACACTATTGTAGACATCTCCAATGAGTCCATAGGACAAGGTTGTGTAAAAAAATGTATATTAAAAGATGGTTGCTGAATCAGAGACCACTTTGTTAGAATGTTTCTTTTCCTCTGTATGGAGTGACTTGTAAACAAAAATGACAATAAAAATAAAGAGAATATATATATATATATATATATATATATATATATATATATATATATATATATATATATATATATAAAGAGAAATTATGTGAAACATCCAATGCAAAATTGAGCTTCACATATTTTTATTTATCTATTAGGATTTATTTACCGCCTTTTTGAAAGAATTTACTCAAGGTGATGTAAGTAAGAATAAATCAAACATAAGCAATAAACAATTACAGCAGTAAAAATATTCAAATAACTATAAAAAAATATGGCATAGAGGGGCATAATCGAACGGCGTCCAAGTTTTTCTGCGGATGTCCTTGCAGGATGGGGAAACCCGTATTATCGAAACAAGATGGGCAGCCATCTTTCGTTTCAATAATATGGTCAGGGACGCCCAAATCTCAACATTTAGGTTGACCTTAGAGATGGTCGTCCCTAGAGATGGTCGTCCCCGATATTCGGCGATAATGGAAACTGAGGATGCCCATCTCAGAAATGATCAAATCCAAGCCCTTTGGTCATGGGAGGAGCCAATATTCGTACTGTACTGGTCCCCCTCATATGCCAGTACGCCAACCGGGCACCCTAAGAGGCACTGCAGTGGACTTCAGAAAAAGCTCCCAGGTGCCTAGCTCCCTTACCTTGTGTGCTGAGCCCCCAAAAACCCACTACCCACAACTGTACACCATGACCCTTAGGATGAAGGGGGGCACCTAGATGTGGATACAGTGGGTTTCTGGTGGGTTTTGGAGGGCTCACATTTACCACCACAAGTATAACAGGTGGGGGGGGGATGGGCCTGGGTCCGCCTGCCTGAAGTACACTGCAGTACCCACTAAAACTGCTCCAGGGGCCTGCATACTGCTGTCAGGGAGCTGAGTATGATATTTGAGGCTGGCATAGAGGCTGGAAAAATATTTTAAAACATTTTTTTGAGGGTGGGAGAAAGTTAGTGACCACTGGGGGAGTAGGGGGAGGTCATCTGGTCATTCAGGGCACATTTTTGTGGCTTGGTCGTCAGAAAAAAAAAGGGCAAAGTAAAGTCAGCCAAGTGTTCGTCAGGGACACCCTTCTTTTTTCCATTATCGGCCAAGGATGCCCATGTGTTAAGCACGCCCCAGTCCCGCCTTTGCTATGCTTCCGACACACCCCTGTAAACTTTGGTTGTCCCCGCGACGGAAAGCAGTTGAGGACGCCCAAAATCGGCTTTCGATTATGCAGATTTGGGCAACCCTGGGAGAAGGACGCCCATCTCCCGATTTGTGTCGGAAGGTGGGCGCCCTTCTCTTTCGAAAATAAGCCTGATAGTATACTACTTACAATGTCAACACAATACGTAACAGAACATCTTAATGGACAGTGTAGGGTATAAGCAAAGATGGAACATATAGATAGGTAAGAGAGTAAAAGGAGTTAGAAAATAAGGTGACTAATTTAAAGAGAGTTGCACAGGAGGTCAGAGAGATGATTACATTTTATCTCAGCTAGGGTAGAAGTGGATAAACATGTCCTGCTGCAGTATGTACAGCCTGTGTCACTCCTTGTGTGTGTGAGAGAATAAGAAGTTAGCTACTTTTTCCATTAAAGGCTTGGATGAAGAGCCAAAGAGGGGCATAATCGAACGGGGCGCCCAAGTTTTCCTGGGGCCATCCTCGCAGTACAGCTCCGTGAAGGGGCGGGGAAACCCGTATTATCGAAACAAGATGGGCGGCCATCTTTCATTTCGATAATACGGTCGTGGACGCACAAATCTCAACGTTTAGGTCGACCTTAGAGATGGTCATTCTTAGGTTGTCCTTAGAGATGGTTGTCCCCGGTTTTCTGCGGTAATGGAAACTGAGGACGCCCATCCCAGAAACGACCAAATTCAAGCCATTTGGTCATGGGAGGAGCCAGCATTCATAGTGCACTGGTCCACCTGACATGACAGGACACCAACCGGGCACCCTAGGGGGCACTGCAGTGAACTTTAGAAATTGCTCCCAGGTGCATAGCTCCCTTACCTTGTGTGCTGAGCCCTCCAACCCCCCCCCCCCCCACAAAAAAAACCCACTTCCCACAACTGTACACCACTACCATAGCCCTAAGGGGTGAAGGGGGGCACCTATATGTGGGTACAGTGGGTTTTTGGTGGGTTTTGAAAGGCTCACATTTACCACCACAAGTGTAACAGGTAGGGGGGGATGGGCCTGAATCCACCTGCCTGACGTGCACTGTACCCACTGAAACTGCTCCAGGGACCTGCATACTGCTGTCATGGAGCTGGCCATGGCATTTGAGGCTGGCATAGAGGCTGGCAGAAATTTTTTTTTTAGATTTTTTTTAGGGTGGGAGGGGGTTGGTGACCACTGGGGGAGTGAAGGGAGGTCATCCCCGATTCCCTCCGGTGGCCATCTGGTCAGTTTGGACACCTTTTTGAGGCTTAGTTGCAAGAAAAAATGGACCAAGTAAAGTCCCCCAAGTGCTCGTCAGGGATGCCCTTCTTTTTTCCTTTATCGGCCGAGGACGCCCATCTCTTAAGCATGCCCCAGTCCCACCTTCGCTACGCTGCCGACACACCCTCATGAACTTTGGTTGTCCCCGCGACAGAAAGCAGTTGAGGGTGCCCAAAATCGGCTTTTGATTATGCCGATTTGGGCGACCCTGAGAGAAGGACGCCCATCTCCTGATTTGTGTCGGAAGATGGGTGCTCTTCTCTTTCGAAAATAAGCCTGTTAGTGTCCTTGGAGGTGTGTAGGGGGCCATCCTATTCTTCAGGTACTGGTGGCCATTTCCTTTAAGGGCCTTGAAGATCAGACATAGAGTTTTAAATTTAGCCCTGTATTGTACTGGTAGCCAATTAAGTTTTTGCAAAAATGGTGTGATGTGGTCATGTCACTTGCAAACTTCTATGAGTCTTGCTGCAGCATTCTGAATCAATTGGAGCTGGTGCAGACCGTTTGTAGTCAGACCATTGTAGAGTGCCTTACAGTAATCCAGTCTTGATGTTATCATGGCATGCACAACTGGGATAAGAATTTCCTTCTTGATGTAAGGAGAGAGGCAGCGTAGTTGTCGCAAATAGTAGAAGTAGTTCTTGAAGGTTGCTTGGATTTGTGAAATCAGAGTAAGTGATATGTGATGCATCTGAATAAATAAATTATAATGCTTTGAAGCATTCCTCCTGCTGATTTGTGAATACCTGACCTTGGCCTGTTTGTATGTTCTCTTTCAGCTGATCATCTATGTACTCTGGTGGCTCACGGCTGTGATCACTTCTGCATCAATACTCCTGGCTCTTATATATGTACATGCAAGCAAGGATACCTTATGAATCCAGACCAGAAGACCTGCAGTAGTAAGATATCATGGAAGAACATAAGAATAGCCATACTGGGTCAGACTAGTGGTTCATCTAGCTTGGTATGCTGTTTCCAATAGTGGCCACTCCAGGTCACCAGTACCTGGCAGAAACCCAAATAGTAGCAACATTCCATGCTACCAATACTGGGGCAAGCAGTGGCTTCCCCCAGGTCCATCTCAATAACAGACTATGGACTTTTCCTCCAGGAATCTGTCCAAACTTTTTTTAAACCCAGATATGCTAACCGCTGTTACGAAATCCTCTGGCAACAAATTTCAGAGCTTAACTAGTTGTTGAGTGAAAAAATATCTCCTCCTATTTGTTTTAAAAGTATTTCCATGGAACTTCATTGAGCATCCCCAAGTCTTTGTACATTTTGAAAGAGTGAAAAATTGATTCACTTCTACTCATTCTACACCACTTAGGAATTTGTAGACTTCAATCATATCCCCCATCAGTCATCTCTTTTCCAAGCTGAAGAGCCCTAACCTCTTTAGCCTTTCCTCATATGGGAAGAGTTTCACCCTCTTTATCATTTTGGTCACTTTTCCTTGAATTACCTTCATTTTTTAAAATAGACAGATAAGAATGAAATTATTGTCTTCTATAGCCATAAATCTGCTTGCTGTAACTGTTATAGGGGCCCTTTTACAAAGGTGCAGGAGGGCTAACACAAGATTGATTATTTTTTGGATGTTTCAAGGTTTCCACTATTTTCGTATTCTAGTTTGACTATTTTTTGTGGAACAGTTCATTTTTGTTTGAGCATTTTAACATTAGTGCATGGCCATGAATAGGAAAAACAGAAAATTGAGATTTTAATGGTTGTGCTACAAATGACCTTATTGCATAAAGGCATGCTAAAGCCACTTTTTGCCACAGCAGTAATCGGGCAGCACCGCACGCTACCTGCTTACCACCGAGTTAGCGCAGCAGCCCTTATCGCCACTTCAGTGGGTGACGTTAAGTGCTCCCCCTGCATGGCCACATGGTAAGTGGAATCTTACAAAAAAAATCACAAAAAAGGGGAAACTGGTAAATAATCTATACTAGTAATCAGGGGAGTAGCCAGGCAACAGATTTTGGGTGGGCCTAGGCAAGAAGTGGGTGGGCACCAAGTGTTTTCTCTCCTCCCCCTGCCGCCATCACCAAAAAAATATCTCAGCTGGTGGTAAGATGCTTCTTTCCACCTTGGCAGTCTGCAGCAAGCATGCACTGAAAACTGAGCATGTGCAAGTGCCAGTATCGTGGAGAGTAGCGTTTTCATTACCATCAGGGGGATGTCTTAAGCTGGTAGAGCTTGGGATTCCTATCAGCTACTGCTAAATGTGTGCTACTGTTGGGTGGGCCTGAGCCCTAAGTGGGTGGGCACTGGCCCACCCAGGCCCACCTGTGGCTACACCACTGCTAGTAATTCAAACCCAGTTTACAGATGAGCCATTTGCCTCACAGTACAGCATAGCATGTAACACTTAAATAAATGAGACCTCAAAGCTTCCTAGTGAGACAGTTCTCTAAGGAATATCTGCACCTTTACCAAGTGCGTCTCAACTATAATCAGAGCAAGATTTTATCATTGGTCTCCAACTCATTCAAAACGAGAGGGGGGAAAAAAACCAAACCAATGCAAAAAAAACCTCCAGCTATAGAGAAAAAACATTGATTCCTAAAAAATCCCCCCCTCTATTCAAATGCTGAATACTGTGAGAAAAAGTACTCAAATATAATTAAGCCTGTATTCTACTAAAGAAAACCCTATTAACCCCCCAAAAATTACACTGTTAAGCAAAAAAAAAAAAAACCCCATAGAAAAGCAAATTGGGTTGTTGTCCAAGAAACCCCCGAGTGGTACAATAAACAGTACTTATCCAGGAAGAGCCACAATCCTACATGGCCATGTCTTTTTTTTTGTCCTTTTTCCCGCTGTGGTAAAGAGCCTCAGTGCGAGGCAAAAATGGCCCCCACCGCTAGCGCAGGGCCCTTTTTACTGCAGCTTGGTAAAAAGACCTCTATGTTAAGCAGCTTGCTTCTTGCAGGTATTTTTTTTATTATTATTTGTTACATTTGTACCCCACATTTTCCCACCTATTTGTAGGTTCAATGTGGCTTACATAGTGCTGGAGCGGCGTTTGCCGACTCCAGTGTAAACAAATACAAAGTGATATTGTGGTAGGTTAAAGTTTATGTGGTGCAGCCACATTTGGGAATCGTACTTCGGGAGAATTGTGTGTTATGTCCATTACGTACTTTGGTTTTGTTGTGTTGCAGAGATCAGGCATTTATGGCCACGCAGATCTCTTCATTTTTTCTTCAGGTCCTCAAAATGATGGCTCTGGTGGTAAACAGCATTAGGGCAGTGGTATAGTCCTCCCCAGATGGAAATTTTCTGATTAGCACAGATTCTCACTTTAGAAGTCCCATACAGCACATCATAGTTCCTCCTCACATCCCGCATGAGGAGTCTCAGTTCACCCTGGCTGAAGTTTGCCGTCCTCAGTCCAGGTCTCCTTCTCTGTGACATAGTAGTAGGGTGAGAGAAATGATTAGGTGCATTCACACCTATTTTATAAGGGCGCATGTAAATTAGCAGCAATCGTGCTTATGTGTTCAAACAACATGCACATTAATTATCTTTAAATCTTCATTACTAAACAAAACATAACATAACAATATATACAATCACAAACATACATACACAAAATATCCACTGCTTTGTGAAAGCTATTCAGATCAGCAGAAGACTAAATTATAATACCAATTTACTGTAAACCCCATCTCCCACCCCCAACTTCTGCATGGGAAATCTTCAGCACTCTAGTGTCTGGAGCAGCTCTGAGATGCTAATTCAGGATTCTGCTTCGAGCTGCAGGTTGCAAGGTAGTCCAAAAGCATTTCCAACTCCTATTTTTTCTCTCTAGGGGAATTAGGGAGGAAGGGGGATATGAATGAGTGGGAGGGAGGGGGATTGGAATTGGTAGAGGGGTTGAGGATATGAATCGAGTGGAGGGAGGGGGGGGGGGGGACCAGAAGATCCTTTAGGTCATTACCAGGAAGTTAAGTGGGCACTGGCTGATATTCAGACCTGTGCCTGGTTAGCTCAGCGGTTAAAGTTAGGACAGCCTTTTTTTCTCTCCCAACTGTATCTGCTTACTTAAAGGGTTAGTGGCGATATTCAATCTGTTAACCAGTTAAGTGCTAACTTCACCCAAGCTCTGCCTCTGGACTGCCCCAGCACTAACCAGACAGTCCCTGGCTGGTCACAGGTGACCTGAAAATTCATGCTGGAACAATAATGGGTAGCAGAAGGAATCAGCACATAATCCGATGGAAATAAAATCTTCAACTGCTCCCTTTCTATTTTCAGTTCAGGACCTGTGCGCAATAGAGGAGCATGGCTGTGAGCAGATATGTGTGAATACACCGGGATCCTACGTCTGTCAGTGTTTTCAAGGCTATGAGCTGGATAAAGATGGAAAGAAGTGCACCAGTAAGTGCTATAGTAATTAATCTTAGTAGCCAGATTCATTTTAGGTGGCACAAGAATAATTCAACATTTTTGATCAATGCAATTAGTACTGCCATTTTTAATCCTGAATTACTAAGCATAATTTACTAATCTGAAATTCTTTTCTGTTGGCCCATAGGATTTTGAATCATTTCTGGATATTTTCTATGGAAACAGTAAGGGCATAGCACTAATATGTGTTGACCTCTTTAACAGTTGGTAATTTTTTTTTTTTTGGTTATTTTATATAGTTGCTTTATATATTTGATTTCTGGTCTCCTAATACATCTTTTTGGTTATTGATATTTTAAAGTGACCTGTATTTTATATTCTCCCTTGAATATATATAATTTTGTGTTGTGCAAATTTACATTTTGTCATGTTATGATATGAGCGATGGCTGATAGAGTTGGTTAGATTTGATTGTATATTTATAAGGTCTATGGGCTTCTTTTACAAAGCCGCACTAGTGATTCTGACATGACAAATGAGAGGAAGTCCATAGGGATTGAATGGGCTTCCACAGGGCCGGTGTTCGGGGTGGGCAAACAGGGCAATGTTCATTGTGAGCCCCATGTCACTGTGGGCCTCAAACCTGCCTAAAGTTAAAAGTGGGACTATCTGCAAGCAAGCTTTGGGACATCCTCCCTAACATCTGCCCTGGGGCCCCATCATGTCTAGCACTGGCCCTAGGCTTCCTCTCATTTGCCACACAGGAATCACTACCAGGGCCACCGAAAGACTGGGCCGGGCCCGCCCCCACTGCCCCCCCAAGGTCACTGCCACCACTCCCCCCCGAGGCCATCACCCCCCTCCATCTGCCACCGGGCCAGGCCCCCTGCATTGAAATCACAGCGCCTCTCACCTTCATGTGAAAGCACTCCAGGCAGCAGCAGATCACCTCCCTTCGGGCCTCCTTCCCTCCGTGTGTCCCGCCCTCACGGAAGTTACATCAGATGAGGGCAGGACACTGGGAGAGAAGGAGGCCAGGAGGGAGGCGATCTGCTGCTGCCTGCAGCACTTTCACGTGGAGGTGAGAGGCACTGTGATTTCAATGCAGGGGGCCCGGACTGGTGGCAGACGGTTGACAACGGAGCCAAGGGCGGGCAGGTTGGACTGCGGTGCTGGGCCCCCATTGGAGGCCCGGGCCCGGGGAATTTTGTCCCCCCTGCCCCCCCCTCTCGGCGGCCATGATCACTAGGACGGCTTTGTAAAAGAAGCTCTATGTTTGTTATTGTAACCATATGGGTTAAATTTTAAAAGATTGCCTGACTCCTTCTAGATTTGGTGTAGAGGCAGTGAGCAGTGCAGTGAAGCTGAGTAGTCTGTGTGCATGAGCTGAGTATTCTGCATGCTGATGGAACTCTCAGGAGAGTGACAAACAGCTCAGGCTGGCAGTTGGGAGGGAGCTGTATTGGTGAAAGGGAAAGGGAAATGGGACTTGATATACCGCCTTTCTGAGGTTTTTGCAACTACAGGCTTCAGTCTATTAGCTTGCAACTTTTGCCCCCAGCCTAATTACTAGGTCAACTTTTAGTTATCAGCGGATTTCTGATTTCCCATGGCATATTACAGCTCTGATTCCATCTTTTCCTAATGTATGTCCTATTACTCCATTCTATTTTTAGTTGTGGATTACTGTGCTTTGCCGAACCATGGCTGCCAGCACAAGTGCATTAACACAGGTGACTCTTACTTCTGCCGGTGCCAACAAGGGTATCTCCTTAATGCGGATAAGAAAACGTGTCGAAGTAAGTTAACTCTATACAACAGAGTCTTCCTGTAGCCACATACACACTTCAGTGACCTTTTATAAAACATTGACTGTAAAACTATGTGCTTTGGTATCAAAGTACGTACTTTGCTGGTGGGCACGCACGTGGGAATACACATGCAGATTATAAAATGTAAAGTTGCAAGATACAGGTGTGGATCTTTATGCTGGCTGTAGGATTGGTGTAATTGTGCGTGTCTGCAATGTAGGTGTGCACTAGGCAACTTACACTAGTATTTCATAAAGAAAAGTAGGGTAATTAATTTTAACAGAGTGCTGCACGTTGAAGAGGCCCTGCTTCCTCCTGGATCGCCGATTCCGGGCCAGTGGCCACCGCCTGCATTCCTGTCCTGTTTGCAGGATCTGATTACCTGCCTAATGAATCTCAGCCAGTCAAGACCTGATTTTGGACTACTTACTTCTCTTCTTCTTGCTTTCTTTTCCCTGCCTATTTATTTGTTTAAATATTGTATTTATATTCCCTTCCCCTCTTTCTCTGTTCCTTCTACCCTCTCTACTGTCATTGTAATTGTTTCATTAGTTCATTGTAAGCCGCTTTGAGGCTGCTAAACTGTGGTAAAAAGCGGGGTATAAATGATCTAAATAAATTAATTAAAAAAAAATAAAATAGCACCTACATAGGTGCCCTCTTATAAAATTACTGTCTAAGGAGGTAATTATATAAATGGGCACCTATAATTAGGAGCCCTGAAGATGCCTGGTAGAAGCCTATTCTATAAAGAAATATAGGCACCTACTTTTTTTTTTTATAGAATATTAGTGTAATTGGGTATATACATGCATATCTACTTAGGCACAAGCACATAATGCAAGTCCCCTCAGATCAAAGCCCCTCCTCTGCTAAAGCCTACCATACATCCCTGGAGCTCACGGCAGCCATTTTACTTTATAGGGATCACTCCTGCCTGGGCTTCCCTTGGGATGTAAGATAGGATTTGGGGGGGGGGGGGGGGGATGCAATAAGTGGGTAGGCAACAGGGGTTCAGATAGGGGGGAGTCAAGAGGAAGTGTATGATCAGGAGGGTCAGGATAGGGGTTGGACCATGTTGAGGGGGTCAGGAGGGAGGGGAGTTCATCTACATTTTCAGCCGCTACCAGGAAGTCCATAGCTAAGCAGGTAAATTTGGAGCTGCTATTTATGTAGTCCTGTTCGGTCACTTTTATTTATTTATTTATTTTGTTACATTTGTACCCCGCGCTTTCCCATTCATGGCAGGCTCAATGCGGCTTACATGGGGCAATGGAGGGTTAAGTGACTTGCCCAGAGTCACAAGGAGTTGCCTGCTATATAGACACTGACACTGAATAATGCCAGCAACCACATAGCTGCTGGCTGCTCCCTGACTCTGCCCTTTGAATGCCCCTCTTTATAATAATTTGGGGTATTTTTCCATTTTTCCTGTTTAAATATTTTTTTCTTTGTGCTTTATCATTTCTTGTTTTCTGTATAAGCGAATATTCCTTTGAACTTTTTTGAAATTGCAATTTAAAAAAAAAAAACAATGCCCTTCTTGTCCCCATTTGCAAAATAACCAGTTAGTGCCAATATTCAGTGACGCTGCCCAGTTAAGTGCCATTGATATCAGTAGTCCGCCCACTAGGCACAATTTAAACAAGGAGGAGCTTCTCCCGCCCGCTTAAATAGTTCTGAATATCAAGCCCTGTTTTTGTAAGGTGGATTGTTTTGATAAATTGACTTTGATTTTTGGCTTATTTTTTTGTTTGTTTTAGTAATTTAAATCACCCATTTTTATAGTGTTTTTAAATTTGTTATCTTCTCTAATGTCTGTTAACATTTCATCATCTGTCTATTTATTCTGGCCCACCAGAGGGTACTATAGTCCTACCAGTATTCTCTCTCCCTTCATACATGGAATTTCTGTCCATAAGCATGAATTTTTATTCTGTTTGACTTAATACCTTCTTTTAACATATAATGCCATCACCACTAGCAGCAGCAGCTCCCCTCCAATTTGATCCACTCTGCCACTGTGATATAATCAGTGTCCCAATGGGTATCCTCCTTCTATTATATATATGTCTTCATTCAATGATATGTACTCTAACCCGTCTATTTTTTTAAGGCTTCTAGCATTTATTTTCAGACATCTCAAAGTGTTTTTTTTTTTGTTAGTATCTACAACGGCTTAGCAGTTGACAGGAATACTTCTCAATCTTAACTCTGTCTCTTATTCCCTTAAAGGCACTTGGCGTATTTTTGCCTTTGTTGCAACCTCTCTATTGGGATGCCCAAACTTCTCTGTTTTGATAGTATCCTTCAAAGATGCCTCGCTCCAAACCACTTGCTCCTCAGCAACTGTCAGTTTCTCCCAGGTTCTATTTTCAAAGCTTTTCTCTCTCTCATCTTAAAATGTTAACAGCCTGGTTCCACCCTGGTTAAGGTTGAGCCTATCTTTTTAGAATAGGTTCCCCCTTCCCTAGAATGTTACATAGTTTCTAACAAATCTAAATCACTCTTCCTTGCACCACCATCTCATCCATGCATTGAAACTCCAGAGCACTTTCTACCTCTTGGGTCCTGTGCGTGGAACAGAGAGCATTTCTAAAATTGCTACTCTGGGGGTTCTGGATTTAAACTTTCTACTTAAGAACCTAAATTTG
Organism: Microcaecilia unicolor; assembly: GCF_901765095.1. Taxonomy (NCBI): domain Eukaryota; kingdom Metazoa; phylum Chordata; class Amphibia; order Gymnophiona; family Siphonopidae; genus Microcaecilia; species Microcaecilia unicolor. The sequence goes on from NC_044031.1 coordinate 546,494,680, forward strand.
GCTTCCAGAACCATTTTCCTATTTCAATGGTTACCATATGGCTCCAGAAAAAGGAGGACACATTGATCCAGTCCAGGTTTTGCTTCCATTGAAAGTAATGGAAGTAAAACCCAGACTGGCTCAATTTGTCCTCCTTTTTCTGGAGCCATATGGTGACTGGTACCCACATATACCAAAATAGGTGGCTTCTCCTCTATACTGTCTAAAATCTTATCTAAGTGATTCGTGAGGTCCACCATCTTTACACTAGGCAGATGAATGACCAAGCAATCCTCATGTTCACCAGCCATCCAGTTATTTACATGCCTAATAATCAAATGTCCAACTAAAATGGCCATCCTAACTATTCTCTCTTGGAGAGAAACCCCTGGAGACACATCCTCAGTGCAAGAGGATATTAGATTCCCTGAAGGACAGATCCTGGCTATATGGTTGCTTCCTGATTCAGCATGTGCTGCTCTTCTGACAGGTGAACTCCATTCTCCAAGAGAGCACAGAGACTTCCAGACTGGAGGTGCAGTTTCTTTATTATGTCCCTGTAGATCTCTTCTATACATATCTCTCTCTGCTTCAGCTCCTTGAAGTCTGCAACTTTGGCCTCAAAAGATCAGACTCATTTTCTTACAACTAGAATCTCTTTGCATCAAGTGCACACATGTGAGCTCTCTCTAACTGGGAGATAATCATACAAGTGACATGCAATGCAAAATACTAGATGGGACCTATTTCGCTGCTAGACTGCTATCTGTAGCCCAGTATTTGCTAAGAGAGTAGGGTTGATAATTTATTTATTTAGTTGCATTTGTATCCCACATTTTCCCACCTATTTGCGGGCTCAGTGTGGCTTACAATACATAGTGCATAATGGAAATACATTTTGTTACAATTCAATTATGGAATACATTGTGAAGGGTTGTGGTAAGGCAAATTCAAAGTATCAATAAGGAAAGAGAACAGTGGAGTATAACAATGGGAAAATGATAGGGCGATAGGACAATAATAAGAGACAATTCTGTTAACAATATTAACTATAGATAGAGTTTTAAGTGTGGTGAGGATAAGGGGGAAGAGAGTTTAGAAGAGAGTGTATTGACGCATTTCTGTTAATTTGTATAGACTTTATATGTTTTGATCCTTGCGATAAGTCTTATCAAAGAGATGAGTCTTCAATAGTTTGCGGAAGTCGGTTAATTCGTAGGTCATTTTCAGGTTGCGTGGTAGTATATTCCAGAATTGCGTGCTCATATAAGAGAAGGTTGATGAGTGCAGTGCTTTGTATTTTATTCCTTTGCACTTAGGGAAGTGGAGATTGAGGGGTGTTCGGGATGATCTTTTAGCATTTCTGGGTGGTAGGTCTATTAAATCAGACATGTATGCAGGTGCTTCACCATGAATGATTTTGTGAACTAATGTGCATACTTTAAAAGTTATACGTTCCTTGAGTGGGAGCCAGTGTAGTTTCTCACGTAGTGGTTTTGCGCTTTCATATTTTGGTTTTCCAAAGATGAGTCTGGCAGCTGTATTCTGGGCTGTTTGCAGTTTCCTCAATATTTGCTCTTTGCAGCCTGCGTATAGTGAGTTGCAGTAGTCTAGATGGCTGAGTACTAGTGATTGCACTAAGCTGCGGAAGACAGATCTTGGAAAGAACGGTCTTATTCTTTTTATTATTCTAATGTAAAAGGCCTTAAGATTATTTGGTAGATTGTATGCTTTTATTTTGTGTTTGCTTCTCACTGAATTGCAAATAAATTGTATTTTAGAGTGAAGCACTTTCTGATGAAAATACCCTGTGGTGACATATTTCCCTCTTAATCAGGTTAATTGACAATGCCTGGAGATGTGCCTGGAGTAGGTGAGAGTTAGGGAGGGTGGCTGGGAAACAAGATTAAATTAAGGCAAAATGATGCAGACCTGATAAGTATCTAATACCTACTTTTTACTGCTTTAGGACTTTGCCAATTAAATTTAAATTAAGGGAAATGAATATAAGACTATTTAAGCAAGCTAATAACTGTTTGCTCTTTTAATGAAATTAAAACAGATTTTATCAATACATCGACAAATTATTTTCCATCCTGAGTTTTTAAATCACCATGGGGCTCATTTTCAAAGCACTTAGACATACAAACTTCGCAAAGTAGGTACTTTGTATGTCTAAGTGCCTTGAAAATGAGCCCCTACATTTCCCAGCAAAGTAATATTCACTTAACCAGTGTGGCTTCCTCTTTTCTCAGAATATTGTCTGAAAAGAAGGTACTTTATTTACATTAGTTTGATATACATCTTTGCTTCTGGAGCAAATGCTTCCAATAGCCCCTTTGATGATTAACACAGCAATTAGCCTGCCCATGCAACCTAATTCAGCTCAAGAGCACAGTTTTCTCACCTTTTGGCAAGAACAGAAAACTGCCCTTTCTGTTGAAAGCAGTATGACAGGCTATTCAGTCAAGAGGACCAATGCAGAAAGCTACCATGATCCAAACTGTGTGGTTACTACAGGGTTAATATGAAAGTTACTGGCTGAGCAATACAGAAAAGGTGTTGAGTGTAGGTGTTAACTTGTACAGAAACCATGACTGGACACTGCATTAAAATGAATGTTAATGCAGTTGTAACCAACTCCACGCAATACAGTGAAAACAATGTTTTTTTAGACGCGCGTACAATGCAGAACATTTTTCACAAGGTCTGGGGCAGCGTAGAAAGATTGGTTGAGAGGAGCGGGTGTCTGGCAGCACCTCCTCTTTCCCTCCAACCTGACCACCCTGCTTCGAATAGCTTTCTGCAATGGTCCCTGGTATCTAATGTCCCACTTCTATCCCTCCTTAACTAACTTGACCTCCAAATTAAAAAAAAAAAAACCCAAACCCTCAATTACCTGGTAGTCTAGTTGCTCCCCCTCCCTCCCTCCCTCCCTGACCCAATCTGAACCCCCCCCCCCCAACTTCAAAAATATTCCCTGGCAACTAGTAGCCCCTCTCCCTCCCTCCCTTCCTCAACCCAACTTGCTTTCCCCTGACTTAAAATATTCAAATCTCTGGTGTCTGAGTCATACCTTATCAACAGGCAGGAGTGAAGCCAACTCACTCCTGCCTGCAGTGCTACCATTTTCAAAAAAGGTAGTGCCTGGCCCTGTGCGGTGCATACTGAGATGTGCCGGGTGGGGTCAGTCTGCCATTTAGCTGGCACAATTGTTCCAGGAATAATGCAGCTTGTGGTGAACACTGCAAGCTATATTATTTGATTTCCATAAGAAGATATTTTGCATGCATTTGCATGTTTGCATCTCATTACTGTACATCACTCAAGCCACATGGTGGAAGAAGATAAAATAGTCTTTTTTCTGCCACTGGAGGAGAAGAAGGAAAGCAGAAGGAGAAAGAGGAGACTTGACTAGACACTAAAGACAGCTGCATATCTTTTCACATATATATCCCTTTGGATTAGGGTTTCCAACTAGCTCCAGATTCACCCAACAGGATTGATCCAGTTCTGGATTTACCCTTTTGCATGCATGGACTTTTAGCCTTGCTTTTCATAAGAAATGCAACTGGGAAGTCAGAACAGTATAAAATGTTTTGTACTTTTTTGGGATTTTGCCAGGTATTTGTGACCTGGATTGGCCACTGTTGCAAATAGGATGCTGGGCTTGATGGACCTTTGGTCTTTCCCAGTATGGCAATACTTATGTACTTAGAACAATAATTCCCTGCGTATGGTGAAATAAACCCAGGACTGGATTAATCCTGTCGGGTGAATCTGGAGTCAGTTAGTAACACTAGTTTCAGTGAAGTTCCCTCCTGCCTGCCTCAGTCATTCTGCATTATGCTGGAACTTGTACTTTTCCTGCCACTGGCTACAGTTTGCACTTTGCCCACAATTGCAGGATAAGTGACCACTCTGAACTTGACATCATTTGCCACACATGTCCAGACACTATTACAGAATCTGTCTATGTTTAGCAAGTTCCTGACCTGGCAGACCAAAGGAATTTGAGATGGGTAAACTGAGGCAGGTTCTGCAGGCACTGTGTGAGTTCTCCAAGCTCTCTTACAAGGAAACCTTTTTTATTTCATTTGTAATTTTGTTTCGTTCAGGGTTTTTATTCCCCTGCTTTTGTTTTGTCACTGTAATGCATGCATAAAGGCTCATTTTAGAGGATCTTTGAGATTGGAAATGGGATGTCCATGTCAGAACATGTTTAGTTCCTACTGTGTTTTACAAAAGTCTCTGCTAAATGTGGAGTCTTTGATACAATATGTAGAAAAATGCCAGTATATACCGGTACATGGGTAGTTGCTGGCATATCCAGATGGATTAGGGATTTTACAGAGCTTCATATGTAATGTAATATAATGTGTAACTTATAGTCCGCCAACTTCCATTATGGCCCAAAGCGGAATACACTTAGAAGGTTACACTGGAGAGGAGGAGTGGCCTAGTGGTTAGGGTGGTGGACTTTGGTCCTGAGGAACGGAGTTCAATTCCCACTTCAGGCACAGGCAGCTCCTTGTGACTCTGGGCAAGTCACTTAACCCTCCATTGCCCCATGTAAGCCACATTGAGCCTGCCATGAGTGGGAAAGCACAGGGTACAAATGTAACAAAAATATATATATAACATAACAAGGTACAAAGTTACAGTAAATATCATTTAAACAAATATACTTTTCAGAGACTTTTGAAAAGAGGAGTAAGAACTCATAGTCCTCAACTCCTTTGGTAAAGAACACCAAGCATGGACAGCCTGATAACAAACAGAGCTATCCAGAGTCTTCTTATAACAAACACTTACTGATAAAGGAAAATAAATTAAACAATTATCTTGAGCTCTTGATGACTGAGAATTATGAGGAAACAAAAATAATCCAATATAAGTAAAAAATTGCATTACTGCATCCGGGAACACTGCAGGTTTCTGGCTGTAGTAATGCAGATAGTGGGCCCTAGGTCAGACATGCTATATCTTTAAAGGGTCGTCTTCTAACACACCTGACATTTCCCACCCCCTATTCCCTCAGTTATTACCAGGGGTCTATCTAGTAGCTGGTGGGGTGGGCCAAAAGCAATCACTGGACGCTCCTGCCCTGTCAGTGCCTGGGTTCAAAATGGCACCTCTTCTGAACTCCCCAGTGGCAGTCTTGTGGTACTATCGCTAGGAGTCAAGCTGCAAAATAAAAGGAGGACAGTTTTCAAAATGTGCTTTTACAAAGGTAAATATGCATTTAAAACATGCAAAACATGAGGAAATAAATAAGGAAAATTTATGCGTTATGCTGTGTCTGACCAAGCCATCCAGTTCAGTATCTTGTCCCCAGCAGTAGCCAATTGAGGTCACAAGTACCAGACAGGATCTCATAGAATAAATCTATTGATTGTTGCTCACTCCCAAGTCTATATGGCTAATAATGGTTTATGGACATTTCGACACAGAAAGGAACAGAAAAAATCCCTAAACAACCTGAGAAGGAGCAAAAAATAGGGATGGAGGAAGGCTTCCAAAGGAAATTCCAAGAAATTTTTATTTTTATTGCCAAAACACCATCAAATGAAAACAAACGACCCGAAATGGTCCGTGTGTCAGCAGGAAGACTGCCTGCTTCAGGGGGGTCAGTCTCTGACTGGTGCTATTGTGCTGTGTACGCATTAAAACACTGTATATGCATGTTGGAGGTTAACAAATGTCACCATCCAAGAGACGATTGATAGAAGTCCAACTCTGGAGAAACACTTGAGCATCCAAGAACTTGTTTAAACCCTTTTTAAACTCAGCTATGCTAGATGTCATGATCTTAGCAACTCAAATTTGTTTTAAATGTGCTACCTATTAATTATATGGTGTGTTCCCCTATTCTTAGTACTATTTGAAAGATAAACAACCTTTCCTATTCACCTGCTCCACTCCACCCATAATTTTATAGACCTCTCTCAGATCTGCTCTCTTCTCCAAGCTGAAAATCCCTTACCTGTTTAACCTTTCTTCATAGAAGAGTCATTCCATCTACTTTATCATTTTTGTGGCCCCTCTCTGCACCTTTCTAGTTATTCTGTATCTGTTTTGAGATAAGGCAACCCAAACTGCATACAGTACTCAGGGTGTGGGCATACCTTGGATCTATTCAGTGGTACTACAACAGTACTGCTATGGGTCACTGGTACCCAGTGCGGTTTTTCTAGTGATAAAGGTGCTGGTACTCAAATACCAGGCCACTGTTCAGCGTTGAGGTGATCACTGAGGGACCCACCCCACAATAGCCTGGCTCCCTGTAACCAGTCATAGAATCTATGACAAGGCAGAATTGGTATGTAGGGCCTGAGCTCATTAAAACTTGGGGACCATGGGTCAATTTTAGCAGACAATGGAAAAGGTGCCGGTACTCAGTACCCCCACGTACCCCCTCAAAAAAAAAAGTCCTGCTGGTACCATTTTGGAACCTAGAGCCAAAGGAGCAGTAGTGAGTGGGGATTGCTCCTGCTCCCATTAGACACCAGGGACCCCAGTAAGGTGGATACACTGAATGTGCTAGAGGCTAAACCAATAAAAGAATTCAAGAAAGCCTGAGATAAGGAGAGGATCTCTCACTGTAGGAGAGTGAGCATAATACTGGAGAATTAAGTAGGATCTGCAGTATAAAAGCAGGAAGAGAAAACAGGCAAATTGGAGAGGCCTTGTGGTTATTATCTATTTTGCTTCTTTGTTGACCTGTATGACTTCTGTTATTAATGTAGAAGCCCTTTTTGGCACATTCTCTACCACAAGCTGCCTTTTTAAAAATGTGAATCCAAAACAAAACAAATCTTGCTAGGCTGTATAGAGAGAGGTGTGACCAGGGCGGTGCAGGCAAACGAGGGCAGTGGTGGGAGGTGAGGTAAAAGGGGTAAGCATGGCTTGTGGCACCCTCCTGCCATGCTTACCTCATTTACTGGAGTCGGCTCGCCGTGCTGAACAACCAGCTCGCAAGATCTTTAAAAAATTAACAACCGGCTCTTGCGAGTCGGTGCGAGCCGGCTCCAGCACACCACTGGGTGGAGCCCATCCTTTCAGGACAGGCTGCCCCTTCCCCAGATTGTTGCCCAGTTCCTAACAAATCTATAACCCTCCTCCCTGCACCATCATCTGATCCCTGCACGTGGAACGGGAAGCATTTCTGAAAATGCTACCCTGGAGGACCTGGATTTCAGCTTTCTACCTAGGAGCCTAAATTTGGCTTCCAGAACCTCTCTCCCACACTTTCCTATGTCATTGGTACCTACATGCACCATGACAATCCACTCCTCCACAGCACTATCTATAATCCTATCTAGGTGATGCGTGAGGTCTGTCACCTTCGCACTAGGCAGGCAAGTCACCAGGCGATTCTCATGTCCACTAGCCACCCAGCTATCTACACACCTAATAATTGAATTACCAACTACAACAGCCATCCTAACCCTTCCCTCCTGGGCAGAAGCTCCTGGAGACACATCCTTGGTACGAGAGGATATTGCATCCCCTGGTGGGCTGGCCCTGGTGGGCTGGTCCTGGCTACAGGATATAGTTGTTGAATAATAGAATTATTGTTAAATAAAAACATTTATTTTTTGGTTTGTTCAGCAATGGTGGAAAGGAGGTTTTTAGACCAATGATGATTTGTTTGACCGACCACACACAGAGGAAATATAGAAGCGCATAATCGAAAGGGGCATCCAAGTTTTCCTGAGGACGTCCTCGCAGGACATCCCTGCGAAGGGGCGGGGAAACCCGTATTATCGAAACAAGATGGGCGGCCATCTTTCGTTTCAATAATACAGTTCGGGACGCCCAAATCTTGACATTTAGGTCGTCCCTAGAGATGGTCATCCTTAGACTTGGTCATTTCTGATTTTCGACGATAATGGAAACTAAGGACGCCCACCTCAGAAACGACCAAATGCAAGCCCTTTGGTCGTGGGAGGAGCCAGTATTTGTAGTGCACTGGTCCCCCTGACATGACAGGACACCAACCGGGCCCCCTAGGAAGCACTGCAGTGGACTTCAGAAAAAGCTCCCAAGTACATAGCTCCCTTACCTTCTGTGCTGAGCCCCTCAAAGCCCACTACCCACAACTGTACACCACTACCATAGCCCTTAGGGGTGAAGGGGGACACCTGCATGTGGGTACAGTGGGTTTCTGGTGGGTTTTGGAGGGCTCATATTTACCACCACAAGTGTAACATGGGGGGAGGGGATGGGCCTGGGTCCACCTGCCTGAAGTGCACTGCACCCACTAAAACTGCTCCAGGGACCTGCATACTGCTGCAATGGACCTGAGTATGACATTTGAGGCTGGCATAGAGGCCGACACAAAATATTTTTAAACTATTTTTTTGAGGGTGGGAGGGGGTTAGTGACCACTGGGGGAGTAAGGGGAGGTCATCCCCGATTCCCTCCGGCGGTCATCTGGTCAGTTCGGGCACCTTTTTGTGGCTTGGTCATAACAAAAAAAGGACCAGGTAAAGTCTGCCAAGTGCTCGTCAGGGACACCCTTTTTTTTTATTATGGGTCAAGGACACCCATGTGTTAGGCACGTCCATGTCCCACCTTCGCTACGCCTCTGACATGCCCCTGGGAACTTTGGTCGTCCCCACGACAGAAAGCAAGAAAGCAGTTGGGGACGTCCAAAATCGGCTTTCGATTATGCCGATTTGGGCAACCCTTTGAGAAGGACACCCATCTTCTGATTTGTGTCGAAAGATGTGCGTCCTTCTCTTTCAAAAATAAGCCTGATATTGTTCCAGGAATGTGGTTTAAGGTCTAAATGAGGTCTTTTCCTCCTATTTTTCATTTTTATATCGAGATTAAATAAATACAGAGTAGAGATAAAGACTTGCATTAAAAAACCATATAACAGTTATAGAAGTACTCTACTGCTTACATGTATGGTAAAAAGATCCATTGTGAAGTTGGTTACAGGATTATTTCCAACATCACCAGAGTGATGCTCTCCATTTAGGAGGCCTCCCTCCTCCAAGGCAGCACAGGGGCTACACGGAAGATGGGCGTCCTTCTCCCAGGGTCGCCCAAATCGGCATAATTGAAAGCCGATTTTGGGTGCCCTCAACTGCTTTAAGTCGGGGGATGACCAAAGTTCCCAGGAGCATATCAGAAGCATAGCCAAGGCGGGTCTGGGACGTGCTTAACCAGGGCCGGTCTTAGGGCGAGGCGACCAAGGTGACCGCATAGGGCCTCGCGCTCAAGGGGGCCCCGCGCGGCACGCCTGAAGCAGCCCCGCCCCGACCGCCCAAGCTCCAGTCCCCCTGTCCTCTGAATTTTAAGTTACCTCGTCTCGAAGTCGGAGCGGCCGGCAGATAGTAGCAGCAGCCATAAAAATCGTGCAAGCTGCTGGGTGGCGCTTCGGGAGCCTTCCTTTCCCTTCCCTTGTTCAGCTCTGGTCCCGCCCTCGTTTTGAGGGCGGGACCAGAGCTGAGCGAGGGAAAGGAAGGCTCCCAAAGCGCCGCCCAGCAGCTCGCAAGCTTTTCACGGCTGCTGCTACTACCTGCCGGCCGCTCCGATGTCGACGACGAGGTAACTTAAAATTCAGAGGGATGGGGGCCTTGGATCTGGGTGGGAGGGATAGAGAGAGAGACAGGCCTTGGAGCGGGGAGGGAGGGGGGCCTTGGAGCTGGGTGGGACCTGGGTGGGGGGCCTTGGAGCTGGTGGGTGGGAGGGAGAGAGAGAGAGAGAGAGACCGGCCAGCTGGCCTTGCAGCTGGGAGGGAGGGGGGCACTTGGAGCTGGGTGGCAGCTGGGTGGGGGGCCTTGGAGCTGGTGGGTGGGAGGGAGGGAGAGAGAGAGAGAGAGAGACCAACCAGCCGGCCTTGGAGCTGGGAGGGAGGGGGCCTTGGAGTTGGGAGGGAGGGAGCTGGGGAGCCTAGCCCTGGAGCTGGGGAGCCCTGGGGATGGCCCGGGAGCTCGGAGGGAGGGGTGGCCGCCCTGCAGCTCAGAGGGAGGGGTGGCCGGCCCTGGAGCTAGGGTGGGGGTGGGGCTAGGATGGGGCCCCATCAGATTGGTCTGCATAGGGCCCCGCACTTGCTAAGACTGGCCCTGTGCTTAACACATGGGCGTCCTTGGCTGATAATGGAAAAAAGAAGGGTGTCCTTGACGAGCACTTGGCCGACTTTACTTGGTCCATTTTTTCTTGTGACCAAGCCTCAAAAAGGTGCCCGAACTGACCAGATGACCACCGGAGGGAATCGAGGATGATCTCCCCTTACTCCCCCAATGGTCACTAACCCCCTCCCACCCTAAAAAAATAGTTTAAAAATATTTTTTGCCAACCTCTATGCCAGTCTCAAATGTCATACCCAGCTCCCTGACAGCAGTATGCAGGTCCCTGGAGCAGTTTTAGTGGGTGCAGTGCACTTCAGGCAAGCGGACCCAGGCCCATCCCCCCCTACCTGTTACACTTCTGGTGGTAAATGTGAGCCCTTCAAAACCCACCCGAAACCCACTGTACCCACATGTAGGTGTTCCCTTCACTCCTTAGGACTATGGTAGTGTTGTACAGTTGTGGGTAGTGGGTTTTGGGGGGCTCAGCACACAAGGTAAGGGAGATATGCACCTGGGAGCAATTTCTGAAGTCCACTGTAGTGCCCCCTAGGGTGCCCGGTTCGTGTCCCGGCATGTCAGGGAGACCAGTGCACTATGAATGCTTGCTCCTCCCACGACCAAAGAGCTTGGATTTGGTCATTTCTGAGATGGGCGTCCTCGGTTTCCATTATCACCGAAAACCGGGGACGACCATCTCAAAGGATGACCATCTCTAAGGTCGACCTAAATGTTGAGATTTGGTCGTCCCCGACCATATTATCGAAACAAAAGATGGCCACCCATCTTGTTTTGATAATACGGGTTTCCCCGCCCCTTTGCCGGGACGTCCTGCGAAGACGTCCTCAGGAAAACTTGGACGCCTCGTTCGATTATGCCCCTCATGTCTCCCTCAGCTCCTCCAAGTCTGCTACTCTAGCCTCTAGAGAGTGGACTCATTCTCTGAGAGCTAAGAGCTCTTTGCATTGAGCACACACATATAACCTCTCACCAACTGGGAAATAATCATACATGTAACACTCAGTGCAAAAGACTGGATAGCCCTCTCACTTCTGGACTGCTGTCTGCATCTTAGTATTATAGAGTTGTTTAATTAAAACTTCTTCAGGTACTAGGGATATTAGATGAATATAAAGAGCCTTATGGTTATATGGTATAATGTGTAATGTATTTAGTGTTTGCTTCCAAGAAATTAATTAAATATAATTAAAACTACTGAAGATATAATTAAAACTAATGAAAACACTCCTCTTGTTATCCTAATTAGCATAATGACTATAAATGAAGAGTTGTGCTAGGGGTGGGTGGGAGCTGGGGAGGGGGTGGGAATGAAGACTGAACTAGGTCCTGCTGTTCCTGCTAGAGGCTATCTGTTAATGCTGTGGTACAAAGATCAAGTTTTAAAACTGGGGGGAAAGGATATACAGACTAGTTGATAGAGTTTACTTTTTCTTTTATTTATTTATTTATTTTTTTTATTCTGCCTATCAATAACCTGCAATTCCTCTTTTAAACCCCAATCTTTAAGTTCCCAAAGCACAGAACAAAATAATGTTCTCTTACTCAGTAGCCCAGAAGTAAATGTGAGACATATTCTCTTCCAATTCTGAGTCTCTGCAGGGGCACCATGCTTTGGAAGAGCATGCCATTGAATCAGAAATCCCTCAGAGAAATTGTCCATACTGGCATTTGTAAATCTGAGGGGTCTAAAGCCTGAATATCACAGGAAAAAAATCTATTAACATTTGTGAATTTGGAAGAAATTTGCTTTGTGATAAGTTCCATTTTTTTAATCACACCTCGTAGTTGTCTATTTGGCTCTGAACTGGAAAATGCAAGCCACCCACTGTACCACGTTCACCAATAACATGAAATGTAAGCCAAAAGAAAAGGTTATTGGAGGCATCAGATCTAATCTAATGCGATTTTGTTTTCATTACAGGACCTGACTATTGCGCTTTGTTCCCTCATAGCTGTCAGCATGAATGTGTTAATACAGATGAATCCTACTTTTGCCGATGCCGACAAGGATTTACTCTTAATCCAGATAGGACAACTTGCCAAAGTAAGTCATCCAAATTTATGTGGTTGAAAATTTGACTAAAATCACAGCTAAGATTTGGGTGGTGATGATCTTCAATGCTTTAGAACAGTGGTTCTCAAAACTGTCATGGGGGACTACCAGCCACTCAGTTTTCAGGATATCTTTAATAAATATGCATCCAATTATTAATACAACTGCGATAAACTTTAACACATTTATTTCACTTTATTAACATTATCATATAATATATTTCATTTCACAAAATTCTTATATCTGCATTCTCTCACTCTCACACCACATATATTCCTTCTACCCTAAATTCCAAAATTGATCACTTAATACAGGAATATTACAATCCTCTTGAACATATTAACAATTGTATCATTATGATTTATATGCAACCATTTGAGTATGACTCAATAGATCTTGTGAGCCAACTTCTAAACATTCATTTCAGTTCACAGTGGTTGTACAAGCCAAACTCAAATGAGATGATAATCCAGCTCCTCAGGTTTTCAAAAGGCTGTGAATTAACAGCTCACATAGTACATTGTAGTTTGCAATCTCTAGTATCAAGGTCGTCGGGCGGTAAGTTCATTTTGGCATGCATTGGGCACGCGTAGAGTCTTATGCGGTTTAGTAAAAGGGGCCCCAAGTCCATTGCAGATATAAGTGGGGACTTTGGAAAATTTTAAAAATGCAACTTATTCCTTCCAATTTCCTCTGTTTGATGTTTCTGTCTTTCACAGTCACTTCACCAAGATCTTATACTACTTTAGTTCTCTCTTCCTAAGACACAACCTTAGTTGTCTGTTGGTCAAACTCCTTGGCTTTAAAAGCAACTTTCTCATGCAAAACTTTAATATCACCCTCTATCTTCACAGTAACACATGTGTTTATATTTCTGCAAAATTAATCAGCAGTTTATGGGTTCAAACGTATGAATATTTCCTGACTTACGCAGAAGAGGTGCCAGGCCTTCTTGGCCTTTTGGCGAAGAGTAGTAGCTTTGGGGGCCACTTTTGTGTGAAATTTCTTTGTGTATGTGTGGTACTTAAAGATGGTGTAACATATAATTTCTTTGACCCTAAACAGTTTTTGGAGTTTATAGTGGCAAAGGAGGAATGTAAGATCACTGTATAATTTTCTCAGGGGTTTGGTTTTCACTGTTAGTAAGGTGGGCTGGCATGGGTCTTGTGATATTATCATCACCTCATCTTTTATTTTGTGTTTCTTTGATATTTATTTCCTGATCTTGGATCCAATATTGTGGTCTGCAAGTTTTGATTTCTTTTTCTTTATTTGTAATTCTTTTCTTTCTTTCTTTATTGCCTATTTCCTATCATGGATATTTTTTATTTAAAGTGATTATAAAGTGATTATAATCTTGAAGTTGTTTGAAGTGATTGTAATCTTGAAGTTGTTGAAAATAAATTTTTTTTAAAGGGTAGGTGATAATGCGACCCTTGGGGTACCCCACAACCTGAGCTCCAACTTTTAAATACTGTACTATTTTTATATACCATATAGCTTTGAGTAGACAGAAAACCAAGGAACCAAGATAACATACTACTAGTGATACCTAAAATGTTCAATCTACACTAGTATTTTATAATATCAAAGAGGTATGTATTTGACTTTAAAAAATGGCATAAACTTGGCATGTGAAAGCGTGCATTAACGAGATGCAATTTTATAAATGCAGCAGACCTCTCAGATTAGTAGGGCTGAGAGTTACCCCAGAGACTAGTGCACAAATTAAGTAGAGACTGTGCAAAATCTCCCCAAAACTTTCTTTCTCAATACACACAAACCATTAGTTAGTGTTAGATAGACACAATAAATTCACAGGCAAAAACATGGTTGGGACACTGTTCCTAATTATAATAACATTCCCATTTATTGGGCTCTCCAATACTGTAGAACTATAGATAGATAGATAGATAGATAGATAGATAGATAGATACAGATTTAAAAAGGGATTTAAAAACAATGAGGCAAACAGTTCATAAGAACACAGTAAAAAAATTACAAAAGTTATCAAAAACCTTCACTTGATTGGTAGATCTTAGTCTCCTCTGAGTAAGCGCTCTCTGGTTGAAGCTCATACATCTTTCATATCTCTTTGCAGATTGGACGGTTGTAAAAATCCTTATTCCTCTGTATTGGTGTCTTTAATCGCCTTTAAGTTGATTAGTATCCTCTCTCTCTTCTGTAGCAGTTTCCCACAGCTGTACTTTAGATTTTGAGAATGGGTTAAGCCATATTCTTTATTCTTTTCTCTCATGGTAAGAAAACAGATCTCTTATCCACTCTTTTACTCAGTTGTGGCTTTGTGTTTCCCAGAGCTGTGAGTACAGTCCAAGACTGGCTCAAGGGACTGTGGCAGCACCCTGAGCCCCACCCTCCACCCCTGCCCGCAATCCAGTATCTCTATTTCCATTCTCTTCCCCTGCTAGTGATCCAGTATCTCCTCCTCTGAAGTCCCTCTCCCACTCCTCACTGATGATAAAGGACGTCAAAATCCCAGTTCATCATCTCTCCTTCTCTTTTCCCTCCCTCCTATCCTGTGAATGCTGAACTGCAGGCAGAGGGAAAAATGGGAGGGAGAGATGCTAGACCAAGATTTTGTTGCCCTTTATTACTGGCATCCTGGGCCAGTACCTCATCTGGTCCATAATTTGAGCCGGCTCTGGTACAGTCAGTGACCAGCACCTGAATGTAAACCTTGCTTTGATATTGGAAAGATGTGAGTTAAATGGGAATAAATATATCTTAAGTGACTTCTAAATCAACACAGAATTTTACATAGACATGCTGGCCGATATTCAGAGTGATTTAAGCGAACAGTAGAAGCTGCGGCCTGCTTAAACCATGGTGAGCCACCCAACCATCGATATTCCGTGGCATTTAGCTGGGCACTGCTGCTGAATATTGGCTCTGACCGGCTCAAAAAAATAGTGGGTCAAAAGCTGTCCTAAATCTGCCTGCTTAGCCATGCGGGCCCTGGCACTGACTATTGGGTGGGACCCGTATAAAAAACAATTTTGCCGTTTTTCTCTGAAACCCTCCCCCCCCCCCAAACAGCCCCCCCTCCTTCTCTCTCCCCCCCCCCCCCGCCCACCATCTTATCACAGGAAGAACTTCTCCCCCTCCAGGAAGACCCTTCTCCCCAATCTCAGTAGGCACCCCTAAGCCTGGTGGTCAAGTGAGGGCGATGGGGGGTAAGAGTGAGGCCTATTTTCTCCTGCCTCCAGTGGTAGCCTCAGGAAAATGACTGCTGTGACCTCTTGTGGCAGCATGCAGTAATTGTGTAGTTTTAACAGATGTTGACCACCGTTGGTTGAATATCTACCCCATAGAATTAACAGTTTAATGCAGATCTCCATTTTCCTGAAGTTTTCAGATAATTTCCCAGCAGGTATATACTCACATGCTGCTTCCATACCAGCAGTAGCTCAGCATTCCTTCAGGATTTGTAAATGAGGAAGGACCTTCCCCACTTCAACCCTTGTTTCTTCTCCAGACACTACCATATTCTTTCCCATATGTTCTCTGCCTATGCTGTGATACCTGGGAGTGAAGAACAGCAGGATTCTCCTCCACTCAGCTCAAGAAGCGCACTGATAGCAGGAAAAGTCTACATATAGGCTTGAGGCTGGAGGATAATATGAGGACCTGGGAATGGAATTTATTGTGACAAACTTTTATTTCATTTGTTCTTGTGTATGTTTTTATTAAGTTGTGATTCTTCTTGAATGTCCCGTGGAAGACAGAATAAAAATGTAAGTTAAATAAATAAATGAGCACGATGTCAAGATGAATCTGTTCCTCTGCCAGTGCAAAGTTTTATAACCACTGCTGTTTTAGAGTGGAACAGCAGATTAAAATATTCTATTGGTACAATTAACTGCCCTGAGCTATCATATGTGACAGCCTTCACTCAGTGATGGATGTCCATAGGTATAAAGAAATTAGGGAGAAGTAATCAATGAGGACTACAGATTATTTTACTGTTAACCCATATTATTACTAACGAGTTCACTGCATAAAATGGAACCTGTGAAATTCTTTAATAAAATTTTTTGAACTAAAAAAAAAGGGACCTGTAGCCCACATTGATAACTTCCCCCCTTACTGTAGATATTCTGCTATGCTCAGTCTGATGTCTGTTCATTTCACTCACCACAGAAATAGACCACTGTGCTTTGGGCAACCATGGCTGTGATCACGAGTGCATTAACACTGAAGAATCCTTTGTCTGCGGGTGTCATAAGGGCTACCATCTGAATCCTGACAGCAAATCATGCAGAAGTAAGTCTGGCACAAATCAAGAGTTAGGAGTAGAAGTAGGAGCATAAGTAACAATAATAATGGTAGTCAGTTTGTAGAATACTTTTAAAGGATAGCTAGAAAAACAATTGTATTTGAGAAGAAGGATAGACCTAGGCCTGGAGGGTGTGACCAAGATAGCAACAGTAACACTGATGACTTCAATACAGCGAGGTAGATATAACTTTCGCATCTAGAACCACATAGCTACCTTATATTCTACACCTTGAATATAGATTGCCCATATCAGAGTGATGACATTAATGGACATTAGTAATCATTCAATGCTGGACGTCCTATTTTATACCTATGGGCCATGTAGGACTTACTACAAGTTAATGTCCATTAGGGTGGATTAAGCTTTAGTAAAAGGGCCCCTTTGTTTACCTCTTAACATGTCTCACTCAAAATTGTTATTATAAATTTATAGATATAAAAAGTAAAAATAAAAATAAAAAAAGAACGGAAAATAAATGATATTATTTGTGTAGCTAGTCCTCCAATAACTGGGGCTGAGGACAATCCCTGAGGTAGGTACAAAATAATATATTGGTTTATGTGGCTCAAATTTTGCAGTCTCCACCAGTATTCTCTTCTGATGGACACAGAATATAGATAAAGGTTCCCTAGTGGTATACTCAAAGTTCTCTGTACACTCCCTTGGCAGGAGCAAGCTACCCAAACTTGGAAAAACAATAAGGGAAGCTGGTATGGATTTATTTAAAACTACCTATTTAATGGACACTCCTCAGGTGAACAAAAATATACAAAGAAGGGTGATAAAATGGACTGTACCATATACTTGTTACCTGGACTGACTACATTTGGAAACAGGATACTGGGCTAGATGGACCTTTGCTCTGACCCAGAAGGACAAGTCTTATGTACTTAAAATAATTAGAAACAAAGGACTACATTTTATATATAGTGCCTGAAAAAATTGGCACAGAAATATTGCTGCCTAGGTGTATTCTGTAGACCGCACCTAGATTTAGGTGTGGTTAATAGAACTACACCTAGCAGGTTTATAGGATACACCTAGTGGCCATGCCTGTTCCTAACTAGGCACGTCCATTTACGCCATGTAAAACTTGGTGTAAATACTGGTGCCTAAGTTAGACACGGAGCAGGTGTATTGTATAACATTGTGCATAGATTTTCGGAATGCCCATGGCCCGCCCATTCCACGCCCATGGCCATGTCCTCTTTTTGGCAGTGGGCATTAGAATTTACATGCATCACTTTACAGAATTCACCTAGCAAGTTGTGCACGTAAATTCTAATTAATGCCAATTAGTGTCAATAATTGCTTAAGTGACAATTATTGGCACTGATTGGCTTGCTAAATAATTGCGCATGCAAATCCAGGATGTGACCAGATTTACATGTGCAAATTTGGTTGTGTTATATAAAATTCTGGGGAAAAATCCATAAGAAAAGTGTAAATTGATGACAAAAGATTTCAGACTTGCTCACAGTTCTGGTCTCACTTGATCTCCTTGGCAGTGGGTTGTCTCTCTTGCATTTCCTATCCATGTAGTTCCTCATTTAGACAGACTCTGTACCTTCCTTAGAGTTTCTGCTCTTCTTAAGCGTTTTTAATATGATAGGATTTCCACTAGCCCCAGTCTCTACTTCTTCTCAGTCTTTTAGTGCACGTAAGTGTGTAGGGCCTGGGATAGACTCTGGTTAACTTTCTTCCTCTTCTTTTCCTTATATGCAGTCACTCAATTCCACAATCAAGTCCTACATCCTTGCTAGGGACTTTATTCCTCACAATCTAATCATTCATAACCCCTCTGGATTAAGGCTAGCAGGATGCACTTAGGACTTGGGTTCTATCTCCTCTCATACTGGGTCCTCTATTTGGACTGTCAAGCTCCCAACTCCACTCATCTTTCAATGTCCAACTTTCATCTTTGAAGGTGCTAAGTGTTCTATAGCTCATTCTCCTTCACTGAGGGATGCTCCCTTAAAATTCCATTTATTGCTTAGTCTGACACTCTGCCTTCGGTCCTGGTGTGAAGTCCTGCCTTGTCTCCAGCTCCAAGCCCTGCCTCGTCTCCAGCTCCAAGCCCTGCCTCGTCTCCAGCTCCAAGCCCTGCTTTGTCTCGAGTTCCAAGCCCTGCCTTGTCCGTAGCCTTACCTACCTTGTCTTCAGTAACAGCCTTACCTGCCTCATCTCCAGCCCTGCCAGCCTGTCTCTAATTCCAGCCCTGCTCACCTGTCTCCAGAGCCTTGCCTGCCTGTCTTCACCCTGAGCTTGCCTTGCCTACTCCTGTACCTTGCCCGGGTGGTTCACCTGCCGCTAGCTGGTATCCGGTGGCAGGCCAAGGGCTCACATTCCCTGAGTCCGTGGCATTCCATACCCCTACACTCTTCAATACTGATAATGCTTCTAGTCATCTTTCTCTACCTACTCCTCCCTGTGATGCTTCTTCTCCTGTAACATTTGTCTTCAATTCTACTCACCTTCCATACATACACGTCAGAAGGGTATGGTGAGAAGCTGGAGCCCTTACTGGAGGAGGCAGTTCAGGCTTAGAAGTCTGAAGCATTCAGAGAAGAAGGAAGCAGGGGAGAGGTGTGGAGGAACATAATCAAAAGGGACGCCCAAGTTTTTCTGAGGACGTCCTCGCAGGATGTCCCTGTGCAGGGGTGGGGAAATCTGTATTATTGAAACAAGATGGATGTCCATCTTTCGTTTTGATAATATGGTCGGGGGACACCCAAATCTCAACATTTAGGTCGACCTTAGAGATGGTCGTCCTTAGAGTTGGTCGTTTCTGATTTTCGGCGATAATGAAAACTGAGGATGCCAATCTCAGAAACTACCAAATCCAAGCCCTTTGGTCATGGGAGGAGCCAGCATTCGTAGTGCACTGGTCCCCCTCACATGCCAGGACACCAACTGGGCACCCTAGGGGGCACTGCAGTGGACTTCAGAAATTGCTCCCAGGTGCATAGCTCCCTTACCGTGTGTGCTGAGTCCCCCAAAACCCACTCCCCACAACTGTACACCACTACCATAGCCCTTATGGATGAAGGGGGGCACCTAGATGTGGGTACAGTGGGTTTGTGGTGGGTTTTGGAGGGCTCACATTTACCACCACAAGTGTAACAGGTAGGGAGGGGATAGGCCTGGGTCCGCCTGTCTGAAGTGCACTGCACCCACTAAAACTGCATACTGCTGCGATGGACCTGAGTATCTTGCTGCACCATATGCCTGGAATAGACTTCCTGAGCTGGTATGTCAAGCTCCATCTTTGGCCGTCTTCAAATCTAAGCTAAAAGCCCACCTTGTTGATGCTGCTTTTAACTCCTAACCCTTATTCATTTGTTCAGAACCCTTATTTTATCATGCTCACTTTAATATTCCCTTATCTCTTGTTTGTCCTGTTTGTCTGTCCTAATTAGATTGTAAGCTCTGTCGAGCAGGTACTGTCTCTTCATGTTCAAGTGTACAGCGCTGCGTACGTCTAGTAGCGCTTTAGAAATGATAAGTAGTAGTAGTAGTAGGGTGGGAAGGGGTGATTGACCACTGGGGGGAGTAAGGGGAGGTCATCCCCGATTCCCTCCGGTGGCCATCTGGTCAGTTCGGGCACCTTTTCGTGGCTTGGTCATAACCAAAGAAGGACCAAGTGTAAAGTCGTCCAAATGCTCGTCAGGGACGCCCTTCTTTTTTCCATTATCGGTCGAGGACACCCATGTGTTAAGCATGCCAAAGTCCCGCCTTCACTATGCCTCCGACACGTCCCTGGGAACTTTGGTCATCCCCATGACGGAAAACAGTTGGGGACGCCCAAAATCGACTTTCGATTATGCTGATTTGGGCGACCCTGGGAGAAGGACGCCCTTCTTCCGATTTGTGTCGAAAGATGGGCGTCCTTCTCTTTCGAAAATAAGCCTGATAGTAATAACCAGGCCTGGAGTTAAACATGCTGAGACCCAAAGCAGAAATTTAAAAGAGGCCCAAAGCAGATTTAAAAGAGGCACCTTCAGATTTAGGCAGACTTGGGGCTCCTTGTAGGCTCCCCCCCACCCCCGCAAACAAAGACAAAAAAAGTAAAACAAAAACAAATCTGAGGCAAGAATTAATTCAACCTGCATTGTTGAATTTAGTTTTGTTTAGTTTAATCACTCAGTTGCTTTACCACAATCCAAAGAGTTCAGAGCACTTTTGTAAAAAATCATAATTAACAAGAATAATCAAAACTGAAAAAGCCTTTCTACTCTGCCAGCAACAGCAGGCTGGTTTTTAATATAAAAACAGGAAACAGTTCAGATCCAGCGTTCTAGGTCGGTCCAACACATTACTACCTCTACTTGAACAAATTTGCACCCCTTCCAGCTGGCATGATCAGGGTTTTTCCATGGACTGAGGTCAATGTTTATTAAAGAAGCAGTCTAGTGGTGCACTCACAAACAGATGATGGCTCCTTCTCATCTCTGTGTGAAGACTCCCCCACAATTAGAAAAGTCCAGGTGCTCACAATAAACTTGAGATTTTTATTTATTTATTTTAAATTTAAGCATTTCTTTCCTGTTTCTAAGAAACATCCAAAGCAGCTCACAAATAAAATGATCTCAGAGTTTAACGTTGATATAAAATTTGAGGGATCAGCACATTTCTGAAGCTGCCTACAATTTTTTTTTGTATTTTGGAGTCTTGAGTCTGTAGAATATTGATGCCTATGTAACTGGCAGATTGATGACAGGGTTCACGAAAAAGCATTTTTTAAATAATTGCAGGTATAATTTCTCCCTCTCTCTCTATTCTTATGCCAAGGGAGAGGGGTCTCAATAGAAAACAAATTCTGGACACAGATAATGTATATAACCCTGAAGGAGAAGCTGGTGTCTTCCAAGACCCCTTGCTTCATGTACTGTGGAGCCTGGATATTCAATGTGACTGGCATTGAATATCCAATTTATTTTGGGCTGGTTTCAATTTAACCAGTCAAGTCAATATTTAGCATTGGCTGGTGGCTGGTTAAGTTGAAACCAGCCAAAGATAGGCCTGCTATTTCGATGGCCTAATTTGGCTGCCACACTTAGCTAGCAATATGCTGAATGTTAACAGATAGCCAAACAGTATCAGCAAGCTGCTGGTCTTGGAGGGCTAGTTGTTGCAGCAGCTCAAGATGGGTGGCTCACCTGGGCTCATGGCCTTCACAATCTATCACAGACTCAGTGAAGGTGAGCCCTTGAGCCACTGCTGGATACTGGCTAGTGGCAGGCGAACCACCCAGGCTAGGCACAGGAGTAGGCAAGGCAGACTCAGGCTGAGGATAGACAGGCAAGGCTAGAACTGGAGTCAGGCAAACAGGGCTGGAACTGGAGACATGCAAGCCAACTGGAACTGGAGAAAGGTGAGCAGGGCTGGAACTAGAGACAGGCGAGCAGGGCTGGAGATGGGCAGGCAAGGGGGGAGCTGAAGATAGAGACGAGATGGGCAGGGCTGGAACTGGAGACAAGGCAGGTAAGGCTGGTGACAAGGCAGGGCTTGGAATTGGAGACAAAGCAGGACTTGGAGCTGGAGTCATAGCAGGGCCTGGTGCCAGGATCAATGGTAAGGCAAGGCATCCTCGATTCGAAGGTAAAGGGAGGCCAGACCCAATCACCCTAAATAGGCCAGGAGGGTTGACATCAGCGAAGAGCACCCAGCCAGTCTCCCACCACGTGGCCTTCAAAAGGCACACAGGCGTGAGCACGCCTAAGGATGCCATCAGCCGACTGCCGAAGACAACAGGCAGGAGCAGTGCCCCAGAACAACAGAGACTGCACCAACAGTGGCCCACTTAACCCATGTGCCACCCCCAGAGACCGTGACCTGAGCCCTGTTCCCTTGCTAGGGCTCCCTGGCATGGGGCATGGCCTGGGGCTGTGACATGGAGTAGGAGAATTGCCCTGAACAAGTCAGAAATTTAATGCAAACATTATTGAGGTATGGGTAAGAGAATGAGGAGGCATATGCTCAGTATGGGGTGTGCCCAGGGGATGATGTGGAAGAGCTGGGGGGAGGGACTGGGGCTGGAAGAGGGCTGAAGCTATGGAGAAGGTTCTGGGGCTGGAAGAGGGCTAAAATTGGTGGGGGACCAGGGCTGCAAGAGGGCTGAAGCTGAGGGGGTCTGGGGGCTGGATGAGGGCTCAAGGTGTAAGGGGCAGGTTTCTTGGACTGAAAGAGTTTTGAAGCGGAAAGAGGGCTGAAGCTATGATGGGGGAGGTTCTGGGGCTAGAAGAGGACCAAAGCTGGATAGGAGCTGATGCTGGGGAGTATAGGTCTAGAAGACAACCAAAGCTAATAGGCTGGAGCTAGAAGAAAATGATCTGGGGATAGAAAAGGGCTGGGTGAAGCTCAGGGGCAGCGAGAGAGCTGAGTTCTGTGCTGGAAGATTGGGGCTGATGCTGAATCTAGGGCGAATCAGTTGATGCAGGCAGATGCTGGGGAATGAGAAGGGAGAGGATGAAGCAAAGGCATATGATGGTGAAGAAGGAGGGACACAGTGATGGATGCTGATGTAAGCAGGAAGAAAGGTAGGATTAATGAATATTGAAGAAGGCTGTAGACGGGTGAGGGAAGGGGAGAAGGAAGCAGGAGATAAGATACAGGGGATAGATAGAAAGAAAGAAGAAAATCAGATTTAAGGTGAATACTCTTAAGATTGGGTGGGAGGCCAGAAGAAGACAGATTAAGACTGGCTGGATATTGTGAGTTTAGGTGAAGATTCAAGGCTTAGATTGGGTTATGACTCAGGGATTGGATAGGGTAGAATAGTGGTAACTAAGAAATTGAACAGGGATTACATGGACAACAAGGCCTGGTTGAGTGGTATAAGTAGGCTATGGGATCAATTACAGAAATATAGGGAAGAGCTGGTTTGAAGTTTCTGGAAGATTTTGAGAGGGGTTAAGAGGCAGTTGGAAATGACAGAGGGTTATGGAAAGGGTGAGAGACGGGTCTTTGAAGGAGGTGAGAAGGTAGAAATGGGGAGGTAAAAGGGGGAGTGGGAGTCTGGATAGAGGATAAGACAGAAGAAAGAGACTAGAGGTTGAAAGAGAACAAGTAATATGGATGGAGCTGGGACTAAGGCAAGGCTGTGGAGGGGATGAGTACAGAGGGTAGAAATGGGTGACTAGAAACTGGATGAAAGATGGGGAAATAGGAGGCTAGAAAAGGAATGAGGCAGAGGTGGGGGAATATAAGTACTAGGGAAGTAATAGGACATGGAAAGCTGGTAAACTGATGAAAAGTGGAAAGAGAGATATTGAAAATGAACAGGGATCAGAAGGAATGAAATCTAACTATAACTAGGTAAAAAGGCAGATGAGAGAAATGCAGAAAAAAAGGTGAAACACAAGGATGAACTTCATAGAAAGATGTAGGGAAGAAGACAGGGAGAAACAGAAAATGGAAATGAGATCCTGCAAAAGGATTGAAGAGAGAGCCAATAAGAGGAAGCAATAGGAATCAAAACCAGCCCAACTAGAAAAATAAAATAATCAGATAACAAAAGTACAAAAGAATTTATATTGGCAGTTTTTAGAGAATGAAATATGGCAGCTTTGAAAATGTGTTTCTTATAGTTTATTCAGTACAGGAGAAAATACATTTCCGTTTCTGTTTCTTCAGTGTTCCACAGCTCACAGTCTGTTTTGGGGGGAGGGGGGGGGGGGTCCAGTTCATTTTTGTTTGCATAATTGTTTCTAATTTGTGATTTCCTATTCTTTAGTAAGTGATAATCTTTGACCTTGGCTGCATATGGAAAATAGATTATGTTAACATGTTGGTTCTATGCAGTAATCTGTAGTAGTCCAGCTTGTTCTTTTTTCCCCAATTGGAGGTATACTGGTGTTGTAGAATATTTGCAATGCTGACTTTTCATAAGTAGAGTTGGTGAATGAGTTCTTGGACTGATGCTGGTATAGAGGGGCAATTTTGATATGACATCCAAATCCGATTTTGGACGTTTTGCATAAAACGTCCAAAAATCCAGTGTCAAACGTGGTCATTTTCAAACCAGAAAAAGATCTATCTATTTGGTTCAAAAATCACCCTATTTTAGACATTTTTGTGTTCAGTGCATCTTTCTTTTAGGGTCATTTTCAAACAAAAAATGTGCAAGAGAAAAGCGCACAAAAATAAGCCATTGGGATGTCTGGGGCCAGCTGTATTATTAGACTGACCACACAGATATCCCAGCAGATTAGTGGGGCAGCCTAGGAGGTACTGCAGTGAACTTCACATAAAATGTCCCAAGTACACATTACGTCATAACCCCCTTTTATTGTATGGTAAGTCATCCAGGTATAGCAAAAAATATACTGTACACCACTACAATAGCCCTTATCCCTGCAGGTGTCACCTATATGTGGGTTCAGTAGGTATTTTGTGGGTTTTGGGGTGCTCACACTTTCTACCACAAGTGTACTAGTTAGAGTGGGATATGGGTCTAGGACCCCTTCTC
This sequence comes from Microcaecilia unicolor, assembly GCF_901765095.1. NCBI lineage: Eukaryota > Metazoa > Chordata > Amphibia > Gymnophiona > Siphonopidae > Microcaecilia > Microcaecilia unicolor. The sequence continues at coordinate 546,519,588 of NC_044031.1, forward strand.
TATAGTCCACTGCACTGACCACTAGGCTACTCCAGGGACCTGCTTGCTGCTGTAAGAAGAATGGCCATTATTTCTGCAGCTGTCATAGAGCCTGGTATGTACTGTCACTTTCACCTCTTAGGGTGATAGGAGGGTGTCAGGGACCACTGGGGGGCCAAATTGTAAGAGCGCCCTAGTCCTGCCCAAAACATGCCTCTAAAATGCCCCCTTGAGATTTAGACAAACTGTATAGAAAAACCATCTTAAAAATGAATTTCAAAAATAACGATTTGGATGTTTTATGAAAAAACTGTCCACTGCCATTTGTGCCATTTTTGGACATTTTTCTGTTTCAAAAATGAGCCCCATAGTATGGTACATTTCTTTGTACCTATTTGCAAGGCTTTATGCTACTTCACAAAGTGACAGTGAAGGGAGTTTGTTTTGCTGTCATATGAATGAATGGGTATACTCTATCGGACCAATATTCAAAGGCAATAACTATAGATATGTATAGTTTGTCCACATGAATAAGTCATACCCTATCTTTGAATCTTAACTAGCAAGAAAATGCAATGACTTGCGTATAGGTTGTTATACACCCCTCCCCTCAGGGTCTAGTGTCTCATCTCCCATTCCATCCCCTGGTCTCATAACCAGCATCTTCTCCCCCTTCCCTTGCCTGCACAGGGCCACTGTCAGCCTACCTCTTCCTGTACCACTCAAAAAGGTGCTCTGTGCCACTGCAGGGTCTGAATCTTGTCCTTCCCCTGATAGGAAATGCTTCATGGACGCTCCCCATCCCCTCCCTGTATCCCTTGAGGTCCAGTGTCTCATTTGCCGTTCCCTCTCCTGGTTCTGTGACCATCAACTTCTCCTACTTCCCTTCCCCATGTGGGGAAAGCCAGAAGTTTTGAACCCAGAGCTGGCATGGGCAGCAGTGACTTCTGCCTTTGCTGGTTCCAATCTCAAAATGGCTGCCAGGACCTCCAGCAGCTGGAACTGGCCTTCTGCAGGAGCAAGAGGAGATGCTTCTGCCCCCACTACCCATCAACAAGGTAGACCCCAGGAGGGGGCTGACACTGAGGGGAGGGCTCAGAAGGGGGGCTTTTTTGGTTGGATTGGGGGGTGGGGAGGAATGGGAGCTGTTGGGGGCAGTTGTGGTTTTAATTTCTGCCGAAACCTAGTGGCCTCGTTTCAGACACAGATTCGGTTATGGCAGAAACTGAAGATCCTGGTTTTGGTTGAGCTCTAACTGTAAGGTACGTGCATATCATTGGAACTTAGGTGCACATATTTACATGATCTCTATTGCTGGCACAAGTGTTTCTGCCTAATTTATAGGCATGTATAGGAAAGTAGGTGCATCCTATCCTTTGTAGAATAGGCTTCTACCTGATGCCTTCTGGGTACCTAATTATGGGCACAGAGTTATACAATTACCTCCTTAATGTTTTCTTTCTTTTTTTCCCTTTCCCTTTGGTACTGACTTTATTAACCAATGGTAATCAATGGAGGAATTAACCACTGTGCTGAGAAGAACCATGGCTGTGAGCAGTTGTGCTTGAACACACCTGAGTCCTATATCTGTCAGTGCTCTGAAGGATTCGTCATTAACCAGGACCTGAAGACTTGCAGCAGTAAGTCCCATATACGGGTTAAAAACAAACAAACAGATAGACATGGTGTCTGGGAAAAAATGGGACCCCTTACATAGTTTCAAGATGCTTCGCAATTGTTTAAACATTTAGTATAACCTTTGAAAATACATTAATATAATGGATTTTTTCTTAGTTAATTCATAATTGTGTTCAAATGGTCCTTCTTCAGCCTTGACACATTCACCAAATCTTCGATGCCACTATTGGCTCAATGAATTCTGGGGTTTCACTAATTAAGAGTTAAACTGTTTTGCGAGCTCAATGTGCTGCAGCTCCATTTTGTTGAAAAATAACAGAAGTTTCTGCTGCAGCAGGATATTTTTGGGTTATTTGGAAAAATGTTGGGGGTCCCGTTTTTTCTGGACACAGTCCAGCTTATAATTGACAAAGAAAAATGCCTATATTGCGACCCAAATCGGGAGATAGACATTTATCTCACAAAAACGAATAAAGCGGTATGATCGAAAGCCGAATTTGGACATTTTCAACTGCACTCCGTCGCGGATGCGGACAAAGTTGATGGGGGCGTGTCGAAGGCGTGGTGAAGGCGGAACTGGGGCGTGGTTATCGGACGATCAGAGATGGGCGCCTTTCGCCAATAATGGAAGAATAATATGCGGTTTTTAGCGAGAATTTAGGGCACTTTTCCTGGACCCTGTTTTTCCACGAATAAGGCCCCAAAAAGTGCCCTAAATGACCAGATGACCCCCAGAGGGAATCGGGGATGACCTCCCCTGACTCCCCCAATGGTCACAAACCCCCTCCCACCACAAAATATGCCGTTTCACAACTTTTTATTTTCACCCTCAAATGTCATACCCACCTCCCTGGCAGCAGTATGCAGGTCCCTGGAGCAGTTGTTAGGGGGTGCAGTGGACTTCAGGCAGGTGGACCCAGGCCCATCCCCCCCCTACCTGTTACAATTGTGCTGCTTAATGCTTAGTCACCCAACCCCCCCAAACCCACTGTACCCACATGTAGGTGCCCCCCTTCACCCCTTAGGGCTATAGTAATGGTGTAGACTTGTGGGCAGTGGGTTTTGAGGGGGATTTGGGGGGCTCAACACACAAGGGAAGGGTGCTATGCACCTGGGAGCTCTTTAACCTTTTTTTTTTGTTTTTGTAAAAGTGCCCCCTAGGGTGCCCGGTTGGTGTCCTGGCATGTGAGGGGGACCAGTGCACTACGAATCCTGGCCCCTCCCATGAACAAATGCCTTGGATTTATTCGTTTTTGAGCTGGGCGCTTTCATTTTCCATTATCACTGAAAAACAAAAACGCCCAGCTCACAAATTGCCGAATAAAACATAGATGTCTATTTTTTGCGAAAATACGGTTCGGTCCGCCCCTTCACGGACCCGTTCTCGAAGATAAACGCCCATGGAGATAGACGTTTTCGTTCGATTATGCCCCTCTCTATCTACTGGCCAATTAGGAGAAATACAATTCATGAATTAATGAGTACAGTTCACAGGCTTAGAAACCCACTGTTTCTTCACACCAGCTAACACCCGCAGTCTGAATCTCAACCCTCTTATATTTTGCTGTAAATTTGTATCTTGTATATTGCTTTTTATGATTTGTACACCACGTTGAACCCGTGATGGGAAAACTACGGTCAATAAGAATTGCGTGTAGTTATTTTCTCTCAACCAATTTATTCCTCCCTAAAAACAATTTTTCTACAAATACTTGCATCATCAAACAAGCACATGCTAATGAAAGCTTCTTTTGATCCACTGAATATTGGTGAACTGAAGTAGCTTCCCTCAGAGGCAGTCTAAGCAATTGCGGGGCCCTGTGCAGACCAGTTTGGTGGGGTCCCTGGCTCCTTGTTTAGCCCCACCCCCAGCTAGCCCTGCCCTTTTTTGACAAGATGTTTATTTTTTAATATATGTGCACTGTTCCAGAGAAAAGAAGAGTCAATGGGTCCGCTCGAACCTGACAGGCTAACAATGAAATAATGATATCTACAGAAAGCACACACTCCCATATAGTCAAGAGCCTACAAATGATAAATTATAGCAATCAGTGTTATGAAAGCACCTACTCCATTTAAAAAAAAAATCAAAGTACTGTCTACAGTGCCTATGATCAATCAATTCTATTTCAGTCAGAAGAAATTCATTTATACTGTTTTGATTCTGGTCTCTGCTACTAATTTTAAGTCTCGGTATCAAGCCATATGTATATGTTTTTTTCTCTCAAGGATTTTATGCCAGATTAGAAAATCCAAATATGTATTCATTATTGACTTCCCTTCAAGGTATGCAGAGATGATGATCAAGTGTAAAAAAAAAATACAGTACAGGTTTATTTTTATTTTTACAAATTTGTTAAACTGCTTCCAATTTCATTACATTAACAACCAAATCAGGCAGTTTATAAAATAAATAAAAGAAGCGGAAAACACCATTACATAGAATGATTAAATGTAAATAAAAATAAAATATAAATATTATTCTTGCCACAATCAAAATGGACCCGGACACCCAGTAAAACTTCCAGACCTGCCAAGTCTGGAGACTCGTGCTTTGGTGGGTTATCTCCCACACTCCCACCAAAGCCGGAAAGTCTCCTGCTTAGACACCGCGGTGGTAGCTCCCCCTTCCACCTGGTATTCATTTCCTGGCCACTGCTGCTTCAGTTGAGCAGCAGCAGCTACAACCAAAAAAAAAAAAAAAATTAAAAAAGCAAACGCGGGGCCACAGCAGCCTTCAGGCATGCGCTGTTGGCTCTGTAGCTCCTCTCTCCTCTCTCTGCCCCTGGAGCAGGAAGTTGACATTGACTTCCTGCTCTGCTCTGGGGACAGAGAGAGACCGGCTGCAGAGTCGACAGCCCATTCCTGAAGGCTGCTGCTTTTTAAATTTTTTTTGTTTGTTAGCTCTTTTTTTTTTTTTTGTCGCAGCCACTGCTTCTCAACAGGAGAAGTAGCAGTGGCCATGAAACAAATATCGGGTGGAAGGGGGAGCGGGAGGCAGGAGGTAGAATGGAGAGAGTGGGAAGATGGAGAGAGAAGGAGGGGACATGGAGAAAGGCTGGAGAAAGAGAGAAGCTGCTAGAGATAAGGATAGGGAGAAAGGGAGGATCCTGGCTGAGATCAGAAAGAGGGAAGATGCTGGAAGGAAGGGTAGGGAGAGAAACAGGAGAGACATTGAAGGATGGGGGAGAGAGGGGGACATGATGAATGGAAAAGGGTAGAGAGAGAGAGATACAGTGGATGGAAAGAAGGGGATATAGAGAGAGACACTGGATGGAAGGATCAGGAGAGGAGGTAGACATTTGAAGGGTCAGGAGAGGGGGTAGAAGGAAGGAAGGATAAGGAGAGAAAGAGGGAAAACGGATGGAAGGATAGGGAGATATAGAGGGAAGACCCTGGATAGAAGGATAGGGAGAGAAAGGGGAGAGACTGGAAGGATGTGGAGAGAGAGAGAGGGGACACTAAACAGAAAAGAAGTACAGAGATAGAAAATAAGGTGACACCTTCACTGATTTTAAAACATTTTTTATTAGCTTTCAGAGACCAACACTTCCTTCCTCAGGTCAGGAAAGGATACCATAACAGCACTATAGTGACCTGAGACAGGAGGTTTTGGCCTCTGAAAGCTAATTGAAAAGGGTATTAGGCTATCAAATAAAATATTTTCTGAAATGGCCGTGGGTTTGAGGAGTGCCAGGGGCGGAGCCATGTAGAGTAGGTGGAGCCAAGGCAAAGTGAGGTGGGGCTGGGGCGTGTAGTAAAATCTCCCTTGGAAGCTCTGCACTTCTCTGGCACCAAACCTGCCTTAACCGCAGCCAGTTTAGCCACATAAGCCTGAAGGCAGCGGCCTGAGAGCAGCTGGGCTGAGGCTGCAACAGGAAGCGGCCCGATCCAGCCCGATTTGACGAGAGCAGCTGGGTTGAGCGCTCAATGCTGACTGGATCGGTTCTAGCGATCACACATTCAATCACATTCAGCTACCTGCACTGCTCTGAACTCAGCCACAGTTTTTTCATGTGGCTGAGCTACAGAAGTGCAATTGAGCTGTGATTGGTAAGGGAACCTGTCTGGTGTGCCCAAAAGGGTGCTCCTAATTGGCCGGAACTCAAGTGATGAAGACTGCTGGTTGCTGTGTGGTGCAAGGAACTCCAAGGTGAAGCCGAGGCTGGCTGGGTGGGGAATATTATGGGGCAGGCTGGCTGGGGTGGGCGTGGGTCTGAGGCTATGAGGGGGGGATAGGCAGGGGGTTCTGAAGCTGTGAGGGGCAGGTGTGGAGTTCCCAGGCTGCGACAAGACTACCAATGCCAGGGCCATGGGGCCCCTGGGAGTGCGAAGCCCTGTGCAGTCACTCTGTCGCTCCTGCCTAAGACTGGCCTTGCCCTGGATTGTCCTGTTTTTGGAGACAGTAACTTCAGCACACAGTGTGAGCTCTAGGCTCTAGTAACAGATTCACCATATGCTAAGTTTTACAAAAGAAAAAGAAGGGAAAGCAGTAACAGGGAGCAGCAACAGACAGACACCAACATATTTTTGGTGGCAAATCGCCTTTTTCTTATGTTTCCCATTTTTGAAAAACAGTCTGGAAATGAATTAAAAATGGCCTGGAGGGATGAAGATGGAATCTATTTCCCAAAGAGTTTCTGGAGAGTGGACTGGCCAAACCAGCTGTTACATCAAGAATCTCTTTCTAGACAGTAAGTGAACTCCAGGCAGCCTGGAACAGGGTGGTTCTGTGCACTTATCCAAAGTTCCTAGTGTCAGATTTCCATCATACTCAATCAGCCTTACAAGATTTTCCCCGGGCCTTACATCCACAAAGGTGAAAGCAAGTTGCATGTATTGGGTTGCAAGAGAACCTTAGCCTTCTACCTAGAGTGGACTAAAGCCGTTAGAAAGTCCACCCAACTGATTGTTTCTTTTGACTCAAATACACTCTGTCCAATTATCTAGCAGATTGCATTTCCTTCACTTATTCCTCGGTAGGTATAACTCTTGAGGGCCACATCATGGTTTCTAATGTCAGAGCAATGGCTGTATCAGTAGCCTACTTGAGATCAACCTCCATAAAGAACATTTTCAAGGCTGCAATAGGGCTTCTTGATTTCTTGCATTTTCATTTGGCAATCTGATATTTGTAGCAACAACTATGAGCACCACTGTGTTGCTGCAAGAAGTTAGCACTGCCTGCATCTCAGAGCCCTCCCTTGGACTCAGTGGATTGCTGAAAATCAGGAGCCCTAACTATGGTACACTGTTACTGTATTCCTGGGGGAAATCTGCACCAAAACCATTAAATTTTGCATTTTTGACAAAGAAATTGTTCAGTATAGAAACTTAAATTAATTACTGCTCAGAGACAGTGGTTATGTTGTATTATTTGTGTGTGGTACGCAGAATTTTGAAGAATTAAAAAATGTCATAGAATTAATTTTTTTTGCACAGAATTTCCCCAGGAGTAACTACTATCAGAAACTCCAGGCCCAATATTCAGTCGGCAACGGGCAGCTCATTTGCTGTCAAACCTGGATAATCAATGCCGGGCTGTATCCAGCAACTGACATTAAATATCTGGGTTTATTTTGGCCGCTGAAAAGGTAACCAGTTATGCCCATATTTAGTACTAACTGGTTAAACTTTTAGCAGTCAAAGATTTATTTTTATTTTATTTAGTTGTATTTGTATCCCACATTTTCCCACCTATTTGCGGGCTCAGTGTGGCTTACAATACATTGTAAATGATGGAAATACAGTTTCTTATATTACATTACGATTATGGGTTACATTGTGAACAGATAAAGGAAGACAAGGTCAGATCAGTCGCCTTTGGGGCGTGGAAACTAAAGGATATGGTGTAAGGGATTTAATACGCTGATCGAATAATAGCAAGTGAGCGATGGGGTAGACAGTTTTTATCTGTGGGTAGATATTGAATGGGAGAGTACGGGGACGTGGATTACGTGGGGTAATATCTTGAGGCATTGTTGTGATGTGTATGGGATTTATATGTTTTGCTCCTTGCGGTATGTTTTGTCCAAGAGATAGGTCTTCAATTGTTTGCGGAAGTCTGTCAACTCGTAGACCGCTCTCAGGCCGCGTGGTAGTGCGTTCCAGAGTTGCGTGCTCTTGTAGGAGAAGGTTGAAGCATGTAGTCCTTTATACTTTATGCCTTTGCACTTAGGGAAGTGGAGGTTGAGGAAAGTTCTGGATGATTTTTTGGCGTTTCTGGGTGGCAGGTCTACCAAGTCGGACATGTATGCAGGGGCTTCACCGTGGATGATTTTATGCACTAATGTGCATATTTTAAAGGTGACACGTTCCTTAAGTGGGAGCCAGTGTAGTTTCTTGCGTAATGGTGCTGCACTTTCGTATTTTGGTTTTCCGAAGATGAGTCTGGCCGCTGTATTCTGAGCTGTCTGAAGTTTTCTCATTATTTGTTCTTTGCAGCCTGCGTATAATGAGTTGCAGTAGTCCAGATGGCTTAATACGAGTGATTGTACCAGGTTGCGGAAGACAAATCTTGGAAAGAACATCTTTTTTGTTGTGTTGTTCGCGTGAGTTTCAAGTGTAAGGTGGCGGTCGATTGTTACTCCGAGGATTTTTAAATTTTCTGAAATTGGCAAGTTTAGTTTAGGTGTGTTGATAGTAGTAAATTTTGTTGTATTGTATTGGGAGGTTAGTATGAGGCATTGAGTTTTTTCTGCGTTCAATTTCAGTCGGAATGCATCTGCCCAGGTGTTCATGATGTGTAGACTTTGGTTGATTTCGTTAGAGATTTCGTTGATGTTTTGTTTAAAAGGAATAGATATCGTTACATCATCGGCATATATGTAAGGGTTAAGGTTATGGTTTGATAGAAGTTTTGCTAGTGGGGTCATCAGTAGGTTGAAAATTGTTGGTGAAAGGGGAGATCCCTGCGGTACTCCGCACTCAGGTGTCCATGCAGCAGATGTGGTTGAATTTGATGTGACTTGGTATGAGCGTGAGGTTAAGAATCCCTTGAACCAATTTAGGACATTGCCTCCGATGCCGAAATATTCAAGAATGTGTAATAGGATTCCGTGGTCAACCATGTCGAAGGCACTTGACATGTCAAATTGTAGGAGGAGTATATTGGAGCCAGTTGCTATCCGTTGCTTAAATTTGGTCAGTAGGGTAGTTAGTACTGTTTCTGTGCTATGATTCGAGCGGAATCCTGATTGGGCATCATGCAGTATTGAGAACTTGTCGAGATAACTTGTGAGTTGCTTGGTTACTACTCCTTCTGTTATTTTAGTTATTAGTGGTATGGATGCAACTGGTCTGTAGTTAGTTAATTCACTAGCGTTTTTCTTTGTGTCTTTGGGTATTGGGGTGAGTAGGATTTTTCCTTTTTCCTTTGGGAACAGACCGTTTTGTAGCATGAAATTCAGGTGGTTCATTAAGTCTGATATGAATTGATGAGGAGCTGATTTCATGAGGTTACTTGGGCAGATGTCTAATTTGCATTGGGATTTGGCGAATCTTTTAAGCGTTCTAACGATAAGGTCTTCTGACAATACTTCGAATTCGGTCCAGATCCTGTCTGCTGGGTGTATTCCGTCTTCAGGGTCTAGACAGTTCAGGAATGTTGAGTATTCGGTGGGGCTAGTGGGTATTCTAAGTCGTAGTTGTGTGATTTTCTCTTTGAAGTATTTCGCGAGGTCGTCAACCCCTGGTATTTCTTTGTTATTGTTTATGACAGGTGAAGTGTCTAGCAGCTTATTTACAAGGTGGAAGAGTTTGTGGGTGTCTTTGTAGTTTGGTCCAATCATAGTTTTGTAGTGTAGTCTTTTAGTCTGTTTTATGGTGTATTTGTATTTCCTCCGAAGTGATTTCCATGCATTCAGTGTGTGTTCATCTTTCTTTTTGTTCCATGCGCGTTCTAGTTTTCTAACTTGTGTTTTCAGTTCTTTCAGCTCTTCGGTGAACCATGGATTTGATTTTTTCCTGTGCGATGTTCTGGTTTGGATTGGGGCAATTGTGTCTAATGTTGTTTTACATATGTTATCCCATTCTAGGAGGAATTGTACGGTGTCAGTGTTTAATGGCCGTCCATTTTGGTAGACCTGTTGCCAGAATGATGTAGGGTCTATCTTTCCTCTCGTAGTGTATGTTGTTCGTTCGTTTTTGTTGACTGCGTTTCTGTGTGTTTTTCGCCAGAGGAGGGAGATATGTGCTTTATAGTGGTCTGTCCATGGTGTGGGTATCCATCTTGTGTCTGTGAGTCGGATAGTTGAATCTTGGTCGAATTTGTGTGTGATGATGTCCAGTGTGTGTCCTTTTTCGTGTGTTGGTTGGGTGTTTGGAGCGTGTAGGTCCCAGAGTTTCAGGAATTCTTTACATTCTAGTGTGTTTTTTGAAGTGTCGTCTTCGAGATGTAGGTTGATGTCTCCTATAATGAAGATATTGGAGGCCGAGACACATGTGTTCGAGATGAAGTCCATGAGTTGCGCTTGGGAGTCTTTCCATTTTCCTGGTGGTCTGTAGAATAAAATTGTGTTGAGGTGTCCTTGTAGGTTCGGATGATTGATTCTTGTCGAGGCTATTTCGAGTTGTGGTGAGGTGGATTCACCAGTAGTTGTGATGGTGAACTCGGATTTGTAAATTATGGCTATTCCGCCACCTCTTTTTCCAAGATAGACCTGCTATTTAAGCAGCCTATTTTGGCCACTCAACATAGCCAATTAGGCACTGAGGGGTCCTTTTTACTAAGGTGCGATGAAAAATGGCCTATGGTAGTGTAGACGCATGTTTTGGGTACACGCAGAATCATTTTTCAGCACACCTGCAAAACATGCCTTTTAAAATTTTTTTACCAAAAATGTACGTGCAGCAAAATGAAAATTGCCGCGCATCCATTTTGGGTCTGAGACCTTACAGCCAGCCATTGACCTAGCGGTAAAGTCTCAAGCTGTAACTGGGCAGTAATGACCTATGTGTGCCAAATGTCACTTGCCGGACGCACGCCAAAAATGAAATTACCGCAAGGGCCACATGGTAGCTATGTGGTAACTCCATTTTGGCACACGTTGGGTGTGCTTAGATGTTTACACAGCTTAGTAAAAGGGTCCCTAAATATAGGAGGAAAAAGTTTTTCACTCAACGAATAGTTAAGCTCTTGAACTCTTTGCCAGAGGATGTGGTAATAGTGGTTAGCGTATCTGGGTTTAAAAAAGGTTTGGACAAATTCCTGAAGGAAAAGTCCATAGTCTGCTATTGAGACAAACATGGGAAGCAACTGCTTGCCCTGATATTTGTAATATGGAGTGTTGCCACGATTTGGGTTTCTGCCAGGTACTTGTGACCTGGCTAGGCCACTGTTTGGAGGGCTAGATGGACCATTGGTCTGACCCACTATCCTGCTTATAATCGAAAGAGAAAAACGCCTATATTGCGACCTAAATAGGGAGATGGGCGTCTTTCTCTCGTGGGCGCCCAAATCGGTATAATTGAAAGCCGATTTTGGGCGTTTCCAACTGCAATCCGTCGTGGAAACGGGTAAAGTTGACGGGGACGTGTCAGAGGTGTGGTGAAGGCGGAACTGGGGCATGGTTATCGGCCGAGGAGAGATGGGCGTCTTTAGCTGATAATCGGAAAAAAAGGCGTTTTTACCGCGATTTTGGGTCACTTTTTTTGGACCCTTTTTTTTTCATGAACAAGTCCCAAAAAAGTGCCCCAACTGCCCAGAAGAGCACTGGAGGGAATCGGGGATGACCTCCCCAGACTCCCCCAGTGGTCACTAACCCCCTCCCACCAAAAAAACCCCACTTTACAAACTTTTTTTCCAGCCTCTATGCCAGCCTCAAATGCCGTACCCACCTCTATGACAGCAGAATGTGTTCTACCCTGTGACAGCCTTTCCCTGGTTCTGATGTGGCTCTCAGGTGAGTGTGACACCTTTTCTGTTAAGGGCACTGCAGAGTCACATCAGCAATGCATTGTGGTGGGTGTAGGGTATTGGGCTCCGTGATTCCACTATCTTGTGGCAAATGCTCACGATGTTGGTAGGTGGTAGGCTCTACTCCCATAGTGCTTTTCCCCCTGCTTACTGGGTCAGAGTGTGCCCTGTTTTGTTTCTGGTAGTCCACGAGGTAGTGGCCATTTTTGTAAGCCAGTTTTAGATCCCTTTCACGTGTTAGCCACGTTACAGAACTTAGTTCTTACCTTGAATGTGGCTGAAAGAGGGCATTGTACAGCATTCTGCCAGTTCTGACCTACTGCTCATCTCAGTACCAGGGAGACTCGTTGCCAGTGGGACACAACCTCTGATCTGCGGTTAACTGTGAGTAAGCGTGCTTATTCCAATAAAGGACGTTTTCGGAGAGATTAGACTTCAGGTGTCAACTGGTGTGCCAATGTTATATAGCAGCAACAAGTCCTAGAGGCCTGCGTGTTTGCAGATCCCTGGAACACTTTTAGTGGGTACCGCAGTGCACTTCAGCCAGGTGGACCCAGCCCCCCCCCTACCTGTAACACTTGTGCTGGTAAATGGGAGGTCTCCAAAACCCACTGTACCCACATGTAGGTGCCCCCTTCACCCCTAAGAGCTATGGTAGTGTTGTACATTTGTGGGTAGTGGGTTTTGGGGGAGGGGGGTTGGGTGCTCAGCACCCGTGGTAAGGGAGCTATGCATGTGGGAGCTGTTTCTGAAGTCCACCGCACTGACCTCTAGGGTGCCCAGTTGGTGTCCTGGCATATCAGGGGGGCCAATGTACTACGAATCCTGGCCCCTCCCATGACCAAATGGCTTGGATTAGGACGTTTTTGAGCTGGGCGTTTTAAGTTTCCATTATCGCTAAAAAAAACAAACGCCCAGCTGAAAAACGTCCATTTTTTCGAAAATACGGTCTGTCCCGCCTCTTCACGTACCCGTTTTCGGACATAGACGCCCATGGAGATAGGTTTTCGCGTTCGATTATGCCCCTGTATGGCTACTCTTATGTTCTTATGTTTTAGATAGCAGCTAGACACTAACCAGGTTATTCAGTGGGAGATTACCGACTCATTTTCGGAAAGACAAGATACGAAAGTGCGAAACCCCTACGCAAAATACAGCACTGGCTACCAATCAAATAGCCTTCAAAATTTGCATTCTGGTCCATAAAATAATCCATGGTCTGGCCCCAACCTATATGACCGAACTTATTGACTTACCAAGTAGAAACTTCATCCTGTTTCTAAACCTGCATTACCCAAACTGTAAAGGACTAAAATACAAATCAACATATGCATCCAGCTTTTCCTACATTTGTACCCAGCTCTGGAACGCATTACCTAGAAACATTAGAACTGTGAACACCCATGTAAAATTCTGAAAAGACCTCAAGACTTACCTCTTCCAGAAAGCCTACCCAGCAGACCCGAACTAATTCATGAACAATGCATCACATCTATCGAACTAAGAAATGAACAATACCCCTGCCACATAATCCTGTTATTTCAAACTGTACGAATTTTACCACTCCAGTTGTAATTAAGCGTACTTCTACCCTTATCCTACTTATCAGCCTCACTGGGATTACTTTTATCTATGTGATACTATATATTCGTCTCAGAGTTGTATTCTCTTTTCCGGAACCTTATCAGCTTCCTTGCACCAACTGTTACTCTATTTTCCACTCTGTATATATTCCCAGACTTGGTACCAGGGGTGTAGCCACGGGTGGTCCCAGGCCCACCCACTTTTGCCCAAGGCCCACCCAGGAATGGTGCATTCGATGTCCCCAACCAATACTGCATCCCTAGCTGGCTCGCTCCCTTCCCTCCACTCCCACTCCCGTCCGGCGAGTCCTTCAATTCTGTTTTTTTTTGTCCTTCTACCGTGGTGCTTCCAAGTTCCAGTTTAAGATTATTAGTGTGCACTTGCACTACCTGTCAGCGAGTCGCACACACACAGGCTGGCTTCAGCGTTCGCTCTTCTGCATCCCGCCCTCTCCGATGCAACTTCCTGTTAGGGCAGGAAGCACGCGGCAGAGGGAAGCCCGTGTCTGTGAATTGCTGGTAGCGCAGCACACCAGTACTAAGAAGCACTGTGGCAGAAGCAGGGAGGAAAAAAAAACTGAAGTGCCGGACTCACGGGACAAGGTTGGAGCCCACAACACAACAGGAGCCACAAGCAGAAAAATGGGAGAGTACGTCTTCACTACCCTGCAGATGAAGATTGTCTGGTTCCGTACAGCAGTGGCGGGTAGGAAGATGTGCATTTTTTTTTGCGGCGGCTGCTGCGGTGGGAGGGTGGGTGGGTGAAGAAGAAATGAATCTTCAGGCCCACCCTCCTTGGGCTCAGGCCCACCTCAAATCAACCCTCTGGCTACGCTAATGGTTGGTACTCTCCTCTCTGGAACCTGTAAGCCACATTAAGCCTACTGCTATGTGGGATACAACTGCAATAAATAAATAAATAAATAAATACATTTATTAGCATACATTCACTATTATTGCTCACCTCAGGTACCTTTTTTGACTGCCATATCACAAATGCAATATTCACTATATAAACAGGGACTTTTACTATTATGATCATTTTGCACATCCACATATACAGTGCAATCCATTTAAGTGCATGTCGGATAAGCGCATGCTCTGTTTAACTGCATGCCGTACTTCGGTCCCATTTTTGGCACCATCAATTTCTATGGGGACAAACTTCAGTTTAGCGCACCACTGATAAGTGCAAGATTCGTTTACATGCATAAAGACCGCTCCTCTGCAGGAAAGACTCCGCATAAGCGCACGCACGAAATATGGAAGCCGATTGGCACGTGACAAAGGGGCGATAAATTTGAAATCTCATTGGTTAACTGCCACAGGCAGAACAAACGAAAGAATGTTGTTAGAGTGTACACTGGAGTTGTCGTCATCACGCAACTGTAAGACTTTAACACTGGCTGAACGAATAGAAGTCTGAACGAATAGAAGTTCTTAAAAAATTAGAAAACAAACAAAGTCAAGCATCTATTGCTAAAGCATATGGTGTCAATCCCAGTCAAATTTCACGTACCTTGAAGCAGAAAGATCAGCTTCTGGAAGACTGACAAAACAATACTGTCAGGTTCTCAGGTTCAGAGCCCGCGGGGCCGGGCTCTGGAGCAAACGTGAGCCCTTGGGCTGCTGACGAGGAGCGACAGCAGCAGGCAAAACCCACCAACCAACGCTGGGCAAGCACAACGACACCGGCAGGGACTGCAGGCACCGCCCAGCGAACCGGAACACATGGACTGGAATCCCCCGGACTGGAGGACACAGGACTGAAACACACACCGGACCGGAACACACTGGACTGGAGCGCACCAGACTGGAACACACCGGACCGGAACACACTGGACTGGAGCACACTGGACTGGCCCGTACAGCTTCACCTGCACTTAGCTACTAAGCCCCCCCAGAAGTTGAGCTCCTGGGTTCGAGTAGCCGGCAGGACTTACTGGATACCGGATGACACAGGGACCAGGACTGGAAACAGAAGTACTCCTAAACCTAAACTGATCTACGTGCTCCCAAGTCCTAAACCAGCAGGAGTGTTCCTAACAGTAAACTGACAAAAGGACTTCCTAAGCCCTATACTAAACAGGAGCCCCTAATCCCTGCTCAAGAAAGGGACTTCCTAAGCCCTAAACTAACAGAGCAGGGAACTAAACACAAAGCTAACACAGGTGCTACTAAGCACCAAGCTACAAGCAGAGCTTTACACTAATAAGCTAAACACAGAACTAACCAGCTACCTAAGCATTGCTCTAGCAAGCTAGATACAACTAACAAGGTGCTTCCTAAGCACTACTCTGGCAAGCAACCAGAAGAGCTCCTAGCACTAAAAGGGAAGACAAGGGAGCCACAAGGAAAAAGCAGTGAAGCTAACACATAAGCCAAAAGTGCTTCTAAAGCACCAAACACCAACAGCAAAGACTGCAATGCTCCCAATAGCACAAACACCAGAAGTACTTCTAACAGCAAACTCTGCAGTGTTCCTAACAACACCAAACCCTGAAGTACTTCTATCAGCAACAGAGCTTCCAAAGCCCTACACACAGCAATGCTTCCAAAACCAAGAGGGAAAAGCAAGAAAGCTAAACACACAGTCACCAGTGCACACTGCACTAACACTAACCTGGCCCTTAGCAAAAGCAAGCAGGGGAAACTAGACACAAAGTCAGAAGTGCACACTGCACCACCCTACCTAAAGCAAACACAACCGTTGCAAACAGGGTTGCCAGGTGGAAAAATTTTTTCCCACCCAATCGAGCCCAAATCCAGCCCAAAACCTGCCCAAAGTCAAACCCCGCCCCTGACACCCCCACCCCCGCGTCATCATCCCCACCCCCGCCGTCATCAACCCCGCCCCCGCCGTCATCAACCCCGCCCCCGCCGTCACGGCCCCGCCTCCCCCGTCACCGGCCCCGCCTCCCCCGTCATTGGCCCCGCCCAAAACGTCATGAACCCCACCCAAAACGTCACTAACCCCGCCCCCCGCGGCCGAAAAAAAATGCTTTTAAAACCGCCCAAACGACCCAAAAGGAGCCCAAAAAACCGCAACCCGCCGCGGGCAAAAATTTCCCGCGGCGGGTCGCGGAAAACCGCCCAATTGGGCGGTAAAATCGCCCACCTGGCAACACTGGTTGCAAAGGCTCTGAAGGAAACAACACCACTTCCTTATCAAGGCCCTCCCTGATGATGTCACACTCCCTAGACCTAGGCAAAAGCACACTGACCCAGAGAGGCCCAACCCACACCAATGCAAAACCGTGAAGCACTTGAAGCCAGTACACCCAAAGACAGGTAGAGCTAACTCAGTCCACCCACACAGCTGTGGTAAAATGAAACAATTAACCCCATGCTGCTGGAAGTTGCCAGCACAGAGAGACAGAGCCAGCTCAGACAGGACAGACAAAAGAAACAGAAGCCAGCTAAGAAGCTGACCCCCAGGAAAGAGGTAAGTTTGAGAGGGGTTCTGACCCCAATCATAACAAATACAAATCCACACTGGAAACGTAAACAGGCGGGAAAAGCTGAGGAGGTAGAAGATGCTCTTCTTCGGTGGTTTTCTCACGTCAGGAGCAGACAGTTTCCTATCAGTGGTCCACTGCTTATGGAGAAAGCTGATCAGCTAGCTGAAAGTCTTGGACTAACTGAATTCAAAGCCACTGTTGGATGGTTGGAAAGATGGAAGAAGAGGAACAACATAAAATTCAAGAAACAGCATAGTGAGAAACAAGACGCTGATGACTTTGGTGCTGAAAATTGGGTTGTTTCAGTTTTTCCTTCCATCTTGAACGAGTTTGAACGAGGATCTCACTTTGAAAATGTGTCTTCTGGTAGCTATCACCTCAGCAAGGCTTGTATCAGAACTGCAAGCCTTGTCATGCAGAGTCCCCTTTCTCTGTTTCACGGAAGTAGGGGTATGTATTCAGACGGTCCCATCCTTTTTGCACAAGTTGGTGTCACATTTCCATCTGGATCAGGCACTACGCCAGCGTTTCGCCGGGAGGACTATCCCTCTGAGTTCCGGGCAATACGATCCTGGATGTTCGACAGATACTTATTTGTTAACTGGAGGTCACTAATGATTTCTGTCATTCTGATCATTTTTTTGTCCTTCATGCAGGCCGTAAGAAGGGCGACATGGCATCCAAGATCACAGTGGCACATTGGTTGCAGGAGGCGATCGTTTCAGCTTACTTAGCTTTGGGGAGATCCCCTCCCTTCCAGGTTCAGGCGCACTCCACGAGAGCACAAGCAGCTTCCCATGCTGAATTTTGTTTGTTTTTTTGGAGGACATTTACGGGTCCGCCACATGGGCTTTGGTGCATTCCTTTACGAAGCATTATGGATTGGATGCAGTGATCCATCAGGATGTGGCATTCAGTGCTTCGGTCTTTTCTTCTGGGGTGGCTCTGTCCTGCCCTACTTGAGGACTGCTTTGGTACATCTCACAAGTTTCTGGATTGATCTGTGGGACTCTATGGAAGGAAAAATCAGTTCTTACCTGATAATTTTCTTTCCATTAGTCCCAACAGATCAATCCAGAGGCCCGCCCTTTCTAAGAATTTTTCCGTGGCTTCAGAATTTAGTGTTTTGTTTCCAGTACTGGATGGGTTCCTTTGTTTGGTTTCTTTCTTTAAAAAAAAAAAACACAGAAGAAAATTCATAGAACAGAACGCATTGCAGTATCCACTCCGGTGGTATAATTCTGCCTCCCACTTGGGCAGTTGAGGTACTAAATTTGGTTCACTTAGGTAGGAGAGTGTTTAGCTTGTTTGGATTTCTGAGTTTCCACTGCTTTGGTATCGACCATACTGAAGAGAAGGTGGCTGCACATGACCACAAATAGCTATCTCTGACGTTCTCTCTCTATCTCCATCTGCTGGTAGAGGGATATAACCCACAAGTCTCTGGATTGATCTATTGGGACTAATGGAAAGAAAATGATCAATTAAGAACTAATTTTTCCATCTATGAGTATGGCCTAGGTACTAGGAAAATTGCTAGGTGATCTACTGCGCATACATTTTCATGCTTATTACAGAGATGAAGTGACAGCACTCACCAATCTGCTGCATTTCTTTGAAGGGGTGAACAAACATGTGGATAAAGGTCAGCCGGTTGATATTGTGTATCTGGATTTTCAGAAGGCGTTTGACAAAGTACCTCATGAAAGACTCCAGAGGAAATTGGAGAGTCATGGGATAGGAGGTAGTGTTCTATTGTGGATTAAAAACTGGTTAAAAGATAGAAAACAGAGAGTAAGGTTAAATGGTCAGTATTCTCAATGGAGAAGGGTAGTTAGTGGGATTCCCCAGGGGTCTGTTCTGGGACCACTGCTTTTTAACATATTTATAAATGACCTAGAGATGGGAGTAACTAGTGAGGTAATTAAATTTGCTGATGACACAAAGTTATTCAAAGTCGTTAAATCGTAGGAGAATTGTGAAAAATTACAAGAGGACCTTACGAGACTGGGCGTCTAAATGACAGATTACGTTTAATGTGAGCAAGTGCAAAGTGATGCATGTGGGAAAGAGGAAGCCGAATTATAGCTATGTCATGCAAGGTTCCACGTTAGCAGTCACAGACCAAGAAAGGGATCTAGGTGTCGTCGTTGATGATACATTGAAACCTTCTGCTCAGTGTGCAAATAGAATGTTAGGTATTATTAGGAAAGGAATGGAAAACAAAAATGAGGATGTTATAATGCCTTTGTATCGCTCCATGGTGCGACTGTACTTTGAATATTGTGTTCAATTCTGGTCGCTGCATCTCAAAAAAGATATAGTGAAATTAGAAAAGGTGCAGAGAAGGGCGACGAAAATGATAAAGGGGATGGGACGACTTCCCTATGAGGAAAGGCTAAAGTGGCTAGGGCTCTTCAGCTTGGAGAAAAGGTGGCTGAAGGGAGATATGATAGAGGTCTATAAAATAATGAGTGGAGTGGAATGGGTAGATGTGAAGTGTCTATTTACGCTTTCCAAAAATACTAGGACTAGGGGGCATGCGATGAAGCTACAATGTAGTAAATTTAAAAAGAATCGGAGAAAATGTTTCTTCACTCAACGTGTAATTAAACTCTGGAATTCATTGCCAGAGAATATGGTAAAGGCAGTTAGCTTAGCAGAGTTTAAAAAAGGTTTAGACGGCTTCCTAAAGGAAAAGTCCATAGACCATTATTAAATGGACTTGGGGAAAATGCACTATTTCTGGGATAAGCAATATAAAATGTTTTGTACTTTTTTGGGATCTTGCCAGGTATTTGTGACCTGGATTGGCCACTGTTGGAAACAGGATGCTGGGCTTGATGGACTTTTGGTCTTTCCCAGTATGGCAATACTTATGTAAATTTATGAAAGCTGAGAGAACACCTCTCCTACTCAGAGGAAGAAATGAATTAGAAATGTTGTTGCAACATGAAAGTTCTTGGATCTGAGAGACAAAATGTTTGTCTGGACTGAATGTGGAGATGGATTTAACCACATTCCTTTGGTAGATTTAAAAAAAGATGATTTGTGCACAATTGATGAAACATGTAACCCCCACAGTCTCTCTGGTACTGAAGAGAAAGTGGGAGCACACAGTTCACTCCGCTCTCCATCACACAACTGCTGGTAACAGGGTTCTTGGGATGGGACCAGCAAATGCTGGGAGGTCTTTGACTTCCAGGGATCTCTCATTCCTATCATTTTCCTTTCCAACAAAAGACATGACCCTGGCCATATGTTTGTTGTGAAGTACAGAAGTTTACTGTCTAAATATTGGAACAGGTTGAAAATGAATTTTAAAAAATACACACTGCCTAAAATATTAGAAGACACAGTTCCCACAATTATTCTGTTTGGGTAGACAGTTTAAACTCCAAGCTTTAATTCCATTTCTAACTCCTGAAGAACTATTAGTGAAATATTGAGCTTCCCAAGAGCTTTCCCAGTATCTTTCAACTTTTTTCTTCCAAAGACACTGAGGATCTTGATTACCTTTAGATGAGACAAGTATTAAGGCCAGGCTGATGCCCTGTAGACTCTGAGGACCCAATGCACAAAGGCAGCCATAAAATACAGCTGCCTTGATAAAAGTTACTGAGTTGCAAACAGCGACCAATACATAAAGGGGATTTCATGCAAATGAGATGTACGGATTCACTTGTATGCATGGGTCGTTGTTTGTGACTTGAAGTTGTCAAATGCATTTGACAGCTTGTGCAAAATCCATGGTGGTCCAGTGAACTGTTTCCTGACCCCCCCCCCCCCGTGCCCCCTGCACATCCCGACTCCCCTGAAACAATTACCTGGTTGTCCGTGGACCCTGCACCCCTGTACCTCCAAATCCCCCTGGCACCTCTCCACGCCTCCCCCAGAAACAATTCCCTGGTGGTCTGGTGGACCCCACACCCCCCATACCTCCTGTCCCCCCCAGCACCCTTCCCAAACAATTCTCTGGTGGTCCAGTGGATCCGGGCCATGCCCCTTGCCTCCCAGCAAAGATGTACCATGGTGGTCTAGTGACACCTCCCCTGCCCATACCTTAAAGGAGTTGGAAGCAGGAGGGCAGGAGCAACACCTCCTCCCTCTTGCCTCAGCCCCCGCCTCTTCCATCCCCTGCCCCGATACATTCTCGGATGTACTGGGTGGGGCTAAGCATCATAAAAGGAAAACTCCCTTATATGGTAGTTAGGCCTCACCACGTTCATTCCAGGATGCAACGGGCAGGGCAGGGCGCTGGCATTTTGAAGACACGCCCAGGAAGAGGTAGTAGGACTCCTTCTCGCCTCCTTCTTCAAGGTATGAGGGGGTTGGAGGGCCACTGCTAGGCCACCGGGGTAGTCTTTATGGGGCGTCCTGGCCAGGGGTCCCACTGGACCACCAGGATTTTGGTATATGGGAGGATGGGGGGTCTGGGGTCTACTGGACCACAGAGCCTTGTGTTTGGGAGGTGGGGAGTCTGGGGTCCACCGGACCAGCAGGGTTTTTCTCCTAGATGCTTTCTGGGCATGCGCTTAAGAACTGTGCTTAACACAAAACTCGAATTTGCCAGACACTATCCTCCCATCGAACTCCCTAATGCTTAACGCTTTTAGCGTGCCTATATTTGCATCTCATTAGCATTGAGCATTAGGGAATTGTTCTGTGCTGTTCTAGCACTATTTATTCGGTGCTGTTCAGTATAGCGCCAGAGTTTAGAATATCTGGGCCTCAGAGTAGGTAAAAATGTTGACAGGTAAATTTTGTGAAGTATACATGCATTTCCATTGCAAAACAGGAGATAAGGGGGTAATTGTCTGAATGTATACACCCGTTAACAGTAGGCACAGAGAAAGAGTACACATACTTTTATGCAATCTGCTTGTGGGCATTCTCAGGGGGGAGGGAGGACATAGTCTGGGCAGAGTGGAGGCCAGGGCGGGATTAAGGCCAGCCTTAAGCACAGCCCAATAGTGGTGCCCCTTGGCCCTTCCTTTACTTAACTGACAAGTCATTAAGACTCAATAAGTGCTGAGAAATATCATATCTACTATAATAAAACGCAGCCTCAACGTTCTGAGGACACTGACGTCACTGAAGTCACTCACACACCGGTTCGTGGTTTCATGGTGGTGAAGCCACAACATCTTCATGCCCCACCCTCGCGTCACACGTGATGACGTCGAGGGCGGAACACAAAAACAAATTAACGTGTTTCCCTACTCCTCCCCTTCCAACAAATCCCAGCCGCCGCCGACGTGCACATGAACCCAGCCCCTTTCACCACATAGCCCCGCCCCTTACAACTTACTGCCCCGCCCACGGTAGCACACGCTTAACCTCACCAACCTCCCTCCCCCCCGTCACCTCCCCTCCCCTTACGCATGTCTCCCTGGTGGTCTAGAGGTACCTGTTCCGTCGGCCCAGGAAAGAAAGAGCCCCCTCTTTCCTCCCATAGCGGTGGCTTCCTTGCTGCATCGTGTGGGAGTCCGGCTCTCGGCGTTTGAAAATGGCCGCCGAGAGTTCAAGCTGCCTCGCGAGACTTCAACTCTCAGCGGCCATTTTGAAACGCCGAGAGCCGGACTCCCACACGATGCAAGCTACCACCATCACTACAGGCAGGAAAGAGGGGGCTCTTTCTTTCCTGCCCCGACCGAACAGGTACCGTAAGGGGAGGGGAAGGGAGTCCCGTGCCCGCTAGCGCCCATTTCATCGGCGCCAGAAACGGGCCATTTTTACTAGTATATTTATAATGATTAGAAAAACACTGAAATTCATGTTGGATAATGGGTGTAGCAGACAGCAGTGAAAGAGTTAAGGGAATGAAAGCTAGGGGGAAAAACACTGTGGTTTCCCCCTTCCCATGGTGTCCTAAGCATCTGTTTATTTTGCTTAATGGTTAGTCCAGGGCTGATGGAGGCACAGCTGCAATGTATGCATATATTTTATTTATTTATTTGTTACATTTGTATCCCACATTTTCCCACCTATTTGCATGCTCAATGTGGCTTACATAGTATCGTAAAGGCGTTCGCCAAGTCCGGTAGAGGAACAAATACAGTGTGATGTTAAGGTCAAATGAGGTAGAACAAATACAATGTGATGTTAAGGGCGGATAAGGTAGGTATGTTTCAGGCATGTTGGGGGTCGAAGATGGGGGAGGTTATATAGTGTTCAATACGATCTTTGTTGCTGAGTTGAGGTATTTATGTTGGGTCGGTAGGGTACGCCTTATTGAACAGATAGGTTTTTAGTGATTTCCTGAAGTTTAGATGGTCGTAGATTGTTTTCACTGCTTTTGGCAGTGCATTCCATAGTTGTGTGCTTATATAGGAGAAGTTGGATGCATGGGTTGTTTTGTATTTGAGTCCTTTGCAGTTTGGGTAGTGGAGGTTCAGGTATGATCGTGATGATCTGGTTCTGTTTCTGGTTGGTAGATCTATGAGGTCTGTCATGTATCCTGTAGATAATCTTGTGGACCAGGGTGCAGATTTTGAAGGTGATATGTTCTTTGATTGGGAGCCAGTGCAGTTTTTCTCAAAGGGGTTTGGCACTTTTGAATCGTGTTTTGTTGAATATCAACCTGGCTGCTGTGTTTTGGGCTGTTTGGAGTTTCTTAGTGAGTTATTCTTTGCATCCCGCATAGATTCCATTGCAGTAATCTGCATGGTTTAGTACCACTGATTGTATTAGGTTATGGAATATTTCCCTCGGGAAGAAAGGTTTTACACGTTTGAGTTTCCACATTGAGTGGAACATTTTCTTTATAGTGGAGTTTACTTGGCTCTCCAGTGTAAGATTATGGTTAATTGTAATGCCGAGTATTTTGAAGCTGTCTGAAATAGGGAGGGTGTGGTCTGGGGTGTTTATGGTTGTGGGTTTGTAATTATTATGTTGGGATGAGAGGATGAGGCAATGTGTTTTTTCAGTGTTGAGTTTCAGTTGAAATGAATTTGCCCATGAGTCCATGGTGTTCAGACCGCATTTGATTTCATTGGTGATTTCACATGTCGAGTGTATATGCACATTTACACTTTCATTTACAGCAGGCCAGAACTATGCATGGGCATTTGCATTGTTGGAATTGCTTCTGGGAACCTATTTAATAAAGCCACATAGGCACCAATGTTATTGATATATAACGCACGTGGCTGGGAGGTCCTGCACTGTCTTTTGATGACTGTAGGTCCTTGAGAGACTGAATGCACACTGCGGCAGCAGTTGAGGTTGAAGAGAGCACATCCTGCATCCAACAGTCACCATTAAAACTGGCACTTATGATGATGGCTGGTTTTCTTTTCTGGGGGGCTTGGGGAGCAGGGCCGGAAGCAGCAGGGTGTTGGCCAAAGTCAGCGTAGCCAGTGCCTCTGCTAAGACGGTGTCCGGGACTGTCCCCCCCTACCCCCCCCCCCCCCTTACTATGCTATTGGATTCTTGCACATGGAGCTCCAGGTGCTAATATTTGATTTTTGTAAATACCACAGTCTGGCATCTCTTTGTTCCAACACACCTCTCCTCTCAGCTCTTCCTCTTCAACAAAGCCAGAAAACGTTGTGGGTCCCATATACTCACAGGCCCCGATATTGACACAGTAGGAGTTAGACCGGCTAACTCCCGCTGTCACTGACAAACCCAGAAATTCAACGTCAGGGTCATATATGGGTACCAGCATTGAATTTCCGAAGGGAGGGAGAAGGGGGGTTGGCGCGCTGCAAACATAGTCAGTTAAGCTGATATTCTTTAGCTGACTGGCTAGGTTCTAACAACCAAAGATAGACCTGCTAGTCACGTGGGTCTATCTGGCTGCTAAGCCTAACTAGTCAGCCGGTGAAAATCAGTGGTAACGTAGCCGATGACCAGGATATTCAGCGGGAGATAGCCGGTTATCTCCCGCTGAATAATCGGTGGTTAGCCAGCTTGAGGGTATTTAACTGGTCATGTGCCATTCCTGGCTGGTTAAATACTTTTGAATATCAGGCAGACAATAAATAGATGAAACATGCATAAAGGTCTCACTGGCACTGACTGCAGAAAAATGAGCTAATTCTTTTCTTCCTCCTCAGACCTCTGAGTAAACTCCCAGCTTTAGAAATCCCTGGTCTTCTAAACACTTCTCTGCATCTGAGCTGAATAGCTAATATCCTCATTACCGTGGTATTTAAATGTGCTAATATCTACCGATATGTATGCAGCTCATGTGTAAAAGTCATTTGTACATAGGGCAGCTACACAATTGTGCCCAAAAGCCAAGCTAACCTATGTGCAAAACCTAGCACACTTCACTGCATCAGCTCATACTGCAGATTCACTCACTGCCTGTGCAGCCAGCTATTTGTTCATCCCACAAGCCCAGGATTGAGAACAGATAGAACAGCAAAAGTCCCCCACTTTAAGCAGCTCTCTGGCAGGAGGAGGAGGGATTACCTACGCATCTACATTTCAGACTGTGATAGTCTACTGTATAGCCGATGTCCACTGATCCATCCTTACCCCCACCCAATAAGGCTACTGTAATAGCAGAGGAGTGTGCCACCAACCCCAATATGAATGTATAGCCCAACAAAATTGAATTATTATCTAAATAATGCAATGTATGCTGCTACAGTATCTGTAAACAGTACTACTACTTGCTGTTCATTTTTCTTGCTAATTCCATTAAGACTGATTTCCCTTTGGTTGTAACTGATTTTGCAGGAGTGGACCATTGTGCTTTGGGAATTCACAACTGTGAACAATTGTGCATAAATACTGAAGAATATTACACTTGCCAGTGCTTTGAAGGTTTTGTGCTTCGTGAAGATGGGAAAACTTGTCAAAGTAAGTTTCTGTTGGCTTAGGTGAGAAATTGTCAGATGCCTGTAGATTTAATTCATTATTTATTTATTTATTAGGATTCACTTACCGCCTTTTTGAAGGAATTCATCACTCAAGGCCGTGTACAATTTTATTTATTTTTGTTACATTTGTACCCCGCGCTTTCCCACTCATGGCATGCTCAATGCGGCTTA
Organism: Microcaecilia unicolor; assembly: GCF_901765095.1. NCBI lineage: Eukaryota > Metazoa > Chordata > Amphibia > Gymnophiona > Siphonopidae > Microcaecilia > Microcaecilia unicolor. The sequence goes on from NC_044031.1 coordinate 546,545,173, forward strand.
CATGGGGCAATGGAGGGTTAAGTAACTTGCCCAGAGTCACAAGGAGCTGTCTGTGCCTGAAGTGGGAATCAAACTCAGTTCCTCAGTTCCCCAGGACCAAAGTCCACCACCCTAACCACTAGGCCACTCCTCCACACATATAAATCAAAATATGAGCAACAGACAATTACAGAAGTAAAAACATTTGAATAACTATACAAAGTATGACATAGAGGGGCATAATCGAACAGAAACGCCTATCTCCATGGGCGTTTATCTCCGAGAACGGGTCCGTGAAGGGGCGGACCGAACCGTATTTTCGAAAAAAAATAGACGTCCATGTTTTATTCGACAATGTGTGAGCTGGGCGTTTTTGCTTTTCAGCGATAATGGAAAATGAAAGCGCCCAGCTCAAAAACGAATAAATCCAAGGCATTTGTTCGTGGGAGGGGCCAGGATTCGTAGTGCACTGGTCCCCCTCACATGCCAGGACACCAACCGGGCACCCTAGGGGGCACTTTTACAAAAACAAAAAAAAAGGTAAAAGAGCTCCCAGGTGCATAGCACCCTTCCCTTGTGTGTTGAGCCCCCCAAATCCCCCTCAAAACCCACTGCCCACAAGTCTACACCATTACTATAGCCCTAAGGGGTGAAGGGGGGCACCTACATGTGGATACAGTGGGTTTGGGGGGGTTGGACGACTAAGCATTAAGCAGCACAATTGTAACAGGTAGGGGGGGGGATGGGCTTGGGTCCACCTGCCTGAAGTCCACTGCACCCCCTAACAACTGCTCCAGGGACCTGCATACTGCTGCCTGGGAGGAGGGTATGACATTTGAGGGTGAAAATAAAAAGTTGTGAAACATCATTTTTTTGTGGTGGGAGGGGGTTAGTGACCACTGGGGGAGTCAGGAGAGGTCATCCCCGACTCCCTCCAGTGGTCATCTGGTCATTTAGGGCACTTTTTGGGGCCTTATTCGTGAAAAAACAGGGTCCAGGAAAAGTGCCCTAAATTCTAGCTACAAACGCATACTTATTTTCCATTATCGGCGAAAGGCGCCCATCTCTGTTCGGGTGATAACCACGCCCCAGTTCCGCCTTCACCACGCCTCCGACACGCCCCCGTCAACTTTGTCCGCATCCGCGATGGAGTGCAGTTGAAAGCGTCCAAGTTCGGCTTTCGATTATACCGCTTTATTCGTTTTTGTGAGATAAACGTCCATCTCCCGATTTAGGTCGGAACTTGGGCGTTTTTCTCGTTCGATTATAAGCTGGATAGTATACTACTTACAATGCCAACACAATATGTAATATAACATTTTAATTGACAGTGTAGGGTATAAGCACGGATGGAACATATAGATAGTTAAGAGTGTAAGAGGAGTTAGAAAGTAAGGTGACTAATTTAAAGAAAGTTACACATGAGGTCAGAGAAATGGTTAAATATTATCTCAGCTAGGGTAGGAGTGGATAAACATGTCTCCATTAAAGGCCTGGTTGAAGAGCCAAGCTTTTGCCTGCTTCTTGAAGTAGAGATAGCCTTGTGTTAAGCGGAGCCTTTCTGGGAGTGCATTCCAGAGTACGGGAGCTACTCCAGAGAAGGCTCGCTTGTGGGTATCACTTCATGTAATGTCTTTTAGTGATTTGTAGTAGTAGTAGTTCGAGAGGTGAGTTTAGGGATACTCCTTGGGAGGACCTTAGTGTCCTTGGAGATGTGTAGAGGATCATCCTATTCTTCAGGTACTCGGGGCCATTTCCTCTAAGGGCCTTTAACGGGTCTGACTGAGTTTTTGAGAACTGGGAGTTTGTTGGATTTTATTGTGGTGAGGTTGTTCATTAATGGATGGGCTGTGGTCTTTTGTTTTGAGGGGTTGTGTTTCTAAATGTAATATTATTATCTTTGTATGTTTTTGTATATACTGTATACCACTAACCTTTCTCCTTTAGAGTGGCAAGCAGATTCCAGTTATATGATAAAGTATTAATTAATGTTCTGGAGGTTGATATTCAAAAGATTTCTGCAGGTAAGTTTGGCAGTCACTCAAGCAAGTCTTAGCTTTAAAATTACAGCCTGCAAATTTACACACACAAACCAGAGAAGCGTGCACAACTAAATTGGCAACATTTTGGATTTGCGCGCACATCTTGTTAAGCGCTCTTCTATAAAGATCTACGCGCAACTCAAAAGGGGACACGGCCATGAGAGGGGCATGGGTGGGTCAGGGGTGTTCACTACAGATGCACGGAGTATTACTGAATACCAGGGATCTGTGCCTAACTTATGCACCAGGATTCACAGCAAGCTTAGCACTGTGAAGGAAATTTATCGGCATGACTGCAAAATTCTGACACATTGTTGGTTGTATTGTTTGAATGACATTATTTTACTGTGTTTTAGCTTGAACATTTTTAACATGCAAAAATTGTTAGGTAGTAACGCTAAAATGTCAGTAACATCAACACAGATTAAGATAAGTAAATGTTGTTAATTAGTAATATGGGGGGGGGGGGGTCACGTGATGCCTGCTATCTGAGCAACAGCAAGGAAGAGCAGTTCTGCCAACATCTGCTAATATCAACTTTAATCTTAAGATTTATATCTCCATTTAACTCTCTGGTTGATGACTTTGGTTAATATACAGCCCTGGAGAGCACAGGCAGGGGGGGGGGGGGGGGGGTCACAGCAGCTTTTTGAGGAGGTATGCCCACGAAGCGCCAAAGAGCAGCGAAAAATGAGCAGAAGACAGGCATGAACAAAATGGCGGAGATGCAGCCATCGCAGAGCACGGTACCACTACAGACTAGTGAGTGGGCCCAAGAAATATCATGTTCTGTGACTACCACACTAGAGAATCACCTAAACAAGCTTCAATCCACTGTTGATGAAATAAATGAAAAGTTTGACTCGCACAAGTTGGGTATCAGAAGTAGAGCATAGGGTGTCGGCCCGTAAAGATGAGGCTCAAGCTATGGTGAACCAGATTGCTGCACTGGAGAAGGAGGCAGGAGAACTCTGCGATAGACTCAAGGAGCAGGAGAACTGCAACAGGAGAAACAATTTGCAAGTTATCGGCTTACCTGAGACAGTAGCAGATAAGGAACTTTATAATTTCTTTGATTCTTGGCTTCCAGAGCAATTGGGCCTTGCGGGCAGCAGGAATGTTTTCTGTTGAAACTGTGTGCATCACATAGAGGCGAAGGGAGAGCCCAATACTAAGCTGCAAATGGCCATCGTCCACTTCACCATGGATCATGCTGTCTGACTGGATGGAGGCAGAATCTGTAACAAGAGCGACAGTTTTGGTGACATGATGTTTCCCAGACATACATCAATTGTTGGAGCTTTGGTACCTTTGAAAGAAAATAGAAGTCCTTACTTTTTCCTCAGCTGTCCTGTAAGTCAAAAGAAGGCGCTAGTCTCTTGAATGTGAGACCTAACACCTCTGTTCTAATTCCCTATGTGTAGTCCTATTTGTTTGCTCGCATGTTATTGGGGTATGCAGTAGCACATCTAATTCCTTTCAAACTTCAAAAATGTACATTCTGAGGTATGAAATCTAGTGTGTTCACATTGAAGACTTAACATGAAAGCCCTATGCAATATCATTACTTGTTCTCTTTTAACAGATAACTAAAATGTGACCTATTTACTTCCTTGATTTTCCCTTCCAACTAATACCAAACACTTCTATCTAATTGGTGAGTTGGTCTATATAGGGAGATTTGGAAGATGTAAAAGGTAGAGGGAACTAACACCTCATAAGTGCTGTGACCGCAAAGAGTATAATTAGCCAGCCTCCTCCTTTGAATTAGATGTCAATAAGAAAGCTACTGAGCAAGTAAATAAGCACCTTTTGAAAATCCCCTTTTACTATAAAGCAATAAAAAAGCACCCCATAGCTATCCCAGAAATATATAATTAAATTAAAAAAAATCCTCTTAAATTTTTTTTTTTAAATCAGGCAGAGCACTTGGGGCCCTGTTTACTAATGCTCTAGCATTTTTAGCCCACGCTAAAAATTAGCATGTGATAATGCTAGAGACACCCATAGGAATATATGGGTGTCTCTAGCATTAGCGCATGCTAAAAATTAGCACTACCATGCATACAGCGTGCTTAGTAAACAGGGCCCTTGGTGTTAGAAAAAAAAAAAAACCTGAAAAATTGCCTCAGTTTGCAGTGTGTTCCCCTTAGGTGATGATTTTTATTGGACTAATTCAAGCTTTCAAGAGCTCTGCTCCCTTCCTCAAAGTAGTGAAGAAACATTGAATTACTCACTAATATCAAGTACCCTCTTGTCTCAGGACATTATTAGGCATTTTAATTATCTAAAGTTGTCAATGTCTGATCATGTCATGAGCAAGAAGACTAAAAGGGAGATGTTGGTATACTGTGTAGTTTTGCAAACCTGGGTCAGGTTTGAGCCGCACAGCACAAATACCAGCTGCAAGCACCGCTTATGTAGTGAGCTTCACCGGGACTCCCCTGTTCAGATGTCCAGAGTTTCTACTGTCAAGCACTCCTCCACTTCCCACCCAGGCTAGAAAATAGGGCTGTTATAAACCCTTTCAGCCTTTTCCCCTGTACCTGGGCGAGTGCAGATATCCATGGGTTCAACCCCGGCTGCTTCTACCCCTTGGGACATCTCCTCCACTCCTGCCTCTGGTTGCCAATCCATCAGCTCGTCTCCCTGTATGTTCCCCAGCTGTTCCAAATCATCCTGATTATCCTCTCTGAACCAGTCCCCACCCTCCTCACCTGGAGCCTGGGACCTGTAGTTCTTCCTCTCCTCTGTAATAGGATCTGGAGTTTTATGCATAGGCTCTTGGGAACTGTAGTCTTCCTCCATCTCAGAGGAAACAAGATGCTTGTATCTCTGAGAAGGGGTGGGCCACCTACCCCGAGGAACCTGGGACTTGTAGTTTAAGTTTTCATGGGGAAATCTCCCCTTCCTGCTCTTCTCCCTGGCACCTGTCTCACCTATTATCCGGGAATCCTCACAATGTATAATACAGTCAGTGCTACCACCACTCTCCATTTAGTTTAGTCTGGTACTGAATTTTTTCTTTTCCCCCCTTTGCTCCTCCCTCACTCTGCCCCTTCACTATCCCCTGGGTTTTATAAACAGAGTGTAAATTTTCATGTGCAAAGTTGTGCACTATCCTGAGATGTGCATGCAACTAAATTGGCGGACGAGCCAATTAGCGTCAATGATTGGGTGCTAACAATGAATTCTTGGCGTTAATTGGCAACAATTTGGATTCGCACGTGCATCTTGAAACACTATTCTATAAAGGTCTGCATGCAAATCTTACAGCATGCAACTCAAAAGGGGGCGTGGCCAAGGTGGGTTGGAGGTGTTCATTAAAGATGCACTTAATGGTACTGAATACTGGGGATCCACGCCTAAATTAAGCACCAGGATTTACACCAGGTTTCAGTTGGTGTAAATACTCGTACCCAGAGTTTGACATGGAAAATCAACTCTCTAAGCTCTATTTATAAATAGCACCCAAATCAGAGTGCCATTTATAAAATAGCACTCCAAGCAGGTTTTTTGGCACCATTTTTGGAGCACTATTTACTGATTCTAGTCCCATATGTATCGTGCAGTCCAGTTAGAGAGTTTTTTTGGCCCAACATTATCCATGTGGCTTTGAAAATATATGGAATCCAGATGTAAATGTCCACTGGCCACTGGTGTATGTACAAATTCATTTGGAAATTTACCTCAAAGAGAACCGTGAAAATAAAACCTGAGTTGTTCTAGCATTTAAAATTAGAAAGTTGTTGGATGAGTAGAAGCCTTTTAATAAGTGCACTTATTTTTAGGTGCTGATATCTGCAAATCCACTGACCATGGCTGTGAACACATTTGTGTTAACAATGAGAATTCCTATAGCTGCGCCTGCTTTGAGGGCTACAGGTTGGCAGAGGATGGGAAACAATGCAAACGTAAGTACCTTTGGGCCTGATGTACTTAATATATAGGACCCTTTGGGGCTCATTTTCAAAACAAGAAAACAGCCAAAAAAATGTCATAAGGTGGCAGAAAGACATTTTTCTCTCAAAAACATCCAAGTTGCAATTTTTGGCACCCTGATTTTTGACATTTTGTTCCACAGTTTATCCAAATTTCAAGAGGGCGTGTTTTGGGTGGGACATGGGCAGTCCCAAAAGACATTTTTCTGCAGTTATGGAACAAAATGACAATGTCTAGGGCCAAAATTAAAACATTTTGCTAGACCTGCTTCAATCATAACTAAGTGACCAAAAGGTGCCCTAAATGACCACTGGAGGGTTTAAGGCATAATCCTCCTTTTCCTCCAGTGGTCACTGTCCCCCTCCCAGCACCCTAAGATGCAGGGCTTTATTTGTGCCGGTACGCACCCGTACGCCGTACCAGCACCTTTTTTTTTTCTCTGCAGCTGGCCTGCACCCTTCCTCTCACTTCCCTCTTCCCCGTGACCCTCCTTTTCTTTAGCGACTCGGCAGCGATTAAGAGAGGTTACCAGCGTCGGAGCCTTCCCTCTGCGAGTTCCACCTATGCAGAAACAGGAAGTTGAAACAAAGCAGGCGGGACTTGCAGGGGGAAGGCCCTGATGCCTGCAGCCTTTCTGCCCAGTCTCGTAAGGCCCTCTTGAAATTTTTCACTACCCTCTTTCGATTTAACAACTTTAAATAAATTTGTGTCATCAGCAAACTTAATTACTTCACTAGTTACTCCCATCTCTAGATCATTTATAAATATGTTAAAAAGCAGCAGTCCCAGCACAGACCCCTGGGGAACCCCACTATCTATTCTTCTCCATTCAAAATACTGACCATTTAAATCTACTCTCTGTTTTCTATCTTTTAACCAGTTTTAAATCCACAATAGGACACTGCCTCCTATCCCATGACTCTCCAATTTCCTCTTGAGTCTTTTATGAGGTACTTTGTCAAACACCATTTGAAAATCTAGATACACAGTATCGACTGGCTCACCTTTATCCACATGTTTGTTCACCTCTTTAAAGAAATGTAATAGATTGGTAAGGCAAGATTCCCTTCACTAAATCCATGTTGGCTTTGTCTCATTAATCCATGCTTTGGAATATGCTCTGTAATCTTGTTCATTATATTAGTGTCTTCCATTTTGCCCAGCACCGACATCAAGCTCACCAGTCTATAATTTCGCGGATCACCTCTGGATCCTTTTTTAAAAATTGGCATTACATTGGCCACCCTCCAATCTTCTGATACCATGCTTGATAAAATTTCATTTTGCCGCACGTCCATTTTTGGCAAAAATTTTAAAAAGGCATTTTTTACAGGTGCGCTGAAAAATGATTCTGCATGCGCCCAAAACACGTGTCTACACTATCGCAGGCCATTTTTCAGCGAGCCTATGTAAAAGGACCCCGTAGAGGGGCATAATCAAACGGCGCACCCAAGTTTTCCTGAGGGCGTCCTCACAGGACGTCCTCGTGAAGGGGCGGGGAAACCCTTATTATTGAAACAAGATGGGCGTCCATCTTTCATTTCGATAATACGGTCGGGGACACCCAAATCTCAACATTTAGGTCGATCTTAGAGATGGTCATCCTTAGAGATGGTTGTCCTCGGTTTTCAGTGATAATGGAAACCAAGGACGACCATCTCAGAAATGACCAAATCCAACCCATTAGGTCGTGGGAGGAGCCAACATTTGTAGTGCACTGGTCCCCTGACATGCCAGGACACCAACTGGGCACCCTAGGGGGCACTGCATTGGGCTTCAGAAATTGCTCCCAGGTGCATAGCTCCCTTACCTTGTGTGCTGAGCCCCCCAAAACCCACTACCCACAACTGCACAACATTACCATAGCCCTAAGGGGTGAAGGGGGGCACCTACATGTGGGTACAGTGGGTTTGTGGTGGGTTTTGAAGGGCTCACATTTACCACTTCAAGTGTAATAGGTAGGGGGGATGGGCCTGGGTCCGCCTGCCTGAAGTGCACTGCAGTACCCACTAAAACTGCTCCAGTGACCTGCGTACTGCTGTCAGGAAGCTGGGTATGACATTTGAGGCTGACATAGAGGCTGGCAAAAATATTTTATAAGTTTTTTTGAGGGTGGGAGGGGGTTAGTGACCACTGGGGGAGTAAGGGGAGGTCATCCCTGATTCCCTCCAGTGGTCATCTGGTCAGTTCGGGCACCTTTTTGAAGCTTGGTCGCAAGAAAAAATGGAACAAGTAAAGTCGACCAAATGCTCTTCAGGGACACCCTTCTTTTTTCCATTATCGGCCGAGGACGCCCATGTGTTAAGCATGCCCCAGTCCAGCCTTCACAACGCTTCCGACATGCCCCCGTGGAGTTTGGCCGTCCCCGCGACGGAAAACAGTTGAGGGCACCCAAAATCAGCTTTCAATTCTGCCAATTTGGGTGACCCTGGGAGAAAGATGCCCATCTCCTGATTTGTGTCTTTCGAAAATAAGCCTGACAGTGTCCTGCCCAAGACCACAAGGAGGAGCAGCAGGATTTTAATCCTGACTTTCTTAATTCTTAACCTACTATGATAACGGCTACTCCTTCATTTCTAGTTAATTATTTTTCATTGTTCTGTGTACCACCTTTCCATGAGGGACATGAGATGGCACTCAACACTTGTATTTTCCTATCAGAATGTGGTGTTCTATTCTCTGATCTTATTTACTTGTTGTTGTACATCGCTTAGACCTGCCCAACAGATTCAGCAGTATATCAATTGTAAAACATAAACAATATAAAAGTTGATACAATTCATCAATGTATTACATAAAACACAAATGCATAATATAATATAATAAATTTCCATTAGAATTAGCATCCACCTTACTGAACAAAAATCTCAACAAGGGGTTTCAGATAGATGGATAGCCCCACTTTCCTCAGAATAGAATTGATAGATAATAGAGAAAATCAAAAGGCACCGACCCTAAGTTCTGCATCATGAAACAACCCTTATTTCAGTTTTGTTTTGTTTTTTTGTTTTTCTTATTTCAATTTTCTAAGGTGTCCTCCATGGCTTTGATGTTTTTTTTTCTAAGAGAATACAAAAGTATTTCTATTGATGAAGTTGGGAATTGATATTCTTGTTGTCATCTTGCTTTCTTGTGAAATCCCATCACTATTGAAACAGCCTTTGAAATGCAGTTTTCTAATTCTACAGGGTGTGCTGAAGGCCCAATTGATTTGGTGTTCGTTATCGATGGATCCAAAAGCCTTGGTGAACAGAACTTTGAAATTGTGAAAGGGTTTGTTAATGGAATCCTGAGCTCTTTGCAGATCTCTCCAAAAGCTGCACGCGTTGGCTTGGTGCAGTACTCTACACAGGTCCGCACGGAATTCACCCTGGGGCACTATGGCACAAGCAAAGAAGTTAAGAAGGCAGTGTCCCAAATCAAATACATGGGGAAGGGCTCCATGACTGGCTTTGCCCTGAAAGTCATGGTCGAAAGAAGCTTTTCTGAAACAGAAGGAGCAAGACCCTCTTGGATGGGAGTACCGAAAGTAGCAATTGTATTTACGGATGGAAGAGCCCAGGACGATGTTTCCAAGTGGGCTAGCAAAGCAAAGCAGAATGGTAAATACAGTTTTTGTTATTCAAATTCTGTATACTTAGTGCTTTGGAAAAGTACTTAGACTGTACACAAAATTAGAGCTTCCCACCTCCACTCCTTTTGCCTACAGCAATACTTCTCAACACAGTCCTCAGGCACACCCAACCACTCAGGTTTTCAGGATATCCACAATGCATATACATGAGATAGATTATGAAAACCTGACTGGTTGGGTGTGCCTGGAGGACTGGGTTGAGAAGTACTGGTCTACAGAACAGACACATGGCTAGATGCACTAAAGACCTCGGAAGAGCCGTTCTCTTACCGATTCCATAGCGAATCGGTAGGGAATGGCCATGCATCAAGGAAATGGAATGCAAATGAGCTGCTCGTTGTAGCTCACTTGCATTCTCTATTTCCTCGGAAACCAGTCGGCCAGTCGGCTGGTCGAGCATGCGCAGAGCAGCCAAGCGTTATGCTGGTTGCCCTGCACATGCCAAGGACGTCCTTTATGGACGTCCTTCACTAAAAAAAAAAATAACAAGCATGTCTCTGACGAGCAAAAAAAAAAAAGGACGTTGTATTTCTTAATTTTTACTCTCGCTTTTCTGTTTTAAATCTTCCTTTGAGACATTTTTTCCTTCCTCATCGGCAGCTGAAGAGAGGGCTAATGGACGATTGTGAGGCCCCCCCCCCCCCATTGCCTCTCAGCCAATCACAGCGCGTTTAGCTGACACCAGTGACAGCTAAACGTGCTGTGATTGGCTGAGAGAGACCTGGAGAAGGGGTATAATCAAGCACCCTTGAAGAAAAGCCCGTCCTGCTCATCAGGGACGTCCTTTTTTGGTTTAGTGAAGGACGTCCATGTTAGGCACTTTAGAAGAATGTCCCTGACGAGCAGGATGGGCTTTTCTTCAAGGGTGCTCGATTATGCCCCTCCTCCAGGTCTCTCTCAGCCAATCACAGCGCGTTCAGATGTCACTGGTGTCAGTTAAATGTGCTGTGATTGGCTGAGAGGCCGTGAGGGGGGGGGGGCTCACAATCGTCCATTAGCCCTCTCTTCAGCTGCCGATGAGGAAGGGAAAAATGTCTCAAAGGAAGATTTAAAACAGAAGAGCAAAAGTAAAAATTAAGAAGTACGACGTCCTTTTTTTTTTTGTTGTTGTTGTTTTGAGTGAAGGATGTCCATAAAGGACGTCCCGGACGAGCACTTGGATGGTTTTTTCCCCCCGATTGTTTTTTTGTTAAATTTAATTAAGAAGTACGACGTCCTTTTTTTGTTGTTTTGAGTGAAGGACGTCCAAAAAGGACGTCTTTTTGGAGTGGGTTTTTATTATTATTGTGAAAGACGTCCAAAAAGAACGTCTTTGGAGTGGGGTTTTTTTTTTTTTTTACAGGTGAAGGATGTCCAAAAAGGACATCCCTGATGACATTTTTTTCTTCCGATTCTTTCCTTTGCCCCAACGAGAGGTGTAGACCTCCCGTTAGGTTTTCCACGGTAAGGGGATCGGAAAACAGTAGTGCATCTCATTGTAATAGCCTTGCAATGGTAGTGCAGCTCATTATAATAGCCTTTGGATCATTTGCATTCCGTTTTCGTTAGCTGCTACCGTGATCGAAAAATGGCTCGGAAAAGCCTTTAGTGCATGCCACAGTTTACTACTTGCTCGTTAATGGCTCATTAAGTTTAGTGCATCTGGCCCACAGTAAGAGTGGAAACCTCTCTATACTTCTCCTCAAATACACCACAACCACGTTGTTACACTCCACATTATTAAATAATTGACTTTTCTATTCAGACTCACATGCACACACTCACACACACAATATGTTTCCATAAGGCATGCTTTCCCCACAGTGCACCTCCTCAAATGCTGTCATAGCCCTGTCCCTGGTGGGCTGGCTCTCAGTCATTCAGGTATGAATTTCATTTTCTCCATTTTAAATTGTGCTGTGAAAACTAGGGGTAAATGGCACCCAAAGTTAGGCACCGGGAAGATCTGTGCTAAGCCAGTATTCTGCGTGGAACAATCTTTAGAGAACATTGGCTTAATGTGCATTTCACACCTGCCAGATGCTGCCTAACTAATGGCAGTTGGGTTCGTAAATGACACTAATGACACTATTCTATAGCATCACATCTAAAACCTGAGAATGTCTGACCTTCCTGTGGCAATGCCTTCCTTTGGAGTTGTGCATGAGAGAAGTTAGGCACTCAATTTACAGAATAGGGGTGTAAATCAGTTATGCGTAACTGCTAATTAGTGCCAAATAGTTCTTGTTAAGGCCAATTATGGGTACTTATCTCCAATTAAATGCCAATTTAGTGCCAGTTAGCTAATTATGTTATGCATGTAACTGCCTTATACTTTAGGTGCCATTTCTAGAATTTGGGGGCTAGTACTAAACTGTGTACCTTTTTTTTTAACTTGAATTTTCTTATTTGAGGTTTTTTGTTCTATTTTGTTTTCTGCTACAAGTTTGTGTATATCTTTCTTAATGGTTGCAATGTGTACTGCCAACCAGTGCCTGTTTCCGTGAGATTGTGACACCCTGTGGTTAAACTGTTAAAAGCCATCTATTTCTAACCAAAGTGAAGACAAAAATTGAGGTGTTTGTGATACTGTGAGCGATGGTTGAGAGTAGGCCTTCCCAATAAAACAGCCGGACAAGGTGTTTTATTAATGTAAACCTGAGGCTTCTTACTTCAGAAGCCTAGGAACAAAAGTAAAATCTCTTATTTTCAGGGGGGAAAAAGTCCTAGCATGGGTCTATAGCTAACAGGGCCCAAAATACAGTCTATGGCCTGTGACTGCCATGCCCCACACACAGTTTGTAGTTTCTCTCTTTTTCTCTTGGGATTTACAGTTCTGGCTCCATCCAAACCTCAAAACAAGGCTCAAGTTGAAGCCTTCAACTAAAAGATTGGCTTACCTCATCATCCAGGTCACAGCAACTAGACGTATTCAGTAAAGGCACAGACTGGGGCTTCAGTTCTTCCTTCCCTGGGCCTCCTTAATCCCACTCAGGCCATGCCTTTTAAACTTCCAGATTCTTGTCCTTTTGGCTCCACCCATCTCATCTCACTTCCTCCCTGGGCGCCCCTAGTGGGTTTAAGGTGGCTCAGCCTAACTGAGGAACTATTCTTAAGGGTGAGGGGCAGTGTTCTATAAATTGTCTCACAATGTTCAAGAGCAGAAAATAAAATGATGCAGTCAAAATTTCTTTGAGATAAGAAAGGAGGGAATTTTTAAGTGAACCAGATAAAGCTTTTCAGTTCCTATATGAGTTTATTGATTGGGGGAGGATACTGTCTCCATTCCCCATCTGTTCCACTTCCAGATCTCTAAACCCCTCTTCCCCTTCACACCCATACACATATATGCAAAAACAATGAACCAGGTTTCCTTCAAATACTCTTCTCCAATTTCAACTGTAGTTGCATTGTCTATAAACTTAAAATGGCCTAGTAATTTATCTCACTAAATATTAAGGGCCAGAGATAGTGAAAGGTTTCTTCCACTTTGTGTCTATGGAGAAAATGCATAATACATAGGGCTTGATGTTACCAGAGATGCACCGCTGTGACCATTAATTACAAACAGCTGTGACCATTAACTACAAACAGCTATTTCTTGTCAGGATTTTGATTAACTTGAAGCATCCTGACCCTAGTAAATCACTATGTCGACACTAAGGGCTTTGTTTCTTGCTCACTGGCACATTACACAACAGTGCTCCCTTGAGTTGTGAAAGCTGGCTCCGGATCTATTCTTGATATTTTCTGCTGGGCTGTACACGTTAGAACTGTAGAAGCCATTGAAAACGACTGTTACAATTTGCCTTTTATCTCACACTCAGGCATAACCATTTTTGCTATCGGAGTGGGGAAAGCAATTGAAGAGGAGTTGCGAGAGATCGCTTCTGTGCCTGAAGACAAGCATCTCTTTTACACAGAGGACTTCAGTTCTATGGGAAATATAACCAAAAAGCTGAAAGCTCGCATCTGTGAAGGTACAAAAGTAGGCTCTTGTGAACCGAATAACCATGTGCAACTGCCATCTTAGAACTTAACATGAAGTATTGCGATATGATACAGTATTAGGAAAGTTTAGCATTAAACCTCTTCATTGCCAGTTTGTTTGTTCAACATTTTAATAACACAAGACATCATTTTTTTGTATACAGAAAATACTCAGCATTCCCCCCTCCCAATATTTAAACACCACAGTCAGCATTTGATTCAAATACCAGCCATTGGCATTGAATCGATACACAGATAGCACTCAACATCTAGGTATAGAGCAGCCACCAAAAGTTATTTGGATACTGAAGATATTCAGCTTCAACCCTGGATAACTATTCAATTCAATTCAAGTGAGGTCTTATATACCACTAATTACTACTACTACTACTACTACTTATCTTTTCTATAGCGCTGCTAGACGTACGCAGCGCTGTACACTTGAACATGAAGAGACAGTCCCTGCTCGACAGAGCTTACAATCTAATTGGGACAGACAAACAGGACAAACAAGAGATAAGGGAATATTAAGGTGAGGATGATATCCCCTAATAGAATTCAGTATGGTTTAGGTAGAGATAACAATGGCTAAATCAGGACAGCTATCCCTAGGGATAATGATATTGAAAGTCCGGCTATGCCCCTGTTGAGTGGCACTTCTCCTGTAGAAGTTGCTCCTACCTGGAGAAGTGCTGCTGAATATTGGGTCCAATAATTTAACAGAAAAGATCTGGCATGAAGCCCAATTCCAATCTTCTGGTCCATCTAGTTTATAGTTTATTTACATTTGCTATACCACCATTACTGACATTACAGGCCAATGCAATGTATGATCAATATTTATATAAATCTGTCTATATTTCCTAAGTCTTGTAACATCGCAAATACTGCTTATTAAGACTTTGCCCACCATATATACAAGAATTAACCCACTGCTTTCATGCACTTGCTCCATGCTTTCTTAGTTGTCCTACTGCTATCCTGCCACCTGTGAAAAACTCTTCTTTAGGTTATTCAGAAAAGCGCTCTCCTCCAGCCTTGTAGCATGATCTGCAGTCTAATATCAAGGCACCTAAGTGAGAATTTACTGCAAAAAAAAAAAAAGACAAAGAAAGAATGGTGTTGCATTTATACTTAAGAAGAAGCTTGCAAGAGATGTAATGAAATACAGTGCAGTCAGTGAATGCTTAATTTCTATTTATCAACGAGGAACCCCCATCAGCGCAATTAACCAATGCCAAAAAGATAAGCACAAATAACAATCACATTGGCCATAACATCAAAAAAGATAGAACACACAGACTTTTACAGACTGTTAAGAACACCAACATCAACATTGATACATATGTACCCGTTCCTATAGGTTACATAAATACGAGATCAGCGGTTAACAAGTCAACCATAATGAGAGACTGGTTTGAAATCAAGCAACTAAGTATACCATTCAAAACAGAAACGTGGCTGCAATTGCGAGATGACCCAGTATTGCTTGACTTATGCCCGCTGGATATAAAATAACACACATCAACAGAACTAAAAAGAAAGGAGTTGGGATCACCTTAATATACAAATCCTTCTTTACAGTAGAAACCATAGCTGAACATATATCCCTTGTGATTGAAATCATGGCATGCAAAATCACAGACTAAACATTAACTGATCATTATGTGGTATACTTTTCTACCACCCGCCTGGAAGATGGTCCAGCGCCCAAGACAACTTCATGGACTTCATATCAAAAATATGCACAAACTTCTCGAATGTCCTGCTACTAGGTGATATCAATCTACACCTAGACAAGCAACATGACACTAACACCAGGCTTGTAAAAAAACTTCCTGAACCAATGGAACTTCAAAACGGCACCAGCCACCTCATCTCATATAAAAGATCTCCAATTAGACATACGAGCATACAGACTCTTACCCAATAGCAACCATATAATAGAGAATCATAACTGGGCAGAGATGCCATGGTCAGATCATAACAAACTCACCTTCACACTTCAATGGAAAGAGAACTGCAAAAAACAGAGAACCAAGAACACCACACACTGCCCTAACCAGAGGAAAAGTGGACAACCATAGCTTCTGGTCAACAGCGATGAATGACCAAACAAACATAATACCCACTAACATTCACTTCATGAGAAACTGGGACGAACTAAGTGGAAACATACTAAATGAATAGCACCACTCAAAATGAAAACTAAGAGGAAACGACAACCGTGCCCCTGGGTCAATGAGGAACTATTAGAGATAAAAAAACTGTGCAGGAAACTGGAAAGAAAATGGTCCAAAAACAAATCAGACATGAACAAAACCATATGGAGGAAAGCCCTAAGCAAGTACAAACATACCATAAAAAGAGCCCAGAAGAGATAAACATGAAAAAAATATATGAAAATGAAAAACGTACTGAACACACAAACTCTGCTAACGTCAAATAAAAAACCATCAACATTAGACAAGCTCGCACAATATTTTGAAGAAAAAATAATAAAAATAGATCAAACCTAGCTGCAACACAGATAACACTCATAGATTTCCTAGACAAATGTTATCAATAGAAATCAAACAAAATAAAACATGGAAAAGAAAATAAGATGATACCTTTTTTATTGGACATAACTTAATACATTTCTTGATTAGCTTTCAAAGGTTGCCCTTCTTCGTCAGATCGGAAATAAGCAAATGTGCTAGCTGACAGTGTATATAAGTGAAAACATTCAAGCATTACTATGACAGTCTGACAGGGTGGGAGGATGGGGGTGGGTAGGAGGTATGCATGGGGACATCAAAGCATATCATTGATATTCTAACAGGATGGGTGTGGATAGGTGAGGGGAGGGTGATCAACAGAGAAATACAGCTTTATGATTTATAATGGGCTAGGAACCCCAGATCCTTGTTAATTCCTTTCTGTTGGGTGTTAAAATATTCAATCATTCTGACTTCAAAGGTCTTACGTTCTTGTATGGTTTTAAAGTTACCTTTCAGGATTCTCACTGTGAAGTCATTTGGTCTTGGGAGGAGCCAGCATTCGTAGTGCACTGGTCCTCCTCACATGCCAGGACACCAACCAGGCACCCTAGGGGGCACTGCAGTAGACTTCACAAATTGCTCACAGGTGCATAGCTCCCTTACCTTGTGTGCTGAGCCCCCCAACCCCCCCCCCCCAAACCCACTCCCCACAAATGTACACCATTACCATAGCCCTTATGGGTGAAGGGGGGCACCTAGATGTGGGTACAGTGGGTTTTTGGTTTTTTTTTGAGGGCTCCCATTTACCACCACAAGTGTAACAGGTAGGGGGGGATGGGCCTGGGTCCACCTGTCTGAAGTGCACTGCACCCACTAAAATCTGCTCCAGGGACTTGCATACTGCTATCAGGGAGCTGGGTATGACATTTGAGGCTGGCATAGAGGCTGGCAAAAAAATGTTTTTTTCATTTTTGGGGGTGGGGGGGGGTGGGAGGGGGTTGGTGACCACTGGGGGAGTAAGGGGAGGTCATCCCCGATTCCCTCCAGTTGTCATCTGGTCAGTTTGGGCACCTTTTCGAGGCTTGGTCGTGAAAAAAAAGGGACCAAGTAAAGTCGACCAAATGCTCGTGAGGGACGCCCTTCTTTTTTCCATTTTCGGCCGAGGACACCCATCTCTTAACCACGCCCCCATCCTGCCTTCAGTACACTGCCGACATGCCCCCATGAACTTTGGTTGTCCCCACGACAGAAAGCAACAGAAAGCAGTTGATGACGCAAAAAATCAGCTTTCGATTATGCCGATTTGGGTGACCTCGGGAGAAGGAAGCCCATCTCCCGATTTGTGTCGGAAGATTGGCGTCCTTCCCTTTTGAAAATAAGCTAGATAGTAACATAGTAAATGATGGCATCCATCCAGTCTGCCCAACAAGATAAACTCATTTTACATGGTATGTGATACTTTATACCTGAGTTTGATTTGTCCTTGCCATTCTCAGGGCACAGACCGTAGAAGTCTGCCCAGCACTGTTCTTGTACTAAGTTTTGAAGCTAACGTTGAAACCCCTTAAAATTTACACTCCAGCCCATCCATAACTATTCAGTCATGATCAGGGTGTACATCCTAGAAGTCCGCTCAGCATCGGTTTCACTTCCCAATTACTGGCATCGCCACCTAATCTCCGCTAAGATTCCATGGATCCATTCCATTCCTTAAAGAAACATAGTGATGAATTTGCTTTCTTCTTTTAGGGGATAATTTTATATCAACCAGCTCATTTTCGAAAATGATCGCCGGCCATCTTCCGACACAAATCGGGACATGGCCGGCGATCTCCTGAACCCGGCCAAATCGGTATAATCGAAAGCTGATTTTGGCCAGGTTCAACTGCTTTCCGTCGCAGAGCCGACGAAACATTAAGGAGGCGTGTTGGTAGGGTAGTGAAGGCGAAACGGGGGCGTGCTCACGAGATGGCCGGCTTTGCTCAATAATGAAAAAAAAAGCCAGGTTTGTAGAGCATTTCGCCGGCTGTACTTGGTCCTTTTTTTTCATGACCAAGCTTCAAAAAGGAGCCTTAACTCACCAAATGACCACCGGAGGGAATCGGGGATGACCTCCCCTTACTCCCCCAGTGGTCACCAACCCCCCTCCCACCCTAAAAAAAACAAAAAAAAAACCTTTTTTGCCAGCCTCTATGCCAGCCTCAAATGTCATACCCAGCTCCCTGATAGCAGTATGCAAGTCCCTGGAGCAGTTTTTAGTGGGTGCAGTGCACTTCAGACAGGTGGACCCAGGCCCATCCCCCCCTACCTGTTACACTTGTGGTGGTAAATGGGAGCCCTCCAAAACCCACCTAAAACCCACATGTACCCACATGTAGGTGCCCCCCTTCACCCCTTAGGGCTATGGTAATGGTGTAGAGTTGTGGGGAGTGGGTTTTGGGAGGGAATTGGGGGGCTCAGCACACAAGGGAAAGGAGCTATGCAGCTGGGAGCTATTTGTATTTTTTTTTTAATTTTTGGAAGTGCCCCCAGGGGAGTTTTCAGGGGAAGCCATTTATTCAGTCTGTAAGAGTCACAGATCTGAACCGAACAATTGGGAGAAAAAAAAGGTTTTTAAGATAAGTACACGTTTTTTTGATATAGCACGATGTTATATTATCTGCCTTATTTTCGAAAGAGAAAGACACCCATATTTCGACCCAAATCGGGAGATGGGTGTCTTTCTCCCGTAGGCGCCCAAATTGGTATAATCGAAAGCCGATTTTGGGTGTCTTCAACTGCACTCCGTTGCGGAAACAGCCAAAGTTGACGGGGGCGTGTCGGAGGTGTGGTGAAGGCGGGACTGGGGCGTGTTTATCGGCCGAGGAGAGATGGTTGTCCTCGGCCGATAATCGAAAAAAGAAAGGCGTTTTTAGCGTGAATTTGGGTCACTTTTTTGGACCCTTTTTTTTCATGAACAAGTCCCAAAAAAGTGCCCTAAACAACCAGATGACCACCAGAGGGAATCGGGGATGACCATCCCTGACTCCCCCCAGTGGTCACTAACCCCCTCCCACTAAAAAAAAATAACTTAAAAAACTTTTTTTCCAGCCTGTATGCCAGCCTCAAATGTCATACCCAGCTCCATCACAGCAGTATGCAGGTCCCTGGAGCAGTTGTTAGTGGGTGCAGTGGACTTCAGCCAGGTGGACCCAGGCCCATCCCTCCCTACCTGTTACACTTGTGGTGGTAAATGGGAGCCCTCCAAACCACCCCCAAAACCCACTGTACACACATCTAGGTGCCCCTCTTCAGCCATAAGTGCTATGGTAATGGTGTACAGTTGTAAGGAGTGGGTTTTGGGGGGAGGGATTTGGGGGGGGCTCAGCACCCAAGGGAAGGGAGCTATGGACTTCAGAGGTAGTTAACTTTTCTTTTAATTGTTACAAGTGCCCCCTAGGGTGCCCGGTTGGTTTCTTGACATGTGAGGGGGACCAGTGCACTACGAATCCTGGCCCCTCCCACGACCCAATGCATAAATCCACACAAATCCGATGCATTTGCCTGGCACACACCGTATTATCGGAAAAAAGATGGACGCCCATTTTTTTTGAAAATACGGTTTGTCCCGCCCCTTCACGTACCCGTTCTCGGAGATAGACGCCCATGGAGATGGGCATTCGCGTTCGATTATGCCCCCCCACAGCACTACTGATTGAGGTAATAGCACATACACTTATGCACAAGAGTGGCCCAATGAAAGAGGTGCTATGCCACTTTGGCAAAAGAAATGATATTGCCTTAAAATGAGTGGTTGTTTCTGAGGGCACTCTTTCACTATAGAGTATCAGCATAAATAGATATATAAATAATTTAAAAAAGTATTTTTTCAGTCATTGCTGTTAGCCTCGGTCTATGTTAACAGATAGAGTCCTGGTTCCATACAGTATATATTGTCAATTTTTACCAAGGATTGTGGGATTTGCTTTTACATTACCCCTCCTGGCAGCTCATGTAAAAATGTGCATGCAAAGTATACATCTGCTTTCTTTGAGGGTATTTTAGACTGTTTCTCTGTGAAAATTAACATAAAATGCACACACAGGAAATCCCTTCTCCCTCCCCAAGTGCTTTTTTTTGCCCCATGTTGCAATATTGATGTGTGTACCTGTTTGTGAATCTTCCTGCATTGTAATACTGAGCATCACTTGTACAGCTTCTCATCAAAGATGAAATTGAGAAATGCCCAAACTAAACTAAACTTTGTAAAAAAAAAAAAAAAGTGTTAACAAGAACTAGTTAACATTTCTATAATATAAGGTAGATAAATAAAGAGAAGAATAAATTGAGGACATTAGACGTTACATCAGGACACTGGCCTACTGTCTGCAGGCACATTGTTAAGGAACTTCCCCTTCAGTGCAATTTGTAAATCTCTTTTAATTTTGAAATTAGCTGTACAAAGTACTACAGTGCCATCAGGAAGGGATGTCAAAAAGCCAAGACAGGGTAAAAATTTCTCAACAAGCCCTGGGTCCCATCTCAGTAGAAGGCATGGCAGAATCAGATGCAACATCACAAGAGCAATGAAAAGAGAAACTACTACGATCATCCCCTGAGCACTGCAAAGTTTTTTTTACTGTTTAAGCCATCCTAATGCTTACAGCTCTTGCTTTCTAACAGGTTGGACCCAAAGGGCGGAAAAGCCTGAGATTCCCAATTCAGGTAAGCATCCCCTTCCTAAATGCTAGAACTCCCCATGTACTCTTCCTTCTCCCTGCTTCCTGCACTCTTCTACATGAACTCTTGACCATGTTTGAGTCTTTTCATAATTCAATACCAGCTGCTATAAACAATTCTTGCAGTGTAACACTATATTATGCAGTATCATGTTTAAGGAACCTAAATACATGCCTGAGGGGCCCTTTTACTAAGCCACGTAGGCACCTACGCATGCCGAACGTGCGCCAAATTGGAGTTACTGCATGGCCCTTGCGGTAATTTCAATTTTGGTGCGCGTCCGCTACATGCGTCTGAAAAATATTTTTTATTTTCTGGCACACGTAACGGACGCGCACAAAGTGGCATTTGACGCATGTAGGTCATTACCGCCCAGATTCTTTACCGCTAGGTCAATGGCTGGTGGTAAGGTCTCAGACCCAAAATGTGGCCCTGTGAGGGACTGTACTTAAGAAAACCTGGGCTTACTCTAGATACTCTATCACACACAGGTTCACATTGGAAAGACGGTGGCCTGAAATTATGTGGCACTTATCCAAGCAGCAGCACCTGTTACTTAGGTTAAGTGCCACTGACCAGGCCTATCTAGATATTTTCAGTGGCAGTATCCAGAGAGTGCTGCTGAAAATATGACTATCCATTTAGTGCCAGGGCAGAGTGTGGATAGAACCAATTTCCCCGTTATAGGCAGCAAGCTCTGGAACACCTTGCCAAGATCGATTTGAACAGTCAGTGGCCTTTTACCCTTCCGGAAGCTGCTGAAAACTCACCTTTTCAAGCAAGCCTACACATATGACTTGACTTAAATTAGAAATCCATCTGAGATACCTGGATCTGACTACTTGACAGAACTTAAAATATGTTTTTTTATGCTTTTGAATTCATCCCTCTTTGAACCATTATTATACATTTTTCCTTATTCACAACATATTACCACTACTTACACCCTCTTCCTGTTCCCTACCTCTACCACCTTCCTCCCTTATCCTTTTATTGTCCACCTCTTTATATACTATGTTTAGATGTTTTATTCATTTTGTTTTATCTTGTAAATTTGTTATATTATTATGTAAGCCGCATTGAGCCTGCTGACAAGTGGGAAAGCGCGGGTTATAAATGTTACAATACAATACAATACAACCAGGACAGTCCCAGACCTTATTCAAATAGTGATGATATTCTATCCACTATTCCCTGGATTCTATAAAAGTTGGGCACCCAAATTTCCGACTTCTGTGCCAATTAAGGCGCGCAAGTGACAGAATAGTGCCAGTTACATACCTAATGTAATTGTTAAATTAGGTGTCAACTGGCCTTAAGTAGCAATAATAGCCCATAAGTGGCATTAATTGATGCTAATTGGCACTAAATTTGAGTTATATACGTAACTGCACTTAGCTGCTATTCTATAAATTTAGTGCCTACATGCTACAGCGTGCAACTACAAAGGGAGCACACATGGGCGGATCGGGGCATGTCTTGCAGCTGCACGCATTATACTGTAGAATAATATAACTTAAGCATGCAACTGCAAACTTTAGGTGCCAGCATTTACACTAGCCTTTAACATGCTCATTCCTCAAGTTAGGAGTGTGCATGCTGACTTATACTCTGTTCTATAATGAGGTATATAAAATAATGAGTGGAATGGAACAGGTGGATGTGAAGCGTCTGTTCACACTTTCCAGAAATACTAGGACTAGGAGGCATGCGATGAAACTACAGTGTAGTAAATTTAAAACAAATCGGAGAAAATGTTTCTTCACCCAATGCATAATTAAACTCTGGAATTCGTTGCAGGAGAACGTGGTGAAGGCAGTTAGCTTGGCAGAGTTTAAAAAGGGGTTAGATGGTTTCCTAAAGGTCAAGTCCATAAACCACTACTAAATGGACTTGGGAAAAATCCACAATTCCAGGAATAACATGTATAGAATGTTTGTACGTTTGGGAAGCTTGCCAGGTGCCCTTGGCCTGGATTGGCCGCTGTCGTGGACAGGATGCTGGGCTCAATGGACCCTTGGTCTTTTCCCAGTGTGACATTACTTATGTACTTATGACATTTTTCCAATGCACTTGCCATTATAGAATTGGAGCTTAGCACCCATATTCTTGACGTCTGGCTCACTTTAATGAATCTACCCCCATCCGGATAACTTAGGACAGAAACAGCTGTTCTAAATTATCTGGATAGCAGACTGTCTCCCATTTACTAAGCTGCACTAGTGGCTACAGTGCGCTAATACCGACACAACCCGTTCACTTGGAATGGGCATTGACGCGCAGCTTAGTAAACAGGGAACTTTATTATCACCACTATCCAGATAGCAACTCTGAACATCAAAATTTATTTAAATGCTGTATCCAGCATTTAAAAATCCACTGACTAGGGTAGCCGAATATTGGTCTAAGTATTTATAGCTCCCAGAAGAGAAAAGGTCTAACAGGACGATATTGTAAACCATTTAATCAGCCAGGAATGGCACCTGGCTGGTTAAATGGTACTTAACTGGCTATCCGGTGATATTCAATGGGAGAAGATGGCTTTCTCCCACTGAATATCACCAGTTAGTACTTAGCGAATAGCTAATTATATCATACGATATAACCGGCAACCCAATATTCATTTTTATTGTTCCCCACCAAGAATAATAAATTGTGCAGGTTATATGTTTTTAAAATACATAAAAAATGAATTACAGTTTACATTATTTTTAATTACAGTGTTTTTATGTTCCATTTTTCTATGCCATTAATTTAGTGGTAACCTACTCTGCAGACAGAATTAATGAATCCGAAATGTACTTCATCACTTTTTTTCCAGTTTTTCTTGCAGAATCCAAGTCATCCAGCAGAGGTGCCCCACTTCCATTTACTTGTTCCATACCCACAGTACAGTTCAGGCCTCTGGTTGAGGGTGAGTCTTTTTGCAGCTCAGACCAGAGAACACTTCCAACAGATGTCTTGCAAGCTTGCTGCTTAAACTCCATAAAAGAAAGGATGAAATTTATAATCCTTCCGTCTGCACCACAGAACTGCCCTATTGTTTCCTTTAACTACTAGGGCAAAGAGAAGTTAACTTTCTATACAATTTAGAATATGCAGTTTTAACCACACTGAGCCCTCTCGCCAATAAAACTACTACTACTACTATTACTATTTATCATTTCTATAGCACTACTAGACGTACACAGCGCTGTACACTGGACATAAAGAGACAGTCCCTGCTAGACAGAGCTTACAATCTAATTAGGACAGACAAACAGGACAAACGGAAGAAAGCATATATCTTTGTCTTCTCTAGAACAGCTAACCAGTGGCGTTCCTAGGGGGGCTGACACCCGGAGCGGATTGCCGATGCGCTCCGCCCCCCCTCCCGGGTGCAGCACGACCCCCCCCCGGCGAAAGGACATCCCCCGCGAAAGAACACCCCCGGGTGCACGCCGCTGGGGGGGGTGCCGCGCGCGCCTGCCCTCCGTTCGTTCCATGCTTCTTTTCTGCCCCGGAACAGGAAGTAACCTGTTCCGGGGCAGAGAAGAAGCATGGAACGAATAGAGGACAGGCGCGCGCGGCACCCCCCCCCCCCCCCCCCCAGCGGTGTGCACCCGGTGCGGACCACACCCACCCACCCCCCCTAGGAACGCCACTGCAGCTAAGTTGGTATAAGTTCCTTATGGGGAGTAATAGGATGAAGGTGCAGGTGAGAATGTGGATGGTGACTTTCCTTAGCTGACTGCTTCTCTGCCCATAAATTTATGAATGCTTTGATTTTCTCAGGCATGGCAATAGGCAATGCCGAGAATTACCACTGGGCACACTAACCAGTGCATCCTTAGCCTACATCTCAACCATTAAGCAAGAAATGGAACAGGAAAGCTAGCTGACCGACTAATTTAATCCTTTCATCACTTCAGGTCATTTGAAGAAGCATCCAAGGGTGGGAGTAGTTTCATGTGTTCTCTTAGTGAGGTTACACAGATGTATTTTATAACAGAATGCATTTTACCTCCTCTTACAGACACGCCTTTGGATGAAAAAGATGACCAATGCAAGTGTAAAAACATTGTAGAATCCCAAAACAATGCAAATGAAGAAGTGAGACGACTAACCAAACAATATATCCTTTTCCAGAAACAATAATTATTGATGTGTCTACCTAAGATATAATTCAGGCTTGTCCAACTTATGGCCCAAGGGGCAGAATTCAGCCCACCAAGTGCTTTCTGGCCCTCGGAAGCTTGGCGGTTCTTGTGATGCTTCCCCACCACGACTCAGCTCGCTATAAGCTTAAGCCATGTGGTGCTGGATGTTCTGGTTGGTTTTGCGGTTTCAAGTCTCATGAGACTAATTTGCACTTCCAGCACCACATGGCCCAAGCTTGCTGAGAGCTGTGGTGTGCTGGGGAAGCAGTAATCCCACTGTTTCTTCTGCAGCTGAATGCATAGGAGCTGACACTGTGGGTGCTGTGGGTGCTTGAGCACCCCCAGTATCTTCAGAAAATTCCTTGTATGTGTCCAAGAAGGGTTTTTTTTCCATTGGGCTTAGCACCCCCAATAATTTTGAAAAGTTGGCTCCTATGAGCTGAAGCCAGGTGAGGGTACAGAGACTGGGTGAAGACTGAGGGAAGGGGGGTACATGTGTGAGAGAGAGAGAGACTGGGTGAAGGCTAGGAGGCAGGGGGGTTGGGGTAAATGAGAGAGAGAGAGAGAGACTGGATGAAGACTGGGAAGGGGGTAATGCACTGTTGTATTTTGCCACTATTTGACGAAACATGCAGCAAAATACAAGTGTGTTTTTGTGGTCCCTGATGGAAAAAGGTTGGACAAGCCTGATATAGTTCCTTGCATTTGGTTGGAGGGAGGAACTTGCAGACATATCTCTCACACATCAGATCCTCAGTACCGATGCACCAATCCTGATCATTGCTGTGACAATGAGGCGAATGGTTAATTGAGAAATCTTAGTACACTGCAGTTATCTCCCACCTCTGATGGCTAACTAGTTCTCAGGAGTGGAGTGAGCCAATCACTACTGAGGGGTAAAAATTAAGCAGCCACTTGCTTAGCAGCTTTTTTCAATAGCTCAGAAGGGAAGGTAGGAGAACAAAGAGAGTTTATGGAGTTTGTTTTAGAGCTGAGCCTCCAATACCTGATGAATTCGTTCGTTCCCTCAGTCCCGCCTTCGTGGAAAAAGGAAATGACATCAGAATGATGTCAGAAGGCGGGACTAAGGGCACAAACTCATCAGAAGCAAGCAGGGAAGGCTGGAGACGGGCAGCAGGGCTTTAAATAACGCGGCGCTTCGAGGGAGGTAATAGAAACTGACGGATGGGAGCGGGAGGGGTGTGTGGGGGCGAAGGACATCACTGGACATGTTTGGGAGTGGGAGGGGAGATAAGCATGGCCTGTGATGGTGCCCTCCTGCCATGCTTACCTCGTGCAATGGAGCCAGCTCGCCCCGAAGAACAACCGGCTCGCAAGAGCTGTCAAAATTTAACAAGTGGTTCTTGTGAGCCAGTGCAAGCTGGCTCCAGCACACCACTGGTTTGACTCTTCCTTCACGGAATTCTGCAGGAGGCAGTCGGTCATCTGCATATGTGGTGGTCTCTAGATTTATTTAAGAAGGAGCTAAAAACCTTTTTTATTCCAGCAGGTGTATCAGCCTGACTAGGAAGCAATACTGCTTTTGGACAAAACCATGTTGACTGGAAATTGAATAGAGTATCTCTCTTGTTGGGACCGAGATGATTATTATTTTTGTTTTACAACACGTGTAATGTTTCAGGCAAGCCTTATCACTGTTCTGTTACCTCACTCCCAGAATGATTAGCATGCAATTAAACCAGTACTGTAAGCATACAACATCACCAGGACAGAGTCTCAATTTTTACACAAATCTTCTTTAATGTAGTAACTTTTGTTGCTTGAAAAGTATTGTAGCCTCTGCTACCAGAGTTCACTCTCAACCAGTGACTCAGGGAACTGAGAGAGTAATTTCAGTACATGCTGAGAGGCAATGAGGTACAGTAAAATAGTAGGTTGTAGGTTGTGGTTGTAGATTGAGGTAAAATGACTTGATGGAATTACAGTGATTTTGGAGGCATGCACCGCTGCTAGGTCAGAAAGCTACTTCCACCATGCTCTCAAGGGGGAGAGAAAAAGAGAGTTGCTTAGAAGGCAACCAATAGGAAGCCTCCCACAAGGGGATGTGCATGTGCTCTGAAGGAGGCCATCAGAGAGAACTACAAAATTACACAGATTTGTAGTCCAAGGGCACAATTTCATATCTTAAAGGCACAAGCACTGAATACTCTATACAAAGAACATGCAGCTTGCCTCCATGTGTATGGGGGCAGAACAACAAGGCTGAAGAATGGAAGTTATGAGTAGGGCAAGGATAAAATTGTATTAGTGAATATTGAACTGTTTAATGTGTAAGTAGTGTTGTTGACCATTTGAATATGAGTGCTTTAATTGTACTCTGCTGAGGATATATAGATCGGGTGGGTAATAAATACTGTAAATAAATAAAAACAAATGGGGGGGGGGGGGTAGCAGCAGTCTGTATGTCTATAAAAGATTCATTGCTGTTGGTAAATGGTGTTCAGCATCTACAGATGATCAAGGCCCTGAAACCAGTAGTAAGTCTTACCGGTGGTAAGTCTTTTTGTACACAGGCTGACAGCCTTGCTAGTGTTGCAGTGGATGGGTTAGGGAAGCTGGGGGAGGGGGGGAGAGGAGGGAACAGGAGATGCTGAACATCTCTGGAGAAGGGAAGTGGAGGCAAAAAGGTGCTGGACACCTTGGGTTGGGGGCAGGGGAGGGAGCTGGAGGGAAAGACTACTACTACTACTTACTACTACTTAACATTTCTAGAGCGCTACTAGGGTTACGCAGCGCTGTACAAATTAACAAATAAGGACAGTCCCTGCTCAGAAGAGCTTACAATCTAAAGGACGAAATGTCAAGTTGGGGTAGTTAGGATTTCCTGAGGAGAGGTGTAGTGATTAGGTGCCGAAGGCGACATTGAAGAGGTGGGCTTTGAGCAATGATTTGAAGATGGGTAGGGAGGGGGCCCGGCGTATGGGCTCAGGGAGTTTGTTCCAAGCATGAGGTGAAGCGAGGCAGAAAGGGCGAAGCCTAGAGTTGGCGGTGGTGGAGAAGGGTACTGAAAGGAGGGATTTGTCAAGAGAGCAGAGGTTACGGGTGGGGACATAAGGGGAGATGAGAGTAGAGAGGTAAGGAGGGGCTGCAGATCGAGTGCATTTGTAGGTGAGTAGGAGAAGCTTGAACTGTATGCGGTATCTGATCGGAAGCCAGTGAAGTGACTTGAGGAGAGGGGTGATATGAGTATATCGGTTGAGGCGGAAGATAAGACGTGCGGCCGAGTTCTGGATGGACTGAAGGGGGGATAGATGGCTAAGTGGGAGGCCGGTGAGGAGTTGGTTGCAGTAGTCAAGGCGAGAGGTAATGAGAGAGTGGATGAGAGTTCGAGTGGTGTGCTCGGAGAGGAGGGGGCGAATTTTGCTAATGTTATAGAGGAAGAAGCGACAGGTCTTGGCTATCTGCTGGATATGCGCAGAGAAGGAGAGGGAGGAGTCGAAGATGACACCAAGGTTGTGGGCAGATGAGACGGGGACGATGAGGGTGTTATCAATTGAGATAGAGAGTGAAGGGAGAGGAGAAGTGGGTTTGGGTGGGAACACAATAAGTTCCGTCTTGGCCATGTTTAGTTTCAGGTGACGGTTGGACATCCAGGCAGCAATGTCGGATAAGCAGGCCAGTACTTTGGCCTGGGTTTCCGCAGTGATTTCTGGTGTGGAGAGATAAAGCTGGGTGTCGTCAGCATAAAGATGATAGTGGAAACCATGAGAAGAGATCAGGGAGCCTAAGGAAGAGGTGTAGATTGAAAAAAGAAGGGGCCCAAGGACAGATCCCTGGGGAACTCCAACAGAGAGCGGGATAGGGGAGGAGGATGAACCATGAGAGTGTACTCTGAAGGTACGATGGGAGAGATAAGAGGAGAACCAGGAGAGGACAGAGCCCTGGAACCCAAAGGAGGACAGTGTGTCAAGAAGTAGGTTGTGTTGACAGTGTCAAAAGTGGCGGATAGGTCGAGGAGGATGAGGATTGAATAGTGACCTTTAGATTTGGCGAGGAACAAGTCATTGCAGACTTAGATAGTGCTGTTTCTGTCGAGTGTAGGGGGCGAAAGCCGGATTGAAGCGGATCGAGGATGGCATGAGAGGAGAGGAAATCAATGCAGCGGCTGTGAATGGCGCATTCAAGTATCTTGGAGAGGAAGGGTAGGAGGGAAATGGGGCGGTAGTTGGAGGGACAGGTAGGGTCAAGTGATGGTTTTTTGAGGAGTGGTGTGACAACGGCATGCTTGAAGGTGTCTGGGACAGTTGCAGTGGAGAGAGAGAGGTTGAGGATATGACAGATGGTGGGGGTGATAGTAGGAGTGATGGTGTTAAGTAAGTTGGTGGGGATGGGGTCTGAGGAACAGGTGGTGGATTTCGAGGAGGAAAGGAGATGGGCGGTTTCCTCTTCGGTGATAGCAGGAAAAGAGGAGAAGGAGACCTGGGTAGGTTGGTTGAGAGAGTGGGTTATAGGATGAAGAGGAGGAGAAGGTTTAGTGGTGAATTCAAGGTTGATCTTCTGGACCTTGTCACGGAAGTAGTTGGCCAGAGATTGCGGAGAGAGTGAGGGGGGAGTGGGAGCGGAGGGCACTTTGAGGAGGGAGTTGAGGGTGGCGAAGAGACGACGAGGGTTAGAGATGCTAGACAACTTGTGGAGGAGAAGTAGGGAAAAAGAGAGAGATGCTGGACACCATGGAATGAGAGGTAGGAAATAAAAGCGATACTAGACCCCTTGGGGAGGGGAAATAGGGAAGGGAATATGTTGGATATGGCAAGTAGGGCCTTGATCCACCCCTTGATGGGGGTGGGGCACAACTAAAGGTTCACCCAGGGGGTAGATACCTTTAGACCAGCCCTGGCAGTGGGGACAGAAATTGAAGGCTGAGGAAAATTTAGATGGTTCAAATTGCAGGCAGATTCTGGAGGAAAACCTCTTCCAGTTTGCTGTAGATCTGTTACTTGGAAAAAGATTCACCTGTCAACAGGACAAGGATTGTAAACACAAAACAAAACAAAAATGGAGTGTCTCAGTAAGAAGAAACTAAACATCCTCTCCGAGCACACCATCAAAGCCCAGATCTGAATCCAACAGAAAATATGTAGCAAGACAAGACCTGATAACTGCAGCCCACAGAAGATCCACAGCTGATCTGAAAGAGCTCAAGCTATTTTACCAAGAACAATAGACAAAAACTGCACCATCACACTGTGCAAAGTCAGTAACTGCCTATCCTAAACAACTCATGACTGTTATTACAAAAAAGGGGCTTCCACCAAGCACTGAGATAAGAGGTATCAAGACTTACACAAGACTTTTATGGTCTCAAATTCTTAATTACTTTTTGACTGTTTCAATCATTGTTCTTTTACCTTGAAATTGTTTTGCTGATCTACACAACAGACTTTACAGACTCCGACTTTAATGCATTTTGAATTGTATTCCTTACGCAGCAGAATGTGAATGTGCAAGACCTGGTATGACTTTTACAAGGCACAGTATATTCTAAACAAGAAGCCTGCGAGGAAGTCAGTTGGACTATTAAATAAAAGGGGCACTTGAGGAGAAGGTCACATCAGATACACTAAATGTATTCTTTGCTTCACTCTTTACTGAGGAGGATATTTTGGAGATACCCAGACTGGAGCAAGGCTTTGAAGCTGATAAAATCTATTGCATCTGTGTCAAACGTCTCACTGTGGTTGTTGCTTTTATTAAAACCACTAGGTGGCACCATAAGAGCTGCTTCCGACAGAAGAAACAGGGCATTTCACAGTTTACACTCTGGTGTGTTTGCAGCCTTTGCAAAATAAATCACACTTACTAAGGATAAAATCACCAGACAGAGGATTATGGGAGGTCCACTGACAAACACACTGGCTTTGTAGTCAGCTAAGTCAATGATTAAAATATTTTACAGTGAAGTTTCAACAGTTGCCAGCTACAACAGACCAAGGTGAGCTCAGAGGAAAGGTGAGATACTGGTTTTGGGTATAGAAGTCTGGAAAAGCAGAGATAGAACTGACCTGAGCAGCTGATCCTTCCAGCAGGAAGGCCAGAATAAGCATGGAGCAGTACAAGTAAGGGACAACAGCAAGGTCAGTGCTGACACATAGATGTGAGTCCAGATGTAAAGCAGAACAGAATACACCCTAAGTATGAAAGGGAATCCACAAAGGCTTGTACACATTCTACACTAGCTGATAAAGGTTTTGGATAGTAAGCAAAGCAAGAACACATTGTTAGTTTAGAAGCTCTATTTGTGATTTGCATGTATAAATATTTATATTTACACATGCAAATCAAATAAATGCAGAAACCCTGATTTTAGAAAGCTGAGATATGCACGTACAAATCGTGAATGCATGCATGTGGCAAGGAGGCATGGCTTGGGCATGGTTACAGGGCTAAAATATACATGTGTATTCCCAGTTTCAGAAGGGAAATGCAGGTCTACCCTCATCATTCCGATTGTTGTGATTTACAGAGCTGCTCCCAAGAATGTGTAGGTTCTTTGAATGTCCTTATTTAGGGCACAGCTCTAATCCCCCTGTGTCTTCACCCCCCCCCCCCCTTGAGAAGTGTAGCCAGGTTGTGACGCCAGGGGGAGTGGAGAGCAAACTAAGTAGGCGTGCATGCTACTATGTAGGCACGAACGACCACCTGAAAAATAGACGGCATAGCCATCGGAAGTCCATTTAGGAGAGCAGTCGATCCCCTGGCACCCCACCTATCTATGCCTTGCCTCCTCCATGGATTCAGATGAGTGATTGTGGGCTCTGTTTTTAATTAAGTGCATATAGACATGCAGGTTTGTGAAATGGCACAGATACACATCTATGTGTTGGCACTTACATGGGCATGTTCTGAATCTTCTCCAAACTTTACAAAATATGGCAGCATGCATCATCTGAAACACAGGAGAGGGAAACCAAAGTACACTCACACAGGAGTGAAGGACCTAAGCACAAGGAACCTTCAACATAGGGGGCATCAAATTTTATTGGACAGAATTGACACGGTCCATGTTTTGGCAAAACAGCCTGCATCAAGGGACTTTAAACAGTGCACTATGAGGCATATTTTCAAAGCACTTAGCCTCCCAAAGTTCCATAGAAACCTATGGAACTTAGCCTCCCAAAGTGCTTTGAAAATATGCCTCAATGTCCACAAAAAATTGCAGTGAAACACTGTTCAATCTGAAGACGCTAACAGACGCAAAAAAATAATCACAGATACAGCTGGATTCTTAATCTACCAACACAACCGCTTCAATGTTCAACTAGGAAACCGGCACAGTAACATTTGAAAAGCACGCATCATCTGCAAGGCAAATCATTTTGACCATGCTTCACCACTTCTCTGTCATCTCCGCTGGCTACTGATTGAATTTCAAGTTAAATTTAAAATTCTCATTTTGACTCACAGTGTTGTATACAGTAATATTCCTGCTTATCTTGCACCCTTAATTATTCCATATACCCCTTCCCATGCTCTTCGATCCTCGATTAGTACTCCCCATCCATCAAAAGCAAGGTGGGAATTTACAAAGGCTAGCGCTTTTTACTTTCTCACACCTGCTTTATGAAACTCTTTCCCATAATATCTCCGGTTAGATGCCTCCAACTCCTCATTTCACATCTCTCTGAAACCCTTTCTCAATCGCCATGTAATATATGACATCAGTTTGTTCCTGTGATAGGATAATTGGCCTTTAGGTTTGATAGATGCTAATTCACTGTATGTTTGCTCTCCTCTTGGGTGCCGATGTACCTAATATGAATCATTTTAATTTTCTATGACTAAACTTGTTTTTATGAGTGTAAGCTCTGTATAATCGTTCTTTCCTATTTGTCATTTGGAGTTCCTTTCCACTATTTCTGTTTTAAAAAACTGTTTTACTGTAAACCACTTTGATCTGTCTACAAGTGGTATATCGAATTAATAAACAATACATGATAAATACAGCCATACACAAGTAGGTGATGACACTCCCTCCCCTGTTTACAAAGCCGCGCTAGCATGGCTTAGTAAACAAGGGGGTTAGACTTGTATGTTGCTGCGTTGTCCCTGTTGATATTTCAGGGGGCCCTTTTACTAAGCTGCAATAAAAGGGGCCTGTACTAGCGGCGGTGGCCGTTTTTGCCGTGCACCAGGACCCCTTTTATCACAGCGGGAAAAAGCTAGAAAACAGAAATGGCTGTGTGGTAAGTTCGCACTTGCCGTGCGGCCATTTTGGAAGGAGCCCTTACCGCTGTCAACCGCCATCCATTGAACTTGTCTGCACAGGGCCCCGCAATTGCTAAGACCGGCCCTGTCTGCTCGCAGCAGAAGTGGTGCGCGCTGGTGAAGGAACTACCACCAGTACCCGCATTGGGCCAGCGGTAGTTCTGGGTTGCTGCGCTGCAACCCTTTATTAAAAGGGCCCCTTACTGCCTTGATATGCAAACCCTGCAGCGTGGACTGATTTGTAAACCACATTCTTACAACTAGGAAAATGAAGACTAAGATAATTTCTAGCACTCACAACCGCATTGCGGATGGTAAGGTCCACCATTGCCTTCATATAATCTGGAGCCAGACCATACAAAATCTGATGGATATAGATGTGGTGCACAATTTAAAAAATAGATCTAGCCTTTATCAGAGGTCAATGCAGTTTATGGTGCTTGCAATAATCTAGAAAAGTTGTTTTCCTCAAATGGATTTTGGCAGAATGTATTCAAGCTATGTTATCGCTTTATCCTTAACTTCTGACTACTGGAAGCAATTACACAGCGAATGGAAGCTCTTGAAAACCGCCTGAGATACCGATGAAAACAAATGACCCAAAGTGTGTCTTGTACATAAACAGATAAGCTGCAACAAAACATTTTAAGACCGGCCCTTGTGTTCCTGTAATAGGGAAATGATATCCTAGTAACACACAGAATTGCAATAACACTGCTTCCCTTGAATGCTCAGCTCAGAACCAAGGTACAGGATTAAGATGTGCAAAACTCCTCATTTTGTAAAAATTAGGTCACAAAAGTGTAATTAAAATGTAACAGTGCAAAGGAAAATATTGTGATCTATGCAAAGTGCTGTTATTTGGACCGAGTATTTTTAAATGTTATATTATGAGTATCATTTTGCTGTGGTACTTTTGTGTACTTTTTAAATGCCAATAAAATTAGTATTTTGCTCTCTATGGGCTCATCTGACAATACTGCTAATGGACAACTCATTGAAGTACAAATGCATCTTGAACATCAGAACTCCAGGCTTCTGTATTTGCAGCTGTGACTGCTCGCCTCCTGAGGTATGCAATTGTTACACAAGGAGCTTAGTGTAACCGACTAGGTCCTCACTTGGGGGTCCTTTTACTAAGGTGTGCTGAAAAATGTAGTTGCGTGTTTTGGGCACACGCAGAATTATTTTTTAGTGTACCTACAAAAAATGCCTTTTTAAAAACATTTTTGCCGAAAATGGACATGCGGCAAAATGAAAATTGCCGCGTGTCCATTTTGGGTCTGAGACCTTATCACAAGCCATTGGCCTAGCGGTAAGTTCTTACACGGTAATCGGGCGGTAATGGTCTATGCGCATTAAATATTTTTCAGACACACGCCAAAATTGAAATTACCGCAAGGGCCATGCGGTAACTGGCCAGTAACTCCAATTTGGCGCACATTGGGCGTGCGTAGGCGCCTATGTGGCTTACTTAGTCTTGGTCTATGAGGGCAATTTTCAAAGCCACTTACATGGGTAAATAATTTATGCACAGAAACTGATGACTGAAAACTGCCCTCCTTCAATATGGCTAAAGGTGCATATGCCCCCCGATTCTACAACAAGACTAAAAAATGTGTGCGCATATTTGGGCATATGTCCAATTTGCACGTGCATTTTAATTGAATGAGCTAATTAGCACTAATTGGCTTTTTAACAAGCAATTATTGGCACTAATGAGATTCAATTAATATGTACATATGTAAATTTAGGCACAGGATCCATGCCTAAATTTCATGCACGAGTTGGAAAAGGGGGCATGGAAATGGGAGGGCCATGAGCAGATCGGGGCGTGACTTTTACGTGC
This sequence comes from Microcaecilia unicolor, assembly GCF_901765095.1. NCBI lineage: Eukaryota > Metazoa > Chordata > Amphibia > Gymnophiona > Siphonopidae > Microcaecilia > Microcaecilia unicolor. The sequence goes on from NC_044031.1 coordinate 546,580,155, forward strand.
ATAATGGGGCTCCGCACCTAAATATAAGCGCGGGCATTTGTACCACATTTTCATTGGTACAAATGGCCACACCTAAATGTAAGTGCAATCCTAGGGCTTAAGCGCTATTCTATAAACCGTTCCCATCTTTAGATGCAGTTCATAGAATAAGGATACGTGCTTTTTTTTCAGCACCAATTTCTTACGAGGCACCATTTATAAAATTCTCCCCATAGTGTTTCGATATGCGAACAGGGCTATATCAAGCTACCTATGGGCACTGAGGTCTAACAGGGTGCAAGCGGGAGTGCCAAAATTGCGCCCCATCCATTGTCTCTCCTGCTTGGTCATGAAGCAGTAGGCAGGACTAGAGGGCATGTTTCCAGCTTGGATTGTCCCTCTATGTGTACTTTTAGCTGCATTTATAGGAGGTTTTCCTGGTGCATGGTTTGAGCAAGATCAGAAGACAGCACATGTAGATTGTATTTTCAAACCTACACTCTTAGGCCCCGATGCTCAAAAGTAAATGCAGACACTAGAGGTTATTAGCGCCTTACTAGCGCCCATATTTACCTGCGTAGAATGTTCAGAGGCCCAGAGTATGGGAGCAAATATGCATGCAGACAAACAACGCAAGTAGCATGCTAACATAGTCAAGCTCATGTTAATGAGGTCATTTTGCATTCCTCCCCAGTGCTCAGAATAGAGTGGCCAAAAAAAACACTGCCTTACCACTTCCAAAAATAACGCCAGGTCGGAGCAGGTGTTAGGGTGTTGGAAGAGAGGATTTCTCATGATTCTTATGCTTCTATCATGATTCTTTCTGCAAACTCTGCCAGTTTTGATTTGCTTTTGGTAGCAGAAGGAAGCCTGTGCAAGCCCTTAAGCGCTGGTCATTACAAAGAGCAGACCCAAGCAAAAGCATACATTGGAGTCTGTCTAAATTTAAAGCATCCATGCTAAAAAAAAAAAATTAAAGATGCCCAAAGTGAAAACACACATTGACATCTGTTTCCTGTGTCTAAATTTAAAGTGTTTGTGCTAAAAAAAATTAAAAACGCCCAAAGTGAAAACACGCATTGACGTTTGTTTCCTGCATCTAAATATGTGTCCAAGTTTTTTAAAAAAATGTAATGCTTATATGTAAGCTGCAGAAAGAAATCGCTAATGTGTGCTTCATGTTCAGGTTTTACCAAGCGAACGCACAGATGAGCTGAGCTTACTGCGGAACTCTTCTGCGCATGCGCCAAGCACAATCCTCCCACCGAATTCCCTAATGCTCAACGCTATGAGTGCGCCTATTTTGCATCTCATTAGCATTGAGCATTAGGGTGTTTTTCTGCACTGTTCCAGTGGTATTTTTATGGCACTTTTCAGAACAATGCCAGAGTTGTGAGCATCAGGGCCTTATTTTCTGTAGCAAATTTACAAGGAGAAATAGCAAGTACAAAGTTTCAAGAAGGAACACGCACATGTGCTCTTTTTGACACTAACGGGAAAGTATGTATAAATTGCTCAAAGTTAGGTGCTGGGATGATCCGCGCTAAGGTAGTATTCTATTCAAGTCATTATATATGAAACCGCCTTTATAGAATACAAGCTTAGTGCGCATTTTGCACCTAACTCTGGATGCAAGCATTTATGAGATGATTAAATTTGCAGAAGACACAAAACTATTCCAAGTTGTTAAAACACATGTAGACTATGAAAAATTGCAGAAGACTGGGCATCCAAATGGCAAATGAAATTTAATGTAGACAAATACTAGTGATGCACCTTGGAGGTCAGCACCCAAGAAAAAGATCTAGATGTTGTAGATAATACATTGAAATCTTCTGCCCACTGTACGGCAGTGGCCAAAAACGTAAACAGGATGCTAGGAAAGGGATGGTAAATAAGACCAAAAATATTATAATGCCTCTGTATCGCTCCATGATGCAACCTCACCTTCAACATTGCGTTCAGTTCTGCTTGCCGTATCTCAAAAAAGATACAGCCGAATTAGAAAAGGTTCAAAGAAGAGCAAGGGATGGAACTCCTCTCACATGAGGAAAGGCTAAAGAGGTTAGGGCTCTTCAACTTGGAAAAAAGAGACGGGTGAGGGGAGATATGATTACAAAATTCTGAGTGGTGTAGAACAAGTAGAAGTGAATTGATTTTTTACTTGTTCCAAAAGTACAAACACTAGGGGACACTCAAGGAAGTAACATGGAAATACTTTTAAAACAAATAGGAGGAAATATTTTTTCACTCAACGAATAGTTAAGCTGTGGAACTCTTTGCCAGAGGATGTAGCAACAGCAGTTAGCATATCTGGATTTAAACAAGGTTTGATCAAGTTCCTGGAGGACAAGTCAATAGCCTGCTGTTGAGATAGGCATGGGGAAGCTACTGCTTGCCCTGGGGTTGGTAGCATGGAATGTTGCTACTATTTGGGTTTCTGCCAGGTACTTGTGTTGGAAATGGAATACTGGGCTAGAAGGACCATTGGTCTGACCCAGTATGACTATTCTTATGTTCTAAAATGCTCACGTCCGACTAATGGCAGTTAGGTATGTAAATACAGGTATTCTATAACTGTGCACCTAAATCCTGGGAATACCCCTAATCCACCGTGCACCCTTTGAAGTGGCATATTATGAAAATTAGCTGCACATGTTATTGAATAGGGCGTAGGGTAGATCCACACATAACTCCTAATGACTGCCAATGAAATGCTTATTAATGTCAATTATTGATCGTTATCACCAATTAAGGCAGTTACTTTGTGCATAGATCTTGGATCCATGCACAAAATTCAGTGCCCAACTTTGGGTGACCTATACAGAATTCTGTATAGGTCACCCAAAGTTGGGCACTGAATTTTGTGCATGGATCCAAGATCTATGCACAAAGTAAGTACATAGTCCACAGGTAAAAAGCATCCCTGGAGTTTATCTCAAAGTGGTCAGTTTGGAAATTGCTCTGAGAATCTTATTTTGCTTAATGAAAATGTTAAAAGGGGTGGTCGAACAGTTACAGCAATGGACTAAGACCCAAAGAAACCAGGGTTCAGATTCCACATCTCCTCTTAACACCCCTTGTGACACTGAGCAATTCATTCTCTCTGGTTTTCTCAGGTACTCTCTTAACTTCAAGACTCATCAGGACTAGAATTTATTGTTCCTGAATATTTATCATTTTTGAGAACAGTACCAGGAATCTGGAGAACCAGAGGTAACTTGAACCACATTTATTCAAGTTAGAAATTGCGCCTGATGTGGACACGTTTTGCTCAAGTGGGCTGCATCAGGGGTCATATAACATCTATGTAACAAATAAAGAAAAAAAACATATAAAAATTAAAATCACAAATCTAAAACATACATGCAGAAATCATATACAGCTTGTCACATAGGTAAGACAACACCCGTATACAATGTCTTGTAAAAAACCTTAACTTTTACCAGAATGGATACTGTTCACTCAAGTAACAGCAACAAGACTAAGGGGCCCTTTTACTAAGCTGCATTAGGTACTAATGCATACTTAATACAGCTTAAAATGGTGTACGTGGACCATGCTTCGGCATTCTGTAGCAAGATCCACATGTACATTTGCTAAAAAATAATTTTTAAATTGTTTTTGGAGGTGGGCTGTCTGTAGGAACAGAGTAGGTATTCCTGCACTAATCAGGGCAGCTACATTACCGCATGCTAACTGGTTAGCGCAGGAATAGCACATGTGCCCTTACTAAATACAAAATGGGTGGTGGTAAGTGCACACGCATTAATTTTTTTAATGGTCGCACGCAACATTACCACATGGCCATCAATACAAAAAGTAGAAAAAGGCCATTTTTATGGATGCAGTAAAAATGGCCCTACTGCAAAGGAAAAACCTGCACAAGGGCTCATTAAAGCCACTTTTTTCCTTAGTAAAAGGACCCCTAGGTCAACTGCCACTTCCTGCAAAGAAGAAATATTTTTTATCACTACACTGAACAAATAATCATTTAAATTACACAATTCCATTTTTACCATAACATTATGAATCATTATAATAATCTAATGAAATGGAAAAAAAAAATCACGGTGCCTCTTCTGTCAGGAAACATTTCTCAGAACAAATTTCCATACTATCACCACCCCTATAACTTGTCATAGTGTTTATTTTAAACATACACATTTAAAAGTGTCATTGTTGACAATACACTGAAATCTTCTGCCCAGTGTGCGGCAGCAGACAAAAAAGCAAACAGGATGCTAGGAATTATTAGGAAAGGGATGCAAAGTAACATGGAGGGGCATAATCGAACGGGGGCGCCCATCTCTAATGACGGCCCCGTAAAGCGGCGTACCCGACCGTATTATCGAAACAAGATGGGTGACCATCTTTCGTTTCAATAATATGGTCGGGGCCGGTCAAATCTCCACATTTGGGCCACCCTTAGAGATGGCCGACATTGGTTTTCGCCGATAATGGAAACTAATGGCGGCCATCTCAAAACCGGCCAAATCCAAGTCATTTGGTCGTGGGAGGAGCCAGCATTTGTAGTGCACTGGTCCCCCTGACATGCCAGGACACCAGCTGGGCACCCTAGGGGGCACTGCAGTGGACTTTACAAATTGCTCCCAGGTGCCTAGCTCCCTTACCTTGTGTACTGAGCCCCCCAACCCCCACTCCCCACAACTGTACACCACTACCATAGCCCTTAAAGGGTAATGGGGGGCACCTAGATGTGGGTACAGTGGGTTTCGGGTCAGTTTTGGAGGGCTCCCATTTACCACCACAAGTGTAACAAGTGAGCGGGGATGGGCCTGGGCCCGCCTGCCTGAAGTGCACTGCAGTACCCACTAAAAACTGCTCCAGGGACCTGCATAGTGCTGTGATGGAGCTGGGTATGACATTTGAGGCTGGCATAGAGGCTGGCAAAAAAATGTTTTTTTTTTTTTTTTTGGTGGGAGGGGGTTGGTGACCACTGTGGGAGTAAGGGGAGGTGATCCCCGATTCCCTCCGGTGGTCATCTGGTCAGTTCGGGCACCTTTTCAAGGCTTGGTCGTGATCAAAAAGGGGCCAAGTAAAGTCGGCCAAATGCTCGTCAGCCCTGCCCTTCTTTTTTTCATTATCGGCCGAGGACGGCCATCTGTGAAGCACGCCCCCATCCCGCCTTCGGTACACTGCCGGCACGCCCCCTTGAAGTTTGGCCGTCCCTGTGATGGAAAGCAGTTGAAGCCAGCCAAAATTGGCTTTCAATTATACCGATTTGGTCAGCCTTATGAGAAGGCCGGCCATCTCCCGATTTGTGTCGGAAGATGGCCGCCCTTCTCCTTCGAAAATGAGCAGGATGGTAACATAGTAGATGATGACAGAAAAAGACCTGTACGGTCCATCCAGCCTGCCCAACAAGATAAACTCATATGTGCTACTTTATAAGTATACCTGACCTTGATTTGTATCTGCCATTTTCAGGGCACAGACTGTAGAAGTCTACCCAGCACTAGTCCCGCCTCCCACCACCGGCGCTGCCACCCAATCTCAGCTAAGCTTCTGAGGATCCATTCCTTCTGAACATGATTCCTTTATGTTTATCCCACACATTTTTGAATTCTGTTACCGCTTTAATCTCCACCACCTCCAGCGGGAGGGCACTCCAGGTATCCACCACTCTCTCCGTGAAAAAATACTTCCTGACATTCTTCTCGAGTCTGCCCCCCTTCTATCTCATTTCATGAATTCTAGTTCTACCGCCTTCTCATCTATGGAAAAGGTTCGTTTGCGGATTAATACCTTTCAAACATTTGAACGTCTGTATCACATCATCCCTGTTTCTCCTTTGCTCCAGGGTATACATGTTCAGGTCAGAAAGTTTCTCCTCATACGTCTTGTAAGGCAAAAGCCATACCATTTTTGTAGCTTTTCTTTGCACCGCTTCAATTCTTTTTACATCCTTAGCAAGATACGGCCTCCAAAACTGAACACAATACTGCAGGTAGGGCCTCACCAACGACTTATACAGGGGCATCAACACCTCCTTTCTTCTGCTGGTCACACCTCTCTCTATACAGCCTAGCAACCTTCTGGCTATGGCCACCGTCTTGTCACACTGTTTAGTCGCCTTCAGATCCTTAGATACCATCACCCCAAGATCCCTCTCCCCGTCTGTACATATCAGACTCTCACCACCTAACACATACGTCTCCTGTGGATTTCTACTCCCTAAGTGCATCACTTTGCATTTCTTCGAATTGAATTTTAATTGCCAAACCTTAGACCATTCTTCTAGTTTCTGCAGATCCTTTTTCATGTTTTCCACTCCCTCCTGGGTGTCCACTCTTTTACAAATCTTAGTATCATCTGCAAAAAGGCAAACTTTACCTTCTAACCCTTCGGCAATGTCACTCACAAATATATTGAACAGAATCGGCCCCAGCACCGATCCCTGAGGCACTCCACTACTCAACTTTCCCTCATCCGAGCGAATTCCATTAACCACCACCCTCTGACGTCTGTCCGTCAACCAGTTCCTAATCCAGTTCACCACGTTGGGTCCTATCTTCAGCCTGTCAAGTTTATTCAAGAGCCTCCTGTGGGGAATCATGTCAAAAGCTTTGCTGAAATCTAAGTAGATTACGTCTATAGCACGTCCATGATTCAATTCTCTGGTCACCCAGTCAAAGAATTCAATGAGATTCGTTTGGCACGATTTACCTTTGGTAAAACCACGTTGTCTCGGATCTTGCAACTTATTGGCTTCCAGGAAATTCACTATCCTTTCCTTCAGCATCGCTTCCATTACTTTTCCAATAACCAAAGTGAGGCTTACCGGCCTGTAGTTTCCATCTTCTTCCCTATCACCACTTTTGTGAAGAGGGACCACATCCGCTCTTCTCCAATCCCACTGAACCTCTCCCGTCTCCAAGGATTTATTAAATATTCAAGAGGACCCGCCAGAACCTCTCTGAGCTCCCTCAATATCCTGGGGTGGATTCCGTCCAGTCCCATGGCTTTGTCCACCTTTAGATTTTCAAGTTGTTCATACACACTCTCTTCCGTGAATGGTGCTATATCCATTTCATTCTCATATGTACTTTTGCCAGTCAATTGCGGTCCTTCTCCAGGATTTTCTTCTGTGAAAACAGAACAAAAGTATCTGTTTAGCAAATTTGCTTTTTCTTCATCATTATCTACATAGCGGTTCGCAGCATCTTTCAGTCTCACAATTCCCTTTTTAGTCTTCCTCCTTTCACTAATATACCTGAAGAAATTTTTGTCACCCCTCCTTACATTTCTAGCCATTTGTTCTTCTGCTTGCGCTTTCACCAGACGTATCTCTCTCTTGGCTTGTTTCAGTTTCATCCAGTATTCCTCTCCATGTTCCTCTTCTTGAGTTTTTCTGTATTTCAGGAACGCCAACTCTTTAGCCTTTATTTTCTCAGCCACTTGCTTGGAGAACCATATCGGTTTCCTTTTTCTCTTGCTTACATAAAGATTTGTGGCCATATTTATTGCTTCTTTCAGCCTGGACCACTATCCTTCCACTTCTCGTATGTCCTCTCAACCAATCAACTCCTTTCTCAGGTATTCCCCCATTTTACTAAAGTCAGCATGCTTGAAATCCAGGACTTTGAGTTTTGAGTGGCCACCCTCCACTTCAGCTGTCATATCAAACCAAACTGTTTGATGTTCATTGCTGCCCAGGTGGGCACCCATTCGGACATTTGACACACTATCCCCATTTGTGAGCACCAGATCCAGCGTCGCTCCCTCCCTCGTGGGTTCCATTACCATTTGTCTGAGCAGAGCATTTTGAAAAGCATCCATGATCTCTCTACTTCTTTCTGATTCCACAGATGGAACCTTCCAATCAACATCCAGCAGATTGAAATCTCTCAGCAACAGCACCTCTCTCTTCTTTCCTAACTTTTGAATATCTGTGATCAGATCTCCAATTGTGTCAGAGGTCTGTAGACAACACCCACGTAGACAGAGGTTCTATCATCTCTTTTTATGGTGATCCATATCACTCCTTAATTCCTCAGTATCACTCCATGGTGCGACCTCATCATGACTGTTGCCTTCAATTCTGGTCGCCATATCTCAAAAAAGACAGAGAACTAGAAAACTATCAAAGAAGAGTGACTAAAATGATAAAGAAGATGGAACTCCTCTCATATGAGGAAAGGCTAAAAAGGTTACTATTTGGGTTTCTGCCAGATACTTATGTCCTGGATTGGCCACTTTTGGAGGCAGGATACTGGGCTAGATGGAAAATAGGCGCAGGCTCTGTGGGTGCTCGACCACTCCAAATATTTAGAGCCTCGGAGAACTACCGCAAGCCTGCAGTCATCCAAAATGAGAAAACTCAGAACAAAGCTCTGCCCCTGTAAATGTGTATATGCCTGCTTTGTTGCTTGCTTGCTCCTCCAGATTCCCCAATTGGCCTGAAGCTAATTTAAAAAAAAAAAAAAGTCCTGGAGCGCTCTACATGCAGCTCAGCTGAAAGTGAGGCAGATGTGATATGTATATGTGCAGCTAATAGAAAGAGACTAGGAAGGAACCGTTTCCTGGCTGCGCACCGCTGCACGAGGAAAACTTGTGTATTTGGGAAGGTTGGTGAGGGCTGGAAGTGCTTCATACCGGCCAGGGCCCAGAAGACTAAAAATTAGTGCAGTGCAGCAGTAGCCGGCATCCTAGCCTCCCACCTCTCGATCCACGGATCTACAGCTCCTCTTCCCCCTGACTATCATGGGAAACTCCATGTGAGAGCTGCCTGCAACACTGACAGCCAGGCTTGCCTGGAACCTCACCCTGTGACACCCTCTTCCTGCTGCAGTGGGTGAGGTTCCAGCCAAGCCTGGCTGTCAGTGTTGCAGCACAGTACTGGCAGCTTTATCTTTTTCTTTTTAGAGTTCAGAACCGCTGCATCTGCAAGGAGCCTCCGGTTTAAAGTGGGGTGGAGGGGGAGGATGGAACGCAGAAGGTGGGGGAGCCAGAACGGATTAAGGTTAGATTGAGAACAGGAGACGTCATGAATCCAAGTAGTTTTGTCTCCCTTTCCCGATCCACGCAACTGTTCACTCATGTTCTCCTTTAATCCTTCCCTTGAATAACTTCGAGGAAGTTAGATTGAGCACAGGAGTCGGCATGATGTCAAAAAGCTGAAGACAATTAGGGTTATCTCCCTTTCCCTCTCCTCCATGCAGACGTAATCCCCATTTCCCTAAAACAAAGCAAGCAAATCTATGAGCTGCTTTATCCACGTTGTCATTCTTTATTGTTGGTAGCATTTTTATTTGATTTCACTTTCATATTCAAACATGCACGCTTATGCAGCATACAGATGTACACAGAGGAAGTAATTGTTTCATCAGTTAAAGTAGTAGTTAGTTCTAAACTGTAAATCATTGTGTCATTTGGCGGGGCTGGTTATAGGGACTCCCTGTATTCCTGCAGAGATGTTTTCACCTAGTAAAGGGCCACCAAAGCAGACATCATTTTCTGAGAATTAGGTGCTTAACAATAAGACTTACTATTTATAAGTATAATTTTTCCCATCTGGCAACCTTGCCCTTGGCAGCTCTGCAAATGACATACTGTTTACGATTTATAACAAAATTATTATACTTCCTCTCTGTACATTTGTATGCTGCACAATCCGGCATGTTTGAAAATACAAGTGAGATTAAATAGAAAAATGCTACCAACAATAAAGAACGACAAATGGATGCAGCAGCTCATAGGTTTCTTTGCTTTGTTTTGAGTGTACGCAGAACGATAACTGCGGGGAAGGGGAAACACAGATCTACCTAAGTGGCTTCAACTTTTGACATCATGCCTTCTCTTTTGATGGTGCGCTTGCGCGGGATATTTTCCGGGAAAACGTCAGCTTTCGCGAGAGTCGGGGACGGGGACCGCTCTGTTCGCTGTTGCATTGTGGGAGTTTCTTCCTTTCCCTGTCCCCGGCCATCTTGGAGGTGCAGCACGGGTGAGTGGTGCTCCGGTGGTGGATGGCGATTGGCAGCGGGAATATTCTTTGCCCTCCTCCGGCAGCGTTTAATGCTTCTTTTTGTCTTTCCACGTAGCTTGGCGCTTCCGGACTCAGTGGAGGAATCATGGTGGCTGCGAAGAAGACAGTGAGTATGGCTGGGTCAGGCAGGGCCTACTGGGCTCTCACGTGTAGGCAGGAAAATGACTTTTTGTTTTGGGCTGTAGTATTGCGCCTGATGTGGAGCTATGATTAACATATCCAACAGAGGTGGTTAGCTGCAATCACTAAATCTAAATTGTTTATAGATCCTACTTATGGAACCGTTTAAATTCCTGTTGTACAACCCTGTAGTCAGAAACCTTTCTGCTCACTGAGGGGAGAGCATGCTGTACCAACCGTTTCATTTCAAGTAATGCTTATTGACTTGAATAGTGACTCGAGTTTATAACAGCAATTGGCACAATTGTAATATATGACTAGATACTTTTTATGTTATTCCAGCATTGCAGGGAATTCTTGTAATATCGTTCGCTTAAAAAAGTTTCTGAAACGTAAGAGGCATATTGTAGATTTCACCTACAGAGTATGTAGTAATGAAATTAAATGTGAGTGTTAGTGTATAGTCTTGATTCTATCCTGTCACGTCCAGTAATTCCAGAAGTAATAAGAATCACTGGATGGTTGGTTGTATTTCGGTAGTAAATATAGCATGTATAGAGTGCTTGGTTTCATAGTGAAGCAAAACCACTTTGCAGGCATTTTTAAGTTGTCTAATACTTTTAGTATAGGTTTTATGAATCAGGTTTGATCTTGTGAAGTTGGCTAATGTGTGGGCAATCTCAACCTTGATTGGATAGACACTGTGAGCAGTAATGTTGTTATAATGTTTTCCAGAAAAAGTCGCTGGAGTCTATTAATTCTAGGCTCCAGCTGGTTATGAAAAGTGGAAAATATGTGCTGGGGTACAAACAGACTCTGAAAATGATTCGACAGGGCAAAGCCAAGTTGGTCATCCTCGCCAACAACTGTCCTGCACTAAGGTAAGCAGAAGATACTGGATGACCTGGGGGGGTGCATTTTCATAATATTAAAGAGTTTTTAACTTGCCAGTTTAGGTTAGTAAGATCTTTGACAGACAGTGAGGTAATGTATGTGAAATGTTCTTCTGGCCTTAGTGTAGCTCAAGGGGCCGTATCAAGTACTAGGAGGCATATTTTCAAAGCACTTAGCCTTCCAAAGTTCCATAGGTTTCTATGGAACTTTGGAAGGCTAAGTGCTTTGAAAATATGCCTCCATGTCACATGCTCCCTGTGTTTTCCACAAAAATTTGTTTTTTTGCCAGAATAATCAAAACACCTCTAAGTGTGTATTTTTCTGATTTATTGCTTCTCCCTCAAAATTATCCTCACAGATTTATGGAGATTTATTTTCTTCCCAGATACTTTATTGAAAGAAACAAGTGAGCCTAATTTTGAGTATCATATTTGTAGGTACAGTACTTTGGCTACAAATATGATACTCAAAATTAGGCTCTGTTTCTTGTGGTTTGGTTGTCTCTCTGATTATATCTGATTGTGACTCTGTTGTTTGTTAACTTGGTTTTGTATTTTATATTCATACGTATAGTTATTGTCTTTAAAGTACGTGTGTGTTTTGTACATCACCCAGGTTTGTAGATGGTGCAGGTTAAAAGATTTTGTACGTATCCTGCCCCAGGGTAGCTACAAAAATAAGCAGGTAACCATGGGCCTTGTCAGTATACGTACGTACTCTTACCTGCTCATTGAGTGAGCGATAAACAGCATTTTTATTTATTAAAATGGCTTTTTTATTGCCCTCATTAGATGTAGTTGCTGCTGTAGCAAAACTGGATTGAGTGGCAGCTTAGGCATTGCATCTTGGTTTAGGTATTAGGATAGTACAGTGACATTACAGTAATTCATGGTTCATCCCCACCCCCCAAAAAATTATTTTTTTTGGGGGGGGGGGGGGAGTGTGTAATGTATGCTCATGACCTTGGCAGGGAAGGGGTAGACCACAGCTCGAGTGGCATCTGTGGAAGCACTGCATGTAGTTGGGTTGATTTGGTGGACCAGATAGTTCCTGCTGCCAAACTTTCCCCGCTTTTGTTGCTTGCTGGGTGCCTGTAGCTGCTGATTGTGAGACAGGTTCTGCTACCAGTGTGAGAGTGAGGCAAGTTCCAAATGACCAAGGCAAACGAGCAGTAAAAACATAAAAAGCTTATTTGCCAAAGTGCTGACCCCAAGACCCTACACGGGCCGTGTTTTGGGGTAGAGCCTTCTTCAGAGACCTCTAGCTGTGATGCATTGCAGACCCCTGAAGAAGGCTCTGCACCAAAACGCAGCCCGTGTAAGGTCTTGGAGTCAGCACTTTGGCAAATAAACGTTTTATGTTTTTACTGCTCGTTTGCCTTGTTCATTTGGAACTTCACTCTCACCCTTGGTGGTGCTGCCTGACTCTTGTGAGATTTGTGAGGGCCCCTCTTTGTGTTGTTTGCTTGGATTGCTGCTAGCAGTGTCCCAGGACCACCTCAAATGGAACCACATGTAGCAGGAGTTGTAGAAAAGTTACAGTGGAGAAGGTGAGAGGAAAGGAAAAGGCTGGAAAAGAGAGAAAATTATCACAAAAAAATAAGCAAAAGACCTCAAAGCAATAGATTTAAAGAATCACAATCATTCTTGTCCTTCCCTTTCCCTCTACTGGAAAGGGAAAAAAGGTTTTTGTGGTTCCTAAAAACTATTGCTGCTGTCTGTTTTCAAAAATATTTCAGTGTCACTGATGAGTATATTTAGTTTTCATCATTAAGGGGGTAGTTTATCAAGGTGTGGTAAAAGGTGGGCGTTCATATGCTGCATCTTGATTTACCATGGGAGTCACCAGCCGGTGGTATCTCAGTATTGCAAGCTAGTGACTCCCTTATAAAACAACGCTGTTTCTGAGCCAGCTCACAAGCAATGTTATTATATTGTCCCAAGAGCATCGGGCTTCCAAGTCACTGTCCAGTGCTCCTGGGATGGAAAAAAATAACTTCTACATTTTGCTGGGTTATTTTTATTGCTGTAGCACAAATTGGTGTGGTTACAGTATTTACATAGCAGTGAACTGTATTACATGTATTTGCATCTCATTATTATGTACCCCGTGGTGATCTTTAAAAAAATTGAAATATCCACATTGGAGCACCAAAGGTAGCATTGTAGCCCTTTAACACAACACTAACCCATGTTAATTCCCCCCGTAATGCTTCTTGATAACTATCCCCATTCTGCTTTGTGGTAGGTCAGATTGTTGTATTTTTAGTGATACAGTACAGATGGAAAGAATATTTTGTAGTCTAGTCAATGTGAACTCCCTCAGTAAGTTACATGGGTAAGATTCCAGATTTTGGAACTGGAATGTGAATACCGGATGAACAAAGGAGCTCGTGTTTTTATAGATTTATTCCTGTGTATCTTTCAAGTCTGTGAGGCATTCAAACTTATTTATATATTTGCCCATGTTATGCAGCTTAAGAAAAAGTGTATTTCTGGTTGACTTTCAAAATGTATAGCATATAGTGATCATGACCTCAGATAGTGAAATTCACAGCATACAGTAATCTTGTCAGGTTCTCATGTAAAATCCCATCGCCTATCAGTCTACCCATTGTATGAATGGAGTACTCAGAGTTTGTTCTGCACTGATGGCCCGTTTCATGGTAGGCTAAGTTCAGAATTGCCACTTTGCTGTTTAGAACCCTAGATGATATCAAGGCTGAGTACTTTAAATTAGCCCTTTGTACAACCTTTTTCAATCCCTTAGGTGTAGAGATAGATGCCTGCTTGTTGTGCTTGTCAGATCTTTGTCCTATTCCAGTGCTGTAGCTAGGGCATCTTCTGTTGTCATCCTTTCGATACAAAACCCTTTTTCTGATGTATTGATGTATGCTTAGAAGAGAATTTGCTTTAATTTGGAAAGAAAGTAAAGGTGTCATTCCTCCCCCCCCCCCCCACCCCACCCAAAAAAAAAGGCATTTGGTTATTGAGGACGACATTTCTGCTGTGGTCTTGTATTTTGGCCTGGGAGCTGTTTTTAAATAGTTTTATGCCAGGAAAGAATGTCTCTTGTTTGTGTTTATGGTTTGCTATTTATACTCCACCTAGTATTGTGTAGGTGGATTGTAAAAACTATAAATTGTCTAGCATGGTTCTACAGAAGCAATTTATTTTTCTCTTTAGAAAATCAGAGATTGAATACTATGCCATGCTGGCAAAGACCGGTGTTCACCATTACAGTGGTAACAACATTGAATTGGGAACAGCATGTGGAAAATACTACAGAGTATGCACATTGGCCATCATTGATCCAGGTAAGTGCAGGAATGATTAGCCATCAGTTGGAAAGGGTAGAACACCATGTCAAAGCTAAAATTCTATTAAATTCTAATTGTTATTTTGTCTTTCTAGACTGTTTAAGTTGATCAGATGATGTACAAATAAATTTCAACATTGAGTTTCTGTGTGTATGCAGGCACACTGCTACAGAGTGGGGTTGTGTTGCTATGTTAGGGAGGCCAAATAAACTTCTATTTGGTATTAAGTTCAAATTAACATTGCAGTTCTGTTTTCTTAATACAGGGTAACATGTAAGTGTAATGATTTGAGTGTTACCTAATGTGCGAATATTCTCGCTGACTTGATCTTCCAGTGTTCAGGTCAGGGCTAGACATTCGCTAGATTATAACTACACATTGTGTCCTCAGGACTAGTTCTTCTCCTGGTTCTGATGTTATAAGTGTCAGTTACATTTATGCAGAAGAGAAACATAGCCCACAACACTGGGTGGTGGTAAATACCTTTTACATTCTGATGAAATGTCCTTTAGTACAGACCTGTATTAAGATAACTTGTTATAGCTGTGTTGGAGAACTGTAACAAATGTGCTTAATAAGGTTTACTTTTGGGGGGAAAAAAGCATAGTACTATAGTAAATAATGGCAGATAAAGATCTGCATGGTCCATCCAGTTTGCCCAACAAGGTGGCCAGAACCACATGCACACTCATTCATGATTGAACACTGGTATTACAAACTCTGCAGTTGGGTCATCATGCTAACCAGATAGTTATATATGATGAAATCACATTATTAAACCGACAATTCAACAATATTGCTAATTTTAATATTTTGCTCTTTAATTTCACCCTTAAGATGTCTTCTCTTCCCCCCTCCCCCACCCCTTCTTCGATACACTGCACCTGCACTCATGGCATATGATGTAAATGCAAAAGTTTATCACATTCATATTTTCTGAATATAGGGTAACATATAAGTATGGTAATACAATTTGAATGTTACCCAGTATGCAGATCTCACTTACTTGATTTTCCAGTATTCAAATCTTTCTTTGCCATTTTTGGGACACAGACCACAGAAGTCTTTCCAGCACTGGCCTTGGTTTCTAACTACTGGAGTTGGGGTTGAAGCCCACTCCAGACTTTTGTTATAAAAGGTTAATGCCTAATTAGGGTGTGGGCATCAGCAAAATCCTCATAAAATACAGAAGGAAAAAAATAAAAAGAATCCACTGTGATACATTTTAAAGAGGTTGGTTGTTGGTATTTCAAAAATCTAGGCTATGCTTTGAAGCTTGGCAAGGAGTATCATTTTGTAGAAGCTGTTTGCTGTTGGAGGAATTCTGCAGTTGCTTTTCATCAGGTTTTAACTTCCCTATTTTTCTTTTCTTTTTTTCCAGGTGATTCTGACATCATTAGAAGCATGCCAGAGCAGACCAGTGAAAAATAACTGTATTAAAAATATTTGTTATAAATAAAACTGGTTCTAGAAAACAAAAACATTTGTGTTGCACTTGAAGAGTTGAGGAAACCCGGACAGACATTTCGTATTACTGAGGACTTCAGTGATTATTAACCTGCCTGATACCAAAGCATATTCCAGAGGGAACATATAAAATCACCTTTGCTGGAAATTTTTCTTGGATATGGTAATATTGCAGTTGAGACATGGCCTTTCCTGATGTTACCAGGCAGCATATACTGTCTTTATGGGGGATTAGATTGAGCACAGGATTTAGTGGTGACTTTTTTTTTTTGTTCCTTCTGGAGAAACTGCAGGATGTTGAGAACTGTACAATTGCACACGGTTCAGCCCAGCCTAGTAAAATAGGAGTTGGTGGCAGTTATTAAAATTCGGAAACAAACCACTGTAAACCCCTATTGCCTTAGGTATGAACTTTAGTGGCCCTTGTACTAAAGAGCATTGAGCACTTCCTGGCCAATTAACATGCAGAAACAGGCTACCACAGTGGTTCCCAAACCTGGTCTTGGAGGCACCTCAGCCAGTCAAGTTTTTGGGATATCTACAATGAACATTCATGAGAGATTTGCATGCAGTGTATGCCGATTTCATGAATCTTTATTATGGATGTCCTGAAAACCTGACTGGCTGGGGTGCCTGCAGGACCAGGTTTGGGAACTGCTGGGCTACCATTTGGCTGCGTTAAGGGGTCTTGCATTAGTTTGTTTCCGAAACTTTTGTCAGGGTATGGCAGCATTAGCCAAGGGTATGGCAGCATTAGCCAACTAGTGCACTACCTTTACTTTGACTGCAGCTGTTCTTTGCCATTCCGCAGAAGCTGCTTCCCTTGGCTTCTGCCTAGTTTGCTTAATTATTAAGCTAGCCCTGAGACCTTCCTAACCAATCTCAACCCACACTGCCTGCCTTGTTTCTACCTTCATCCCTTCCAAGCTACCTCTTTCCCAGTTTAACCTTTCCTTTCTTTTTCTGCTGCTGGTGCTATCTCTATCCAGCACTGCTCTGTTTTCTTGTGTTACTACATAGTATCTAAATTTCTGCAAAAATATCAAAGGAGTTCATGGAGTGTATGGCTCAAATTCCAGACAGGCTAAGGGTGGCCCAGCCCAAAGCTGGAAGTATGCCACCGCTGTGCTGGAGGTTTTTCTCATAGGCCCCAGCTATGTCTTAAGACCAGTTCTGGCAGATGTATATGCCAAAAAAGGAAACGTTCTAATCAATAAATAGAAAATACAATTCTCTCTTGTCTGGTTATTTATTTTTCTAATCGTGTTGTACCCAGTCTTTAGTTTCTTCTCTTAACCGTCTTGCTGAGGTCTCTTTGTCCATTTGTCACTTTTTTCCTTTCCATCTCCACTATCCATCTTCTCTCTTTCTCTGTCCACCCTACATAGCATCGCCCCTATGTATTTGCCCCCGTCTTCCTACTATGTTGAGCATCTCCTGTCTGTGGCCTCGTTCTTGCCTTTTCTAGCATAACCCTTCTCTGTCTCTATGCTCCCTCCATCTGCCGATATTTCTCCCTATCTTATCTCTTCTGCTGCCCCCCCCCCCCCCCTTGGTCCAGCAGGTGCGCCTCTCCTGTCGTCTCTCAGGAGGTCCAGTACCCTTCCCTCTTCTATCTCCCTTCCCCTGCCACCACCTCTGTCCTGGAATCTCTTCCAACCCTTCATCCTCTTCTGTTTCCCCCACCCCCCCTACTTCATGGCCTGGCATATCTCACTTCCTCCGGCCTGCTCTGCCCCTGTTATCATCCAGCCATATTAGTGGCTAGTAACACTGCTGAAGGGACATTTTTTTTTTCCCTGACTTAGCATCTTTCTTCTATATTACTGCCCCCAATAACTGAAAATAGCCTCAAAGAAGTCAAGGCAGAGCAGAAGAAAGGCCCATGCCACATGTTTGCAGTTCTACTGCCACAAATGAGGTTGAAGTACCATGGGGACGGGAGGCAGAGAAAGTGAGAGATGCTGTCAGTGGGAGTACGGGAAGGAAAGTGGAGAGATGCCAGATAACTGGTGGAAGTAGGGAGCAACTGTGTGTGAGCTGGTATGTTTGAAATTTAGTAAGAGTTGCACAGCTTCTCCAAGGCAGAGTTGGTTGCAAGCTTCCAGATTTGAAGGGGGAAGGATGACTAGAAGGCGCGAGGAGAAACTCTGTTTAAGTCTCTGCTCAGACCTCAGTTGGAGTACTATGTACCGTTCTGGAGACCATACCTTTGAAAAGATATAAACAGGAGTGAATCAGTCTAGAGGGTGCTACTAAAGTGGTCTTCATATAGTATATGAGGACAGACTTAAAGATTTTGATATGTATCTTTTGGAAGAAAGGGTGGACGGGAGATATGGAAACATTTAAATGTCCCTGTGGCATACATACATAGGAGATGGGCCTCTCTAACTGCAACTCAAAAATGAGGGAGGTATAGGATGAATGTGAAAGGTGTTAGGAGTAATCAAAAGAAATGGCCTTTATAGAAAGGGTGGTGGATGTTTTGGGTAGCCTCACAGTGGGGGTGGTAGAGAATCTCATCTGAATTCTAAGAAAGCAGAGAGGATAGGATTGTTAGTGGTTATGGATGAACAGTCTTTATTTGCTACCATTTTCAATATTTCTATACAGAAATGTTATTTGAGTTCAATATATATTGCACTATACCCTGTAGGGATCTAGTATTCTGCACTTGTTAGGATAGGAGCTGCTACTGGTCCCCAGGCCTTATAATGAAGAAAATTTCTGTCTTTACCTTCCTTTCCTCTCAATAAGAATGCTTTTTGAATTTGATCTATCCATTTTGTTTCATACCACTGTCCCCTTAACAATCTAGAACTTCCCTTATACTGGAAAATATTTGTATCTTGTGCATTGTTTATACCTTAAGGTATCTTAATGACTCATCAGTTTTCTACTCTATGTGAATAGGGTTCATGATGTACACCCTTTACTATTTTGGTGGTTGTGATCAGTTTATAAAGACATCACTTGTTCTCCCTCTTCCTCTCTCTTTTGTTAAGAGTAGATGGGGACAGAAATACACTTAGAAAAGTTGTCACCAGTCAAAACATTTTAGGATCCAGGGAAAAGATTTGCCTTACCTTTTTCTCAAATGTTGCTGTTTTATTACTTAGCATTTTTTTATTTAATCTTTTTGCTTTATTTAGTGCTTTTATAAATTCTAGCTACCAGTTGCCAGATATTCAGCATCCAGCCCTAATAGAACCTGTACATTGTGTGTGGGTGGAGAACAGAAAATGGGAAATGAAATATGGGTCCGCACCGGGGACAGTGGTAGGTGGGGAGTTTGACTGGGGCGGTACACCTGTCAAACTGTAACGCAGGTGTCCTAAGGTGAGCTCAGGGAGGACGGAAACCTGTGGAGCAGAAAGGTGTGAGGGGAGTGAAATGGATTGAAACCTCTATAGAAGTCTGTTTTCCATACCTTTCCTAATAATACGCTTAACTTTCAAGGATTGACACATCATTTTTTCTGGATACCCTCGGGGGTATTCACTCTGTTGCAGATCTTTGTGTTGTCTGCAAAAAGGCAAACTTGTCCTTTTAACCCTTTTTTATTATCACAAATAATTGAACAGAATCAATCTCTGGATGGTCCCTGAGGCTCTCCACCTCGCCTTTCCTTCTCAGTGAATTCTGTTTATTTATTTATTGCATTTGTAGCCCACATTTTCCCACCTATTTGCAGGCTCAATGTGGCTTACAGAGTTTTGTAATGGTTTATCTTTACTCTCTGCCAGTTAATCAATTTTTAAGCCATTTTGCCACCTTGGGACCCATCATCAGGCCCCTCAATTCATAAGCCTCCTTTCCTATCAGAAACCATATCAAAGGCTTTACTGAAATCAACGTAGATTATATCTAGCACATACCCTCAAACTAATTCTCTAAGGACCCAATTGAACAAATCAATCGGTTTTGTTTGGCACAATCGTATTTTGATAAGATCATGTCTTGGATCTTTTAACCCAGTGGACTGTAAATCACTATCTTTTCCTTCCATCAGTGTCTTGATTAGTTTCCCCACTGCTGAGGTGAGGCGTATAAGCCTGTAGTTTCCCATTTCTTCTGTGTTATGTGAAAAGGGATCACATTTGCAAAGAACTAGACCAATAGGATAGACACCCCTGATGGTGTGGATAAAATGAGGAGGGATCTACCAAAGCCTAAAGAATGGTCTAGAATTGGCAGCTAAAATTTAATGCTAAAAAATGCAGGGTTATGCATTTGGACTTCAAAAACCTGAGGGAGCAGTACATTATAAGGGATGTGAAATACTTCTGTGCAGGAAAGAAGAATGGGAGTTGGGGGTGATCATATCTGATGATCTTAATGTAGCCAAACAGAAAAGGCAATGGCAAAAGCCAGCAGGATGTTTGACCATTCCTAACCCTATGTACCCAAGCACAAAAAGGAGGTGCTAATGCCTCTTTGTAAGTCTTTAGTAAAACATTAGATTACTGAGTCTGGAGACCACACTTTCAAAGAGTTATGAACAGGATCGAGTTGGTCTAGAAGACAGCTATTAAAATGGTCAGTGGTCTTTGTGATAAAGCATCTGGGGCCATACTTAAAAATCTCAGTATGTGTACTTTGAAAGAATGGAAATTGTGGAGGCAGTCACGATCAGAGAGAGAGATGAAATCTTAAAAATCTTTATTATTGTAGACTAAAATAATGCCCAACATGGCTGTGTTTTGCCCTATACGGGTTACTTCATGGACTTAAACTTGACCTTATGGTGTCAGCGATTTACATCCCCATTAGGCATTGCAGGAGCTCCTAACTCTGTGTGGGCATCATATTTACATATCTGTGTGACCTCTGCCTTTAAGCATTGACTGCAACACATGACTTAGAGACATGCTTAAGTACAGTGGGGGAAATAAGTATTTGATCCCTTGCTGATTTTGTAAGTTTGCCCACTGACAAAGACATGAGCAGCCCATAATTGAAGGGTAGGTTATTGGTAACAGTGAGAGATAGCACATCACAAATTAAATCCGGAAAATCACATTGTGGAAAGTATATGAATTTATTTGCATTCTGCAGAGGGAAATAAGTATTTGATCCCCCACCAACCAGTAAGAGATCTGGCCCCTACAGACCAGGTAGATGCTCCAAATCAACTCGTTACCTGCAATACAGACAGCTGTCGGCAATGGTCACCTGTATGAAAGACACCTGTCCACAGACTCAGTGAATCAGTCAGACTCTAACCTCTACAAAATGGCCAAGAGCAAGGAGCTGTCTAAGGATGTCAGGGACAAGATCATACACCTGCACAAGGCTGGAATGGGCTACAAAACCATCAGTAAGACGCTGGGCGAGAAGGAGACAACTGTTGGTGCCATAGTAAGAAAATGGAAGAAGTACAAAATGACTGTCAATCGACAAAGATCTGGGGCTCCACGCAAAATCTCACCTCGTGGGGTATCCTTGATCATGAGGAAGGTTAGAAATCAGCCTACAACTACAAGGGGGGAACTTGTCAATGATCTCAAGGCAGCTGGGACCACTGTCACCACGAAAACCATTGGTAACACATTACGACATAACGGATTGCAATCCTGCAGTGCCCGCAAGGTCCCCCTGCTCCGGAAGGCACATGTGACGGCCCGTCTGAAGTTTGCCAGTGAACACCTGGATGATGCCGAGAGTGATTGGGAGAAGGTGCTGTGGTCAGATGAGACAAAAATTGAGCTCTTTGGCATGAACTCAACTCGCCGTGTTTGGAGGAAGAGAAATGCTGCCTATGACCCAAAGAACACCGTCCCCACTGTCAAGCATGGAGGTGGAAATGTTATGTTTTGGGGGTGTTTCTCTGCTAAGGGCACAGGACTACTTCACCGCATCAATGGGAGAATGGATGGGGCCATGTACCGTACAATTCTGAGTGACAACCTCCTTCCCTCCGCCAGGGCCTTAAAAATGGGTCGTGGCTGGGTCTTCCAGCACGACAATGACCCAAAACATACAGCCAAGGCAACAAAGGAGTGGCTCAGGAAGAAGCACATTAGGGTCATGGAGTGGCCTAGCCAGTCACCAGACCTTAATCCCATTGAAAACTTATGGAGGGAGCTGAAGCTGCGAGTTGCCAAGCGACAGCCCAGAACTCTTAATGATTTAGAGATGATCTGCAAAGAGGAGTGGACCAAAATTCCTCCTGACATGTGTGCAAACCTCATCATCAACTACAGAAGACGTCTGACCGCTGTGCTTGCCAACAAGGGTTTTGCCACCAAGTATTAGGTCTTGTTTGCCAGAGGGATTAAATACTTATTTCCCTCTGCAGAATGCAAATAAATTCATATACTTTCCACAATGTGATTTTCCGGATTTAATTTGTGATGTGCTATCTCTCACTGTTACCAATAACCTACCCTTCAATTATGGGCTGCTCATGTCTTTGTCAGTGGGCAAACTTACAAAATCAGCAAGGGATCAAATACTTATTTCCCCCACTGTAGATGTGTGTACCAGCTTTGCAAATAGGCAGACTGACGTCATAGATTGATAACCAACCAGACCTCGGTTTTAAAAGTGAATCAGCAAACAACTCAATCAGCAGTTACACGCCAGCAGTCTGTCATGTGACCCAGTCAGTGCTTAAAGGCACAGTGAGCTCCAAAAAGACGTGGAGGCATATTTTCAAAGCATCTATGGAACTTTGAATGTCTAGTTGCTTTGAAAATGAGCCCCAAAATCTACTGGGTCTTATCCCAAATTTCTGCCTTAGGCCCCAATATGTGTAATATTGGTCCTGGATGAGGATCATGGCAAAATCAGTAGCAATTGGAGCTGTACTGAATAGCATTTTTTACTATTTGGCCGAATACAAATAATGAAAAATATTTGGCTGAATATGAATAATAGCATTGAATTTTAACATATCAAATAATCAGAGATCAAGTGTTTATTTCATTAGGATTTAGCACAGTAGAGCCCCTGATCATTCATATTTGAATTTAAATTGCTATTCGGCTGAATACGATTAATGTCTTTGGGGCCGAATTGAATACGAATATTCGGTACAGCCCTAGTAGCAATGTAGGGTTCTTGCTACAGTTTTTGTTAGTTTTATACTCAGTTGGCAG
Organism: Microcaecilia unicolor; assembly: GCF_901765095.1. Taxonomy (NCBI): domain Eukaryota; kingdom Metazoa; phylum Chordata; class Amphibia; order Gymnophiona; family Siphonopidae; genus Microcaecilia; species Microcaecilia unicolor. Next base: position 546,603,049 of record NC_044031.1, read on the forward strand.
GGCAGCCAATACTGAGTTCATCTAGGTCTTATGTACAGAAACAATTTTTTTAAATGGTACAAATTTTCAGATATAATTAGCATGTTAGATGAGGAATGCCGCCCACATGACTGAGAATAAAATATAGTGCTTTGGGAGTTGAGAAGTAACTGCTGACACTGTTCTCAGGCCTGGATTAAGGTATAGGTAATATCCAGTGCTAGATTATAGCAGGCACTGAAGTGTCACCACCACTGCTATGCCTCAGTCTGGCCTGCTCTTGTAGTGCTTATCCTTTACAGCACCTCTGCAAACCCTCACATGCTGATAGGCCAGGGGTGGGCAACCTGTGACCCAGCAACAAATTTTATGCAGCCGACAAGCAGATTTTCCCTCTCCTAATCCTGTGGGACCAACGAAAAGTACCTGGCCTAGCTTACTCAATACTGGAAATTAACTTTGGCACAGAGGAGTCTTGGTGTGTGTACGGAACGTGTCAGGGGGTGCAGGACCACCAGGGCCTTTGCGCATGTGGTGCCAAGGTTTCTCTGCACTGAAGTTAATTATTGGCACTGAATTTAATTGCTGGTACTGAGCAAGCTAGGCCAGGTAGTTTTCTTTGGGTCCAAGGGACCAGAAGGGAGAGGGGAAATCTGCTTGCAGTGAGTGATGGAAAGAGAGACAAGCTTTAAACAGCTGGGTGTTGGAGCTCTTTCTGAACTGAGATCTTTTTTTCTTCACTTTTATTATGTTGTAAACCAGTCTATTCTGATCCCAGAGTGGAAGAGAATTCGCTATAGTTATATTTTGATTTCAATTACCCCAATATTGACTGGATAAATGTTACATCAGGGAATGCCAGGGAGATAAAATTCCTAGATGTAATAAATGACTGTTTCTTGGAGCAACTGGTCCAAGAACCGACAAGAAGGGGAGATATTTTAGACCTAGTCCTTGGTAGAGTGCAGGGCATAGTATGAGAGGAAACGGTGTTGGGTCCACTGGTAAACAGTGATCGTAACATGACCGAGTTTGAGCTGCTGTCTGAAAAGAAGCCAAAAAGAGAAATCTACTATAGCAGCATTTAATTTTCAAAAAAGCGACTGATAAAATGAGGAAAATGGTTAAAAAGAAGCTAAAAGGATCGGCTTCAAAGGTCAGGACATTAAATCAGGCATGGATGTTGTTTAAAAATACCATCTTGGAAGCCGAGACCAGATGCATTCCACATATTTACAGAGGTGGAAAGAAGAGAAAATGACAGCCAGCATGGTTAAAAGGTGAAGTGAAAGAGGCTATTAGAGCCAAAAAAAAAAAAATGTTCTTCAATGAATGGAAAAAGGACCCAAATGAAAATATGAAGCAACATAAGCACTGGCAAGTTAGATGCACAGTATTGATAAAGAAGGCTAAAAGAGAATATAAAGAGTAACTTGCCACAGGCAAAAACTCACAGTAACAACTTTTTCAAGTACATCAAAGCAGAAACCTGTGAGGGAATCCATGGGGACCACTGGATTGTGAAGGAGGACAAGGCTATGGTGGAGAAACTAAATGAATTTGTTGCTTCAGTCTTTACGGCAGAAGATGTAAGAGATTTACCTGTACCAGAAATGGTTTTCAAGGGTGATGATCCAGGGGAATTAAAAGAAATCACAGTGAACCTGGAAGACGTACTGAGCCAAATTGATAAATAGTAGTAAATCACCTAAACTGGACTGCATGCATCCAAGGGTACTGAAAGACTCAAACATGAAATTGCTGATCTGCTGTTAGTAATCTGTAACCTGCCATTAAAATCATCCATAGTACCTGAAGATTGGAGGGTGGCCAATGTGACGCTGATTTTTAAAAAGGGTTCCATGGGTGATCTGGGAAATTACAGACAGGGAAGCCTGATGTGCCAGGTAAAGTAGTGGAAACTAGAGTTAAAATTATGGAACACATAACCATGGTTTAATGGGACAGAGTCAGCATAGTTTTAGCCAAGGGAAGTATTACCTCACCAACTTGCTTAATTTCTTTGAAGGCATGAATAAACATGTGGATAAAGGTGAGCTGGTTGATGTAGTGTATCTAGATTTTCAGAAAGCTTATAACAAGGTTCCTCATGAGAAACTCCTGAGTAAATTAAAGCCATGCGATAGGAGGCAATGTTCTGTTGTGGATTAGGAATTGGTTATTGGACAGAAAACAGAGGGTAGGGTTAAATGGCCATTGCAGTGCTGCAGGGATCAGTACTGGGACCGGTGTTATTTAACATATTTATAAATGATATGGAAATCGAAACGGTTGAAAGTGATTAAATTTGTAGAAGACACAAAAATATTCAAAGTTGTTAAAACACATGCAGACTGTGAAAAATTTAAGGAGCACATTAGGAAATTGGAAGACTGGGCGTCCAAATGGCAGATGAAATTTAATGTGGATGAATGCAAAGTGATGCACATTGGAAATAATAATCTGAATCATAATTACTTGATGCTAGGATTCACCCAAGAGAAAGATCTAGGTGTCATTGTAGATAATACGCTAAAATCTGCCCAGTGTGCGGCGGTGGTGGCCAAGAAAGCAAACAGGATGCTTGGAATTATTAGGAAAGGGATGGTAAATGAGACCAAAAATACTATAATGCCTCCATGGTGTGACCTCACCTTTGAGTATTGCATTCAATTCTAATCGCCGTATCTCAAAAAAGATATAGGAGAATTAGAAAAGATTCAAAGACGAGCAACCAAAATTATAAAGGGGATGGAACTCCTCTCATATGAGTAAAGGTTAAACTGGTTAGAAAAAGAGACAGATGAGGGGAGGTATGATTGAGGTCTACAAAATCCTGAGTGGTCTAGAACAAGTAGAAGTAAATCAAATTTTTACTCGTTCCAAATGTACAAAGACTAGGGGAAAGTCAAGGAACTTACATGGAAATACTTTTAAAACAAATATGAGGAGATATTTTTTCACTCAACAAATAGTTAAGCTCTGGAACTCTTTGCCAGAGGATGTGGTAACAGCGGTTAGTATATCTAGGTTTAAAAAAGGTTTGGACAAGTTCCTGGAGGAAAAGTCCATAGTCTGCTATCGAGACAGACATGGGGAAGCTGCTGCTTGCCCTGGGATTGGTAGCATGGAATGTTGCCACTATTTGGGTTTCTGCCAGGTACTAGTGACCTGGATTGGCCATTGTTGGAAACAGGATACTGGGTTAGATGGACCATTGGTCTGACCCAGTATAGCTATTCTTATTTCTTATGAAAGAATGAACAGGAACCTACCAGCATATATGGGAAAGAAGCAACATCAAAACAAGAAAAAATAATCTCTGTAAAGAGTCAGACTAGCAAATTACTTCAGCTGCCATGGGAATAGTTAAAGATTAATCTAAAGATGAGAGTTAATGCAACACTGGACTACAGATAAGATCGTTCATAAGTAACACAGAAAAATATGGTTAAAACTGATAAATGCAGATTCTGTAGAACAGGACTAAAACCTATATTCAGATAGACCCAGTAAGGTAACGTCTTATCTCATGGAAACTGTGTAAACAGTATAGTATTGCCCTACCAGGAAATCCCTGGTATTACAATCCTGAGAGAATCTAAAGAATGAAGAGGTTATAATCCCCTGGAACATAAACATTCTGAGTGATAAAAAGCTGAAGAAAAGAATAAGGAAATAAAACACAAGAGCAGTGTTGCTAGGAAAAATATCAGTACCAAGCAACTATTCTGTATAACATATTAGGGTTGTGCAGGCCAAAAATCTTCATTTTGTTTAGTTCACTGTGTTGTTTATAGGATTTTCTTTGTATTCAAATTTTTAAAAAAATCTTGCTGGGAGTAATGTCAATAGTGCACCCGAATGCCTAATTCAATTCCATTCTTGTATACCGCTAATATCCCCTTTCCAGGGTTCACTGCGATTTACATTCTAGGTGAGACAAAAGCAGATAGTGTGAGGTATGAGAAACATTAGAGACCGTTAGCGTAATGCATGAGACTAAAAACATTAAAGGAAAGGATAATGGATGATACTAGGAATTAGAAGTCATGATGGATTATTATGAAGCAGTCTTCGGGAAAATAAAGGTTTTTAGCCTCTTCCTGAAGTTGAGGTAGCTGTTTTTTGTTTTGATGGCAATAGGTAGAGAGTTCCATATTTTGACACCAAGTACACGGAATAGAGAGCTGAAAATCTTCTGATTTTGAATTGTGTTTTGAAATGGTGATGCTAGCATTAGTTGTTGTTTCAGTCTTTTAGACTGGACCAGATATAGCGAAGTTGTCTTAGTCAGCATAGGCACTGACTCTATGGGTGCTCGAGCACCCCCAATATTTCACCCACTGGAAGTTCGTTCCCTCCCTCCTGCTGAGTTCCAAGGTCGTCGTCCCCCCTCCGAGCTCTAGGGTCATCGTCCCTCCCTTCCTCCCTCCCTTCGAGTTCCAGGCCCCCTCCCTCTGAATTTTAAAAGTCATCTTGACTTACCTCGTCGGGGTTACAGCGGCCGGCAGCAGCAGTAAAAAGCGTGCAGGCTCGGTACTTACTTAAGTTTGCCCTTCTCTCTCAGCTCTGGTCCTGCCCTTGCGGAAACAGGAAATGAGAGCGGGACTGTGCGTCTGTGAGTTATGTGTGTCCCTGCATTTGCACCAGCTCTATGGCTTGGTATAACTGTGGACAGAGGCATAGCTAGGTGGCTCGCCAGGGGAGCGGCCACTCCCCCAAATGGACTTCCAATGGCGTTGGCTCCGACTTTTCACACAATATGTCGTGGTTAAAATACACACCGGCACCGTTGGCAGTCCACTCTCTGCTCCCCAAATGCCCTCAACCTGGCTATGCTTCAGACTGTGGATACCTAAATGTTAAACACACCAATAGCAGCTTATGATATAATATAAGAGTAGCCATACTGGGTCAGACCAATGGTCCATCTAGCCAAGTATCCTGTTTCCAACAGTGGCCAATCCAGGTCACAACTACCTGATAGAAACCCAAATCGTGACAACACTCCATGCTACCAATCCCAGGGCATGCTAGTATTCCATAAAGGAACCTGGGTTCCTAGATTCCTTTAAGAACATAAGAGTAACCATACTGGGTTAAACCAATGTCCATTTAGCCCAGTATCCTGTTTTCTAAACAGTGGCCAAGCCAGGTCACAAGCACTCGATACTACAAATCCCAGGGCAAGCAGCTGCTTCCCTTGTTATAATAAAATAAGCACCTACCATGTGGCCTCAGGGCACATTTGGACTACTGCAACTCTTTATATTCTGGCCTCCATCTTTGTTCTTTAAAACACCTATAGCTGGTACAATCTACATCAGTTAAACTTCTTTATGCAGTGCATCGGTTTGACCATGTAGCACCTTGTTCAGAACATTGGTTGCCAATTTCAGCCTGTATACAATTTAAGTTACTCACCTTGATATACAAAGGTTTAAAGCCCTCGGCACCAGATTATCTCTCTAACTTACTTGTCCTCTGTAAACTTTCCCGTACACTCTGTCCTTCTCATGCTGCACTTTTACAGATTCCTTCACCGTCCTGCCTGCTCTTGGACATAACCCGTGAAATTGCTTTTGCATATGATGCCCCCAAACTCTGGAACACTTTACCAATTGAAATGAAAACTGAATCATCTTATGCCACATTTAAAAAATTGCTTAAAACTTAGCTTTTCAGGCAGACTTTCAAGACATAAAACTACAGTTCTTCAGGTGAATATGTCACACATAATCCTTTCCTCCCACTCCTTATTTTTCTTCACCTTTAGCCCTCTGCTTTGCTGCATTTTTTTTCCCAATTTGCGGTATATCAAGCATTTGTAAATAAATACATTAAAGAAACAAATGAAAACACCCAATTATAGAATCACCTTCATAGTCTGCATCCACAGAAGTCCCTCCTTGCCCAACAATGGGATGAGGAGCAGAACCTGGGGCATTTGCCCATAGAACTCACAACATTTCAATAACTGCAACATAAACCCTGTCCACTACCAGCCATATTATGAAGTAATACAAAACCCAACAAAAGTCACTCAGGTCTAGAACTTATAAGGAAAAAGGTAGCACTGTTGTCTGATAGATAGGATTTAAATCAGGCAAGTATTACATAAGAACATAAGATTAACCATACTGGGTCAGACCAATGATCTATCTATCCTGTTTCCAACGGTGATCTAGCCAGGTCACAAGTAACTCGCAGAAACTGAAATTGTGGCAATATTTCTTGCTACAAATCCCAGGGCAAGCAGTTGCTTCCCTTTCAGGCTTATTTTCGAAAGAGAAGGACGGCCATCTTTCGACACAAATTGCAAGATGGGCATCCTTCTCACAGGGTCGCCCAAATTGGCATAATCGAAAGCCGATTTTGGGCATCCTCAACTGCTTTTTGTCGTGGGAATGACCAACGTTCACAGGGGTGTGTCGGAAGCATAGCGAAGGCGGGACTGGGGCGTGCTTAACACATGGGCGTCCTCGATCGATAATAGAAAAAAGAAGGGCGTCCCTGACGAACACTTGGATGACTTTACTTGTGCCCTAAATGACCAGATGACCACCAGAGGGAGTCAGGGATGACCTCCCCTTATTCCCCCAGTGGTCACTAACCCCCTCCCACCCTCAAAAGAAAATTTTAAAATATTTTTTCCAGCCTCTATGCAAGCCTCAAATATCATACCCAGCTCCATGACAGCAGTATGCAGGTCCCTGGAGCTGTTTTAGTGGGTGCAGTACACTTCAAACAGGCAGACCCAGGCCAACCCCCTCCCCCATCTGTTACACTTGTGGTGGTAAATGTGAGCCCTCCAAAACCCACCAGAAGCTCACTGTACCCACATGTAGGTGCCCCCCTTCACTCCTAAGGACTATGGTAGTGGTGTACAGTTGTGGGGAGTGGGTTGGGGGGCTCAGCACACAAGGTAAGGGAGCTATGCACCTGGGAGCAATTTATGAAGTCCACTGCAGTGCCCCTTAGGGTGCCCAGTTAGTGTTTTGACATGTGAGGGGGACCAGTGCACTACGAATGCTGGCTCCTCCCATGACCAAATGGCTTGGATTTGGTCGTTTCTGAGATGGTTGTCCTTGGTTTCCATTATCGCCGAAAATCGGGGACGACCATCTCCAAGGACGACCATTTCTAAGGTCGACCTAAATGTGGAGATTTGGGCATCCCTGACCGTATTATCAAAACAAAAGATGGGCGTCCATCTTGTTTTGATAATACGGGTTTCCCCGCCCCTGTCTGGAACATCCTGTGAGGACATCCTCAGGAAAACTTGGGCGTCCCTTTCGATTATGCCCCTCTATGTCTGTCTCAATAGCAGACTATGGACTTTTCCTCCAGGAACTTGTCCAAACCTTTTTAAAACCAAGATACCCTAACAACTGTTACCACATCCTCTGACAAAGAGTTCCAGAGCTTAACTATTCGTTGAGTGAAAATATATTATTTCCTCATATTTGTTTTAAAAGTATTTCCATGTAACTTCCTTGAGTGTCCCTTAGTCTTTGTACTTTTGGAACCTTGATTTACTTCTACTCGTTCTACACCACTCAGGATTTTGTAGACCTCAATCATATCTTCCCTCATCTGTCTCTTTTCCAAGCTGAAGAGCCCTAACCTCTTTAGCCTCTCCTCATACTAAAGGAATTCCATCCCCTTTATCATCTTGGTCGCTCTTCTTTGAACCTTTTCTAATTCTACTATATTTTGAGATATGGTGACCAGAACTGGATTCAATAAAGGTGAGCTCACACCATGGAGCGATACAGAGACATTTTCGGTCTTATTTACCATCCCTTTCCTAATAATTCCTGGCATCCTGTTTGCTTTTTTGGCCACTGCCGCACACTGAGCAGAAGACTTCACTAAGCCCACATTTAGGGCTGTAAAATGGCCGTATTTTCTATTTCCTCAGTTAATGGCCATGTACTAATTTTCCACCTATTTTCTAGGCGATAATGGCTCCTGCGCTAACCATGCGCTAATCAGAACATGGTGATGCAGCTGTACTAACCAATTAGCACTGGGTACACCTACTTTCCACCCTAAACATGCCTCCAGCGCTAAAAAATTTAAAGTATTTTAAGAGGGTAGGAAGCATGTACAGACCTGAAAAGTACCACAAGACTCCTAAGCGTGCCCCCGGTAGTGGATTTTAACCTGCAGTAAGCACGCATTAGTGCTTACCGCAGCTTACTAAAAGAGCCCCTAACTTTGTAAATTTGGGATGATAAGCGTCTTGTGGCGTGAGCTGTCATTCTGAGTGTGGTGCAAAGTCAGCCACTGTAAAAGCACTATGACTTTTAGTTTCAGTTTTCATTAGCTGTGGCCCTAGTGTGTGGAAGTTATTTTGCTTGAAGGTAAAATACAATCTTTCATTATTTAAATTATAATATTCTGGCTTGAATACTAAGGGGTTTAGCAGAGGGATACAGACTGCAAACTTTGGCTGACCCCAGTGGCCCTTACTGGTTCATATTCACACAACCAAACTTGAGTTTTCGGGTTCGGTGATGTTTTGGTTGCAGTTTGAGTTGAAAGTTTTCAGACAGTTTTGGTTGGCCTCTAGACCAGTGGTTTTCAACCCAGTCCTCAGTGACCACCTGTCCAGTCGGGTTTTCAGAATATCCACAATGAATATGCATGAGAGGGATTTGCATACCAAGAAAGCACTGCATGCAAATCTATCTCGTGCATATTCATTGTGGATATTCTGAAAACCAGACTGGGTTGAAAATCACTGCTCTAGACTACAGTAAAATGCATTTGTGGAAAAACTTTAGAAGTATGTGCTTTGGACTCTGCATGCAACTCTGGTACCAATGTTTGTTTTTGGTGTTGTTCATAAATTGTTGAAAGATATTAATAAAGAGATGGAACAAAAAAAATCATGACTGTCATCCAAAATGCTCTGTTGAGTAAAGCAAAAATTATCCCCCCCCCCCCCCACCAAGAAATGACTCCTTACACCCATGTTTACAACATCAGAGAAATTAAAATTTAAAAAACCAATGCATTTCCCCCAGTACTGTAAAAATATAAAGATATCCAATGTGAATTCCAAAAACTGACATATTCCAATCACATAAACTGAAAATTGTTTTAAAAATCTATCTCGTTTGGTTATTTTATTTTTCCGATCATCTTGCTCCCAGTTTCCAGTTTTTGCTCTCTTTTGTCTTCACTTGACTGTGTTTCCAGGATCTCTTTTCTATATGTTATTTCTTTTCTCTCCTCCTGTCTTTACCCTCCCCTCCCCCCCCCCCCCCCCCCACGCACACACTCACACATTCATCTCTGACATTGATCTTTCACTTTTAGTTTACTTTTATTTTTCTGCTTCTCTATCCTCTCAGATGTCACCCCTCCTTTTCACCATTCAGTCTTCAACTTCACTTTATTTATTTATTTATGTATTTTTTTGCCATGTCTACCTACAGCTTTCCATCTCCCTCATACCAGCCCACCCCATTCCATTTCTTTTTCACCTTCTTCAGCCTCTCTCTAACTTGCCCTCTTTCTACATCTTCCCTACATACTTTGCATCCAGCATTTCCCCATTTCCTTCCCCGTGCTTTGTGTCCCCCTACTCTTCCTCAGCCCCTCCATAATCTAGCATCTCCCCTTCTCCCCAAGGCCACACCCCTTCTCCACTACCATTCTTTCTAGTCCAGCATCTCTCCTTCCCTCAAGGCCCTGAATCAGCTGTATTGCCTCTTCTTCAGTGGTTCTTTGGTGGTATAACTAAATATATTCTTTATGGGCACCATTTGTCCTTCCATACCATATAGTCTTTTGCTTCATTAGAATGTTGTTCTAGGGTTTGCTTTTTGTTGGGGGGGGGAGGGGGGAGGTGTTTTGTTTTGCTTTTTTTAGGGGGGGAGATTGTCGTGGTGGGGGGGAGGGAGTTGGCAGTATCTAATATAATAAAACGCACCCTCAACGTTCTGAGGACAACGTTCTGAAGCCATCTGACGTCACTCCCAGGCTGAAGGGTTCGTGGATTCGTGGTGTGAAGCCTTCAAGCCAGCCAGCCATCTCTGCCCCGCCCTCGCGTCAAACGTCATGACGTCGAGGGCGGAAAAAAAACCAAACATCCGGCAGCGCAGCGTCAGGGAAGGAGGCGGCGCTCCCGACGTCTATAGCCTTCCCTTCGCTGTGTTCCGCCTTCTTCTGACATCAAGGATGACGTCAGAAGAAGGCGGAACACAGCTAAGGGAAGGCTAGACGTCGGGAGCGCCGCCTCCTTCCCTGACGCTTCGCTGCCGGAAATGCCACGGAGGTAAATTTAAAAAGAAGAAAAAAAAAAGGGATGTTGGGGGGAGAGAAGAGGGTGGCCAGTAAAGTTTAACAATGGGAGCGGGAGGGCAGGGGAGAAACGACAGCATGGATGCGAAGGGGGGGGGCATGGATGCGAAGGGGGGGGGAAGAGGGCGGGCCAGGCTGGGACATGGGAGAGAGAGGAGCATGGATGCGAGGGGGGCTCATGGAAGGGAGAAAGGGGACTTGCTGGAAAAGGATGAATGGAGGCGGCAGGGGACAGAGGAGCATGGATGGGCATGGATTGGGAGGGCAGGGCTCAGGGAGAGAGGGGAATTGCTGGATAGGGATGAATGGAGGGGACAGATGGGAATGGATGGATATGGATTGCAGGGCAGAGCTCAGGGAGAGAGGGGAATTGCTGGATAGGGATGAATGGAGGAAGCAGGTGACAGAGGAGCATGGATGGGCATGGATTGGGAGGGCAGGGCTCAGGGAGAGGGGAATTGCTGGAAAGGGATGAATGGAGGGGGCAGGGGACAGAGGAGCATGGATGGGCATGGATTGGGAGGGCAGGGCTCAGGGAGAGAGGGGAATTGCTGGATAGGGATGAATGGAGGGGACAGATGGCATGGATGGATATGGATTGCAGGGCAGGGCTCAGGGAGAGAGGGGAATTGCTGGATAGGGATGAATGGAGGGGGCAGGTGACAGAGGAGCATGGATGGGCATGGATTGGGAGGGCAGGGCTCAGGGAGAGGGGAATTGCTGGATAGGGATGAATGGAGGGGACAGATGGGCATGGATGGATATGGATTGCAGGGCAGGGCTCAGGGAGAGAGGGGAATTGCTGGAAAAGGATGAATGGAGGGGGCAGGGGACAGATGGGCATGGATTGGGAGGGCAGGGCTCACACTCTCTCATATACAATGTCTTTCTGACTCTCACTCTCACACACTCTGTCTCACACTGTATCACATTCACTCTCTATGTGCCACACAGTCACTCACACACTCACTTGGTCTCATACACTCACTCTCACAGAGAATCTGTGTCTCACACACACTCTCTCTCTCGCCCACACACACACACTCTCTCTCTCACTGTGTCTCACATACACACTTGCACACACTCTCATTTTCACACACACACTCTCTCACAAACACACTCACACCCAGACTCACTCTCTCTCTCACACACACACACTCACACTTTCACTCTGACTCTCAAACAGTCACTCTCACATACACTCTCCCAAACATACACACTCCGAGGAAACCCTTGCTAGCGCCCTTTCATTTGTGTCAGAAACGGGCCTTTTTTTTACTAGTTTTACATAATTTAGAGTAAAGTCTCAATTATCCAACCTAAACCGGATCAACCGGTTGTCAGATAAATTAAAAGTCAGATAATACGAAAAACAATGGTAACCCTTCAAACAATGCAGAAACATTGGCAGCAAAAGCAGGGTCATACTACTACTACTACTTAACATTTCTAAAGCGCTACTAGGGTTATGCAGCGCTGTACAATTTAACATGGAAGGACAGTCCCTGCTCAAGGTGCTTACAATCTAAAGACAAATGTACGATCTAAAAGACAGGTGTAAGTCTAAAGACAAGTGTACAGTCAGAAGACAAGTGTAGAGTCAGTCTGACAGGGCATACTATATTTCACGAAAGGTTAGGTGCCGAAAGCAGCATTGAAGAGGTGAGTTTTAAGCAGAGATTTGAAGATGGGTAGGAAGGGGGCTTGGCGTAGGGGTTGAGGAAGATTGTTCCAGGCATAGGGTGAGGCAAGGCAGAATGGGCGGAGCCTGGAGTTGGCAGTGGTGGAGAAGGGAACTGAAAGGAGGGATTTGTCCTCTGAGTGGAGATGAGGGTAGAGAGGTAGTGAGGAGCCGCAGACCGGGTGCATTTGTAGGTAAGGAGGAGAAGCTTGAATTGTATGCGGTATCTGATCGGAAGCCAGTGAAGTGACTTGAGGAGAGGGGTGATATGAGTAAATCGGTTCTGGCGGAATATAAGACGTGCGGCAGTGTTCTGAATGGATTGAAGGGGGGATAGATGGCTAAGTGGGAGGCCGGTGAGGAGGGTCATAGGTTCCAAAAATAGGAGTCAAACAATGCAGAAACAAAAGCAGGAAAAACAGGGTTCTGGCTCACAATGGTGGTAAAAGTAGGGTCTCGGTTTTGGAAAATGGAAAGAGAAGCCGCCCGATGTCACCAGGATCCAATCAGCGAAGGTCAGATAAGTGAGATTGTACTTAGTCTGTACCTCATTCTCGGTCCACCAGTTATCTGGTATTGCTTGCTTGCTTCTCCTTTTTTTTTTTTTTAAATTTATTATGACATTTCTACCCTGCGTTTTCCCAAGAAAGCTCAGGTTCAATGTGGCTTTACATAACAAATTAAGAAGAAGTCATTACAAGACAAGTAATATTAATACAAGAATGCAACTATTAAAATGAATAAATTTTTTTTTTTATAAAACACATTTTTAATATTAGCCTTTTAAATAACCAGCTATAAAGATATTGTAGGTCATGACCTTTCAATGTATCACAGGTCTAGAAACGTAGATGCTAATCTAAAGGGGCAATAACAAAACTGACTTAAATAAGTCAATACGAGCTCACAACTCGGAGATGCGAGTTCATCAGGGCTGCCAAGTGTCACGACCACCTGCTTTGAAGCCCTTTCCCTGGCATGGGAAGAACACCTGAGTTGCAGGTCTGCGCTTCCTGCGGCTCCGTGGCGGGGATCGCTTGGTGCTGAGGAGGAAGCCGTGCTCGGACCCTTCAGTCGCTCCACCTGTTGTCATGGCAACCGCCCCCCCTCCACCTCCCGCTAAGTAGACGGCGCTGGGAGACAGCGCGGGGCAGAGACGCGGCTTACTCTAGACTTTGCGCTAGAACTCTCAGAACTGAGCACCAGCTGGATATCCCCCTCTCCTCCTTTTTCTTTTCTTTTTTTTAGGTGGTGGCATTTACTTGCACTTTCCTGTTTCCTTTCCTGGGCTCTCGCCGGTGAAAGTAGCAGGAGGAAGCCAATGGGTTGTTCCAGCAGCACGCAGACCCAGGGGCCAGGCAGCGGCAGACCCAGGAGCAAAGCCCCCGAGCCGGGCGGTGAGAGAGAAAAGGAGGGGCGGGGACAGGGGAGATCCTGTATGATGATGCACTTGGAAATCTTACACGGTGGGACGGCAGGGACCTACCTGGACTCTTCAGCTTTCTGAATCTCCGGGGAAGGGTAGTTAGGAGTAAGTCTCATGAATAGTCCTAATGGCATAGGAGCCAACTCTGCGGGTGCTGTGGGTGTTTGAGCACCCCCAATATTGAGAAAATTCCTTAAATGTGTCCACTAGGGAGGGGTTGTTTCCATTGGGCTTAGCACCACCAATAATTTTGAAAAGTTGGCTCCTATGCCTAATGGCAGCCCCTTCAGTTTGCCCTGGAGGAATAGTAGCCTTATCCTAAACTAGGGTTTTAGATTATTTCAATTCCTTGTGCTCCTGCAGGGGCAAATAGCAGATCTTTGCCCCATAGCCATAGAAGCCAACTTTTAAAATTATTGGGGGGGTGTTAAGTCCAATGAAAATTACCTCTCCCTGGACATAATCAAGCAGTTTGTTCAGTATTTGTTTTAGAACTGAGGGACAGTAATCAGGATCAAAACCTGGAATGTAAAAATGAAGTCCTAGAATGAAGTGAATTGATATTTTAAATGTTGCATTTCTGAGACACATACACACACGTGCGTGTGCCTTGTTTTACTATGTGGGAGCTAATATTTCCTAATTTTAGATCATTTGTTTTCAATTGGACATCTATGGGGGGAGGGGAATGAAAATATTTTTTTTACGTTTTCAAAATTTCTTGTGGTTTCTGTTCCTATATCATAAAGATGCTGCCTGTTTTTTTTTTTGGGGGGGGGGTTAAATTATTATTAAGGGTCTACCCTCACTACCGCTTCTTATCAAGAGGTCTCTCTCTGCAACTCTGCTGTAGTCAGTGAGATACTAATTGTGTTATAAAATATAATTTAACAAGGGACTTCTGAGAAGATCTAAGTACTGTGCAAGATTAGTCTTTTTCTGCCTGATGCATCCTCTGCACAGAGAGATTTTATGCTGTGGAAAAATGTTAATTTTATTTGCAGTGGTGAATTTGTGTTTTTGCAGCACAGACATCCCCTCTGTAGAGAGGATCTGTATGAATCCAATTATTTGATTTTTGACTGAGTGAAATACTTAGGGGTATGTGGAGCACAAAGGTATGGCTTGGACCCATGTCTTTTGTGGTTAGTGAAGGGAAAGGTGAATGAGTGCACCTGCCCTTGCTACAGGGGACTCTTCCCACTCTGCTTTAAATCCACACTGATGAAGCCATTGATGAAAAGGGGAGAGTTGCACGAATTGATCCTGCTGAACTTTTGACCAGTATCCAATGTTCCTTTTGTGAGCAAGCTCTTGAAGGAGTTGATTAGTGAGCAGTTAGTGGAGTTTTGAACTGGAATGAGGTATTGGATGGGTTTCAATTGAGTTTTCACAGGATGTATGGGGCATAGACAGTATTGATGGCAGTTTTAGATGATTTGTTGAGGAGGAATAATGATGACGATATTGGGTTTGATTTCATAGATGTATGCTGCAGGTATTGGTGGGAAGGTATAGCAGTAATTACAGTTTTATTTGATGTTGAAACCTCAGCAGGTAGTAACATAGTAGAAGATGCCTTGGAAAGACCTGAATGGTCTATCCAGTCTGCCCAACAGTCATGCTCATTATCAATTCATGATTAAAATTAATGTAATATAAAAATACTTGATCCTGGTCTTTCTTAGCCATTTTGAGACATAGACCATAGAAGTCTGCCTGGCACAGTCTGCATATGTTTTAACAGCCTTGAATAGTTTTGTGTCATCTGCAAATTTAATCACCTTGCTCGTTGTTCTGATTTCCATATCATTTATCCCTGCAGCACTGCAATGGCCATTTAATCCTACCCTCTGTTTTCTGTCCAATAACCAAGTCCTAGTCCACAACAGAACATTGCCTCCTATCGCATGACTTCAATTTTCTCAGGAGTTTCTCATGAGGAACTTTGTGAAAAGCTTTCTGAAAATCTAGATACACTGCATCAACTGTCTCATCTTTATTCATGCCTTCAAAGAAAGAAGCAAATTGATGAGGCAAGACTTCCCTTGGCTGAAACCATGCTTACTCTGTCCCATTAAACCATGTTTATTTATGTGTTCTGTCATTTTAATTCTTTATACTAGTTTCCACTATTTTACCTTGCACATCAGGCTTACTGGTCTGTAATTTTCCAGATCACCTGTGGAACCCTTTTTTAAAAATCAGCGTCACATTTGCCACTCTCCAATCTTCAGGTACTATGGACGATTTTAATAGCAGGTTACAGATTACTAACAGCAGATCAGCAATTTCATGCTTGAGTTCTTTCAGTACCCTTGGATGCCTGCAATCCGGTAGAGGTGATTTAATTTATCGATTTGGCTCAGTATGTCTTCCAGGTTCACAGAGATTTCTTTCAATTCCTCCGAATTATCACCTTTGAAAACCATTTCTGGTACAGGTAGATCTCTTACATCTTCTTCCATAAAGACTGAAGCAACACATTCTTTTAGTATCTCCGCTATGGCCTTGTCCCCCCTGAGTGTACCTTTTGCTCCTTCATGATCCAGTGGTCCCACGGATTCTCTCGCAGGTTTCTGCTTCTGGTGTACCTAAAAAAGTTGTTACTGTGAATTTTAGCCTCTGTGGCAAGTTTCTCTTCATATTCTCTTTTAGCTTTCTTTATTAATGCTTTGCATCTGACTTGCCAGTGCTTATTTTGCTTCTTATTTTCATTTGGGTCCTTTTTCCTTTCTTTGAAGGACAATCATTTGGCTGTAATAACCTCATTTACTTCAACTTTCAATCATGCTGGCTGTCGTTTTCTCTGCTTTCCACCTTGCAAATACATGGAATGCATCTGGTCTGGGCTTCTAAGATGGTATTTTTGAATAACGTCCACGTCTGATTTATTGTCCTAACCGTAGCAGCTAATCCTTCTAGCTTCTTTCAAAACATTTTACTCATTTTATCATTGTCGCCCTTTCGAACATTAAATGCAGCTACAGTAGATTTCCTTTGCAGGTTCATCCCAGATAGTAGTTCACATTGATCATTTTATGATCATTGTTTCCCAGGGGACCCTACATCACCACCTCTCGCACTATGCCCTGCACACCACCAAGGACCAGATTCAAAATGGTTCTTGGACCAGTTGTTCCAAGAAGCAGTCATTTATTACCTCTAAAAATTTTATCTCCCTGGCACTCCCTGATGTAACATTTATCCAGTCAAGGATAAACAGCATAGAATCTATTGTACTTTTTTGGGATCTTGCCAGGTAATTGTGACCTGGATTAGCCACTGTTGGAAACAGGATGCTGGTCTTGATGGACCTTCAGTCTGTCCCAGTATGACAATACTTATGTAATTATAGTGTTGCCCAATTTGCCAGCTTTCCTAGTTTTTGTAAACATTTCTTCATCTGTCTGTTTGTTCTGCACTCTCAAATGCTTATGATCAGAATAAATCTATACTTATCTTGGAAGAATTCAGGGGATTTTAAAACCCAAACTCAAATCATATGGGGCTGCATACCGACATGTGTTTCAGCTTTTTCAAGGTATGCCCCTTTACATCTTCAGAACGAGTACTGAGTTGTTCACCCCTTATTTATTTTTTTATTATTACATTTGTATCCCACATTTTCCCACCTATTGGTAGGCTCAAAGTGGCTTACATATTCAGAGAGGTGGTTACAGACTCCAGTGTGAACATGTACAGTGTAGGAGTACAGTTAATAAGATTTGGTATGGTTCATCCCAGGCAAATTGCGAGATCATGTTTCGGGGGGTTGAGAACAGTTTGTATCCTAGTTCAAATGTCTTTCTTCATTCGGTCTTTATGTTGGTTATGTGGGCTGTGCCTTTCTGAAAAGGTGAGTCTTTAGGGTTTTTTTTTTTTTTTGGAATATTAGATGATTATTCATGTTTTTCAGGTCTTTTGGTAGTGTATTCCAGAGCCGAGTGCATATGTAGGAAAAACAGGACAAGTATGTTGATTTATACTTCATGCCCTTACAACTTGGGAAGTGGAGGATTAGGTATGTTCTCGCTGATTCAATTGTGTTTCTAACAGGTAAGTCAATTAGATCAGTCATGTAGTTCGGAGCTAAGCAATGGAGTATTTTGTGAACCAAAGTACAGATCTTGAAGGCAATGCTTTCTTTAATTGGTAGCCAGTGCAGTTTTTCCTGAAGTGGTTTTGCGCTTTCGAATCTAGTTTTTCCGTAGATAATCCTGGCTGCCGTATTCTGAGCGGTCTGAAGTTTCCTTAGGATTTGTTCTTTGCATCCCGCATATATGCCGTTACAGTAATCGACATGGGTTAGTACCATTGTTTGCATTATGTTATGAAATGTTTCCCTCAGGAAGAATTGTTTTACCCGTTTGAGTTTCCACATTGTGTGGAACGTTTTCTTTGTTGTGGCGTTGGCTTGGTTCTCTAGAGTTAAGTTGGTGTCTATATTAATGCCGAGGATATTTAGGTTATCAGAGATTGGAAGAGTATATTCTGGGGTGTGTGTGGTTGTGGGGCGATTTGTGCAATGCTGGGATGAAAGAATGAGGCAGTGAGTTTTTTTCTTTCTTGAGTTTTAGTTTGAATGCTGCTGCTCAGGTGTCCATTATGCTTATGCTGCTGTTTATTGCATTGGTGATTTCTGAAGGGTTCGACTTGTAAGGTATATTGTAACATCGTGTGCATACAAGAAAGGATTCAGGTCTTGATTGAAAAGAGACTTGGCTAAAGGGGTCATCATTAGGTTGAAAATGATGGGTGAGAGAGGTGATCCCTGTAGAAATCAGCAGTCGGCTTTCCAGGGTGGAGAGATCTTCGAGTTTGACTTTACTTGGTAAGATCTTGTGGCTAGGAACCCCTTGATCCAATTAAGTATATTCCCTCCGATTCCTATCTTGTCGAATATTCTTAGTAGTATATTGTGGTCTATTATACCCTTGGACCAGCATTTTTGTGTCCCAAAAGTGGATGTCTTAGTGACAGCAATGACCAAAAGAACCACAAATCCTATGGTACGAGAGGTAACTGTGTTGAATCCGCTGGGAAACAGTGATCATAACACGATCAAATTTGAGCTGATATCTGGAGAGAAGTCACTTAAGAAATCTAATGTAGCAGCATTCAATTTTCGAAAAGGTGACTATGACAAAATGGTTAAAAAGAAACTGAGAGGGTCAGCCGCGAAGGTTAGGACTTGAAATGAGGTGTGGGCATTGTTTAAAAATACCATCATGGAAGCCCAGACCAGAATTTTTTTTCTCGTATTAATAAAAGTGGAAAGAAGATCAAATGACAGCTAGCATGGTTAAAAGGTGAAGTGAAAGAGGCTATCAAAACCAAAAAATGTTCTTCAAAGAATGGAAAAAGGATCTGAATGAAGAAAATAAGAAGAAGCATAAGCAGTGTCAAACTAGTTGCAAAGCACTGATAAAGAAAGCTAAAAGAGAATATGATGAAAAACTTGCCGTGGAGACAAAAACTCATAGTAACAACTTTTCAGGTACATCAGAAGCAGAAAGCCTGTGAGGGAATCAGTAGGACTGTTAGATCATGAAGAAGCAAAAGGGGCACTCACACAGGACAATTCCATAGTGGAGAGATTGAATACATTTTTTGCTTCGGTCTTTATTGAAGAAGATACAAGAGATACACCTGTACTGGAAATGGTTTTCAAGGGTGATGATGCAGAGGAACTTAAAAAAATCTTGGTGAACCTGGAAGATGTACGGAGCCAAACTGACAAGTTAAAGAGCTACCTCAGGTCCTGCAGTCCATTTGATTTGAGAAACCTAACAATCCTCCCTTTTAGAAGCATTTCCATTAGTTTACTCACCACTGAGGTTAGACTTACAGGTCTGTAAATCCCAACCACCTCCTTACTTCCATTCATATACAGAGGGACTGCATTTGCCCTTCTCCAGTCCTCTGGGACCATTCCAGACTCTAAGGAAGCATTGAAGAGGTCAGACAGAGGAGCCGCCAGAACTTCTCAGAGTTCCTTGAGAACCCTTGGATGCATCCCATCAGGCTCTATCGCTTTGTTTACTTTTAGTTTAGCTAGCTCCTCATGAAAACAGTCCTCTGAGAATTGGTCTTGGTCCTACCATACATCGATCCCCATTAGCATTTGTTTTTGTGTCCCAAAAGTGGATGTCGTGGAGGGGCATTTTCGACTGGGGACGCCCATCTCTAAGAGTGCCCATCTCCAAGGACAGCGCCGTGAAGGCGCCATTATAACCAATCGTCACCATTTTCTTGGCTTTCTTTCTCATATCAAGCATACAGACTCCTGATTTAGGCCTTTTGGCAGAAACACAACGTTGTGTTGAGTCATTTTATTGTTTAATAAACTTTGCTTCATTTTTACTACTGCTGTGGTCCGGTCTTTGGGAATCCTGGTTCACATTCCCACTTCCCTCTGCTTTTGAGTTGCTCCATGGGACTTCTTGAGTTCTCCACGCTCGTGGATTCTCTTTTGTATTCTATTACATCTCTGTCCATTTCTTCTGACTCTGAAGGTGACCTGTATATTCCACCAATGTAAATACATTTTCCTTTCCCTCTTACCAGTTTAACCCACAGTTCTTCTTTGTTACCCCATATGTCCTGTAGTTCTGTCACTTATTATTCTTGACATATAATGCCACTCCTCCACCCTTTTTTTTCTACCCTGTCCTTCCTGAGTAGATTATAGTCAGGTATAACTATATCCCAGTCATGGCTCTCCATTAACCACGTCTCCATGACCACCACCAAATCCAAATTGGTTTCTATCATTGCAGCCTCTAGATCTAGAAAGGGGATGGAACTCCTCCCATATGAGGAAAGGCTAAAGAGGTTAGGGCTCTTCAGCTTAGAAAAGAGACTGCTGAGGGGGCATATGATTCAGGTCTATAATATGCTGAGTGGCTTAGAACAGATAAAAGTGAATCGATTTTTCATTCTTTCAAAAAGTACAAAGACCAGGGGACACTCAATGAAATTACTTGGAAATACTTTTAAAACAAATAGGAGGAAATATTTTTTTCACTCAGTGAATAGTAATGATCTGGAACTTGTTGCTGGAGGATGTGGTAACAGCAGTTAGTATAACAGGGCTTAAGGTTTGGACAATTTTCTGGAGGAAACGTCAATAGTCTGCTATTGAGATGGACATGGGGAAGCCATTGTATGCTCTGGGATTCGTAGCTTGCCAGATACTTGTGACCTGGATTGGCCACTGTTGGAAAAGAGGATACTAGTCCTGACCCAGTATGGCTATTCTTATGTTGTTATATAAAACAGTGCACTCATAGAGGATTATGCGTTGTTGGAGTAACATGCTACGAACTGAAAAATTCAAGGTTCAAATCCTACTGACTCTCTTACCCCTGGATTCTATGTATGGCACTCTCAAGTTAATTGGCCAACAAGCTGTATACCATCAGTAATTGGAAGCTAACCAGGGCCGTGCCTAGGGTCTCTGGCACCCCCCTGCAGACTATCAGTTGGCGGCGGTGGCCCTCCCCCCCCCCCCCCCCCCCCCCCGTGAAAATGATCGCTCACCACTTGCCACACTGACAGGAATTGTCAGCAATATTCTTAGAAACAAATTGCTATACATTGCAAAATAAGATAGCAGATGTAAATTCTCAAAGTGGACATATTCCAAACACTAAAATGAAAATAAAATGATTTTTTTCTACCTTTGTTGTCTGGTGACTTTCTTTTTCTGATCATGCTGGCCCAGTATCTGATTCTGCTGCTATCTGTCCTCTTAACTCCGTTTCCAGGGCTTCCTTTCCATTTATTTCTTTCCTTTCCTCCTTTCTTCTTCATTTCTGGTCCTCAGCTTCTGCCTATTTTCTTCATCCATGTGCAGTTTTTCTCCTCTCTTCCTTTTCCTTCATTTCATCTCCTTCATCTCTCTTCCCTCCCCTCTATGTCCAGCAATTTCTCCTCTCTCCCTGAGCCCTGCCCTCCCAACCAT
Organism: Microcaecilia unicolor; assembly: GCF_901765095.1. Lineage (NCBI taxonomy): Eukaryota > Metazoa > Chordata > Amphibia > Gymnophiona > Siphonopidae > Microcaecilia > Microcaecilia unicolor. The sequence continues at coordinate 546,624,424 of NC_044031.1, forward strand.
GCTTCTCTGTCCCCTGCCCCCTCCATTCATTCCTATCCAGCAATTCCCCTCTCCCTGAGCCCTGCCCTCTCATCCATGCTCCTCTGTCCCCCTCCATTAATCCCTATCCAGCAATTCCCCTCTCTCCCTGAGCCCTGCCCTCCCATCCATGCTCCTCTGTCCCCCTCCATTAATCCCTATCCAGCAATTCCCCTCTCTCCCTGAGCCCTGCCCTCCCATCCATGCTCCTCTGTCCCCTCCATTAATCCCTAGCCAGCAATTCCCCTCTCTCCCTGAGCCCTGCCCTCCCATCCATGCTCCTCTGTCTCCTCCATTCATCCCTAATTCCCTATCCAGCAATTCCCCTCTCTCCCTGAGCCCTGCCCCTCCCATCCATGCTCCTCTGTCACCCTCCATTAATCCCTATCCAGCAATTCCCCTCTCTCCCTTCCATGACCCCCCTCACATCCATGCTCCTCTCTCCCCTGTCCTCCCGCTCCCATGTCCCAGTTGGCCTGGCCCGCCCTCTTCTCCCCCCCCCCTTCGCATCCATGCTCCTCTCTCCCCTGCCCTCCCGCTCCCATTGTTCAACAAGCCAATTACCAAGCAATTATTGACACTAATTGGCATTCATTAGAATTTACATGCAGAACTAAGCATATTCTGTAATGTGATGTGTGTAAATTCTAAGTCACATAGTTGAAAAGGGTGTGTGGCAGTGGGTGGGCCATTTGCATTTCTGAAATCTATGTGCGTTGTTATAGAATGCATCTGGTCCACTCCTAATTTAGGCTTCGGGATTTACTTGGCCTAAATTTAGTTACGTGGACAGGCACTCAGTGTATTCTATAAACTGTGTAGAAATTTAGGCTTATTCTGTAAAGTATGCCTAAATTAAGGCATACTTGATAGAATACGCATAGACATATTTCATTTCGGCGCTGATTTTTTAGGCGTAATATATAGAATCTAGTCCATTGTGGGCAATTCTATAAAAGGATGCCTCCATTTAGGTACACTGGTGACACATGGTTGTCATGTCCCCTACCTCAACGCAAGCGGCGTCCTCGGGCTGCGCAGGGTCCCGTCGATACGCACACTTGACTGGCACAGCCCTGAGCCATGTGTGTGTAGTTCTTCTCTGGCTGCAGGCTCCTTGATTGCTTTGCTTCCATGCACCTGGCTCTGCTCTCTCTCTCTGCCTGGCTTCCAGGCTCCTTGATTGCTTTGCTTCCACCCACCTGGGTCCGCTCTTCCTCTGCCTGGCTTCCCTTGCTTCTCTCCTGTTGGTTTTCCGGTTCCTCCTTCCCCTGCTCTTGTCCTATGGCTGTGCCTCTTCTCCCTGCTGATGTCAGACGCCAGCACTTTATCAGCTGAGCTCTCCCTAGACTCCTTGCTTCGGCTTCTACTTTGGTAGGTGTTACTTGCTCAGTAGTGTGCTTCTCCTCTACTTTGTTCTTCATTGCTGACTTAGCCTGTACCTGGATTACTCTTGACCTGCTGCCTGCCTGCTGACTCTGCCTGTATCTGGATTACTCTTGTGTCTGCTGCCTGCCTACTGATCTTGCCTGTACCTGGATTACTCTCGTGTCTGCTGCCTGCCTACTGACTCTGCCTGTACCTGGATTACTCTCTTGCCTGCTGCCTGTCTGGCCATCACGTTCATCACCCTGCTTCCTGCTCCATCTCATAAGTCCTGCAGGCCGCCCGCACCTTGGGGCTCAACCTCTGGGGAACTGCGGTCAACGCAGGTGAAACCTGGGGTTGTCCGGCTGCCAAGCAGAACCTGGTCTGAGTACCGGGCTCGGCAGCACTCTACTTGGTACAAGAACTCACAGGTCTGACAGTAAGCCGAAGCCATGAGTTCGCTGGACAAACCCGACTTGGCGAATTTGGCCCAGGTTCTTCAGCAACAACAGGCCCAGCTCAATCGTCTGTCTGGAGTCCTGCAGGACGTTTGTTCCCAGTTGTATACTTTTCAATCCCAACAGCAAGTTCCTGCTGCACCGTCCGGACCAGTTTTACCCACTCTGGGGTTAAGGCTCCCTGAGCCTCCCCAGTTTGACTGTACCCTTTCCGCTTGCCGAGGGTTCCTCAACCAATGTCTTATATTGATCATCTAATTCACCGACGGGACGACGTGTAAAGCAAGTGGACTGTGTCCTCCAGTTTGATTGAGCCGGTGAAAGTGGAACTGTGAGTGTAACTGAACAGCAATCCATAGTGTCATCTTAGGACACAAAGGATCCACTGAACTGTATCCTGTGAAGGGGGAAGGGGAGGCATTTAGTAAAAACAGAGTCACTACAGCTTTTGTTCAGAACTGACGATGCTTACAGTTGTACACTGTAGATCTGATATATCATGGCTCAGTATAATCCGGTCAAGGGTTGGACCCCACCTTTCTTTCTTTTCTTATTGCATATTATTGTTTGATACAACTAAATGGGGATGATATTCAGTGGGACTTATGAGGGCATGAGCAGCTCCTATACAATTAAGTCTCACTCACCAGGTTCAGACCACCTCAGCACTATCCAGGTAGTGCCAGGATGGTTCTGGTTCTATGTGGAGGCAATTTTCTGTCCTCTAACTGTCCAGATAAAGTGAGGACAGTGAAAAGGCTGGCCTAACTGTATCCAGTTATCAGGGTACCACTTCTTCACGTTCCACTGCTTTTCACTATGTCGGCCCAAAACTATGCAATGAGCTTCCACCTCACGTTAGGAACCTACCAACTCTTTTAGCATTTAAGAAATCACCTAAATCCCATCTGTTTACTCAAGTCTTTGCTTCAGATTTTCACTAGGTTGTTTTTTTTTTTTGGGGGGGGGGGGGGAGGTGTTTTTTTTCTTTCTTGTCTTTTCTCCTCTCTCATTTTATTGTATTGTAAACAGCTTTGTTTTTACTATATTGTAAAGTGCTCTGAAGCCTAGAACAGGCCATGTGATGGTATATTAAGCAGAAGTAAATACATAAATATTGTCAGTACCCTGCTAAGAGCCATGGCTAAGTTATACCTGGATTTTCAGCAGTGAATATCTGTATATAAAATAACCCTGGCGGCTAGCATTTAAATCAAACACTGACTGCCACAGCTGAATATTACCCCCAGTATTACTAACTGATGTATTTTTTTCTTCTTCTTTTTTTGTTTGTTTATTTTTTTTTCACCCATTTGTGATGGATAATGATTACCACAGTATCATTTCTAACTAGTATCAACTGTCACTGCATGTAATTATGAATGGGTAAAAGCGATATAATCTGGATTCAGTTATAACATGGTTAAATAAATTAAACCTCAGTGCCCATGGTATATCAGGTCTACAGTCTGCTTCATAGCCCTCTAGGAGTTAGTGTTAACTGCTCAGGGAGCTTGTCAACCATTCATTGTGCCTTAAGTTTAAGAGCTTCCAGTCTTAGCTTACCATTGCTCTTCACACAGCTAATACTTACTGTGCTACTGTAACACTCACATACTCTAAATTACTCCTGCGTGGAGCATGCTCACAACTTCACAAAACATTTGTGGGCTGTTCCACTAAGGGGTCACATTCTCTGGCTGTACCATGGCTCCAAGTGTTTCAATGATATCCCTCTTTTCCATCTATGGATGCCACAATTACATTTTGAGTGACTTAAGCCTCTTATTGTGCTGTTGGTATTGCAGGCCTTCTGTCATTTTAGTAACATTTCTCTGAATGACTTCCATCTTAATGCCTTTGCACAGGTACGACAAGAAACAACCAAACAAATAAACCTCCAAAACTGAACACGGAACCTAAAGTGAGGTTAGGGCTGGTGCAAAGATACTAAGCTTCAGTCCTGCTTAGTCCCCTCCCTCATTACACACCAAGCTAGCAATGGCATCTCTGGCTTGACTTTTTTTGGTGTGATCTCATAGCATCCTGTTCCTATTCACTAGTTTTAAACTTTTCAGTTATTTTAGCAGAGCAGACTTCCATTGTGCTGTGTTACTACATATGTATCCTGTGTCACCACCTGACCTCTGATGCAGACATTACTTACGCCAAAACGCAACCCGTGTTAGGTCACTAATAAAGCACAGTTGTCCCGTTCATGAAAAGCCCTTTTGTACATTAAAAAAAAAAACCTCTCTCATGCCACATTTATTTTCTTTTTCCTTTTCCCTCTAGTATCTGTCAGTGATGCCCAGAGGAGCCTCACCTCACAACGGCAGCTATGCTTTGAGTACAGAGTCACATCCACAAGTCATTCTCATTCTGTTCCTCTCCCCTGTCATACACAAATACATTATCTCCCTTTTCCCCATACTCACCTATTCTTTTTCTCTCCCCTCTAGAGCCGGGTTTAGGACAAATGGCACCCCAAGCGAAAGTCAGTGGTGCCATCCCCTTCAAACATTTCTCACTCCTTCTCTCCCCCTTTCCCTCTCTCCATGCATTCTACTCCTTCTCCCTTTACTTTTCCAGTGATCCATTCCCTCTTATCCTCCAAACGTTAGGCATTCTTCCTCCCCCATCTTGCTGCTTATTCTTGTCTACAAGCATTCTCTCCCTCTTCTAATGCACTTCTCCTCTTATTCCCCACCCTGCTAATAATCTATGACTATTATATCACATACGTGGCATAACAAAAATAGATCATTTATATTAATATTTGATTCAGATATACTGCCCAGTTATAATATTTTTAACTGTCTTTGTATTGATCTATAAAATATGTGCAACAGCAAAACTACACTATTACAGTTTCAGAGGTGAAGCACAAGGTTTCATAAAATAAAAATATTGGAATCACTTGAATAACAGTAAAACAGACTTCACTACAAGACAGTTTTGAAATAACATGTAACCCAATAGCAAATACGTTCCAAACTTATATAGCAAACCTGCCATAGCAACACAGCATTAACTTCCAGTACTCAAATATCAAAAGACCGGTTATACCAGACCTTAGAACTAATATACTACCTCCTCATAAAATGTCAGAACAAGTAAGACTGCTAAAAAAAACAACCCTACACAGGCCTTAGCAGTGGCACATTAAGTACCATGTAACATAGTAACGTAGTAACAAAGTAAATGATGGCAGATAAAGACTTGTACGGTCCATCTAGTCTTCCCAACAAGATAAACTCATTTTACATGGTATCTGATGCCTGAGTTTGATTTGTCCTTGCATTTCTCAGGACACAGACCGTAGAAGTCTGCCCATCACTGTTCTTGTACTAAGTTCTGAAGCCAACGTCGAAGCCCCTTAAAATTTACACTCCAGCCCATCCCTATCTATTCAGTCATGATCAGGGCGTAGACCGTAGAAGTCTGCCCAGCTCCCATTTTGTTAGAACACTATGCTAAGCTTCAGTAAGCATTCTAACAGACATGAACTAAACTAATGGCTTGCAAATTACTGCAGAGTTAAAAAAAAAAGTGTGCGATCAAAAAAACCCTAGCAAACCCTGAGCACACTGCTGCATGAGTAGGGATTGGTTCATGCACTGATAGGAAGGGAGATTTTATATTATATAAAAGGTAAACAAAACAGGAAAAGCAAAATCTACCACAGGAAAATGAAGAAAATCCATAAGAGTGGTAGAAGCCGACCACAATCTTCAAGGTTTTTGCCGACTTTTACTGTGGGTGTCCTCTCTGACATAATTTTTGTTAACTTGCTGAGTTAAGCTTTTCAGCATTGATGTTTTATTTAGTATCCATATTTATTGATCACCTTGTTGGCCTAACGAAACATGGCCCATGTTGGGTTTAGTTTGTCAGCACAATAAACTTTTTATTGATCACCTTGAAGATTGTGGTTGGCTTCTTCCATTCCTGTGGATTTTCTATCTACTATAATAAAATTCACCCTCAACGTTCTGAAGACAATGTTCTGAAGTCACTCAGTCACTCCCTGAAGGGTTCATGGATTCATGGTGGTGAAGCCACAACACTGACCATGTCTCTCTGCCCCGCCCTCGCATGACGGACCAATCAGAAAAAACACCCTCAACATTCTGAAACACAAAGGACCATCACAACACCATTCCCAGGCAACACTAGGCAACGTAAGACGGACCAATCAGAGGAAACTACGTGACAATAAGGGAGGAGCATTCCCCAGCAGAATGGCTCATTATCTGTGCAGCACGGAGAGCACAGAACCACCGCTGGAACGAGAGAAGAATATTCCTGCTGTGGGTATGTGCAAAAATAGACCGGGGGGGGGGGGGGGAAGAAATTTTTAAAAGCCTAATGCCAGTACTGAAGAGTGCCAGAGAGCCTATAGCAAAGACTATATTTGGGATCGCTTGACATGGAGTCGGAGGAGCCAGAAAACAACGTGCCCGTCACCATCTGGGACGTGGGAGAACAGGACAAGCTGCGGCCCAGCTGGAAGGATTAGCCGCGACCCAGCCAGCAGCAAATAGCGACCAAGGAAGGGGGAGGAGTACTCCTTCCCTGCCTAGGAATCGCTGGAGACTGGCTGCCAAAATAACGAAACAACCGCACACCGACGCACCACCTCCATCATTCGAAAGGCATTCACTCTTTCTTTAACAGAAATTCAAACTAATAATACAAAACAAACAAAGAATACTTGGTTTCTCAGGCGACTGCAGGTAACTCCCCACCCCCTTCCTATTCCCCTTTTGCCGAAGCGGCCAAGGACGTACCCAACCATCCCCAGCCTCAGGCAAGCTGTCTCCCACCTCGGGGATTCCCCGAGCACCCGGAAAAAGATGGCGCTGATTCCTGCAGCGCATAAATGTTCCAGCATTCCCCTGCAGCCGGCCTGAAATGGACCAAACATACCGGATCACCCCCCGACAGCCCGAGACCGTGCTCTTCTCCCTTCCGCCAACTTAAAACAACCATCCCTGTCCTCAGGCAAGCCATCACCCACCTCCAGGATGCCCAGAACCCCAGCCCAATGGAAAAAGATGGTGCTGCTTCCAACAGCACATTTCTCTTCCAGCGTTCCCCTACAGCAGCCCTGAAATGGCCAAAAAATACCAACAGACAAAGAATGTGCTCCTCTACCTTCCGCCCATCTAAAACAACACTGCTGCCTCAGCACAACACAAAAAAAAAAAACCTGGAAAAAAAAATCCACCACTCAGCAAAGGCTGACCCCCCTACAACCACATTTACATTTCACCAACAGAAAGACCCCCCTCCACAAACCTCCATGACAGACAAAACCACACACACACAATACAACAGAAACACACCGTCAAAGCCACACACCAATCCAACCCACTTTGCCAGCACAGCACAGCACATCCCACAACCCCCAAGCAAAAAACAAAACAAAAAAAGACACACATCAACAACCTGCACACACACTGCACCCTCACACACTCACACACACACACACACACACACACACACACACAAAATAACTCTGTGACACATACACACACACACACACACACACACAAAAAAGCCACATGCTAGCGCCCGTTTCATTGGTTTCGGAAATGGGCCTTTTTTACTAGTATTATATAAAAGGCCAAAACTCCCAGGATTCTGTCTCTTCCCCTAACCTGCAAAAATGTGTTGGTGGCCCAAGTGGGCCTCTGAACTTTCAAAAAAAAAAAAAAGGTGCCTGGCATTCTGAGTGGATGCCCTGGACTCTCAGGGGCCCCCAAACCCTCATGCACTTTCAAAAGCTGGGAGGCAGGAGTGACACCAACTCACTCTTGCCTCCTGCACCACCATTTAGCAAGATGGCAGCACCGGAGGCCAGAGCAAGTGGGCATCACTCCTGCCTTCCAGGTTTTTTTAGGTGTGTGTGGGAAGCCAAAGACTCCTGGGAATCTGGGAGGTGAGTCCAGTTGGACCACCAGGAACTGTCTTTGTGGAGTGGGGTGGAGAAGGGTTAGGGGTCCATGGGCCCACTTGGGCCACCAGGGATCTTGGCTCATCTGAGGTGAAGTGTAGCACTTCATTCAGATTACTTTCTGTTCCCAGACTGCATCTTCACAGAGGTCTGAGCTGGCTTACATATTCAACATTATGAAAAGCGTATATGTTTTGGAGTTTGGGGGTTTTTTTTTACTTCATCCTCGGCAAAAACCTCCCCCACCCGAGGCGGGGAGAATTTAAGGAAATGACTTTGATGCTGGACATGGGTGAATGGAGGGGAGGGGATGGAAGGGGAGAGAGGACGGTTGCTGGACATGGGGAGGGCAGGGGAGAGAGGAGGGTTGCTGGGCATGGGTGGATGGAGGGGAGGGAAGGGGAGAGAGAGGACGGTTGCTGGACATGGGGGGAGGGCAGGGGAGAGAGGAGGGTTGCTGGGCATGGGTGGGTGGAAGGGAGGGCAGGGGAGAGAGAATGGTTGCTGGGCATGGGGGGGAGGTCAGGGGAGAGAAGAGGGTTGCTGGACATGGATGCATGGAGGGGAGGGGAGGTCAGGGGAGAGAAGAGGGTTGCTGCACATGGATGGATGGATGGATGGAGGGGAGGGCAGGGAGAGAGGAGAATTGTGGAATATGGATGGAGGGAAGGGAAGACAGGAAAGAGATGCACATGGATGGAGGAGAGACAGAAGAAATTCTGGACATGGGTGAAGGGGAGGGAACACAGAGGAAGGAGATGCACATGGATGGATGGGAAGGTAGAGAGAAGAAATGCTGGACATCTAACTCTCATTTTTCTTCGGCTGTTCCACTACATTGTTAAAAACAAAAATCTCACCCATTTTAACGGGCTTAACGGCTAGTCTATATATAATGTCACTGATTTTGAAAGCAGATGGACATCTCAAAATGGCCCAAAAAAATGTCTGTCTGTGGAAAACGTTCAAATCACAATTTTCAACAGGCAGAATTTGGATATTTTACACCGGTTTCTCCAAACTGCATGGGGGCGTGTTGGAGAATTGTTCTGTGTGGGACTAGGGCGGGCCCAAAATTAGGGCATCTTTCAGCAATAATGGAACAGGAAGAAATATCCCAAGGCAAAAAAAGAAGGATGTTTTTATCTAGACCTGTTTCAGTCAAGTCCAGGATACAAAAAAGTGCCCTGATTGAGCAGCTGGCCACTGGAGGGAATGAAGGCATGACCCTTCTCTAATCTCCCAGTGGTTATTGACCCCCCCCCCAACCCCCCTAAGAAGTGAAAGTGACAGTAGGTACCAGGTTGTATGATAGCTTCAGGTATATGGCCATTCCTAACAGAGCAGCAAGTGTAAGGAGTAGCCTAGTGGTCACTGCAGTGGACTTTGAACAATGGGACTCAGGTGTAGCTCTCACTTTAACTCTTTTATTTCTGTACAGATATGTGAACCCTCCTACAACGTGCTGTACCTGAATTTGTAAGAAACTTGCAAGTATGATGGCTATTTTTGGTAAAGTAGTTTTTTATCTGTTCCTGGAGGACTCATAATAACATATAAAAGAATTAAGAAACAATTCATATCTAGGTCCCTTATTTAAAGTCCACTGCACTGACCAGTAGGCTGCCACTCTGCTCTGCAGGGGTGTCTGTGTGGCCATTTTTGTACAAATGATGCCAGACAGATGTTTTTGTGCCTGTTTTTTTTTTGTCATTCATATCTTGGATGTTTCATTTTGGGAGACAGCTGTTCATTTTCGATGTTTTCAGTGCAAGAGCATTCTTCTCATGTATTTTCAAACAGGAAATCCCAACGTTTTTCCAGTTCAAAAATGGCTTTGAGATGGATTTTGTTTTTGGACACTAAGAGCAGGACACCCCAATTCTTACTTGAGTTTTCTTTCAGAAATGCCCCTCAATATGTAAACTGCTTTTGATTGAAACCACAGAGAGGCAGTATATCAATCCCATCCCCTTTTCCTTTATTTTAGAACAGGCTGTATATTAGCAGATTTTGGTCTAAAATACATGAGAAATGAATGTCCATATGTGATGTACAGATTTGGACATCCGTGTTCAGAGTTGGATGTCCTTTCTAAAAAGATATGTATAGGTATGTATCAAGGTGTGTTTGGAAGTTTGTTTTAATCAAGCTGGTAATGACCAATACAAATGAGACTATTTATATATATATATCTGCAATACTTTGATGGCTTCTCTTAGCATCTGATGATTTTCTTTTTCTCCATATGTAATATGTGAGCAGCTTTTATTCTGTGGATGGCATCCTTGAAAAATGCATTTAGTTTCTATAGAAATAGAATAATTTCTCCTGTCTTGGTCAATAAAGGTCTAATATACAGTATGATATTGAAATGTTTTTAAATATATTGGGTATGGAAGAGTCACATGGAATGATTTCAGTTCTGCTGTTAAATTGTGAAGTGACTGATGGGCATGGGCGTAGTCTGTGGGGTGAGGGGGGGCATTGCCCCCCCTATATGTAGGGCTGGCGTGGCGCAATGCAGCAGGCAGCTCTCGGACGGTCCCTCCTTCATGCCCTCAGTTCCCCGACCGACAGCTCTCCTCTCTGTTCCTCCCCCCTGTGCATTTAATTCTTTTACTTTCAGTTGCAGCAATGACAGTGAAGAAGACAACACAGTAGGCTTGCCTCCAGCTTCTCCCTTGCCTTCCCTCACACAGTGTCCCGCCCTCACGGAAACAGGAAATACATCATCGCAGAAGGCAGGACACTATGTGTGGGAATGGAGAAGCTGGAGGCGAGCCCGCTGTGTTGTCTTCTTCATTGCTGTTGCTGTGACTGAAAGTAAAAGGGTTAAACATGTGGGGGGGGGGGGCAGGAAGGAACGGAGAGGAGGGCTGTCGGGGAGCTGAGGGAGGGCAGGGAGAATCACTGGACATGGATGGGAGGGGAGGGCAGGGGGAGAGAAGAGATCGCTGGACAGGCAAGGAGGGGAGGGCAGGGGAGAGAGAATTGCTGGACATGGATGGAGGGGAGGGCAGGGGAGAGAGGAGAATTGCTGGACATGGATGGATGAATGGAGGGGGCAGGGGAGAGAGGAAATTTGCTGGATATGGGTGGATGGAGGAGAGGGCAGGGGAGAATGGAGAATTGCTGGATATGGGTGGATGGAGGAGAGGGCAGGGGAGAATGGAGAGTTGCTGGATATGGATGGATGAAGGGGAGGGCAAGGGAGAGAGGAATTTTGCTGGATATGGGTGGATAGAGGAGAGGGCAGGGGAGAATGGAGAGTTGCTGGACATAGATGGAGGGGAGGGGATGGCAGGGGAGAGAGGAGAATTGCTGGACATGGATGGATGGAGGGGGCAGGGGAGAGAGCAAATTTGCTGGATATGGAGGGGGCAGGGGAGAGAGGAGAATTGCTGGGCATGGATGGATGAATGGAGGCAGGGGAGAGAGCAAATTTGCTGGATATGGGTGGATGGAGGAGAGGGCAGGGGAGAATGGAGAGTTGCTGGACATGGATGGATGGAGGGGAGGGAAGTCAGGAAGGAGAAGCACATGGATGGAAGGGAGGGAAGAGAGGAGAAATGCTGGACATGGATGGAGTGGAGGGCAGGAAGAGAGGAGAAATGCTGGACATGGATGGAGGGGAGGAAAGACAGAGGAAGTAGATGCACATGGATGGAGGGGAGGGGAGTGAGGAGAAATGCTGGATATGGATGGAGGGAAAATTGCTGAATTTAAGGGCTGGATCTGAACACTTTTAGGGCAGATGCTGAAACTGGAGGAAGGATAGGGACAGGGCTACAGATAGTACACAGGACGCATAAGGACACAGGAAGGATGGTGGACATGGTGAGAGAAAAATTATCAAATGGAAAGAAGACACTGCATAAAACAGAAGACACTAGGACCAAAGCGAATAGAAAAACTAAATGATCAGACAACAAAGGTAGAAAAAAGTATTTTATTCAGAATTTATTAATTGGAATATGTCAGCTTTTGGACGTTTGCATCTGTGATATTTTGCATGTAAGTTTCAATTTTTCTAGTATTGCTGCATGCCGAGTCTAACTTCTTGAGGTAACTTTCCAGTTCAGTATTTTGCCTTTATATTTTTTATTTCTAGATCCTTGTGTCATATCTGTTGTCATGTGTTTTTCATGTGTGATCAAGGTGCAGTATTCTGCTAGTGTGTAGTATTTGCAGCCCTTTTTGTTTTGGTTTTTTGTTTCATTAGGTAGTGAACTGGTGTTTTAGAGCCCAGTGTAATTACAGTGCTGCCTTTCCACGCATAAGGTTGTAGCTCGTCCTGCCCTTGAAATTAGTGCTGTTATGGTTTGGTAAGGTTATGAGTGTGTTTTTGTACAAGTTTGTGTATAGTGTTTTGCAGTGGAAAGATTGTGTGTTGGCCTTACTGAGGTGGCACCAAAACATCAGAAGCGGTGTAGAGCCTAAATCATGACACACTACCTCTTAAAGGATCTACATATAGAGCTTATGCATTTCTAAGGTCTACACTGGCATGGTATAGGAAAGGGGGTGGGGAAATACTACTGGAGAGGAAGAGGGAGTGCTGGGTAAGGAGGAAAGAAGGAAGGAAGGGAGAGGCTTTTTTGGGAATATCTCATACATATTCATTATGGTTATTCCCCCAAAAGCCAGCTCTTTCTACTTCTTTCCTTCCTCCATATTAGCATATTCATTTGCATATATAGATATATATATATATAGATATATATATATATATAGATACATACATACAAATGAATATGCTAATATATCCCATCCCGCCCCATCCTTTGCCCCCCCAAAATGAAACAGTCAAGCTACGCCCATGCTGACGGGTCCTTTTACTAAGCTGCAGTAGAAAGTGGCCTTAGTGCCCCCTTACACAAGTTTTTCCTACGTGCTAAGACTATTTTTACTACAGCGATAAAATAGCTGATTTTCTATTTTTTTCAAATACAGCTATGCACTAACGTTGCCACTAGTGTATGGCCATTAAAAGCAATTATTGTGTGAGCATCTACTGCCACACATTTTGTAGCCAGTAAGGGCTCATGCGGTAATCCTGCGCTAACTAGTTAGCACGTGGTAATGGAGATGTGCTGATTAGCGTAGACATGGCCCCCTCAACCAAAAAATAAAAAAAATTCTTTTAGCACACAGGTAGTGCGCACCAATTTGGAACTTATCACAGGACACCTGAGTGCGTCCTACGGTAAGCCTTTTCAAGCTGTGGTAAGCACGTTCTCGCGCTTACCGCAGCTGAGTGAAAGGACCCCTAAATGATGTGTTCGCCTTAAAATTCAGAGCAGTACGCCTGTCCTTAAACTATGTTTGCTACTGATAGTGTTGCACTTTAATCATTAAGAAAATGTTGAATAATTACAGGGCAGGGAGAAAATTTTATACTTTTTATTTTTCTATAAACTATTCCTGAGTACTGATGTGTTTCTAAATATCTGTAATTCATACCATCTGTTTTTTTTTCTCTTCGTGATTTAAAGCTGTTTCTAATGGCAGTGGCTTCATTGCAAATGAAAACCAAACTGATCAGACGGAGTTAGAGCCGGTGGATGAGGCAGAAGAAAGACGCCAGAAGGAGCTCATGCAGGTGGCATCGGACTATGCAACTCTCATTAGCAGAGAAGCCAAGCTTCTGCTGGCCACAGTCGAGGAATCTTATAGCAGCTCAGCATCGGAGAATGCCAGAAAAGTGCAGAGTAAGCAAGAGGATTTGGATTTAGATTTCTAGATGTAATTACCTTTCAAAATCCAAGAAGTTACAGCTCAAATACTGTAGCTATTTCCATGCCCAAGGGGGCTTACAATCTAAGGCAGGGGCATAGCCAGACTTCGGTGGGAGGGGGTCCAGAGCCCGAGGTGAGGGGCACATTTTAGCACCCCCCCCCCCGGTGCCACCGACCCCCCCCCCCCCCCGCCGCCGCCATCACCACCACCACCAACAACTATGATCCCCCCTGCCGATGACCCTCTCGACCCCCCCCCCGCCGCCAACCTGCCTACCTTTGCTGGCGGGGGACCCCAACCCCCACCCGCCGAGGTCCTCTGCACCTTTCTGCTTTCTTGTTCTATCCTCTCCTGTGCTGCTCCTGACAAGTTGGAACCTAGATGCAGTGGCGTAGCCACAGGTGGGCCGGGGCCCACCCACTTAGGGCTCAGGCCCACCCAAAATTAGCACATGTTTAGTGGTAGCCGGTGGGGATCCCAAGCTCCACCAGCTGAAGACTTCCCCCTGATGGTAAGGAAAACGCTACTGTCCACAATACTGGCACCTGCGCATGCTCGGCTTTCAGTGCATGCCTGCTACAGATTGCCAAGGTGGAAAGGAGCGTTTTTTCACCAGCTGAGATAATTTTTTTTGGTGTGTGTGTGTGGGGGGGGGGGGGGGGGGGGAGGTGAAGGGAACACTTGGTGCCCACCCACTTCTTGCCTAGGCCCACCCAAAATCTGTTGTCTGGCTACGCCTTTGCCCAGATGACTGCATTAACGCGATATTGAGTTAATGCAATCTTCCGGGTCCTGGGCGGCACACAGGAGAGGACAGACCCAGAAGCAGACAGGAAGAAGCTTGCTGGCGCCGGGCTTGGGGAATTTTCTTGCCCGCCCCCCCCCCCCCCTCCTCCTTGGCGGCTCTCTGTAATCACTCTGTAATCATATATTTGGTTCCCTATGTGGAAAGTTTTTAGCCAATATCTTACTGCTGGACTGCTATCTGCATTTTAATATTGTTGAGTTGTTATTTATTTATTTTAATTTGGTATAGAAACAGGGATGCTTAAAGTGGAATAAGTTCCTTTATGTTTGTTTAGTGTATTTTATGTTAGCTTGTCCTGCAAAGGAACTATGATTAATCTTTTGATAAGGTCAGGACTACTACTTGTTGAAAATCCCTAATTGACTCTTGTGAAATATTTCCTGGCCAGTAGTATTTTAAGCAACTGGGAAAACCAGAAGCCCTTATAACAAAGGAGTAGTTTTCATAGCCAAGTAAAATGCCAGAAACTGAATTACTAACAGTTAAATGCAGAGGCATCGACAAGGAAGTCCAAGTGTGGAGTCTGGTTCTAAAATTTATTTCTGGGAGGGCCTAAGGTTCACTTGAAGTAAAGTAGCTGCAGAATATGTGTTAGAGTTGAAAAGGAAGTATACAGGTTGAGGAGGGGAAAGAAGACTAGGAGTTCTGAGTTGCTTTTAATTCTAATATATCTATTATTTATATATCTAATATATCTATCTGTCTTATCCATCTAAGAACTCATTTAAGTGTATTATAGTCTGTTTTCCACTGTTACCGATTCCAGGTGAGATTGAAGAAACAATGGTAGTTGAGATGCACAGTGACACAGTAAATGAAAAGGCTGAAACAAAAGAAGAGGGAACAGGAGAAGCTGTGGATACTCCCGTGACAGAGATAGGTATGCCGAAAAAAGAAGCAACTTGCCTGATGAACAGTGGTCATGAGAAGGAGTAATGTGGAGCCGTAGAGTGAATGCACTTGTAGATGAGTAGGAGAAGCTTAGACCTTATGCGGAAGCTGATGGGGGAACCAAGCTCAAGATTTGAAAAGAGAGCTACATAGATGTAATGACACTAAAGACAGGTAAATCATACAACTGAATTTCCAGCAGACTGTAGTGAGATAAATGGTTCACTGGGAATCTGGTAAGAGACACAGTACATAAGCGGAGCAGGTGGGGGAAGAGGGGTTGGTGGTTGGGAGATGAGGATAGCGGAGGGCAGACTTATACGGTCCGTGCCAGAGCCAGTGATGGGAGGCGGGACTGGTGGTTGGGAGGCGGGAAATACGGCTGTGCAGACTTCTACGGTCTGTGCCCTGAAAAAGGCGGGTACAAATCAAGGTAAGGTATACACATATGAGTTTATCTTGTTGGGCAGACTGGATGGACCATGCAGGTCTTTTTCTCCCGTCATCTACTATGTTACTATGTTTATAAGAATATAAGCACTGCCGTACTGAGTCAGACTAAGGGTCCATCTAGCACATTATGCTGTTTCCAACAGTAGCCAGCCCACAAGTGCCTGGCAGAGTCTCCAAAAATTCCATGCTACCTAACCTCAAGGATAAACAGTGGCTTTTTTCCCCAGGTCAACCTTAATAATGGTTTATATATATTTCCTGCAGAAATTTGTCTAAACCATTTTTAAATCCAGCCACATTAACTGCTTTTATCACTTGCTCCAGCAATGAATACCACGATTTAACTGTATGTTGAGTGAAAAAAGAATTCTTATTTTTATTTTAAATGTGCCATTTTGTATTTTCATGGAGCGTCCCCTAGTCATTTTGAAAGAGTAAAGAGTGTTTACCCATTTTACTATGTTCTGGATGTTATAGACCTCTATCATATCTCCCCTCGGCTGTCTCTTCTCCTAACTGAGGAGCCCTAACCTCTTTAGCCTTTCCTCATGCAACAATCATTCCATCCCCTTAATCATTTTGTTCACCCTTTTCTGTACCTTTACCACTTCCACTACATCTTTTTTGAGATGCGGCAACTAGAATTGCACACAACACTCAAGGTACAGTCTCACCATTGAGCAACACAGAGCCTTTATGATATTCTCTGTTTTGTTCTTTATTCCTTTCCTAATAATTCCTAACACAATTCTCCCGCTGCACGATGACCTTGTGTGGCTGTACCACATGAACTTTTTCCTTATCTCAACATCACTCTGTATTTGTTAACACCGGAGTCTGCAAACGCATCTCCGGCACTATGTAAGCCACATTGAGCCTGCAAATAGGTGGGAAAATGTGGGACACAAATGTAACAAATAAATTGTTTGCTTTTTTGGCTACTGCCACACAGTGACCAGAAGATTTCAACATATTGTCCGTGATGATGCCTAAATCCTTTTCTCAGTGGTGACTTTTAATGTGGAACCTAGCCTTTTTATCTTGTTAGCTGGGTTGATTTGCTTCATTCGAACTCTTCTTGTAAAATGCGCAACTTAATGTTGTTACCGTTTCCTTCTACTTAGATGTAAATCTATATTTAATTCCTCATTATATTACCAGACTGCAGTAGTGTGGAATTCATTAGCTTTGATAATTAGTGCTAATTCAAATTATTTAGCTTTTCTTAAAACTTTAAAAACCTGGTTATTTGAGAAATTTTATGGAGTTTAATTTTGCTCTTTCTTGTTTTGAAAACTAAATGTATTTTCCTGGAAGATACTTCCTTGCAAGATGGCTGCCATGTAGGGATCATGTGGTTGTTGCTGCTCCCGGGACCTGGTCGCATTGCAGCCTGAAAACGGAGCCATTTCGGTGTTGCCCCAGCCAGCGAACATTAGGATTGAGCTGCCTCTGGTGAAATTTGTGGGCCCCCGGATTAGTTTGCGGACCTCCAAAGTAATTGTGAACCTCCTCCTCCCCCTCGGATGGGCCTACCTCACTAAGGACGTCCTCCGCGGCACCGAGGCCAGCTATCAGTCCGTCCTTCAGTCCAACAGCGGTTCTTCCTTCACAGCCATGCTCCATCGGATGCCTCTGTTAATACGCCCCACCGACGTCCAGCTTGGTGAGTGGGTCAGTAATTGAATGGGGCAGCGAGTGGCTTGCGGCGCTGCTCACTTGGACACCTCCTCTCCTTGAGAGCGGCTACAGAGGGCTGGTCGGACATCAATCGGTGCCAGAGGAACAAATATGGCCCGAGTTTCCCCTCCAGTCTCGTGTCTCGTGGTGCTAACATTGCCCGACAGGCCCTTACCTCATGGCAATAATGCTAACTGACCAGCCCTGACTTCCACCTACCTAACACTGCCGTCTGACCTAACTTCCATCGCAGTCAGATGGATGATTTCACCTAGAAACGGGAGTTGAACGAACCAATAGACCGCTGGCTTTGAATTAAAATCCTCAGTGGCCTGCACCATTCGTTCCAGCCTGCATCACCCGTTCCAGCCTGCATCATCCGTTCAGTCTGCACTATCCTTCCAGTCTTCACCCATTATTCCTAACTTCCATCGCGGTCAGATGGATGAGTTCACCTAGAAACAGGAGTTGTATGAATCATTAGACCGTTGGCTTTGAATTAAAATCCTCAGTGGCCTGCACCATCTATTCCAGCCTGCATCATCCGTTCCAGCCTGCATCACCCATTCAGTCTGCATCCCTTATTCCTAACTTCCATCGTGGTCAAATGGATGATTTCACCTAGAAACGGGAGTTGTACAAACCATTAGACCGTTGGCTTTGAATTAAAATCCTTAGTGCCCTGCACCATCTATTCCAGCCTGTACCCCTTATTCCAGCCTGCACCCCTTATTCCAGCCTGCACCCCCTATTCCAGCCTGCACCCTCTGTTCCAGCCTGCATCATCTGTTCCATCTGTTCCAGCCTGCTCCATCTGTTCCAGCCTGCATCATCTGCTCCATCTGTTCCAGCCTGCTCCATCTCTAGCCTGCAGCTTAAAATCCAATCCTGCAACCTCTACTCCTTTGTTCCAGCCTCCAGCCTTGCTGCCTCAACTCTGTTACTATTAGCTAACTGTCTGTCTACTATTATTGGCTATTCTACTACTGAATATGCATTACCCTGAATTGTATTATTGGCTATTACCTCTAATGCCTACACCATCCCCATCCTAATTGCTCTGAGCCCATCTGAACCTCCACCCCCTAAGGCTTATTCTGAGCACTTCTGTACCATAATCTGTTATGTATGAGTAATTACAAAATTTATAGGTTTATATAATGTTTTTCTTGATCAGCAGTTACTTGGAGGCACCGATTTATTTTCCCTTTTTTCCTTCCTTCCTTCCTTCTTTTTCCATTTCTCTTCCTTCCTTCTCTCTTCTCCCCTTTTCTTTCCCTCCCTCTTTCCTCCCCTTTCCCCATCTACTTTTCCCTTTTTCCTCTTTTACTATTCCCCTTTTTTCTCTTTTCCTTTTCCCTTCTCTTATCCCATTTCATTTCACATATTTTTTTAATCCATGTGTATGATTTTTTTACCATTTTTAAAACTTTTATTGTTTTAGCCATAGTATTTTTCTATTTTTTTTTTTTACTATGTTTTCATGGGACATTTAAAAAAGTTTTTATGTCGTTTCACTGCAGTAGTTCGCTTCTATTTTTCTGTCCCCTACTGCTGGTTTTTGCTAGCTTGTTACAGTTTTTTTTTCAGAGTACTGTACTAGTGCTTGTAGTTTATTTTTCCATTCCTGCTTCCAGTTGGGGTTTGCAAGATTGTTACAGCAGTTTTCTTTTAAGCACTGCATTAGCGTATATATATACATTATTCATGAGCACATATATCACATCACTCATTGTTGACAGTAGCTGTATTGGAAGGATAATCAAGAAAACATTATCAATGAACTATTACCCATAGATGAGATTAATCCTTTGAATTGGGCCTACAACCAAACACTGCATTGGAGGTGGGGGATGGGGGAAGAATATTACTCCCTGAAAGGAAAAGCTAAATCACTGAATATCCCAATAATAGGTAAGGAAGTACATTCAATTTTATTCACAGAGCACATCTGAACAGGTTGTTAGATCCAATACCAAAACTATCTGCTACCGCTATATACCACAGAACTGTTTTTTGGAAAAAAAAGGGTTGGTTCTTTGATAGGCCATTTTCATTTCTTATATCCACAAGTACAACAGCTCCTACACTTGAGATCTGGCAAAGAAACAACGAGCTCCTAAAGATGCAGCTCTCATGACAGCTTCTGCCTCTGTGCAGACTGATTGCTTGGATGCACATTGAATCCCTCATGACAGAAGTAAAAGAATTAAGGGTCTCTTTTACTAAGCGGCGGTAAGCCCAACGCTTGATAAACAGGAAGTACTGCTGGGCTTCTGTTACTGCTTTGGGATCCCCACCAGCTCAGGTAGTTCATGTTTTGTTGTTGGCAAAAGAGACTACATGTGCCCATCCAGTTTGCCCAGTGGCCCATCCAAAATTTGAGGTCTGGCTATGCCTGCACTGGGGTAATAAAGAATCATTTCTTCAAGAAAGGATAATAGATGTATGTTACAGCCTCTTGCTGGAAGTGTTGGAAGCCAAAACAGCAACAAAATTCAAGAAAAAAAATGGAAGAGATATAGAAGATCCTTAGATATGATGACGTGAGGGTACAGACTAGGAATGGGCAGGCTCTGCTCAGTCCCAGTCTTTACCCCCACATCTTCAAATTGCTTCAGTAATGGGCAGTATTGCTTCAGGAATGGACAGAGTAGCAAGGCCAGTGCATGAATATTAGGCAGCCTAGATGGACCTTCAGATTTGTCGCTCCTCCCCCCTCCCCCCAATCAAGTTTCAGGCCCCTACTCCCCACTTCCATTGAGATTTTGATAATTAAGCTCAACAGTCATAACCTGATCCCCCCCCCCCCCCCCCAAGCAATTCTATAAAGTCATTTACCCTGGTAAACAGGCTGTTTCAAAAGTGTGCATATTCTGTGCAGGTAAAAGTACACATTGGTTATTCTTCAAGCTTGTGTGGCTGTCAAACCTATTGTTGTGCTTTGACTACAGTTGTTCTTTGCTGCCTTAGTGACTGCCTGGTCTGCCAAGTGGTGGAACTGGCCCTGTAGACTAGATGGACATTTTGGTCCTCCTTTGCTGTCATTTTCTGTGTTTGCATGTGACTTGAAAGGAAGGTAAACCTGCAGATCTGTTACCAAAGACTAGCATTTGCAGAACATGAGCTTAATTAAACAAGAATATTTTAGAGTTTGTAGAGTTATTACATTTATCCTATATAATAATTCTCACCTCCAACGTTCTGTGCCTGGGATCGTAGCTCCCTAGGCTGGAGATGGTCTGCTAGGCAGACACGCACTGACGTCACTGACGTCATGACAGCTGATTCCAAGGCAAGGGGAGGAGTAGGGAAACACGTGCAGCGTATTTCCCTACTCCTCCCCCTGCCTCGGAATCATCTGTCACCCCCCGCGCTACGGCCCCCTCGACACCCCCCCTCCGCGAACCTGTCGCCCCTCCCGGACTGCCGAAAACCGCCCCCGCCACCGTTGTGTACTACCTGTGCTGACGGGGGACCAAAACCCCCGACAGCCGAAGTGTTGTTGTGCCCTTCGCGTTCCTGACGTCAGACGCACCCAGAGGAACTTCCAGAGAAGATGAGGAAGGAACGCGAAGGGCACAACAACACTTTGGCTGTCGGGGGTTTGGGTCCCCCGTCAGCACAGGTAGTACACAACGGCGGGGGGGGGGGGGGGAGGTGGTTTTCGGCAGTCCGGAGGGGTGAGGGGGCCGTAGCGCGGTGGGGGGGGAGGGAGGAATTGCCTGCCTAGGGCCTGTTTCCTTGCCTTCAGAAACGGGCCTTTTTTTACTAGTAAACAACTAATGCATTCAACTGTAACTGGCTTGTGTAGATCTCTGATGTACTTAATTGTACCATCAAACGGCATGAGAACATTCATGGTGAAGTGAGTTTGGCTGAATACTGTCATTTATGTGCATCATAGTCTGATATCCACTGTTACTGTTTCCAGGTGAGATTGAAGAAATGATGGTAACCGAGATGCTTAGAGAAACAGTAAATAAAGAAGCTGAAACAAAAGGTGAAGCTGTGGATATTCCTGTGGCAGAGATAGGTATGCTGATAGAAGAAACAACCTGCCTGATGAACAGTGGCCATGAGGAGGAGTAATGTGGAGCTATAGAGCAGATACATTTGTAGATGAGTAGGAGAAGCTTAGACTGCATGCTGAAGCAGATGAGCTAATCGGGAAACTTGAGAAGAGAATTAAATATATGTAATGACACTGATGGCAGATAAATCATAAAGCTAAATTTTGAACAAACTATAGAGGAGATAAGTGGTTCACTGAGAGAGCTGTAAGAAACACTTTAGAGCAGTCTAAGCAGGAGGCAATAATTGAGTGAATAAACATTCTGGTAGTATGTTCCTAAGGGAAGGAATTCATTTTGGTGATTATAGAGAAAGAAGTTACACATTTTAGCAATGATGTGGATCTATACAAGGAAGAAGAGAGAGGAGTAAAGAAGACCCCAGAAGAGATGATACTGTAAATGAGGAGAAATAAATGGGGATGATAGGGATATACAGATTTATTTAAGCATCTCAAAGGTTTTAATAATACACAATGAAAATTGAAAGAAAATTCTTTAATAAAAGAGTCTTGGTCTAAGGCTTCAAAGGACACACACTGGGGTAATAAAGAATCATTTCTTCTGGAAAGGATAGTAGATGTATGGAATAGCCTCTCAGTGGAGGTTGCAAAAAAATAGAAGAAAAAAAATAGAATAATTACAGAAGATTTTTAGAGATGAAGATATAGGGAAAAATCTGAGATTAGGTAGGCTCTGCAGTATTGCTTCAGGAATCCAGACTAGCAAGGCCGGTACAAGAGTATTAGGCACCCAAGGTGAACGTTCAGATTTCCCTGTCTTCCCCCCCCCCCCCCCCCGCCCACCCCTCCCCAATCAATAAGCTTTCAGCCCATAACCCCCATTGAGATTTTGATAATGAAGCTCAACAATCACAACCTAATCCCCCCACCAGATAATCCTGTAAAGTTATTTACCCAGATAAGTTGACTATTTCAAAAGTGCTTATACTCTTATACTCTGTGCAGGTGAAAGTACGCACTGATTGTTCTTGGAGTTTGTGTAATTGTCAGCAGTTTTTATAATTGTCAGCACCTATTGTTTTGCTTTGACTACAGTTGTTCTTTGCTGCCCCCTAGAAGTTGCTACCCTAGGCAGCTACCTTTTCTGCCCATTGGTTGAGCCAGCCCTGCAGACTAGATGGAACCTTTTGGTCCTCCTTTGCATGTGACTTGGATAGAAGATGAACCTCCAGGTCTGTTACCAACTAGCAGTGGCGTTCCGACCCTAGCTGACACCCGGGGCGGATCGCCAATGGGCCCCCCCCGGGTGTAGCGCAACTCCCCCCCCCCCAGCAAAATGACACCTCTTCCCCCCCCTGGCAAAATGACCCCCCCGGGTGCACGCCGCTGGGGGGGGTGCCGCGGCGCGCGCCTGTTGCCCTGTTTCAGTCCGATTTCGCAATTCGCATGTGTTCACTGCTCCCTCTGAGTCTGCCCCGGAACAGGAAGTAACCTGTTCCGGGGCAGACTGAGAGGGAGCAGTGAACACATGCGAATTGTGAAATCGGACTAAAACAGGGCAACAGGCGCGTGCTGCGGCACCCCCCCCCACCAGCGGCGTGCACCTGGGGCGGACCGCCCCCACCGCCCCCCCCCTTGGTACGCCACTGCCAACTAGCATTTGCAGAACAGGAGCTTAGTTAAAGAAGAATGTGTTGTTAGAGTTTGTAGTGTTATTACACGTCTAAACAGCTAACATATTCAACTATTACTAGCTTGCATAGATATCCAACTTATATAATTGTACCATTGGTTGGGATGAGAATATTCACAGTGAACTGAGTTTGGTTAAATACTGTCATTTAAGTGCATCATAGTCTGATTTCCATTGTTACCATTTCCAGGTGAGCTTCAAGAATTAATAGTGACTGAGATGTGCAGTGAAATAGTAAGTGAAGAGATGGCAGCTGAGATGCAAAGTGAAACAGTAAATGAAGAGGCTGAAACAAAAGAAGAGGGAACAGCTGTGGATACTCCTGTGACAGAGATAGGTATGCTGATAGAAGCAGTAACTTGCCTGATGAACAATGGTCATGAAGACGAGTAATGAGGACCTGTAAAGTGACTGCAGTTGTAGATAAGTAGGAGAAGCTTGGACTGTATGCTGAAACAATTGGGGACATTAATGGAAGATAAATCACGTGGAGGGGCATTTTCGATATAACGTCTAAGTCCGACTTTGGACGTTTTACAAAAAATGTCCAGAATCTGAATAGGAAAGGTCATTTTCAAAAAAGAAAAACGTCTATCTTTTGCTTTTGAAAATGCAAGGTTTTGTGATTTGGACACGCACAAAATCAAGCCATTGAGATGTAGGAGGAGCCAGCATTTTTAGTAGACTGATCCCCCCGGCATCCCAGGAAAGCAGCACGAAATGCTGGCCACCGTCGGCTTGGGGTGAGGGGGACAAGAAACTAGCTCCAGCAGATGAACTTCAAAGTGCCGGTAGCAGTCAGTGCTGAAAGATAAGTGTTCTTTCAGCACCATATTTCTTTCTTTTTTTTTTATCATATTTTTATTAAAGGTTTTGTCATACAGAGAATACAAAAGTAAACACAAAATCAAACAACCCCCCCCCCCCCCCCCCCCCCCCGGAAATTAACCCCCCCTCCCCCCCCAAAAAAACATAAGCATAATCAAAGTCAAAGTTCCATGGCAATACCTGGAGACAAATTGCAGGGTTACACAAGGTCAAGGAGTGCTATGTGTCTCCTGACAAAAAAGGTCTAAACGAGCCCAGGTCCTCAAAACAGACCTAATGTTTCGACGCCTATGGGCCAAAATTGTTTCATATTTTCTGATCACGCATACATAACTCCACCATTCATTATAATTCAGCACCATATTTCTTAATTACATTCTACAAACGCAGTTCTGTTTCCTAACTAAAGATGAAAAAGCATACTAAATAGAATCATTTAAACAAATATTATCATCTAAACAAATATATTGAGACACTAAGAAATATTCAATCATTGGAAGGTTTTTTCTTGGCCAATGATGAACAGAGGATCGTTATGATCTGGTTTAGCTCTATTAGATGGTTGCAATCTAGGAGCTCTGTGAGGCCTTCTTCCTTCAAAAGCAAAAGATAGATGTTTTTCTTTTTTGAAAATGACCTTTCCTATTCAGATTTTGGACGTTTTTGTTTTAGTGGATCCAATTTTTATTTTGCCACACGTCCATTTTCAGCAAAAACTTTTAAAGAGGCGTTTTTTACAGGCACGCTGAAAAATGGATCTGTGCACACACAAACACGCGCCTACACTACCGCAGCCCATTTTTCAGTATTCCTTTGTAAAAGGACCCCTCAATACTGTTTGCTGTTGCTCTGACAGGCAGATGATCAAAAGAACAGCGCAGGGCGCTATTAGACCTATGATCAGAGATAATGCATGCAAATTTAAGCAGCGCAATTATCTCTGATCATGGGGTAGAAGTGCGGGCGAATTGTGCCTGAGCATGCGCTCAGCACAATCCTCCTGCACTTGTTTGACAGGTCTGGGCTGTCAAAAGCCCAAACCTGTGAAACACAGGGGCTGGAGGTCCATGGGACCACCAGGCCCTGACTACCCCGCCCTGAGCAACGGGGGCTGGAGGTCCGGCGGATCTCCGGTCCCCCTGACGATCCCACCACCCTCCCCAGGTTCAGGGAGGGCTGGAGATCCGGTGGATCTCCAGCCCCCCCAACCCCCTAGCAAATGGTCCCTGGTGGTCCAGTGGGCGCTGACCAAGCCCCCCCCCCCAGCAACAGGGGGGGCTGGAGGTCCGCTGAAAGTCCTGCAAAAAGGCTGTAATTTCAATTTCCCCACCTGTATTAGAAGTAGTATGTAAATCTGCATAACATAAACAAAATAGTTTGAGAATATGTATACTGACCAGGCCAGAGTCCCCATTATCTATAACTACTGTGTGAATTCTCTGCCTGTCCTGTTTCATTTTCAAATACCATGCTACACAATGACCGGCACAATTGGTTTCATCATCATAATGAGCAGCCTACAAGAAAATAGAGGCCCCTGCTTTCTTACTATTAAGCTGATTATACCCATACTGTAATTTTGGCAATCATAATAATATAATATTATCTTTAATTTGAACAGTGGTATCCTCTAATGTCTTAATCTCAGATTCTAACTGCAACATCTCTCTGTTTTCTTTCTTTCTTTCTTTGATCATAAATGTCATAATCACTCACTTGTTGTTCTGATAATAATTGGAAATTGCTAGGAGGGCCACATACAGAAACTCTTCTACAAGCCCTGTTTTACACCTGCAGTGTCTAGGAATAGGAACGCCATTCACACATTGGATTTCCAGCCCAATCTCTGTATGATCAGAAATACTAATAGGCAATATATTCAAGCACCTCAATAGTGACAGGAGACAAAGAGTCAACAACAAAAAAATCAATACAAAAAATACATGTTATGAGGGAGTGAGTAAAAGTGTATTCCTTTTCATTCAGATGCAATATTTGCCACAGATCAAACAAACCATTTTTGTCTAGTGTTACTCTCCCTCTCTCCCCAAGAGCTCCAGTGTCACTGTCCCTTTTTGGATGTCTTCAACTGCCGTCGCAGGAACGGAGGCACAGAAATATTCAGTGTACCTGAATGTAACTCAACTTGAGTTACTACTGAAAAAGGTATGAGCAAAATCTAAATAAATAAATAAATAGCGAAGGACATCCTCAACTGCCGTCGCAGGGACGGAGGCATAGCGAAGGAGGTCCTTCATCCATACTCTAAAAAAAAAAAAAAGACAAAAGTTTTTAAAGTTGTTTTTTTTTCGGGGTGGAAGGTGGTTAGTGACCACTGGGGGAGTCAGGGGAGGTCATCCTTGATTCCCTCCGGTGGTCATCTGGTCATTTAGGGCACATTTTTGTGGCTTGGTCATAAAAAAAAAGAACCAAGTAAAGTCGGTCAAGTGTTCGTCAGGGATGCCCTTCTTTTTTCCATTATCGCTTGAGGACGCCCATGTGTTAGGCACGCCCCAGTCCCACCTTCGCTATGCCTCTGACACGCCCGCGGGGAACTTTGATCATCCCCGCGACGGGAAGCAGTTGGGGACACCCAAAATTGGCTTTCGATTATGCTGATTTGGGCGACCCTGAGAGAAGGACGCCCATCCCCGATTTGTATCGAAAGATGGGCGCCCTTCTCTTTTGAAAATAAGCCTGATAGTTTTAAACTGAAATTTTCTCTAGAAATAGGCATTTTCCCCATAGTTTTAAACTGAAACCTTTTCTACAGGTAGAAACTAAACAGCCAAAAACTTTTGTTCTAAAAGGCAGTTATTTTCTGTTCCTTGGCTGCTGGAGAGGTAGCTCATCTAGCGACCTCAACTAAGAGTTAATTAAGGTGTGGGGAAGTAGAATACTTGCATAGGTTGCTGAGTCAGCTTCAGATAGCCTGTTTAAAAAAGACCCCTTAGATTCAAAACTATATAAAGAGGAAAGGTCCCACTGAACTTTCTTTCTGAGAAGTTTCGAGAGAAGAGGACATTTCTCTGGTAAGTGAATGCTATTTTGCTTTGTGCTTTGGGAACTTAAAGATTGGGGTTTAAAGGATGAATTGTAGGTTAGTGTTAGGCAAAATAAAAATATAAAAAGCAAATTTTATCAACTAATCTCCATAGTCTTTTCCACTTAGTTTTAAAAACTTTGTACCACAGCATTAACAGATAGAATCTAGCAGGAACTGCAGGATCTAGTTTAGTCTTCCCACACACTCCTAAGATAATACTTCATTTATAGTCAGTTATTGTAATTAAGGTAACAAGAAAGGAGTGCTCTTACAGAGTTTTAAATACATTTCATTACCATCTAAGAAGGAAACACTAAATAAATCATACAATATACTATATAAAATAAAAGACACTTTTATATTAAGCTAATATCCTTAATACTGTAGCAAGTTTTAAATTACTGAAAAACTCAAAAACACTAAGATGGAGTCAGCAGTCCAGCAGCGAGAGGGGTACTATCCAGTCTTTTGCATTGAGTGTCACATGTATGATTATCTCCAGTTGGTGAGATGTCATATGCGTGTGCCCGATGCAAAGAGCTCCTAGCTCTCAGAGAACGTGTCCATTCTCTTGAGGCTAGAGTAGCAGACTTGGTGGAGCTGAGGGAGACAGAGAGGTACATAGAGACCTACAGGGATGTTGTAGAGAAGTCCCACCTCCAGTCTGGTAGCCCCTGTGCTACCTTGGAGGAGGGAGGTCTCCTAGAAGGAGAGCATCACCCTGGTGAAGTAAGAAGTACTCCTGTAGCCAGGACAGGCCCACCAGGGGATGTACTATCCTCTCGCACTGAGGATGTACTATCCTCTCCAAGTGCTGACCGGGAGGGAAAGGTTAGGACAGCTATTGTGGTTGGTGATTCGATCATTAGGCATATAAATAGCTGGGTGGCTGGTGGACATGAGGATCGCCTGGTGACTTGCCTGCCTGGTGCGAAGGTGGTGGACCTCACGCATCACCTAGATAGGATTTTAGATAGTGCTGGGGAGGAGCCAGCTATCTTGGTACATGTGGGTACCAATGACATAGGAAAATGTGGGAGAGAGGTTCTGGAAGCCAAATTTAGGCTCTTAGGTAGAAAACTCAAATCCAGATCCTCTAGGGTAGCATTTTCTGAAATGCTACCCGTTCCATGTGCAGGGCCCAAGAGATAGGCAGAGCTCCGGAGTCTCAATGCGTGGATGAGACAATGGTGCAGGCAGGGCCGTGCCAACACGGTAAGCGGGGTAAGCACCGCAGGGGGGCGCCGCACCTCAAGTTGTATTTAAAAATTTAAAAAACCTTACTTTGGCGCGTCGGCGCCTATGCGCATGCGCTGCCTTCAATGCCCTAACACTGGGAGGGAGAATCTGTCCAAGCTCCTTATTCCAGCCGCTTCTGACAGCGCCATAACAACTTGGAAGAAGAGACGCCGCTCCTGTCCCGGAAGTAGAATGGCTGGCTTTCAGACGCTAAGACCGGAAGTACATGACGAGGGTCGGGGGTCCCCAAAGCAGGTAAGGAAATTCTACGGTGGTGGATGACTTTGGCAGTGGCTGTTTTACTACTCTCCGGGTAAGTGCTAGAGGCACAGACACCCCTCTAACCTCGACTCCCGACCAGGAAGTGGGTGGCTCAGGATGTTGTCAGCATTGCACCCAGGCACTAAACATTACATCAGACGCTTAGTCATCCGCTGCATCGTTTGACGTACGACTTGGCAGAAACGTCTTGCATTAGACATAAAGAAGCATCGCTCGTTTGACATAGTGACGATTTTTAAATAAAGTAGCCTTGGAAAGTCCCAAATTATTCAAAGGCAGAGGTGTACACCCCCCAATAGTGAACAAATGCTTTTCCTGTGTCTAGGGAGGGGTTATCTGGATTAGGTATCCCGTCCCTAATTGTTTTGAAAAGTTTGCTCCTTTGAAGTAAACAATGTCATCAATATATCTTTAGTTAGTGGATGTAGCTCATATCTTTTTTTTCCATAGTAGCTTAGCCTAGGAGGCGTTGTAGTCAGGTATTTCCCGGACCCACAAGGGTTTACCATCTAATTTTATATCTGATGGGGGCATTAAGTGACTTCTCCAATATCACAAGGAGCAGCAGTGGGATTTGAGCTGAGCTTCCCCAGTTATTAGCACCATGCTTTGAACATTAGGCTGTGTCTCCATCCCCCCACCCCCGGAAAAAAAAAACCTCTAAAATATAATTTTTCTCCAGTGTTATTAAATTCCTTCCCCCACCCCTTGGTAATAGCTGGTCTCCTACACACTAGACCTAATTCTCACTTGACAAACCTAAACAGGAAATAATGTCCCTTCTTTATCTATCAAAAATGTCTCTAATTGAAACGGATCAAAATAGGTATAATTCACATCAGAAAATTTTTATCAAACACTTGCAGGGTAATTTTAAAAAGAAAGAAAAAGGTTGCTTATATGCAGCAATGGATGATAAACTACCTGGCTGTCCCCTAGTAATTTACAAAGGACTTGAAGTTGTTTAAAGAGTTATCTGCACACATATAATTCACCTGTAATAGAACGAGAAGTGGCATTTCTGCTGTATGCATCTGTCCTGCTTGCATAATAAGCTTCATCACTGCTTTGAACCACTCTTCTGTGGCCTTAAATTGAAAAGGCAGCTATGTTGAAATTCTAAAGCTGTGATATTCTAGGAAATATAAAGCCATCTTAGTGGTTTAATGGGACAGAGTCAATGTGGATTCAGCAAAGGGAAGTCTTGCCTCACCAATATGCTTCATTTCTTTGATTTTCAGAAAGTGTTTGACAGAGTCCCTCATGAGAGACTCCTGAGAAAATTAAAAACCCATGGGACAGGAGGAGGCAATGTTCTGTTGTGGATTAGGAATTTATTGATAGACAACAGAGGGTAGGGTTAAATTGCCAATTCACTTAGTGGAGAAGGGTGAATACTGGAGTGCCCCAGAGATCTGTAAAGGGACCAGTGCTATATTGTACTGATCTAGAAATGGGAATGACGACTGAAGTAATTAAAATGCATGCAGATTATGAAAAATTGCAGGAAGACCTTAGGAAGTTGGAAGACTGGGAATCCTAATAGCAGATGAGATTTAATGTTGGCAAGTGCAAAGTGATAAACTTGCCGAAACTGATCATGAACAGCTCCAACAGTATTGCAATGATTTGCAACTTAATTTATCAGATGGTGATAATAAGGACATCAATGGAACTGAACTGTATGATGAACTATGTGCCTTTAAAGATCTGTTTAAGACCGAATTGTGCCATTTTCATAATCCTTTTGAAACTCTAAAATTTGTTCTATTAGATATAATAGGCATCTCTGAGACCTGGTGGAAGGAGGATAACCAGTGGGACAGTGTCATACTGGGGTACAAATGATATCGTAGTGATAGGGTGGATCGAATTGGTGGAGGGGTAGCATTGTATATTAACGAGAGCATTGTATATTAACGAGAGCATTGAATCAAATAGATTGAAAATTCTGCAGGAACTTAATGAATTCTCTGTAAACCTGGAGGATGTAATGGGGCAGTTCTACAAACTGAAGAGTAGCAAATCTCCTGGACCGGATGGTATTCATCCCAGAGTACTGATAGCTCCGCAAGTTCATTTTTCAGTTCTATTGTTAGTAATATGTAATTTATCCTTAAAATCTAGTGTGGTACTGGAAGATTGGAGGGTGGCCAATGTAACGCAGATTTTTTAAAAAGGTTCCAGAGGAGATCCGGGAAATTATAGACTGGTGAGTCTGACGTCGGTGCCGGGCAAAATGGTAGAGACTATTATTAAGAACAAAATTACAGAGCATATTCAAAAGCATAGATTAATGAGACAAAGTCAACATGGATTTAGTGAAGAGAAATCTTGCCTCACCAATCTACTACATTTCTTTGAAGGGGTGAACAAACGTGGATAAAGGTGAACCGGTTGATATGGTGTACCTGGATTTTCAGAAGGCGTTTGACAAAGTACCTCATGAAAGACTCTACAGGAAATTGGAGAGTCATGGGATAGGAGGTAGTGTTCTATTGTGGATTAAAAACTGGTTAAAAGATAGAAAACAGAGAGTAGGGTTAAATGGTCAGTATTCTCAATGGAGAAGGGTAGTTAGTGGGGTTCCCCAGGGGTCTGTGTTGGGACCGCTGCTTTTTAACATATTTATAAACGACCTAGAGATGGGAGTAACTAGTGAGGTAATTAAATTTGCTGACGACACAAAGTTATTCAAAGTTGTTAAATTGCGGGAGGATTGTGAAAAATTACAAGAGGACCTTACGAGACTAGAGACTGGGTGTCTAAATGGCAGATGACATTTAATGTTAGCAAGTGCAAAGTGGTACATGTGGGAAAGAGGAACCCAAATTATAGCTACGTCATGCAAGGTTCCACGTTAGGAGTCACGGACCAAGAATGGGATCTAGGAGTTGTCGTTGATAATACGTTGAAACCTTCTGCTCAGTTTGCTGCTGCGGCTAAGAAAGCAAATAGAATGTTAGGTATTAATAGGAAAGGAATGGAAAACAAAAATGAGGATGTTATAATGCCTTTGTATCGCTCCATGGTGCGACCGCACCTCGAATATTGTGTTCAATTCTGGTCGCCGCATATCAAAAAAGATATAGTGGAATTAGAAAAGGTGCAGAGAAGGGCGACGAAAATGATAAAGGGGATGGGACGACTTCCCTATGAGGAAAGGCTAAAGTGACTAGGGCTATTTAGCTTGGAGAAAAGCCGGCTGAGGAGAGATATGATAGAGGTCTATAAAAAAATGAGTGGAGTTGAACAGGTAGATGTGAAGCTTCTGTTTACGCTTTCCAAAAATACTAGGACTAGGGGGCATGCGATGAAGCTACAATGTAGTAAATTTAAAACGAATTGGAGAAAAAAAATTTTCACTCAACATTTAATTAAACTCTGGAATTCGTTTCCAGAGAATGTGGTAAAGGCGGTTAGCTTAGCGGAGTTTAAAAAAAAGGTTTGGACGGTTTCCTAAAAGAAAAGTCCATAGACCATTATTAAATGGACTTGGGAAAATCCACTATTTCTAGGATAAGCAGTATAAAATGTTTTGTACTTTTTTGGGATCTTGCCAGGTATTTGTGACCTGGATTGGCCACTATTGGAAACAGGATGCTGGGCTTGATGGACCTTTGGTCTTTCCCAGTATGGCAATACTTATGTACTTATGAACTACCACCGGGTTGCTGAGGTAGCCCGGCAGTAGTTCCGGATTATCGAGCGGTAAGCCCACGTTGGACTTTAATTGCCTCTTCATAAAAGACCCTCCCCCAGTTTGTACTGTATGCATTATTTGTTGGGTATAATGCTACCAACTCAGTTGCAGGAGTATCTATCAATACAATCAACAATGTGTGCTGACCATCACATTCAAAGAAGGATGAATAAGGATGATTGATACTCTTTCACTTTTCCTATATGGTATAATGTTCTCATAAAAATAAATGATAGAACCATAAGTTGGAAGCAATGGAAGAAAAAAGTCATTTGGTTGATAGAACGATTGTTTCATGATAATAAAGCAAAGACATACTACAGAGGGAATTTCATCTTTTCAGTGCACAACATTTTTGATGGCTATAGTTGATGCATGCCATTGCCTGTTGTGGATGATAAAATATCTGTATCTGAGCTTGATGAGGAGTGGACATTGTCAAGAACTTTGAGTAAAATTGGATCACTACCCCATGCAGGGTCCAACTTCTGTAAGTGCCTCAAATTGTGGCCAGGTGCATCAGAGTATGGCGTTAGAGAAATTGTAGGGGTAAGAATGTTCAAGCACAATAAGAGCCATATTTTCAAAGCATATAGACTTACAAAGTTACATTGGGGGCATTTTCGATATGACATCTAAGTCGGACTTTGGATGTTTTGTGCTGAACGTCCCAAATCCGAATAGGAAATATGGCCATTTTCGAAACATCAAAACGTCTATCTTTTTTTCTAAAAATGGCCACATGCAAGATGTTTTCGTGCTTTGTGCATTTATCTTTTTAGACCATTTTTGAAAAAAAAAATGTCCAAGTGAAAAACATAGAAAATCAAGCCATTGGAATGTAGGAGGAGCCAGCATTCTTCGCAGACTGGCCACACAGACATCCCAGGAGAGCAATTGATTTCATAGAAGAACTCCCAGGTACACATTTCATCATTACCCCCTTATACTATATGCTGAGTCCTCCAAACCCCAACTGGACATATACCCAACTGTACACCACTACATTAACCCTTATGGGTGAAGGGTTCACCTATATGTGAGTATATTAGGTTTCAGAGGAGTGTGGGAGGGCCACAAGTGTAACAGGTAGAGTGGGATATGGTCTTGGTCCTCCTCTCTATAGTGCACTCCACTGACCACTACGCTACTCCAGGGACTTGCATGCTGCTCTAATAGACCTGACTATAATATCTGAAGCTGTCATAAAGGCTGGTAAGTAATGTTTTTAGTCACATCTTTGAGGGGTGGGAGGGGGTCAATAACCACTGGGGAAGTAAGGGGGTGTTATCCCTGATTCCCTTCAGTGGTCATCTGGTCATTTAGGGCACCTTTTATTTCCTTTTTCATTCTAAAAACAGGTCTGGACCAAAATGTTGAAGTTCAGCCCTAGATGTTTTCATTTCGCTTCATTATGGCTGTAAAACATCCAAGTGTTAGGAATGCCCTAAGCCTGCCCCCAACACACCCCCTTATGATTGGGATGAACTGCAGATAAAGTGCATAGGAAAAAAAATCTACAAAATAGGTTTCTAAAATACCAATTTGGGCGTTTTGAGAAGAAATTCATCCAAATGCTTCTTTATGACACTTTTTGGATGTTTTTTTCTTTTGAAAATGAGCCCCGTGGAGGGGCATAATCGAACAGAAATGCCTATCTCCATGGGTGTTTATCTCCGAGAACGGGTCCGTGAAGGGGCGGGCCAAACCGAATTTTCGAAAAAATGGACGTTTTTGAGCTGGGCGTTTGTTTGTTTTTTAGCGATAATGGAAACTAAAAACGCCCAGCTCAAAAACGTCCTAATCCGAGCCATTTGGTCGTGGGAGGGGCCAGGATTGGTAGTACACTGGCCCCCCCTGATATGCCAGGACACCAACTGGCACCCTAGAGGTCAGTGCGGTGGACTTCAGAAAAAGCTCCCAACCCCCTCCCCCAAAACCCACTACCCACAAATGTACAACACTACCATAGTTCTTAGGGGTGAAGGGGGCACCTACACGTGGGTACAGTGGGTTTTGGAGGCCTCCCATTTACCAGCACAAGTGTTACAGGTGGGGGGGGGGGGGGGGGGATGGGCCTGGGGCCACCTGGCTGAAGTGCACTGCGGTATCCACTAAAAGTGCTCCAGGGACCTGCATACACGCAGGCCTCTAGGACTGGTTGCTGCTATATAACATTGGCACACCAGTTGACACCTGAAGACTAATCTCTCCGAAAACGTCCTTTATTGGAATAACCGTCTTTACTCACAGTTAACTGCAGATCAGAGGTTGTGCCCCACTGGCAATGAGTCTCCCTGGTACTGAGATGAGCAGTAGGTCAGAGCTGGCAGAATGCTGTACAATGCCCTCTTTCAGCCACATTCAAGGGAAGAACTAAGTTGTCTAACGTGGCTAACACAGGAAAGGGAACTAAAACTGGCTTACAAAAATGGCCACTACCGCATGGACTACAACAGGAAACACAACAGGGGACACTCTGACCCAGTAGGCAGGGGGAAAAGCACCATGGGAGAAGAGCCTACCAACTACCAACATCGTGAGACTGTAACACAAGCTAATGAAATCACGGAGCCCAATACCCTACACCCACCACAATGCAATGCTGATGTGACCCTGTAGTGCACCGGAGAGCCACATCTGACCCAGGGAAAGGCTGTGACAGGATCAAACACATTCTGCTGTCATGGAGGTGGGTACGGCATTTGAGGCTGGCATAGAGGCTGGAAAAAAAGTTTGTAAAGTGGGGTTTTTTTGGTGGGAGGGTGTTAGTGACCACTGGGGGAGTCCGGGGAGGTCATCCCCGATTCCTTCCAGTGGTCATCTGGGCAGTTGGAGCACTTTTTTGGGACTTGTTCGTGAATAAAAAGGGTCCAAAAAAAGTGACCCAAAATCGCGGTAAAAACCCCCTTTTTTTTCGATTATCAGCTAAAGACGCCCATCTCTCCTCGGCTGATAACCACACCCCAGTTCCACCTCCACCACGCCTCTGACACGCCCCCGTCAACTTTATTCGTTTCCGCGACGGAGTGCAGTTGGAAACGCCCAAAATCGGCTTTCGATTATACCGATTTGGGTGCCTTTGTGAGACAAACGTCTATCTCCCGATTTAGGTCGCACTATAGGCGTTTTTCTCTTTCAAAAATAAGCTGTATAGTAAGCTATGGAACTTTGTAAATCTAAATGCTTTGAAAATGAGCCCCTAACTGTACAACACTGAGACAAAATATGGGAGTTGTCCTATAATGCTTCTAGTTTGGCCTCGATTAATCAACTAACTTCTTCTTGCACCATCGTGCATATTGGATCCCAAATGAACTATCACAGCTTCCACATGTTTTGGACAATAGAAGCTAGTCCAGCAAAGCTGATATTGTTTTTTTAAATTATTTATTAATTTATCAATATTATCACAAGATTTCTCTTGAACCTGAAATGCAGAATAATAACACCATAATCAAACCTAATCAGAAGTATATAATAATCTTCCTTAGACCACAATAGGAGAAAGAAACCCATAAGATATATGAGTAAAAATGAAAGTAACAAATCAGAAAGCAAGGCTTAACAGAAAATACCTCAAGTATAAATCAAAACAAGCATAATTAGGTGCTTTTTAAGCCCAAGAAGGAACACAGCTGTTCAGGGGCAAAGAAAACATACATCAATTAACCATATACAATTCTACATTTACATGAAAATGCTAACAAAAAAGCCTTTCACTTCTTGACACATTGCAAGAAAGGCCTTTTGCCTTTTTTGGGTAATCTTTGCAACATCCGGGTATATCCATATTTTAGAGCCCTCCAAAAAAAAGATCTTGAGAGTGTCTAAAATACTGTTTCATAATAGAGTTCACATCTTGTTCAAACACCATGGACATTATTAGAATAGCCTTTTCCGTAATTTCTGTCATAGATTCTTCTAATATAGCTGATATATTATTGAAGTCCAACAGTGGATCTGGCACTTGGCCTACTGCCTCACCCTGGACTTTCTATACAGGAAGATAATAAATCTGATTCACAGGAGGCAAAACATCAGAGGCAAACTTTAAAATATCAATCAAATATTTTTTTAAAAGATTCAGGGGGGTAGAGACCAAGGTCTTAGGAAAATTTAAAATACATAAATTCAGCCTTCTATTATGGTTTTCTAATTACTCAATCCATCTATGAACCACTAATTTGTCCACAATTGTAGCATTCTTAAAATCTTACAGACCCTTCACTTCTATCCGGACCTGGTCCAGTTGAGCTGTATGATCCATTTTAAGTGTTTCAATTGTTTTATTCATGGTGTCTAACTTGGTCACAAAAGCGGTTACCTCTATTGAAGTTTGTAGCGTCTTCCAAATAGACTCTAAAGTCTCTGCCACGGGAATCTCTAACAGACCTCCAAAAGAAGCTTCCTTTAGCAGTTCTACTACTACTACTACTAATAACATTTGTATAGCGCTACCAGGCGTACGCAGCACTGAACATGAGACACACAGAGACAGTCCCTGCTCAAAGAGCTTACAATCTAGGTCTCCCTCCAACATTCCACCCTCACCAGTTCCATCCATTACTGAACCATCTTCAATGCGTTCTCCACCCAAGAGCATTGTTCATGCTGCTGTGGTGGGTTGTTTGCAACCAGGGGAGATAGTGAAGTTTCATGTTCCAAAGGAGAGGATGCTTCTCTGCCCATCTCCAACACGGAAAGGACACTCCCGGTAAATTGCCTCGAGGGTCTGATGATGAATTTGATCAGTCCTGGGCTGGATCAGGGGGTACTACAGGCACTGGTGGGGGTACAGTCCTGACGAGCCCCTTTCTCTTGGTATGAGGCACTGATGGAAAGTTGATATTGGAATTTTATTTCATATGATTGTTGTCTCTGCTTGTCTTCACCAATATTGGCTGTCAATGGGGTTCATTTTGAAAGCACTTAGACTTACAAAGTTACATAGGTTACTATGGAACACTGTAAGTCTAAGTGCTTTGAAATTACACCTCATATGAAATAGACTCTCCAGTATATGAAGTCTATCAAAGCCAAAAACATATAAGATTCTGATCTTGAAGTCACGAGACTTGGTGAAACTGCTTTCAAAAGAGATGTATTGTTTGATTTCATGATAGCAGTAGCATTAAAGGGGTCCTTTTACTAAGCTGTGTTAAGGGTTAATGCACACCTAATGCAGTAAAAAATAGAGCACCATGGGATGCACTCAGGCATCCTGTGGTAACTTTTGCACATTAAAAAATGTTTCTTTTTTGTCTTGAGGGGGCGTGTCAGGTAGAGAATGGGTGTTCCTGAGCTAATCAGTTAATGCATCTAAGTTACCGTGTACTAACTGGTTAGTGTACGGATACCATGTGAGTCCTTAACACCTGAAAAATAGGTGGCGGTAAGTGGTCACACAGTAATTTTTTTTTTAAATGCCCATGGCCAAGGATAACATTAGCTTATGGCCATTAATACAAAAAATAGAAAACAGACCATTTTACAGCCACAGTAAAAATAGCGTTAGTACTTGGGAAAAACCTGCATAAGGGCACACTAAGGCCATTTTTTACCACACCAATGTAAAAGGACCCCAAAGTTAATAATGAATGATTGGAAAGTACTGTTCATTTGGATGAACATCATTAATAGGAAAAATTAGATGCTTATGTATCCTCTTTGTGATATGTGAATAAATATCCTCCTGTGGCTTTTTGAGGTTGTGTTAATCCTTGTTCCTTTATTTTGTTGTAATGGCTATAAATTCATTTTTAAAAAGTCAACTAAAAATGCTTATAATCTATGCAGGTAAAAAGTACATTGTCACAAAACACCTAGCCACCCACTTGGGGTTACCCTGCGGTCACTTAGAGGGTCTATCCCCAGTACAGCTCAGGTCCGCCTGCACCTGCCACTTGTGCTCTACATAGCACCCACCGACTGGGTCACAACCGCCTCTGGGCAAATCTCCCGCTCTCTAATTATCCCCAGTGATTTCTAGGTTACCGGAGCCACACTCCCAGTGGTCCCACAGTTCCCAAAAAGCACTCACGGACCCATACAAACCACCAGGATTCTTTATCAGTCCGGACAGGCAGAGTCAAATCAGCAAACAATAACAGGTATCTGAATTTAGGATCAATAATAACGTTAGCTAAACATCTAAATACTGTTTAAACAGTACCTGGGAAGGTCAGGATATATAACTGTTCACAGAGCTTCAGCAAAGAGATCTGCCTCTCTTTCCTCCTGGGCTAAGACTGAAGCAACAGCCAGCAACAACTGCTGGGTAATTTCAAACTCCAGGCTAATCAGAGCCCAGTCAACAAGATTTCAAATATATACTGCTTCTTTCTTCCTGTTTGTGTCAAACTAAAGAAAAAAAAACACTTAGTTCTCTGTAACAGCTTTACAGCAAAGAAACACCACCTGCTAGCCAAATAGAAGAAATGCATTTCAGAACATAATCAATGCACGAAAATACCCAATACATTTTACAGGCTTAAAACACACTGTTTCTTCACATACATGTTTATTGTTCTCAGAGCTTGTGTAGCCATCAGCACCTTATTGTTTTACATTCACTGCAGTTGCTCTTTGATGCCCCACCCCAAGAAGCTGCTGCTCTAGGCAACTGCCTAGTCTGCCTAATGGTTAGCTGGCCCTGCAGACTAGATGGACCTTTTGGTTCTCCTTTGCTGTCATTTTCTGTTTGTATATGAAGCAGACCTGAATAGAAGGTCTGTTACCAAGGACTAGCATTTTACAGGACAGGAGCTTAGTTAAACTAGAATGTGTTGTTAGAGTTTGTAGTGTTATTTCACTTCTAAACAACTAACACATTCAACTTCTGGTTTGTGTAAATCTCCAATTTGCATAATTTTACCATCTGTTGGGATGAGAACATTCATGGGAAACTGAGTTGGTTAAGTACTGTCATTTAAGTGCATCATAGTCTGATCTTCATTGTACCATTTCCAGGTGAGATTGAAGAAACAATGGTAACTGAGATGTTCAGTAAAATTGTAAATGAAGAGGCTGAAACAAAAGAAGAGGGAACAGGAGAAGCTGTGGATACTCCTGTGACAGAGATAGGTACGCTGATAGTAGAAGCAACTTGCCTGTGTGGACCTACAGAATGAATGCACTTGTAGAAGCTTAGACCTTATGCTGAAGCAAGCAGATGGGGAACCATCTAGAATAAAATGGGCCCTGCTGCAGATAACTCAAGCTAATCTTTAGTAAAAGGCCCCCTTTAGAACTAAATAGAAGTAATAGCACTGAAGACAGATAATCATATAGCTAAATTCTGAAAAGACTATAGTGAAGATAGATGTTCACTGGGAGTGCAGTAAGAAACAATTTACAGCAGTCTAATCAGAGGACAATGAGAGAGAATAAAGATTTTGGTAGTGTATTCAGAAAGGAAGGAATGAAGGTTGGTGGTTATAGATAAAGATATTATATGTTTTAGCAATGATTTGGATGTATTCATGGAAGAGGAGTAAAGATGACCCCAAAGGAGATGATACCATAGATGAGAAGAAAGAAAGGGGGATAATAGGAATATATAGGTACATTTAGGTATCTTAAAGGTTCTAATAATACACAATAAAAAATTGAAGGAAAATTCTAAAAAAAATTCGAAAATGCAGGTTGATCTAGGGCTTCAAGGGGCACACATTGGGGTTAACATAGAACCATTTCTTCAACAAAGGGTAGTAGCTATAAGGGAACAGCCTCTTGTTGGAGATGTTGGAAGCCAAAAAAGAAAAAACTGCGGGGGGGGGGGGGGGGGGCGTGGCCCTTTTACTAAGCTGTGTAAGCATCTACGCACGCCCAACACAAGCCAAAATGGAGTTACCACTTGACTACCACGTGGCTCTTGCAGTAATTTCATTTTTGGCACACGTCCGCTATGCGCATCTGAAAAATATCTTTCATTTTTGGGCACACGTAACGGACGCACACCAAGTGGCATTTGGCACGCATAGGTCATTACCGTCCGGTTACTGCATGAGTCTTTACCGCTAGGTCAATGGCTGGCAGTAAGGTCTCAGACCCAAAATGGAAATGCGGCAATTTTGATTTTGCCGCATATCCATTTTCGGCAAAAAAAGGCCTTTTTTACAGGCGCGCTAAAAAATGGATCAGCGCACACCCAAACCCGCGCCTACACTACTGCAATCCATTTTTTAGCGCGCCTTGTAAAAGGACCTCTGGAAGAATTACAGAAGATTCATAGATATGAAGATGTAAGAGGTAAAGTCTGGGATTGGGTAGGCTCTGCAATACTGCTTCAGAAATAGATGGAATAGGTTATTTCAAAAGTGCTGAAGTGCTTATCCTCTTTGTAGGTAAAAGTACACACTGATTTTTCTTTGAGTTTGTGTGGTTATCGGGATCTGTTGTTTTACTTTCACTGCAGTTGCTCTTTGGCGTTGCAGGGAATTGCCTAGTCTGCAGACTAGATGGACCTTTAGGTCCACTTTTGCTGTCATTTTCTGTGTTTGCATGTAAAGCAGACCTGAATCGAAAGTAAACCTTCAGGTCTGTTTCCAAAGACTAGCACGGCCATTCCCAACCCAGTCCTCAGGGCTCAACTAGTTAGGCTTACCATATGTCTGGTTTTACCCAGACATGTCCTCTTTTTGAGGACACAGTCGGGCATCTAGGTGGGTTTTGCCAGCCTGTCTGTTCGTCCAGATTTGCGGACGAATGGGCAGGCTGACGGGTAGGCAGGCCTCAGGGTGTCCTATCCTCCCTTCCCCTCCTTTACCTTTATTGTGGTGCCCTGGTGGTCTAGTGACCTCTTCGG
This sequence comes from Microcaecilia unicolor, assembly GCF_901765095.1. Classification (NCBI taxonomy): domain Eukaryota; kingdom Metazoa; phylum Chordata; class Amphibia; order Gymnophiona; family Siphonopidae; genus Microcaecilia; species Microcaecilia unicolor. Next base: position 546,665,440 of record NC_044031.1, read on the forward strand.
GGCATGAAAGAGCCACCTCTTTCCTGCCTGACGTGTCTGCAGACTGTCTTGCTCCCAGCACCACTTCAAAATGGCTGCCAAGAGTTCAAGCGGTGGCCTTGCGAGACTTTTGCAGAAATTTTGCAAGGTCACTGCTTGAACACTCGGCAGTCATTTTGAATCAGCACCAGAAGCAAGAGAGGTGTACAGCCGTGCCAGGCAGGAAAGAGGGGGCTCTTTCCTGCCCCGAAGAGGGGATATACATGGGGGAGTGAAAAGGAATCTGATTTTCTTTGGGGGGGGAGGTCAAAGTGACAGGGGGTGAGGCATGTGTCTCCTTTTTTTCCTTAGGGCAAATATGGTAACCCTGCACCTAGTCCCATCAGGTTTTCAGGATATCAAAAAACAAAAAAGGTGGAAGGCACCAAAGCCACAAGTTCAAAGAACAAAAGTCCCAAAGACAAACAGTGAAAATGTTTCAAACTAGCATTTTTACAGGACAGGAGCTTAGTTAAACAAGAATATGCGTTCAACTATTGCTGGTTTGTTCAGATCTTCGACTTACATGATTGCGCCATTGGTTTGCATGAGAACATACATGGTGAACTAAGTTCGGTTAAATACTGTCATCTATGTGTATCATAGTCTGATCTCCACTGTTAACCATGTCTAGGTGAGATTGAAGAAATGATGGTTACGGAGGTGCGCAGAGAGACAGTATGTGAAGAGATGATAGTTGAGATGCACAGTGAAACTGTAAATGAGGAGGCTGAACCAAAAGAAGAAGGAACAGGAGACGCTGTGGATACTGCCATGATAGAGAATGGTATGCTAATAGAAGAATCAAACTGCCTAATAAATAGTACCATGAAGAGGAGTATTGTGGAGCTGTAGAGTGAATACACTAGTAGATGACTAGTAGAAGCATGGACTGTATGCTGAAGCAGATGAGATATCAATCAGGATACTTGTGGAGAATAATAATAATAACAGAACTTATTACCTGCTCAATCTTCCAGTTCAGAGTGGTTCACAGAACAAGATACTGGTTATGACCAGCAGCTACAATAAATCAATATTACAGAAAAAGTTATATAAGATTTAATATATATTTCTGAAATAGAAATGTTTTTATGTTACAATGAAATTCCAAATAGGAAGCCGAGGTTATAATTAGAATTGAAATATCTTTTCCTAATCTTGCAGCTTGAAAACCCAACAAATAGTCAAAACTTTTCAACTGTGTAATACCTTTGGGAGATGGAAAAGAAAAAAAAAATTCATGTCCTTTCCTAAAATTTCTGGTGCTAGTCACCAACTTAAAATGATCATAAAACTATAAAGGAACTAAATCATGTAAAATCTTATAAAGGAAACACGACAGCTTAAATAAAATTCTCGCATTAACCGGCAAGCAGTGCAATTTTACATAAAATTGAGATAACCTATCAAACTTTTTCAGAAAAAAAATTAAGCAAAGTGCAATGTTTTGAATAGTTTGGAGCTTTTTAAGTAACTGTTTAGAACATCCTAGATATATCACATTGAAATACTCCAATTGTCTCAAAATAATCGATTGTACTAATGTCTTAAACTGATCTTCTTTAAAATATTTATGTATCTGACATAATTTCCTGAAAACGTTTTCCTAATTAAAGAAATAACTTGTAACTCTAAGGTTAACTTACTGACTAGATGAATACCTAAGATTTTAATACAAGATGACAATGTATAATATTTCTGGCTAACCATTATCATTGAAGGTGTCAAAATTGATGAATTTCCAAGACATATAAACTTTGTTTTATCCAAATTTAGGTTCAATTTGTGTTTAAACATCCAATTTTCTATTCAATCTAATCCTTTTTGTACATTGGACTACTCCAATTCTGACCAACAAGTAATTGGAATTAGAATAGAAATGTCATCAGCATAAATATTTATGTAGAAAAACCACAGATGTGGAAAGAGCACCAGAATCTCATGGGGAGGCACACACAGAAAACAGGAGTGGGAAACAGATCTCCAACTTGCATAATTGTACCATTGGTTGAGATGAGAACATTCACTATGAACTGAGTTTGGTTATTAAACATTGTCACTTATGTGCATCATAGTCTGATCTCCATTGCTACCACTTCCAGGTGAGATTGAAGAATCAATGGTAGCTGAGATGCACAGTGAAACAGTAATTGAAAAGGCCGAAACAAAAGAAGAGGAAACAGAAGAAGCTGTGGATACTGCCGTGATAGAGATAGGTATGCTGATAAAAAAAAAAGCAATTTGCCTGATGAACAGTGGCAATTCCACTTTATCAGCTTCTTCATATTCCTCCCTTTCACCTTTGAGTCTCATAATTCCACTTTTGCACTTCCATCTATCACTAATATATCTTTAAAAAAAATTCTTGTCCCCCTGTTTTACCATATTGGCCATTTTTTTCTTCCACTTGGATCTTTACTTTCCTGACTACTCTACCAGCTTCTCTTAGCTTAGATATTGTCACTCTGTCTTCCTCTTTCTGCAATCTCTTGTAGTTACCTTTTTTTTCTTACCTTTTCAGCTATTACTTTTGAGAACCAAAGTGGTCTTCTTTTCCTCTTACTACAAAAGGTTTGTTACCCTTATAATAGCTCCTTTCAGTTTTGCCCACTGCTGTCTCATTTCTTGTAGATGCTCCCTTCCAGACAACAACAACATTTTGGTTTGGGTTTTTTTTAACTTTAGAACCTTCACTTTTCAATGAACCCTCTGTCCACACCATTCAATGATCACTGGATGCCAGATTCAGATCTTAGGTCTGTCCCCATGAATTTTATGATGATCGCTGACCATTTTAATAGCTGCTCTCTGGACCGACTCCATCTGTTTTTTTTATCTTTTTAAAGGTAAACTCTCCAGACTTGTACATCCATACTTCTAAATAATGTCTCACCAGAGAGTTATACAGAGGCAATTATCATCTCTCTTTTCCTGCTGGCAATTCCTATCACTATGCACCCAGTCATCCATTTGGCTTTTCTACTTGTTTGTCCACCTTAAAATCATCACATACATTAACCCCCCAAGTCTTACTTCTCTTTTATGCACAAAAGTACTTCACTCCATATACTGTATTCCTCCCTCAGATTTTTGTAGCCCAAATGCATTTTTTTAGCATTAAATCTTAACCACCAAATTCCGGACCATCCTTCAAGCTTTGCTAGGTCTCTCTTCATGTAATCCATACCATTATAGGTGTCTGCCCTAGTGCATATTTTGGTATCTTCCATAAAGAGGCAATCCTTACCAGATAGCCCTTCTGCAATATCACATACAAAAATGTTATAAAAGAATCAGACTGAGAACTGATCCCTGTGGTGCACCTTGTAATGTCCCTTTCCTCACAGTGAGCTCCATTTACCATTACCCTTTGTTGCCTTTCACTCAACCAATTCATAACCCAGTCGGTCACTTGAGTACTGAGGGTACTCAATTTATTTATAAGTTGTCTATGTGGAACTGTATTAAAGGCTTTGCTAAAATCTATGTACACCATATCTAGAGCCCTGTTTACTAGGCTGCGCTGTAGGCAGCCTAGTAAACTAATGTTTTTAGTGTGTGCTAATGCTGGAGACACCCATATATTCCTTTGGTTGTCTCTAGCGTTGGCTCACACTAATGTTTAGCGCACCTTAGTAAACAGGGCCCCTAGCGCTCTCCCTCAATCAAACTCTCAGGTCATCCAGTCAAAGAAATTAATCAGATTTGTCTGACAGGACCCCTGCCTCAAGTCCTGCAATCCAATGGATTCCAGAATCCTCAGTATGCTCTGTTTTAGAAGTGTTTCCATTAATTTCCTTGCCATAGAGGTCAGAGTAACCGGCCTGTAGTTCCAACCTCCTCCCTACTTCCGCTTTTGTGAAGAGGGATCACATCTGCCCTTCTCCGGTCCTCCAGGACTACTAATAGTTGAGTCGGCTCTGCAAACTAGGTGAATCTTTTGGTCCTTCTTTGCTGTCATTTTCTGTGTTTTCATGTGACCTGAATAGAAAGTACACCTGCTGGTCTGTTACCAAAGACAAGCGTTTGCAGAACAGGTGCTTAGTTAAACAAGAATGTGTTGTTATTTTATTATTTATTTATTGCAGTTGTAGCCCACATTTTCCCACCTATTTGCAGGCTCAATGTGGCTTACAGAGTATGGTAATGACATAATCAATTCATTTCATGATAACAGGTATAGTTCTTAGTGTTTGAAGATTAGGTAAGGGAGGGTCAACAGAATCACTTCATGATAACGGGAACAATTATTAAAGTTTGAAGGTTAGGTGAGGGAAGATAGAGGAAGGTGTTAGGTAGAATAGAGGAGAGCTGTATTAATTGTGTGGATTGTTGAGGTAGTTTGTAGGTTATGTGTTTTCTTTATGTGCCTTTTGGAAGAGATGTGTCTTCAGTGATTTGCGGAAGTTTGTTATATCGTCAGTAGCTTTCAGGTCTGTAGGTAGAGCGTTCCATAGCTTTGTTAGTTGAATGCATTAGCTGTTTAGAGATGTTATAATTCAACTGCTGCTGGTTTGCATAGATCTCCGATTACATAATTGTACCATTGGTTGGCATGAGAACATTCACAGTGAACTGAGTTTGGTTAAGTATTGTCATTTATGTGCATCATAGTCTGATCTCCACTGTTACCGTTTCCAGGTGAGACTGAAGAATTGATGGTACCTGAGATGCTTATAGAAACAGTAAGAGAAGAGGTGGTAACTGAGATGCGCAGTGAAACAGTAAGAGAAGAAGCTGAAAGAAAAGAAGAGGAAATAGGAGAAGCTGCAACAGAGATAGGTATGCTGATAGAGAAGAGAATAAACATATACCTGGTTACTCTGGAGACAGAGACACTATGCCTGGGTTAATGAATGGATCTTTCATCATCGTTCTGATAGTAGAATAGGAGGCAAGATGGTAGAACGAGAGGGTAGGGTGGTGGGTCTTAAGGGGTTTTGGAAGAGATCTTGTGTTTGTGTAACACTGTTGTAGCTTCATATTTTTGGTGTACTGTTAACTTTTCTGATGCATAATGTACATAGATTGTATCTATAAGGAGACTATACAATATGTATAGGTACATTTCCTTTGAAGAAAAATGTCCGATTACAAAACTGAAAACAGATGGTAGCATGGGGTTACTGAGCTAAAAAGGTTGGGCTAAAGTATCATTAATCAATATACATGAGCAAAGAAAAAGGATTTAAGCATGAATACTTTTATTACATTAAACAATATGATGACTATTACTATACTAATTAGGATTGTGCACTCAGGGAAAAATGCAGAAAGCTAGTATGGGTGGAAGCATGTGCTTGGCAAGATATCTGTTCACAAGGTTATGGCCATGTGATGCAAGGAAATGTTTCACACAAAAGGTAATGTAAATTACTTGTACACTCTTTCCAACAATACAAGGACTAGGGTGTATGCAATGAAGCTACGGAGTAGTAAATTTAAATCAAATCAAATATTTCTTCACTCAACTTGTAATTAAACTCTGGAATTCATTGCCAGAGAATGTGGTAAAAGCAGTTAACTTAGTAGGATTTAAAAAAGATTTGGACAAGTTCCTAAAAGAAAAGTCCTTAAGCCATAGTAAGATGGATTTGGAAAAATCCACTGCTTATACCTAGGATAAGCAGCATAAAATCTGTTTTACTCTTTTGGAATCATGTCAGGTACTTGTGACCTGAATTGGCCACTGTTGAAAATAGGATACTGGGTGGGCTTGATGGACCTTTGGTCTATCCCAGTATGATGATGCTTATGTTCTTATGATCCGAACCATGGTGAAACCACTGAGGTAGAGGAGGGCTGTTATTTTCTCCTCAGCAGCCTGGAACCTCAACTTATGGGCCTTTGCTCTATGTGCCAGACTCCATTTGGGCCCACAGGTTCAAGCAGCAGGGGTACTTCCCCCCTCTGCCCCCTTACCCCCCAGGCTGTGAAGAAAAAAAAACATTGGGGATTGATCCTATAAATTTCCTGACAGGGAATATAGTTTAAAAAAAAAGATTGGAAAAGGGGGCAGAATGGCAGGCTGAGGGACAGCAGTCTTGTCCAGCCTTGTTTAGACAGATGGTAGTCCTGATGTAATTGGACCTGGGGCATATAATTCTGTTTTGTTTTTTTTCAAGGACTGGGGGAGGGCTGTGCGGATGCGGTGATGATGAAGCTTTTCTCATGTTGTCATGTTTCAATGGACAACATCAGCAGCCAGTTTCTTTTGCACCATGTGCAATGGGGATGACATTGCATCATTACATTACATTGCATTACATCCAGGCTTGTAGCTCACTAACACCTCAACAGTTCTAAGCGAGTTCCAATCAAAGAAGCCAGAATAAACTTCTGGGAAGCAATTAGAATTTAAAAAAACCACACCATTTTAAACACAAAATTTTCTAAAAAGATATGTTTTTAGAAGTTTCCTAAATGACAGACAGACAGACCTGCAACATCATTCCAGGAAACCTATGGAGAGTGCCCAGGACTGAGGATAGGAGCACACATTTGGGGAAGTCTCCATTTTCACTGTGGCTGAATTAATTTTGGTGGAAACAACAGGATGGGGGCTGGAGTCACCCTCCTCTGCTGTTTCTGGGGTACTCTGATCTCATCCCATGGTTTTCAGTTTCATCTTTACGCTGATGACTCCCAGATCTACATCTCCACACCAGAAATCTCAGCCGAAATCCAGGCCAAAGTATCGGCCTGCCTGTCTGACATTGCTGCCTGGATGTCTCAGCGCCATCTGAAACTAAACATGACCAAGACTGAGCTTCTTATCTTTCCCCCTAAACCAACCTCTCCTCCTCCCCCATTCTCTATTTCTGTGGATAACACTCTCATCCTTTTGTCTCATCAGCTCATAACCTTGGGGTCATCTTCGAGTCTTCGACTCCTCTCTCTCCTTCTCTGCACATATTCAACAGATTGCTAAAACCAGTCCTATCTTCAAGGCTTTTCTCATGCTTTTTGAATTTTATTAGTTTCTGTTTACATCACTAACACTGAGAGATCATTCCTTATCCTCACCTGTTCAGTGAAAAAAATATATTCATATTTATGAGATGCCAACCTAAAATGCCTAGGCAACTTACAAATTAAGCATATGGCATTTTAAAAATATTACATAACTAGTAAAAAAGGCCCGTTTCTGTTTTAAAGGAAACGGGCGCTAGCAAGGTTTTCCTCGGAGTGTGTATGTTTGAGAGAGTGTGAATGTGCGAGTATGTGTGTGTGTGACAGAGACAGAGTGAGACTGGGTGCGAGTGTGTATGTGAGAGTATGTGCCAGGGTTCCCCCTCTCTCCCAGTTCCAGGGTTGTCCCCCCCCCCCCCCCCACCGGTATGTCTCCCATTTGCTGGGGTGTCCCCCCTCCCTCCCTTCCTTCCTTCCTCCCAGTTGCAGAGTCCTCCCTCCTCCCATCCTCCCTTTTTCCAGTTGCAGGGTCCCCCCTCCCCCCCTCCCAGTTGCAGGGTCTGTGTGTCTCCCCCCTCCTTTTGTCCAGTGTGGAAACAGCTGTAAAAACGGCAATGAGAAGCAGCTCCTAGGTTTCCTTTTTTTTTGAGTGTATAGGAATGACGGCTGCTTTGGGGAGTGGAATCAGAGATTAACCAATGGGCTTCCTTGCTTACCATAGACTTGATTTGTTCACTTCCACTCCTCTCTATTGAACGTTCTGCAGCATGTCATAGCAGCCAATCAGTGGCACTTCAGGAATGATGTCACTTTTATCTACTCCACTTTCCTTTTCCACTGTTCCAGGCAGCCTCAGTACGTTGGAGGTGAGAATTATTATATAGGATAACATTAAGCCATAACATAACAAAATTCCCCCCTGTTTAGTAAGCCGCACAGCAATGCCGACAGCCCATTCAAACTGAATGGGCTGTGTCGGCATTAGAGTACGGCAGTGTAGTGCACCTTAGTAAACGGGGGGGGGGGGGGGGGGGGGTTGTTTTCTTATTTTTATGAGCTTGATATGATGAACTTTTCTTATGCTTTATTAATACCTATGTGGAATTTGTTATCATATTTTTCCTATCTCTTTTCATCATATTTAGGGCTCCTTTTACTAAGCTACGGTGGCAAATGCAACAGGGCCTATAGGAACTGAATGGGCTTTGACTTATTTGCCGCACCAGGAATCAGTAATGCAGCTTAGTAAAAGGAGCCCTTAGGTTCTTGTTTCATTTCATAGGATTTTTCATGCAAACTGCACCATTCTGGTAGCCCTTATCTAGCCTCTCTTTATTCTACTCTGTATATTTTTTTTGCAGGTACAGCCTCCATAATTGAGTACAATAATCCTGATGAGGTCTCACATTAGCACCTCCTTTTCTCTACTGTTTATAGCTCTCCAGGTTCACCTTAACGTTTCTCTGGCTTTGGCCACCATCTTCTTGGTCTGTTGCACTCTTGAAATAATCAAATATGGTCACCTGAGATCTCACTTTTGTTTTGGTGCACGCCACCAATATTTTTCAACTAGATGTTCAGACGTTGCTATTGTCACATATGGACTACTGCAATATTATTTATGTGGGCTGCAGTACCTCGATTCATCATAGATTACAAACAATCCAGAGAACTGCAGCTCGGTTGATTTTTAAATCTAGTAAATTTGAGAGCACTTTACCATTAATTTGCAAATTACATTGGTTCCCTACTGAAGCCCACTCAATTTTAAATTTTGTCTTCTGGTCTTATGAATATATATGGTCAAGCCCCACAGTATATGTCATCTCTAATTATTTGGAGTGGGAAGAATTGTGTTAAAGACTCCAGACATTATCTCTCTTCAATTTTCTTCCTCTAAGGATGTTATTTATAAATCCAAATTTTCTACTTTGTTTGTGTATCAACCTGCTAAATGGTGGAACCGAATGTACGCCATGAAACTAATTATCGAACTATTCAATTTTTCAGAAATCTCTAAAGACCTGGCTCTATCAGAAAATTTTCTCCTTATGATATTTGTAAATTTCTTGTTGACTGATGATTGCTTCTAAAAAGGAGCACTCAGGGAGGACAAGGCCATAGCGGAGAAACTGAATACATTCTTTGCTTCGGTCTTTATGGAAGAAGATGTAAGAGATCTACTTGTACCAGTAATGGTTTTCAAAGGTGATGATGTAGAGGAACTGAAAGAAATCTTGGTGAATCTGGAAGATGTACTGAGCCAAATCAACAAATTACACAGTAATAAATCACCTGGACTGGATGGCATGCATTCAAGAATACTATGAACTCAACCATGAAATTGCTGATCTGTTGTTAGTAATCTGTAATGTGTTGTTAAAGATTGGAGGATGTCCACTGTGATACCAATTTTTAAAAAGGGTTCCAGATGCTATCCAGGAAATTACAGACTGCTAAGACTGATGTCGGTACCGGGTAAAATAGTGGAAACTATTATAAAGAATAAAATTAAGGAACACATAAATAAACATGGTTTAATGGGACAGAGTCAGCATGGTTTTAGCAAGGGAAGTCTTGCCTCATCAATTTTCTTATTCTTTGAAGGAGTGAATAAACATGTGGATAAAGGTGAGCCGGTTGATATAGTGCATTAGATTTTCAGAAAGCTTTTGACAAAGTTCCTCATGAGAGACTCATGAGAAAATTAAAGAGTAGGGATAAGAGGCAATGCTCTGCTATGGATTAGGAATTGGTTATTGAACAGAAAACAGAGTAGGGTTAAATGGCCATTTCTCTCAACGTGCAGGATGTCAGGATGACTCACACAGAAGAAACAGAATCCTAAGCTTCCATATCAGCTGCAGCAACGTGCCGGCCCGGAGACCGGCTGAGGAGGACTTCGGCTGGCGGGGGTTGGGACCCCTGCCAGCACAAGTACCTGGCGGCGGCTGCGGCGGGGGACTCGGGGAAGGGTTGACGGTGGGGGAAAGGGAGGTCAAAAGGGGAGGGGTGCTGGGGGGGGGTCAAAGTTGGCGGGGGGTCAATGTTGGCGGGGGGGGGTCTGTGGCGCCGGGGGGGGGGGCTAAAATGTTCCCTCACCTCGAGCTCTGGCCCCCCTCCAGCCAAAGTCTGGCTACACCCCTGATTCTCACACTCCATGGCAGCTTACTCTCCCCCCCCCCCCCCCCAGGGAAGCTCAAGTGGCAAGCCCTTTCCATCCTCCACATACTCCATGGCAGCTTCTCTCTTGATCAGTTTCCTCTCCCTCCGGGTGACTGGGAGCCACCAGGAAATCTCTCCTTCTCTCACAGCTGGGGGGAATTATATACTGGCAATGCAGCAAGGGACTGAGCTTCACCTCCCTTTCTCCCTCTAGTGGTGAAGGGAGTAACTGGCTCACCTAGCACTGGGCCACTGCTCCCCCTGCTGGGGTTGGAAATCCATTCTACCCTTTTGGGGCTACCCTCCTCTCTCCTTCTTGCAAGGGCTTCTGGGAATCGTAGTTTAGGGATTAACTGCCTCTCTGCAGGGCCCCAGGAGCTAGCCTTGTCACAACTGGCACCGATGCTATTTAACAAATTTATAAATGATCTGGAAATCAGAGTGACAAATGAGGTGATTAAATTTGGAGATGACAAAAAAAACTATTCAAGTTTTATAAAACACATGTGGTCTATGAAAAATTGCAGGAAAACCTTAGGAAATTGGAAGACTAGGTATCCAAATAGCAGATGAAATTTAGTGTGGACAAATGCAAAGTGATGCACAGTGAGAAGAATAATCTGAATTATTGTTACCTAAAGCTAGGGTCCACCTTGAGGGTCAGCACCCAAGAGAAAATCTAGGTGTCATTGTAGACAATATGGTGTTGAGTTTTCTTGGCAAGATACAGAAGTAGATTTCCAGGCCTTTCTTCTATGCAGGTAATGATGATGGTGTTGCCATTGTCACAGAAATGTAATCCTCTACTGCAAACACTGTCCCATACTGCTGTTGCCTAGGTGAGTAGTTTATCTTAATCTGACAGCTCAGATGAGATCTATCCACTTTAGGGAGACCTGCCAGTAGTTAACTCAAGTCCTCATGGCACAACAAGCTACAAACCAAGCAAGGGAAAGCATTGACAAGGAAGGCAAAGAGAGAATTTGAAAAAAAAAAGCTTGCCATGGAGGCAAAAACTCATAACAAAACCTTTTTCACGTACATTGAAACAGGAAGCCTGTTAGGGTGCCAGTTGGACCATTAGATTATGGATTAAAAGGGGCACTCAGGGAGGACAAGGCCATAGCGGAGAGACTACATGAATTTTTTACTTCAGTCTTTACTGAAGTAGATATAAGGGAGCTCCGATTCCTCAAATGGAATTTAAAGGTGATGGTCCAGGAACTGAAATGGTGCTTAATTTCACTCTTTTTTTCAGATCATAATATCATTTGCAAAAAGACAAACTTTTCAAATAACTTCTCTGTAATATATGGTACATGTGAGTACTGAAGAGAACCAGCTTATCCCTGAGGCACTCTGCAAATAACTGCTCTGGCCTTGGCATGCACTCCATTTTGTACTACCCTTTCTTATTTATTACCAGTTTTTAACCCATTCAGCCATCTTGGGGCTCACCCTCAGGCTACTCTGTTCATTTTTGAGCCTTCTGTGTTTCAACAACTTTACTACAATCCAAGTATATCACATTCATTGCTCTCCTCTCACCTAATTGATTGACCATCCAATCAAAGAAATTGATCAGATTTTGTTTGAGATAATCTCTCTCTAGTAAAACCATGCTATCTTAGATTCTCCAACCCTTTGGAGTCAAGATACTCTACTGTTCTTCCCTTTAGTAGTAATGCCATTAATTTACCTACAAAAATATCAGACTAACAGGCCTCCTCCCATTTTCCACATTTTTGAAGAGGGATATCATCTGCTCTTTTCTAGTACTGTGGAATAATTCCTAGCTCTAAAGAGTGCTGGACAGAGCCATCAATGGTGTTACCATTATCTCTGATCTTCCTTAATATTGGAGAGATATCCAATCTGGCTCCCTTGCCTTCTCCACTTTCAGTTCTGCAATTTCATGTGAACACTTTCTTCTGTAAATAGAGTGATAGCTGCCTTGTCAAGTAGGGTCTGTCAACAAAATATGTAGGAAAAATAGAAAGTCTAAAGAAACTAGGTAGATCTTATTTATTCATAATACATCCTTGGAGCAACAGACACTGAAGCAAGAAATATTGGGAACAATGGACAACTTCAAGCACCCCCTCCCCTCAGAAGGATTCCCCCTGCTGAAGACCTTCCCAAGAAGGTTACCATAGGAAATATTTATCTTCTGGTCTCTGACAGCATTTCTATTGTGGGATTCATTGGATATTCAGTAATGTACATCAGGAACATCAGATTTTTGGAGCAATAGACCCTGCATCCTCCCATATAGCCCATTGCTCCAAGGATGTACTCTGTTTATTTTGATTTGATTCACACCTTTTTCAGCTGTAGCTCAAGGCAAGTTGCTTTCAGGTACACTAGGTATTTCCCTGCTCCTGGAGAACTCATAATCTAAATCTGTACCTAAGGCAATGGAGGGTTAAATGACTTGTCCAAAGTCACAAGGAGCTGTAGTGGGATGTGAACCGGGCTTCTCTGGTTCTTATCCACTGTTCTAACCATTAGGTTACCCCTCCACTCCTGTTGTCAGTTTCTATGATTGTGACTGGCATATGTCAGGAAGGGGGCTGATTTCACACTTATTCAGTTTTTTGTCACTGGAGGAAGCTGTAATGCACTATGTAGGTGGACTCTATTCCTTCAAAGTCTGGCAGTACTGCTGATTTGATCTAATACTCAAGGTAATAAAGAACAGACTAATAAGATATTATTTTTACATTTCTTTTTAAAACCTTAATTTGTGCAGAATAAATTAATTGCTCTCATGTTTGACTTTTTATTGGCAGAGGCAATAAACAATGAAGAGTGAACCTACAGTATTGCCTGCATGGACAACCTTCACGTGCTGCTGCTTGGAGAATCACTTTTGTTTTATTTGGTAGTTTAGAAACATCAGAATTGAATGCAAAAGGCACTGATGAACAGATGTGAACATTGACAACCAAGTGAATCACAGAAATTAGACTTTTTTTTTTTTTTAAAGTGAGTTTCTTAGCGTCTTAGTGCCAAGATTTCAACAAAGAGCTACACTGGGTGTACTTGTAGGGTGACCCACCAGAGTATGGTCAATAGTTCCTAAGGGAGAACAACAGAGAGCTCCAATACTTTACTAATTTGTCTACATCTGATTTATAAAGACCTATTGTTACAAGAAAGTTTTTATTATATGTGTATGATATGCAAATGAAGTGGAAGCAATTTACTATTTGATAATTCTTCATGAGTTCATCTGAGGGCAATATCTCCAAATGGGTTAGGTTTGTGCATACCATGATAATAATGAGTTTCACTCCTGAGCCAGAATATGTGGAGTATGATCTTACTTTCATGAAGCTTCCAGGTTGTTTTCAGTTCTAATACTAGCTATCATAAGATGTTTCTGTGTGAATGATGGAATGAAGGCAATCATAAAGGCTCTGATGTCAGTCGCTGAAAGAGAGCAAGGATAATACCTCAGCTCTATTGACGTGCCCCATCAAAATGGTTCACATTATTAAATATGTCAGACAGATTGTGAAGAGAGTAGTTAACTATCCATCTGACTCTACCTGTCAACAGCATTTGTCTTCCTGCTGCCCTTGCTATTAATATCCAGTGCTGCCAAGCAGGAGAAAAACTCGACTCGACACAGCTGTGTTTTGACGCTAAAATAAAGGTTTGATTTACATTATACGTCTTCCCCGGTTTCTTGGAGGAGCCTTCCCTTCCTACTCCCTGCTGTGTGCGTTTCTTTGAGTAGGATCCTAGCATACCTCCACCTTCTTGGTGACATTTTCCTCTCTGCCAAGCAGGAGACCTGGAATTAATTAGCTGCCAAAGCTGCTTCTCCTTGGGCTGACTGGGCCTGGAATTCCCAGCCACTGAAAGTAATCAGAAGTGCCTGTATTCTACTTTACAGGCATGAAACTGGCACACTGTGTACCTGTATTGCTGTGTAGAGGCACATGCTACTCTTATAGTGACACCTAGTGACTGGCCAAAGACTAGCACTGGAACATTGCAATTGGTTTTTACTTTAGTGGTAGTGTCTTTGCAGGAGAACTTTGGAAGTTTAAAATCTGAGACTGACAGCTGGAAAAGGAAACTATATTACTGCTGAGCTCTGCAGAGAATGTGGAGCAAGCTATTTAAAGAATATATATTTTGCCATAAGTAGAAGGAAATTCTTCGGGTTCAGAACCAAAGACAACTATCAGGGTATTCTGTGCACATGCAGAAGTCCTGTGTCAGTGAAACTATATGTTACTATAAAGCATCCTGCTTCATCTGAAAGTATCATCTGATTAAAGCCCTTTTAGTGTTTTGTTCTTATATTATGCAAGTGGGGGTCAATAATCAAAAGGACTTATCCCTGTAGTTTCTGAAATTACAGGGGTACTATAAGCCATTGCTTTCAAATTTCTGCCTCCTCTGCACAGTTAATGTTTGGCCAAGTAAGCTGATAGAAAGCCAAAATGAGGCAGGAATCATGAGGGGTGGCAAAAATTATCCCCAAAGTAGCAATATTCAACCACTATGCAGATAACTTAAAAGTCTGCATGCAGATTTAGCACGCCTTACTTTATACAGACAAGAGAGTCACATACATATTTGGTGGTCTGACTGATATGAGCATCTTGGCTGAATATATGTATAAAGTGAGAGTGATAACTTATCTTAGCCGGTGGTGGGAGGCGGGGATAGTGCTGGGCAGACTTATACGGTCTGTGCCCTGAAAAAGACAGGTACAAATCAAGGTAAGGTATACACAAAAACTAGCACATATGAGTTTATCTTGTTGGGCAGACTGGGTGGACCGTGCAGGTCTTTTTCTGCCATCATCTACTATGTTACTATGTGGTCACTGTCCCGCTGAATATTGCCCTTGCAGAATTGTTTTTGTTGTTGTTGTTGGTTTTTGTATCCCCCAGGCTTTGATTTTGTGTTATGTACCAAACCACATCCATTTTGGTAAGTCCTCCTAGTTTTATTACAGATCATCAGAATGGACAAAAGGATGACTCACTGATAGACCAACTGGACCTCTTGGCTTAGTTGCAGTGGCCTGAGTTAAGTTCCCATAGCCTACTTGTTGGCTGATAGACTAATGAGAGATGGCATTTATAGGGGAATGGAGGTTAAGGGAACATGACGCAGGAGCAGCTCCACTGCACAGGGGACATTCTAAAAGTCTACAACAGTATTTCTGCTAAACTGTGTAGGGGGTACAACACAACTGCTGTTGAACTGTACAGAGTCCTATAATCATGATGGACCTATGGGCCTCATTTGGTTCATACCACAAGATGGCTAAAGTGTAACCAGACTCTTCAGAAGGCAGCCAGAGGAATCCACGCTTGCCAGCAGGGACACTGTTCTGAAGGCACATTTCATCAGAATCCGTTTTCCAATCATTCTTGACAAAATGCTTGGGAACCTAATTAGCCATGAATGTAAAATCTTGTGAGTTTTCATCACAGTATATTAGCCTGAGATCAAATTTGATTAGACTGGAAGCAAGAGTTTGAAATTTACAGGAAATAGCTTTCCAAACAGATTTTTTTCTAATTTTATATTTTGTATTCTGTGATTTTGAAACAAGAATAAATAAAAGTATTACTAATTTAGTATTATTTATTGTCCATTAGTACTTAGAATGATAACTGATATGATGCTCTGTGTGGTTATTGGATACTTGATCTGGCGGCTTAATCTTTAAAACAGGGTGCCTAGATGCTATTTTAAGCCTATAAAGGTGCTTATTTTAGAAGCACCATTCATCACTGGCTACTAGTACAACACAGGGACAAATTGAAAACTCTAGGTTTGATCTTCAAGGTCCTTAAAGGAAATGACCCAGAGTACTTGAAGAACAGGATCTCACTTTATACTTCTCCAAGATCACTAAGGTCCTCTCAAAGAGCATCTCTAACTACACCCTCTCCAAAAGACATCACACAGTGTGATGCCGCAAGCGAGCCTTCTCCAGAGTAGCCCCCACACTCTGGAATGCACTCCCTGAAAGGCTTCACTTAACACATGACTATCTCTACTTCAGGAGGCAGATGAAAGCTTGACTCTTCAACCAGACCTTTAATAGATGTAACTAACTTGCTAGACACACACACACACACACACACACACACACACACACACACAATAATATTCAAGCATCTTTCAGACCTCATTTGCAACTTCTTTAAACTAGTACCTAAGGGGGGTCTTTTACTAAAGGTTAGCTCGAGTTATCTGCAGCAGGACCCATAGGAATAAATGGGACCTGCTGCAGATCATTTGAGCTAACCTTTAGTAAAAGACCCCTTATTTTTCACTCCTGTTACTCTATCTTATCTATCTAGAGGTTCCTTCTTTGCTTACACCCTATGCTGTTACTGCATATTGTTGTTTGAATATTTTTACTGCTGTAATTGTCTAGTGCTTCTTGCTATATACTGCCTTGAGTGAATTCCTTCCAAAAAGCGGTAAATAAATCCTAATAAATAAATAAATGTGTGGACTCCATAAACTAGCACTTAGACATCTATCATGCATAGATGTCTAAGTTTCTATTTTACAAAGCTGGTAAATGACCATCTAAAACTGAAGAATGTCCAAATGTCAAGGGCCATCAGAGCCCTTTTTCCTTCTACTTTATCTTAATGCTAATAAACTTATCCACTCCCCCTCCTCCCTGTCTGCCCCCTACTCATTACATTAAAAAAAAAAAGACTACTGGTAGGAGGTTTCCCTGCCGCTGTCTCTCTGCTAGTAATGAGTGCTGTCTAGGAATTCGCCATACCTTCTGTTCAAAAAAGTACAGTAGTGGGGTCCCTCAATTTGCACTCTCTTTTATGAAAGAGAGTGGTAGAGATAATAATTTTTTTTTGTAAGTAAGAGATAGCTTTATGCATTTTAAAATATGAAAGGAGGGAGGGAAGGAGGCAGGACCAGCAGCCCATAGACGTATTTTTGCTTATTTAAGATTTATTTATTTATTGCATTTGTATCCCACATTTTCCCACCTATTTGCAGGCTCAGTGTGGCTTACATAGTTTTGTTATGACATTGTCATTTCAGGATATCAGATACAATTATTAGTATGCAGAGATTGAGTAAGGAAGAAAGAAGTAAGTAATTTGGGTTAGGTATAAGGTGGACTTTCATAACTGGGTAGTTTGGTGAGGTAGATTGTGAGGCTATAGGTTCTCTTTGTAGGCCTTGTTGAAGAAATATGTCTTCAGAGTTTTGCGAAAGTTAGTTATTTTGTCGATTGTTTTCAGGTCAGCAGGAAGTGCATTCCATAACTGCGTGCTTATGTAAGAGAAGGTAGTGGCATGCATCAGTTTGTATTTTAGTCCTTTACAGATGGAGAGGGAGAGAGGGCAGGGATCAGGTGACTCTGTAGTAGCTGAAGGTGAATTATATCCACGTACACTAAATGCTGCTAAGGCTCTAGTGCAGTGGTTTTCAACCTTTTTTTTCAGTTGGAACACACCAGACAGATGATGCTCACATATGTGACATACTGCATATATGAGCCTCACAGACCTTTGGTGTGACACAGTATAGCAGTTCTTATAAGTTAAATGTAGATATGATCTGCATCCACAAGAATCCACCCCTCCCACCTCCCCCAACAGGTGCAGATCAGATGTAGGATATTCCTCCATGGTAGGTACCTACAAAAATATTCAGATTCTCTTGTCGTCTGAGCAATAGCAATATAAATCTCTCTACTACCAAGCATACTGTGAAATACAAAATCTGAAAGAAATCCTAACAACATATGATGTAGCGAATATGTTATACAACAGTAGTGCTAATTCCTATGATTCAAACAGCAAGAACCCTATGAAAAGGCAGCACTATATATCTTATATTGGACCCTAAAATACTGAAGCATATTACACTGGTAAAACAGAACAAATAGGGCACAGAAGCTACATGCAAACAAAATACCATATCTCAGACACACGCAAAATATAGACTGATCCTCACCAAAGGATCATAAATTAGAAATAGAGCTATGAAGACAAAAATTGAACTAGGAACCCCAGCTCAGTCTTTACTGAAGGTGATGTAAGAGATCTACCTGTACCAAAAATGTTTTTCAAGGGCGATGTTGCTGAGAAACTGAAAGAAATCTCAGTGAGCCTCGAAGATGTATTAAGCCAAATTTACAAATTAAAGAGTAGTAAATCACCTGGACCAGATGGTATGCACTCCTGGGTACTGAAAGAACTCAAACATGAAATTGCTGATCTGCTATTAGTGATCTGTAACCTGTTGTTAAAATCGCCCATAGTGCCTGAAGATTGGAAGGTAGCCATTGTAATGCTCATTTCTAAAAAGGGTTCCAGAGGTGATCTGAGAAATTACAGACCAGTAAGCCTGACTTCAGTGCCAGGCAAAATAGTGGAAACTATTATAAAGAATAGAATTACTGAACACATAGACAAACATGGTTTAATGGATTCAGCTAAGGAAAGTCTTGACTCACCAATTTGCTTCATTTCATTGAAGGTATGAATAAACATGTGGATAAAGGTGAATAGAACTGTACACAATACTCAAGGTGAGATAATGCCATGGAGCAATACAGAGGCATTCAAATATTTGTTGTCCTATTTTCTTTCCCTTTCTAATAATTCTCAGCATTCTGTTAACTTTTTCAGTCGCCGCCACGCATTAAGCAAAAGATTCAATATATTGTCCACAATGACACCTAAATCTTTTTCCTTGGTGATGACTCCTAATGTGGAACTTAGCATCATGTAGTAATAGTTTGGATTATTCTTCCCAATGTGCATCATTTTGTACTTGTCTACATTAAATTTCCATCTGCCATTTGGATGCCCAGTCTTCCTGCAATTTCACACAGTCTACATGCAATTTAATAACTTTGAACAGTTTTGTGTTATCTGCAAAGTTGATCACTCATTCACAGTTTTCATTTCCAGCTCATTTATACATATATTAGAAAGCACTGGTCCCAATACCGATCTCTGGGACTCTCCACTATTCATCTTCCTCTATTGGCCATTTAACCCTACTCTCTGTTTTCTATCTTTTAACCAGATCCTAATCCACAACAAAACATTGGCTCCTATCCTATGGCTTTTTCATTTTCTAGGGTCTTTGTCAAAAGCTTTCTAAAAATCTAGATATATACATCAACTGGTTCACCATTATCCATGTGTTTATTCATGCCTTCAAAAAATGTGACAATATAAACATAAAATTATACTGCTTTGTCTCCCTCTAATCACACATCCATCTCTCCCTGTTTTTTACACTCCACCCCTAACTTCCTCATGAGACTGTCATTGGATTGCTTTTATGTTTCACATATATATTCTGATATATGCCATCATTTGTTCATTTCTGAATTCTGATCTGAGGAAAAAGGAGGTACCTTCAAAATCTAATAAAAAATGTTTTGTAGCCCAATAAAAAAGGAATCATCTTATTTCTTTGTTTATTTTTATTCTATTTATTACCTTAAAAAGGTGAACTAACACGGCTACCCTACCACTACCCCCCCCCCCCCCCCCCCCAAATGTAGCAAATTGGTGAGGCAAGACGTCCCTTGGCTGAATCCATGTTGACTCTGTCCATTTAAACCATGTGTGTCTATGTATTCAATAATTTTGTTCTTTATAATAGTTTCTACCATTTGCCCATTACTGATGTTAACTTGCCAGTCTGTGTTGGCCACCTTCCAATCTTCAGGTACCACACTTGATTTTAATGACAGGTTACCAACAGTAGATCTGCAATTTCATATTTGAGATCTTTCAATACTCTGGGGTGTATACCATCTAGTCCAGGTGATTTGCTGCTCTTTAACTTGTAAGTTTGGCTTATTACATTTTCCATATTGTCACCCTTTGGGCATGCACAATTTAATTAAATAATGATCTAATTAGCACCAATAAAAGGGCTACTTATATTCTCCATTATGGCTTTGTCCTCCCTGAGCCCTCCTTTAACTCCTTGTTGACCTAACTGGCCAACTGCCTCCCTCATATGCTTTCTGTTTTAATGTACCAGAAAAAGATTTTACCTCTACAGCAAGCTTCTTTTCAAATTCTCTTGTAGGCTTCTTTATCAATGCCTTGCATCTTCTAGCTTACCAGTTCTTTTGTTTCTTCCTGTTTTCTTCATTTGGATCTTTTATCCATTTTTTTAAAGATGTTTTGTTGGCCCTCATAGCTTCTTTCACCTCACTTTTTAACCATGCCGACGATATACTGTATATCTGACCTGAAAAAAGCAGCTTTGCCTTTGAAGGCTTGTCAAAATATATTTAGTCCAATGAAAAAGTTAGCAACTGTTTTCCCTTTGTTTTATTTACATTACATTATACTGGACTTATATCCCGCTAATACCAAAAATAGTTCCAAGCGGGTTACATATTAAATAAGAATGAACCACATGTTCAGATGTTACATATTAATCAACTAATAAGTACAGTAATGGTAAAAAAAAAAACCATCAACTAAATACCAGTTTCTATGAATTGAAATACTTCTGAAATTAAAAAAAGAGTCTTAAGTGACTTCCTGAAATATAAATGATTTATTTCTAGTTTTATCTATAAGTAAAATCTTAAAATAATGATTTGAGTTTGAGTCGTTGTGCAGTTTGTGGCTGCTTGTGAACATCTGTTTGGGTGGTTAGGAAGCTGTTGGTAAGCCTGGATAGGCCTACCACCAAGGCCTGTAAGGGAGTGGCATCATGCTTAAGATGGACTGTAGATCTTTAATGATACATTTTAGTGTTTTTAGCTGGTGCTGTCAGGGACAACAGGACGTGTTTTCTTGTTTTCTTTTCTAGGATGGTCCTGTAGTAGTTTATTCATGGGAATATTTTTAAGTCTGATGATCTGCTTTCCGCTTCATTGGTTGTATTGTAATCTTTTAAAATGTCTACTGTAGCTTCTCAAGGAGGAGAGCCCCATCTTTGAGGGGGTTGGAACAAATGTGATTCTAGTAGGGCTTGACTGTAGCTGATGGAGCTACTGGTGGTCACGTGGTGGTATTGAGAAAGTGAACCTACTGTGTAGACCTTTCTAGACTCGGGTTGATGGTGGAGAGTGGAATTTATTAATTCCTGAAGATTTCCCCAAGGCTCATATCTATGGGTTCAGATGATGAAGGCGTCATTGCTATGTCTCAGGTTAGAGCAAGGGTTTCTGGTGAAGTAGCTGAGGAAATGTTTTTTGTAAGCCATCTTTACTACTTCACTTTATATTACATTATTTGAAGTTTTACCTCACAAAAAAGCTTGAGGTGAATTACAATAAAAACCCAATCTACAATACAGTATAAAAATTAGCAAACAATATCTCCCTACTTCATTGAACCAATTTGATCCACTTAATCCTTCTCCATAAAACAGTAGCGTAGCCACAGGTGGCCGGGGTGGGCCGGGGCCCACCCATTTAGGGCTCAGGCCACACCATCATTAGCACATTTTTAGTAGTAGCTGGTGGGGATCCCAAGCTCCGCCAGCTGAAGACTTCCCCTGATGGTAATGAAAACGCTACTCTCCATGAAACTGGCACCTGCACATGCTCATTTTTCAGCGTATGCCTGCTGCAGATGGCCCAGGTGGAAAGAAGTGTTTTCCCACCAGCTGAGAATATTTTTTCGTGGTGGTGGTGGGGGATGAAGAACACTTGGTGCCCACCCACTTCTTGCCAAGGCCCACCCAAAATCTGTTGTCTGGCTACGCCCCTGCCATAAAAACCCCCAAGCTTTCAAACATTTGTTAAGTGTTCATAACAATGCAATTTGACAGCATTTGAAAGTGTAGCATATTGCATGGCTGTATGATATCCCTGGCTCTGTCATTGACTTGCAAATTTGAAATAAGTAATGAGGTCAGATTTTCTTCTGAGGTTGCTTCCAATTCCATGAGGCATAGATTATGGAGCAAGTGATGCTGTTGTTGATTATCTCAGATTATTAATTGTAAACCATGTGCATGTAAACAATATGCAGTACATGAATATAAATAAAACTTGATTATGGGCACATTGTACCTGAATGCAATTTGCCTTGAACTACTACTGAAATTCTTTTATTATCTTACACTGTCTGCTGTTTAGATGCTGACTAGGTGATTCAACAGTTTCTTTGAGGTGAGTGTAGTACAATCTATCTCTGTAGTTTGTGTAAGGTGTGGACTGAAGTGGACTTTTTAAAATCTTATGCCCTAAAGTGAACTTTTAAAAATCTTACGTTCTTTAGGGATGTTGCCCTCTTATTTGCACTTAGATAGGAAGAAAATGTCTGTATTTGAGCAAGTTTTTTCTTGAGGCTGGTAGATTTCCATTTCATACTGTTGAAACTGATGTCTTCCATGATAATGAAAACATTCTACCATGTTAGTCTTGAGTAGAAAAACAAAAACAGAAACTGCGCCTGCCTCCTGATCTACACTTCATGCATATCAAAAATGACAACTTCTCCTTGAAAACTCATGCCTCAATAAATTAGTATATAAGGTCCCACCATCCTCTGGATTTTTGCTATCCCAGGCTAACATGGCTACCACTCCTACAAAATGTAAGTGTTTTAATATTTCCTGTACTCCTTCAGAAATTTTTATATGGCTGTTTGCGGTACTGACTGCATAAGTTCTTTTGTTAAAAAAAAATCCAGTTAAATGAATAACTTTAGCTGTTTAAGGGCCCTAAGGCATGTTATCGTTTTTAACATGCCTACAATTAGTGCACTTGTTAACCGTGTAGGCACCTATAGGGATATTGTAGGTGCATGCACAGTTAACGCCCCTACATGGTTAACACACGTTAAAATGTTAATGTTTATATACGCGGCTTAGTAAACGTGCCCTAAATTGCTAAGGGCAGAAGCAGTGTTAAGTTATCCATTCGACAGTGAAATTCAGCTGCTGAATGGATAACTTCATAGATTTAAATACAAATGCATAAATAGGTATAATTAAATAGAGATGTATGCATTTA
Organism: Microcaecilia unicolor; assembly: GCF_901765095.1. Taxonomy (NCBI): domain Eukaryota; kingdom Metazoa; phylum Chordata; class Amphibia; order Gymnophiona; family Siphonopidae; genus Microcaecilia; species Microcaecilia unicolor. Next base: position 546,688,517 of record NC_044031.1, read on the forward strand.
ACGTTATCCCCTGGATTCTATAAAGGTTGCCCAAATTTGGGCTCAATCTTAAGATACGCACAACTAAGGGGCCCTTTTACTAAAGCACACCTAAAAGTGGCCTGCACTAGCGTAGGCACGTGTTTTGTGCAGGTCAATTTTTCAGCAGGCCTGGAAAAAAGCCTTTTTTGTGTGTGTGACCAAAAATGGACATGCAGCAAAATTAAAAGCAGTGCCCACCCATTGACTTAGTGTAAGGTCTCATGCACTAACCAGGTAGTAAGTGGCCAGTGTACATAAACTGTCAATTACTGTCGGGTAAGCTCCATGCGGTAGAAAATAGAAAATTTTTCTACTGCGTGTTTTGGGTGCGCATAAACAATGCAATTACTGCCCAGGGCACGCATTAGCCAGTTGGTAGTTCCAATTTGGTGCGTTGGACACACGCAGGCATCTACGCTCCTTAGTAAAAGGGAACCTAAATTATTTAATGAGCCATTAACACTCGATAATTGACTGCTAATAATTAATTGGTGCTAATTGGCACTAATTCGGACTTGCACACACAAACTGCCTTTGTGTGATTCTATAAAGAACCACACCTAAATTCTTTAGCACACAACCCAAAAGGGGACTTGGCCACGCAGAGTTGTGGGATAACACACACAACTTGCAGGCCAGGATTTGCACCTGGTTTTAGCAGACTTAAAACTTTACTTTAGTTTTAGGAATCAGCACTACATGCTTTTCTATTAAGGACGCTCATCCATGAGTGCCCTTTATAGAAAACCTGAGTGTCGATTTTTCCTGGCACCACGATTTTGGCTAAAGAAACAGAAGACTAAAACTCCACACTACACAAAGCAATAGAAGAAGAGTAGAGACAACAAAAATCTGATAAACAAATGTCCTTTAATAGATTTTCTCAAACTATCTGCTGACTCAACAGCCATGTTTTGGCTGAAAAGGCTGCCTCATGAGTCTGCAAGGTGTGCACTCATGGTACTTGTAGCATCATGCTCAGACGATTGTTTGCGAGTGGAAAGTTATATGGAAGATTTGTTCATGTTTATTGAAGACATTCTTTTTGACTGTACAATTGGGTACCATGTTATACATGCATACACTTTGAAGACTCCTGAGGCAGGCTTTTTAACCGAAACACAACCTGTGTCGAGCCACTGAGTCCTGGATTGTTTGAAGAAATCTATTAAGGACATTTCCATATCATCAAGCTGATCAATCCATAGACTGGTGGGTTGTGTCCATCTACCAGCAGGTGGAGATAGAGAGCAAACTTTTGCCTCCCTATATGTGTCATGTGCTGCCGGGAAACTCCTCAGTAGTTTCTCTATCTCAGCAGGTGGTGGTCACACACAGCAGCAGCTCTGGCTAGGCCTCCAAGCCTAATCCTTAGGTTTTGTTGAGGCCTGGGGTTGAGGGCTCTTTGAGCAAGTGCAAACCTGGTGGTGCCAGGTCCCTCCCTTTTTCTCCCCCCTCCCGCTGGCTCCGTTTAAAAAAAAAAAAAAAAAAAAATTTTTAAACGTCTTTAAAGGCGTTTAATTCGACGTTTCTTTAAACGTTCATTGCAGCTACTCACTGGGACACCAGTTCGTTACAGCTCGGAGCGGCAAGCAGGTAATTTTACCTTTTTATAGCGGGCAGGGGGTTCCCGATTCTTCTCCTCGTGGCAATGGCGTCGGAGGGCGAGGGCGCAAAGGGTCGCTCCCCGGATCGCTGGAGCGCTTCTAGAGGGGATGCGGGGGTTTTACAACCTGATTTCGCCCTTGATGGGTGATAGTTTAGTGACCGATGAATGTCCCGGTCAGTTCCTCCGGCGTGGGCGGTTTTTTTCCCGCCATAAACGCCCATCCCCCGCTCCTCGCCTCCGCCATCTTGGCCGGCCACGCGGCTCGGACGGCTTCTTCGGGGGCCGCCCTTGAGGTTGGAGACATTAATGCCATGAACGCCCTTAATTTGGGCGACGGCACAAAAGCGGCTAAAGTTAAGCGCCGTTCTTCCCGCGCGGCTCCTTCACGGAGTTTCGCTGCCGGACGCCATTTGGATGCGCAGCATGTCTCTCCCCCGCTATTGCGAGCGACCGGTTGAGAGTGCGTCTAGGGCTGTTGCCCAGGCTGCGGAAGTGCACAGTCTGGGGGGTTTCTCCCCCGAGTTTGTTTTGCTGCTGCATCAGGCTTTCCTCATGCAAAACGCTGCCCCTGCTCCCTCTTCGGATAAAGAGGTTGAGGTTCCCAAGGTAAACGCCCTCGGGGTGATTTCCAGGCCTTGGAGGACTTTTGTCTCCTCCGATTAGATGAGGGCAGCGTGTCTGAGGTCTCCCAACGATCCTTTGCGGATTCCTTGGAGGAGATAGATCCCGCTCGGATGGAGCGGATGACCCCTCTGCAGCGCGGGCTTTTTAGCCCAGAGGATTTGCCCACCTGTTGTTACAGGCCATGGACACTTTGAAGATTTCCTCTCCGGAGGACGTCTCTCCCTCAGCCCCTGTTGGCTCTGCCATTATGCTGGGGACGAAGCGCCCGCCTAGAACCTTCCACGTGCATGATGCCATGCACACCTTAATTGCGGCTCAATGGGATGTCCCGGAAACGAGCCTTAAAGTGGCTAGGGCTATGTCCCGCCTCTATCCTTTGGCTGTGAGTGAACGTGAGGCCTATCTGTGGCCTACCGGGGATTCTTTAATCACTGCGGTGACTAAGAAAACGGCGTTGCCGGTGGAAGGTGGCACGGCCCTAAAGGACGCCCAAGACAGAAGATTGGAGGTCGGCCTTAAGGTCGTCCTTTGCAGGCAGCTGCTTTAAGTTTGCAGGCCTCAGTTTGCGGCTCCTATGTGGCCAGGGCGTGCCGGACTATGGTGCAGCGGCTTCCCCCTCGGATCATTCCTTGAGGGCTGATTGGCCGGCCCTGGAATCGGGCTTAGCCTATTTGGCAGACTTGCTGTATGATGTCTGGAGAGCCTCAGCTAAGGCATGGCTCAGACAGTCTCTGCGCGGCGGTGGCTTTGGCTGAAACATTGGTCTGCTGACCACCCCTCTAAATCCCGCCTGGCTAGATTGCCTTTAAAGGCAAGCTGCTCTTTGGGGTCGAGCTGGACAAAATCGGGACCGATCTCGGCCCGTCTAAGGGCAAGAAATTACCAGAGGTCAGGGCTCGGGTTAGTACTCCGTCCCGATACCTCCAGAGGACGGTTGCAGGAAGCCCATCGGTACCGCCCGGGCAAGTCGGGTTCCTCTGCCCCCTCTTCCTTCAAGAGGAATTTCTCCCCAAGCAGCATTCCTTCGCAGAGACCGCCGTCCCGGAGGTGCTCCCTCCGGTCCTCCCCCAGGGTCTCGTACCCATGACGGGGCCTTGGTCCACGCCCCAGTGCAGATTGGAGGACGGCTGTCCTCGTTTCTGGGCGAGTGGACCACTATAACTTCAGACATGCGTGGGTGCTGGAAGTCATCAGAGACGGCTACAAGCTAGAGTTCTGCCAACCCTTAGAGACGGGTTTGTACTCTCTCCCTGCAAGTCTCCGGTTCAAGCTGTGGTAGTGCAGCAGACCTTGGACAACCTGATCCGCCTGGGTGCGGTCGTTCCGGTGCCAAAAAATCAGATTGGCAAGGGACGTTACTCCATTTACTTTGTGGTTCCAAAGAAAGGAGGTTCTGTCCGGCCTATCCTCGAGCCTCAAAGGGGTCAATCGGGCCTGGAAAGTGAGGCACTTCGCATGGAGACTCTCCGCTCTGTTATAGCGGCAGTGAAGGCAGGAGAGTTCTTGGCTTCCTTGGACATCAAGGAAGCGTTACCTGCATATTCCCATCTGGCCTCCTCTCCAACCTTTCTGCTTTTAACAGTCCTGAGACGACACTTCCAGTTCAGAGCCCTCCCTTTCGGGTTGGCTACTGCTCCGCTGACCTTTTCCAAAGTAATGGGGGTCATAGCGGCCTTCCTGCTAAAGGAAGGAGTACAAGTCCATCCTTATCTGGACGACTGGTTGATCCGAGCCCCCTCTTATGCAGAGTGCGGCAAAGCTATGGGACCGGGTAGTTGCTCTTTTGAGCTCCCTGGGATGGATCATCAACTGGAAGAAGAGCCAGCTGCGCCCGACTCAGTCCCTGTGTATCTGGGAGTTCGATTCGACACCCAAGTGGGCAGAGTGTTCCTGCCAGACAATCGGATTGTCAAGCTTCAGGCTCAGGTGGACTATTCCTAGTAGCCTCTCCTATTCGGGCTTGGGACTACGTGCAGCTGTGGGCTCTATGACGGCCACGATGGAGTAGTGCCCTGGGCCAGGGCTCATATGAGACCACTACAGCTATCTCTGCTGCTGCGCTGGACTCCGATGTCGGAGGATTATGCTGTGCGCCTCCCGTGGACCCAGCAGTGCGCAAGGCCTGAGCTGGTGGACGCAGACAGACAAGTTGTCTGCAGGATTGCCTCTGGTGACCCCGGAGTGGATTGTCGTCACGACAGACGCCTCTTTGATGGCTGGGGAGCCCACTGCTTGGGAAGGACAGCGCAGGGGCTCTAGTCTCCTGCAGAGGCAAGTGGTCTATCAACCTCCTGGAAACTCAGAGCCATTCGGTTGGTGTTATTGGAGTTCATCCCGGTACTGGTGTTTGAAGCCTGTACGGTCCTGTCGGACAATGCCACGGCTGTGGCCTATATCAACCGCCAGGGAGGTACCAAGAGCGCCCCTCTAGCCAGGAGGCTATGAGTCTTTGCCAGTGGGCGGAAGCGAACCTGGAGCAGCTTTCAGCGGCCCACATTGCCGGAGTCATGAATGTCAAGGCGGACTTTCTCAGTCGCCATAACCTTGGAGCCCGAGAGTGGCAACTATCTGCTCAGGCGTCTTGGACATCACGAAGCGCTGGGCCAGCCGAGCCTAGATCTGATGGCGTCATCAGGCCAATGGCCAAGTGCCGCCTTTTTCAGCAGAGGACGGGACCCTCGATCCCTGGAGTAGATGCTCTTCTCCAACAGTGGCCGACACAAGAGCTCCTCTATGTGTCCCGCCCTGGCCCATGTTGGGCAGGGTGCTAGACCGGTGGCAAAGCATCCCGGCAGGGTAATCCTGGTGGGTCCGGATTGGCCCGACGTCCCTGGTATGCGGACTTGTTCAGGCTCTCAGTCGACGATCCTCTGCGGCTGTCAGTGGAGCAGGGCCTGTTACATCAGGGTCCCGTGGTGATGGAGGATCCCTCTCCCTTGGTCTTACGGCCTGGCTATTGAGCGGCAGCGTCTGAGGAAGAAGGGCTTCTCAGACAAGGTCATCGCCACTATGCTGAGAGCGAGGAAGCGCTCTACTTCTACTGCTTACGCCAGGGTTTGGCGTATCTTGGCAGCATGGTGTGAAGCAGGCTCACTTTCCTCCCTTCACTGCTCCAATTTCTTCAGTGTTGGCGTTCCTGCAAGAAGGGTCTGGAGAAAGGCCTGTCGCTCAGTTCCCTTAAAGTCCAGGTAGCGGCTCTGGCTGCTTCAGGGGCCGCCTGAAGGGTGCTTCCCTGGCTTCGCAGCCAGATGTGGTGCGCTTTCTCAGGGAGTTAATCACCTGCGCCCTCCTCTTGCACTCAGTGGTGCCTGCGTGGAATCTCACCTGGTGCTAAGAGCATTGCAGAAGCCGCCTTTGGAACCCTTGTCGAGGGCATCTCTGAAAGACCTGACGTTGAAAGCAGTCTTTTTGGTGGCTATCACTTCAGCCAGAAGAGTTTCCGAGCTCCAGGCGCTCTCATGTCGAGAGCCTTTTCTGCAGTTCACTGAGGCAGGAGTGACTATTCGCACAGTGCCTGCCTTCCTGCCCAAGATTGGTTCTCGCTTCCATGTGAATCAGCAGCTCTGTCTCCCTTCCTTTCGTAGGGAGGACTACCCAGAGGAGTACTCCGCTCTTGAATATCTGGATGTGAGCCGAGTCATCATCAGATACTTGGAAGTGACCAATGATTTCCGGAAATCGGATCATCTGTTTGTCCTGTTTGCAGGTCCTCGTAAGGGTCTGCAGGCTGCTAAGCCTACAGTGGCAAGATGGGTCAAGGAAGCCATTGCAGCGGCTTATGTGGCCGCGGTGAAGGTGCCGCCTATCCAGCTGAAGGCTCACTCCACGAGAGCTCAGGCGGCCTCGATGGCAGAGGCCGGATCCGTCTCCTTGGAAGAGATATGCAAGGCGGCAACGTGGGCTTCGGCTCATACATTCTCCAGCATTACCGTTTGACTGTGGCTGCACGGGCGGAGGCCCGTTTGGAGCTTCAGTGTTGAGGTCAGGGATTTCTATGTCCCGCCCTGGGTGAGTACTGCTTCGGTACATCCCACCAGTCTATGGATTGATCAGCTTGATGATATGGAAGGTAAATTATGTATAATCATACCTGATAATTTTCGTTCCATTAATCATAGCTGATCAATCCATAGCCCCTCCCAGATATCTGTACTGTTTATATCTGGTTGAATTTTAGGTTCAAGTTTAGCCTTCAGTTACTTCAGGAGGACTTCGTGTTCAAGTTCTTCTTTCACTTGGATTCTTCAAGAGTTGAGACGAGTTTGTGTTACAGTGAGCTGCTGCATTCCTCTCCCCTCCGTTTTACGGGGCTGGATTGAGACATAAATTCTGCCGGCACTCCCTCCCGCTTCGTGCGGCTGTAGGGCAGCTTTGTACCCCTCCCGCTTCGGCGGTGTTAGGGTCAGTCAGCTCCTCCCGCGGTTGCGGTTGCAGGATAAGCCAGATCCCCCCGCATCGGCGGGTGTGGTGGTCCCTCCCCCGCTCCGCGGGGATGAGCTGGACGGATTCCCCTCCCCCACTTGTGTGGGGATGAGCTGGGTTAATTCCCCTCCCCCGTTTCGGCGGTGGTGAGCTGGGCAGAGTGTCCCTTCGTGGGTGTAATTCTCTAAGTGCTGAGTCCTGCGGATGGAGCTTTGATATCGACATACTGAGGAGTTTCCGGCAGCACATGACCACATATAGGGAGGCAAAAGTTTGCTCTCTATCTCCACCTGCTGGTAGATGGACACAACCCACCAGTCTATGGATTGATCAGCTATGATTAATGGAAAGAAAATTATCAGGTATGATTATACATAATTTTACCTTATGTATCAGAACCTTTGTCATCTGAAGTGTGTGTGTGTGTGTGTGTGTGTGTGTGTGTGTGTGTGTGGTGTGTGTGTGTGTGTGTGTGTGTGTGTGTGTGTTGGTTGTAACCAGCGTGTCCTTGATTGCTTCTCTGCAGTGCAGCTGGGTCTGTCCTCTGCCTCGTTTCTCCCCCTGCCTGTTAGGCAGCCTTTCTGTCCCTGGTAAGCTCGTTCCTGCTTTCTTTGTTTAGTTTCCCTTTATTCAGTGTTAACCCTTTATGTGCAGTGCTTGGTATTTGCCTTCTGTGAACCCTGCCCCTTTTAGGAAGCCTTTCTCTGGTGTCTGCCTTATCCCTTTCTGTACTCTTGTGCCTGCTTCTTTCCTGTCCTTATATTTGAAAGCAGCCTTTTTCTTCAGTCTGTTTTTCTCTGTTCAGCCATTTCCGTGGAGCTACGCTCTTATAGGTCCCGAGTTTATAGTGTCCCATTCTGACTTCGGCTTTCCATTTTTACCTGTAGGCTTTGCCCTCCACTACCTGAGTTACTATGTAGCCTTTGTTTGTATTATCTCCCTCTGGTCGTAGTCTGTATTCACCAGTTTTATCTGTCGGCCTTCCCTATGTTCTCTGGCTGCGCTGCTTGAGCTCCAGTCCTTTTTTGACATCTCGTTGTTCTTTTCCCTTCCCTAGTGTATGATTCGGTTCCAGTTTGGCCTTGCGGCCCATACGCTTGGACTCTGTACGAGTAGTTACGGATCGACCT